>NC_056741.1:1261271347-1261924805 GCF_019279795.1 Protopterus annectens | reverse complement strand
CTGAAAAGAGACATCTTCAGAAGGGGACCGTGGGGAACCTTCTGAGTCATCCAAGTCTGTGTCTGATGTCAAGGACTCAGGGGAGTCCACATGCTTCCTCTTACAAGTCCTCTTCTGAGGGACCTCCTCAGAGGAATGCTCAGGGGAGGTTTCGGAAGAGGTGGTATCGTCCAATGGGGGCGTCATGGAGCATGGGTTCCCTACACTTGGGGCAGAGGGGAGGTTCAGAGGCAGACACTGGCACTGAATGCAAAGGAGCCACTAGAGCCAAGGGTGGAGCTGTCGCAGCAGACAGCACGCTCCTCATGACCTTGAAGGCATCGTGGTTCCGACCCAAAAGAGTCTCCGGCTCTGAAGAAACCAGAGACTTCCTTTGAACAGAGGGCGATGGCTCCGAGGCTGATGTAGGAGCTGAGCTGACCTGTGCCGAAGCTCAAAGAGGGAGAGTAGGGTTGGACAAGGGTCAGATGAGGGAGCATCAGCTCCCAGATCCCTCGATAGAAGGAGATATCGAGGAGATCATAGCGGTAGTCAGAACTGAAACACCAGAGGACTGAAACACCAGAGGGGGTTACCGGAACTGACGCTTCCACCACTACGACTTCCATACACTCCGGCTCCGAGCTCAAAGGAGATGGAGGAGGAATTGAGACAGGTGTTGGTTGAGCTGTCAGCACCATTTCCATCTGGGATGGGCCCGAAAGTATTTTAGCTAATGCTGGTGTCCTAAGAAGCCTCTTCAACACCCTCTCCACATCATCATCTGAAAGGCTCCTGGATGATCGAGAGGAATGGGTTGAAGACCGGTGACTGCCTGCCACACACTGTAATAAGGGAGACTGTGGAGCAGACCGCACCGGTTCCAAGGCAGGAGACCTAGATTGCTTGTGATACCTTACTAGCTCTGAAACCACAGATGGAGCTGTAGGTGATAGTGTCTTGTCGGAACTGACAGTTGGGTCCGACCTAGCTTGTAACTTGTCTTTCTCTTTAAACAGATCTGAAATCGGAGCCAAAAAGGATGAGGGATTGGGTTTTTCCATTTTTTTGCTGGCTGAGTCCCCTCCATAGCAGTATCAAAGGGGCCCTTCAGTAGCCCTCGTAAGATCAATTTGTTCTTTCTTTCCTGCAGGACTCGTGAACTAAATGCATGCCAAACAGAACATGAATCCTGCAGGTGAACAGGCTCTAAATAATACATGCAATACACGCAGCTCATGTGCTCGTCCGTACGGGACATCTTTTGACAGCACGAATTGCACTTTTTGAAACCTGAAGGTTTTGATTCCTTGACAGTATCTTTCGACATAATGTCGAACAGCATTATATAAAGTTAGACAATAAAAAAAAGCACACCACTTACAAAATAACTATGCCAATACAGAAAAAAAAATCCTTTTTTTTTATACAAAAAGAAGAGAAGGGGTACAGCCTCCAAGTTAAATGGCGAACGCCCCACCTAAGGAGAGCCTCTAACTTAAATGGTAACTCCTTAAAACTTAAAGGAAAGGCAAGAAAAAGGAAGAAGAACCCTCTAAGTTAAACGGGTTTAGAAGAGGGGAAAGGGCCAGAGGGAAAAATGGTTAGTCCACACAAAAGCAAGTCATTCGGATGGGATAGGGATAGGTAGAAATACTGAGGACAACTGCAGTTAACAAGTTAGATAACATAAATGAGAAATTTTCTTCAAAAATATAATAAGAAAAAAAACACTTAGCCTGAGCCAGTATCCGCAATCTCAACGCTGCAAGCAGCAAATGAGATCTGGATAACTACCATTAGGCATGCTGGGATAGGGGCTAGCGTCGAGCCAGTAAAAGCTCTTGAGCTATAGTATACGGCTGAGTTGGAGCCAAGGGTTGTCTTCGAACCCAAACAGCAAGAACGAAGATGAGATATGGACAACATAACATCATCCGTTTAGTATATCTAGTGCTTTCCAGGATCAGTATAGGCCAGAAAGAATATGAACAAATGTACAAACCAGTTTAAGTCTGACTCAGTTGCAACTTAATGTAGGGCCAGTTCTATCAGGTGGTTCAGCACAAGTAGTATGAACTTCAGAAAGCCTATTGGTTAAACTAATGGTTACCAAGAAAAAGGACAGTTGGGCAAGTCCTACCTACCTGTAACAGTAGATGCTTGAATTCCTGACTGCCTCACTGGTATTCTGGGTTATCTCCTAAGATAAGACAGTACTGGCCAGTTTTCCAAAGCTCAGACTTCCCTCCTTCTCTTTTCCTATGACAACTGATTTGCTGAGCATACCCTGAGAAGGAAGCCTTCAGTTCTGACAAAAAGTGAATGTTCAGCCTTTTTCGCTTCCACAAAGGAGAGGAAAGTACCTGAAGCCAGAATGATCTAGCAAGACTAAATTCACTGTTTGCTTATTTTTTTTTCTTCTTTTGAATGGAAGAAAGACTGACTATGGGAACATGTACCATATAAAAAACAAATCCAGCAACAACTGAATCAGAAAGTTTGAAACCCACCTGAGCTATGCACCATCTTGGGGATAGTGGGTGGTTGCTGCCACTGAGGCAGTGATTTGGGTAGAATCACAAAGCTTACTCTGCCTGGAAGATGGAAGGATAAGGATCCAAAAGCCCCTGGAAAATGGTCCTAGCAAAGCCTCCTTGAGACTTTGAAAGGGAATTCAGTTTGTAGTGCTTTGTGAAGGTATAAAACGAGGACCAGGTTGCTGCTTCTATAATACTTTTAGAGTCCAACCCTTTCCAATATGCCATTGAAGAAGATAAGGTCCCAGTAGAGTGAGCATTAACCTTGCATAGAAGAGGTAGGACTAAAAGAAAACAATAGCAGATGGCAACCATCATGCAATAATTTGCTTAGATACAGGTTGGCCTTTATTTTACCCCATATAGGAGACAAACAGCTGTTCAGCATTCCTAAAGGACTTTATTCAATCAAGGTAGTACCTGAACTACCTGAACAGATCCAAGATATGTACATTCCCTTCTCCCTTGTTTTTTTAGATCACGATAGAACATTAGGAGATTGATGGCTTCACTCAAAGTAAACTCAGAAACAACTTTAGGCATGAATGATGGGTTAGTGCATAATACAACCCCGCCCTTGTAAAAAATCAGAGAAGATTGAGCCACCATGACAGCATGCAGCTCAGAGACTTGCTTTACAGATGTCAGAGCAATGAGTAAAATAGTATTTCATGTAATGAACTCTAAATCAGGCTCAGAGGCAGGTCTAAAAGAAGGTAAAGTCAATTTTTCAAGTTGAGATCCCAAGGAGGAGGAATTTGTTCTTGAGGGGGTCCTGCATGTAACAGTCCTTTCATAAATTGTTTGACCACATAAAGCGATGAAAGAGGGGGATACATGGGCAGACAAGCCCATAAAGTTCACTTTGATAGAAAGTATAATCCAAGGCAGCGAAGAGCAGCAAGAAACAGCGATGAAGCCAAAGGTAATCTCCACAAAATGTTTATTCAAACACACGACATAAATTTCTCCAAGTCCTTCTCTCAAACACACAACATAAATTTCTCCAAATCCTTCTCTCAAGCGCTTTCGCTCAGTGCAATACTGAGCTTTGTGAAGATAAAAATGCAGGGCAGAACAACCTTATTTGTAAGTCTCTTAATGAGATCATGTGCTTCGTTAATAAAACCAGTCAAGTTACAATTAAAATTAATTGGTGACCAATTTAAAATTAAACAGCAAGATGTTGTATGAAATGCATAAAATCCTAAATAAAATACCTTTTGTTAAATATGTTGTAGTTGAAAAATATGTTATTTAAAAGATATGCCATTTGAAAATCACAAAGCATTCGTGTATAAATAAATAAATATTATTATATGTTAATGTCCCATGAAACCACATTTGTAGTGATTGATTCTTATAACACTGTTTAGTGTGCAATAAATATTACAATGGGGTACCACGAATAAATGATGTGAGTAATAAATAGTAATAGATAAAAATCAAATGTTAAAAATACAAGAATTAAAAATAATAATCAAGTATTAAGTGTTCAAACGTTGTTACTTAGATTATATTCCCTATACTCAGAATAAATATAAATATAAAATACAAATAATTTGATACAAATAAGTAATGTTGATAGTCTCTTGCTAAATGCTGTATGCTATAACTTAGCTCTTCTTAGTTTTAAAACACTACTTAAATTTGTGTAGTCATTTAACCCTGGCCATTTAGCTGCATCCAGTCTTAGTTGCCATATAAGCTCCCTATATTCCAATTTAGTCTCCCAGTCACCCCCTCTCTTGTCGGGTGTTATCTGGTCTAACACAATGAACTTGATTTCCATATCTGGGCAGGACAAAGAGTGTTTATAAAAAGCATTGGTCTCTTTTTTCTTGGAAATATCGTAGAAATCCTCATAAATTCTTCTCTTTAGAGTCCTTTCTGTTTTCCCAATATAGAAGCTTTGACATTTTATACATGAGCCTAAATATACAACATATTTTGCATTGCAGTTAAAATACCCATTAGACCGGAATAGATATTTCCTAGATGGGATGTATATACTATGATCATTCAACATAGCAGTGCATTGTTTGCACATTCCACATTTATAAGTTCCTTTCTTGGATCTACTACCAGTGGTATTCGTCATTTCTTTTCTTTCAAATAGCTCTTTCATGTTAGTACACCTGCGTCTAACAAATGTGGGTTTAGTTGGAACCTTTGTTGAAAAATCATCATGCAATGTAAGAACTGGCCAATACCTTGTTATTGTTTCCTCTATCAGGTCAGAATTGCTGGAAAATGTGTGTATGTAACTAGTTTGTTCTAGCTGCTGGGTGTTCTTATGCAAGTTATCCACTTGCGGTAACATGCATCCTAAAAGTGGTGGGTATTTTTCTACTCTACATGCGGAAATTTCCATGACCATATTCTTGATTAGTTTGGCTGGGCAGCCCCTTTCACAAAATTTCTCTTCTAAAAAGCTAACCTCGTTTGAGAAGTATTCCGCAGTGCTACACATTCTAGAAGCACGGATTAGTTGCCCTTTGATAATTCCTTTCTTTTGATAGAAAGGATGACTACTGCTAAAGTGTAGGTAAGAATTAGAATATGTGGGTTTCCTGTATACTCTTGAAGCAAACTTGCCATTGGTGAAATCCTTGATTATAGTTACATCTAGATAGTTCAAACTAGTGTTACTGACCGAGTGTGTAAAGATGATGATTTTTCAACAAAGGTTCCAACTAAACCCACATTTGTTAGACGCAGGGGCACTAACATGAAAGAGCTATTTGAAAGAAAAGAAATGACGAATACCACTGGTAGTAGATCCAAGAAAGGAACTTATAAATGTGGAATGTGCAAACAATGCACTGCTATGTTGAATGATCATAGTATATACATCTCATCTAGGAAATATCTATTCCGGTCTAATGGGTATTTTAACTGCAATGCAAAATATGTTGTATATTTAGGCTCATGTATAAAATGTCAAAGCTTCTATATTGGGAAAACAGAAAGGACTCTAAAGAGAAGAATTTATGAGCATTTCTACGATATTTCCAAGAAAAAAAAAGACCAATGCTTTTTATAAACACTCTTTGTCCTGGCCAGATATGGAAATCAAGTTCATTGTGTTAGACCAGATAACACCCGACAAGAGAGGGGGTGACTGGGAGACTAAATTGGAATATAGGGAGCTTATATGGCAACTAAGACTGGATGCAGCTAAATGGCCAGGGTTAAATGACTACACAAATTTAAGTAGTGTTTTAAAACTAAGAAGAGCTAAGTTATAGCATACAGCATTTAGCAAGAGATTATCAACATTACTTATTTGTATCAAATTATTTGTATTTTATATTTATATTTATTCTGAGTATAGGGAATATAATCTAAGTAACAACGTTTGAACACTTAATACTTGATTATTATTTTTATTTTTAATTCTTGTATTTTTAACATTTGATTTTTATCTATTACTATTTATTACTCACATCATTTATTCGTGGTACCCCATTGTAATATTTATTGCACACTAAACAGTGTTATAAGAATCAATCACTACAAATGTGGTTTCATGGGACATTAACATATAACAATATTTATTTATTTATACACGAATGCTTTGTGATTTTCAAATGACATATCTTTTAAATAACATATTTTTCAACTACAACATATTTAACAAAAGGTATTTTATTTAGGATTTTATGCATTTCATACAACATCTTGCTGTTTAATTTTAAATTGGTCACCAATTAATTTTAATTGTAACTTGACTGGTTTTAATTAACGAAGCACATGATCTCATTAAGAGACTTACAAATAAGGTTGTTCTGCCCTGCATTTTTATCTTGACAAAGCTCAGTATTGCACTGAGTGAAAGCGCTTGAGAGAAGGATTTGGAGAAATTTATGTCGTGTGTTTGAATAAACATTTTGTGGAGATTACCTTTGGCTTCATCGCTGTTTCTTGCTGCTCTTTGCTGCCTTGGATTATACTTTTTACTTGGTCTTGGTTTCAAGCTTTTTGCTGTGTTCTCACTTTGATAGAAGCCTATGACAAACCATCTCTAAGTAACTCATGCAAATATTTCAAAACCAGGGAAGTCAAAACCTTGTTATTGGGTAGGCACCACCTAGAAAACTTATTCTACTCATAAATGTTAAGATTTTCTAGTGGCAGGTTTTCTTGCCTCCTTATATACCTGCTATGCATCCTCATAGAACATTAACCTAAAAGGTATCAAAATAGAATCATCCTGGCTGTTAGTTCCAATTGCTCCTGATGCTGTAAGAGCAGATCCAGTCAGTGAGGAGGCTTGTGGTAATTACTTTGGCTAATTCCATTAAATGGGAGAACCAACTTTGCCTAGATCAAAAGAGGGTTACCACAATAATCTCTGGTAATTATTTCTAAATTTTTAGAAGTACCTTGGAAATCATACAGGAACATTCACAACCATGGGAATGATAGAGCATCTGTCTTCCAAGCATGGCTGCAAGGATGCCTTGAAAATAATTTTTTAGTTGTCTATTTTGAAAGGAGGTGAACAGATCTGCTTGGGGTGTTCCCCACATCTGGATCAAGTCTTGCAAGACATCTTCATGGAGCTTCCACTCGCAAGGATCTGTCCAGGATCTGCTTAGTCTGCCTGTCACTGTATTTTGCTCTGATAGAATGTAGGATGTAAAGAGTAGAAGAATGCTATAGAGACAGCTCCCAAGCCATCAATGTTAGCCAGCAAAAAGGGCATGACTTTGTACTCCCTTGTTTAATGAGGTAACACATCACGGTAGTATTGTCTATGACCACTAGAAGAGGATCTACCGTCCATAGGTTGTGAAGAGCCTTTAAGACATGAACCATTGCCAACATCTATTTTACATTTCTGTGGTTTGGCATGTTGCAGGGATCCCACAAGCCTTGTACTTGAACTCTGAAAGACACTGTTCCCCATACAAAAATTGAAGAGTCCCTCTGGATAGACTGGACTGGGACCGAAGAGAGAACAGGAGTCCTGGATTCAGAGACAGTTGATCCCTCTACCACTGCAGTTCCTTTTTCAAAATCCCAGTACTGGTACTTGGAAATCCAAGGGATTAAAGTACTGGGTCCAACAATTCTTCAAGTTCCATTGAATTTTTTTCACATGTGGTCTGGCTAGTGGAATCATGAGGATCATTGATGCCATAATGCCTAGAGTGTTGAGGAACTCTCTTGTTGAAGCCACATCTAGAAGAAAGAAGTAGAAGAAAATGCCCTGTTAAATTTGAAATTTGTCTTCTGGCAGGAAAGCCATCCATTTTGCTGTGACTTTCCAACATCCCAGGAAAACAACCTGTTAAGAAGGTGTAAGGAAGGACTTTCTGAAGGTTCAGTTATAAGCCCAAGTGGGAAAGAAGGGATGCAACCTTGTCTAAACACCTGGATGCAGAATCTACACAAATGAGCAAGTCGCCTAAATATGAACAAATGTGGATGCCTAGGGTTCTGCAGTATGCAATCATTGGGTCTGGACACTTTGTAAACACGTGAGGTGCAGTAAATAGCCCAAATGGTAATGCAGAAAACTGATAATGTAAGCCAGATACAGCAAGTCTCAAAAATTTCCTGAAATTGGGAGCAATATGAATATGGGTCTACTTTAATTAAACGAAAGCAGAATCCGTCGAATATGAATCCATCAACACATAAACAGCGAAACGCGATAATGTCGAACAAGCAAAACCGCAAAATTTAAACATCAAAATCGCAATAGGCTAACCCCACCACCCGTATCATGCTACCTACGCAAACACAACAAATAAAAACACATACATACACTAACCAAAACCCTACTACTAACCCTAAATTAAAGCACCAAAACCCCACTTGTAACCCTACACTAAACCGCACATACATAACTATCTATGCACTACCCTTAACCCCTCCCTAACCCTAAGGTCCATAACTATCGCACACTTACCCTACAGAACTATACCCATACAAAGTAAATATTCCAAACACATACACTTAAAACCCTACACTATACCTTACATACATTACCTATCTATGCACTTACCTTAACCTCCACCCTAACCTTAAGGTCCGTAAGTATCGCGCATTTACCTTACGGAGCTATATCGCAGACGGGCCAACTATGACAATTCGACATTTCCGATTTCGCTATTTAGTGTGTTCGACGTTTTCGCATTTTGCTGTTTATGTGTCGACGGATTCCGCTTTTGTTTAATTAAAGCAGACCCTAAATATGATGATAAGTGTCCATCTGGAGTCATCATGAAACAGCTGCCTGGAAGCAGTATACGACTGGATGTTAAGGTGAGCATTTTGAATTTCAGAATGTTTACAAAGGCATTTAGAAAGGACAAATCTAAGATGGGTCACAGTGAGTGATCCTTTTTTGGCACCAAAAAACTTCTGGAGTAAAATCCTTTGCCTTTGTGTATTCAGCCACTGGTTCTATGATCCCTGCTTATATCATGTGATGGAGCACTGCAGTAATCAGCTCTGATTGGACTGGTTGGTGTGGGGAAATTACCCTGAAAGAGGAAGGATTTTCTATCCACTGCCAAGTGTATCCTCTCCATCATATAATTCTCAGAACTCATTTGTCTGAGACTGTTTGGGGCCGAGCAGCAGGGTTGCATGAGAGAGAGCCTGAGAAAGGAGGAAGAGAAGGAAGGGTGAGGGGATAGGGGTGCCTTGAGACTCAGAATAGTCATTTCTTTGCAGGGAGTTGATACTTTTTAAAAAGGAACCCCCCCCTTGTCATTTCCTTTTTTATCTCTGACTTTTGTTTGGCTGAGATTTTTCTTTGTTCAGTCCATTGAAGGAAGAAGCCTTGTTTGGGGAGAACGTTGGTACATGAAACATCTTAGATACCTATGCATTAATTTGCCTCTCTCATGATACTGTTTGAAATTCTGTGTAACTGAGCGCTCAAACACCAATTCAGAACTTAAAGGTGCATTCAGAATTTTGGCATATCATAGAAGTTTTGATTACTAAACCAAGCATACTGTTTTAATACAACAGATGAAGCAGCATTTCTTGAGGCTTTATCTGCACATTCAAACACACCTCTCAAACATGTTTTGAAACCTGAGACAATTTAGAAACAATTTCATTCATATAAGACTGTAAAATCATCCAAACTATATGCACATTGTAAAATAAATTTCCACATACAGCCATGATAATTTAACATTCTAAAGGTTGGATTACTAGAAAGAGAGATAATGTTTCCCTGAAAATCTAACCATTTCCTTCTTTATCAGGGGGAATTCAATTAGATGAAAGCAAAGACTTTTTCTCAGAGCAGGCAGCTGGGTCAGTAGTCAAATGAGAAAAGGTCTGTCATATCTAAGGACACCCTACATTTTCTCTGAGCCTTTTAAGGGACTGCTGGAATAGATACTGGTGTCCTGGAGTCAGCTTTATAAAAATTTATCAAGGCCAGTAAGAGATGGGGATAGCTACAGAACTGGGAATTTCATCCATTACAAGGTCACATACCCCGCTGAGCTCTGGAGTAGTTCTCGACTGCTCCCAAGTAAAAAAAAAAAAATCAGTAAATCTAGCAATCAACTGTGGAAAAGTGTTTGGGTTTAAGCTCAGGTTCACCTTCCAAAGAATCAGAGTGACTAAATTTGTTGCCAGCTAGGAAGTCACCATTATCCACATGATATTTCTCATCATTCTCTGAAACAGAAAGGTTTCTAGTTCCACGGAATTTTTCTCACATGTGATCTGGCTAGTGGCATTATCAGGATCATTGACGCAATAAGGCACTAGAGTCATGTATGTGAACACAACCACCAAACTTAGCTGTCTGCAGATCCCTCTTATCCAAGAAAACCACATTAGCCTTACAAACAGCTGTAATCTGATATCAGCTGTATTACGAAGCTTCTGTTTATTTTTCTTGTGAACTTCACTACTAGATAAAATACCTGGGAACAGAGTTTTGTCTGGCAAGGGGGTCTCTTAACCTGGCCTACTCAAGCACCTAAAGGGTTTGGTTCTCCCATACCTGCACCAGGTACAGGGAAAGCCCAGGAAGATGTGTTCAACCCGCATTCCACAGTGGCTTGTAAAGTTACACTATAGGTACATAGGTGGCTAATAACCACAAGGGTCTTTTTAAGCCAAGCCATGCACCCCAAATCTCTGACAAGTTCTGGTAACCTTGGTAAGTGTAAACAAAGGCTTGGGAGATAAAACATTTAAAACCAGGGGCCTAGGAGATGAACCACTTACAGACTGTCTTGTGTCCATTATAGACATTGGTGTAAAAAAAACAGGGATGAATTTCCTGTTCCTCATCCAACTGTTCAAGTTACACTTGAATTAGATTAAGTATGAACTCTGCTTCAGATGGATGGGAAGCCTGTTCCAGAGAAGGAGTAGTCCCTGGGATATATATCTGTCTCTCCTGTAGCTCCGATTCATATTACAGGGAAGATTTAAGTCTTTAGAGTGGGTAATTCTGGTGCTGTTTGTTTTGCAGATATGCAGGATTCCCATCAAAGTGGGGGTTGACAATGTCTTGCATGCCAAGTATAGATTTTCCCTCAACAGCCTATAGGAGACAGAATACAAACATAGGGCCTTGAAGCAGTCTGTGAATGGCATGTTACTCACACCCTGTATTCTTTTAGTGTAGAACCTCTGTGGACATTTCAGTTGTTGGATATGCCTGGTTAGGTAAATACCAAAGGGGGCACAGTACTCAGTGACAGGTCTGATCAATGCCGAATACAGAGGAATAATGACCTCCTTGGACCTAGATGCATACCTTTGTTTTTAAGCTGCACAACAAAGAATGATTTCCTCACTACTATAGACTTGTGATGGTCAAAGGCTAGATTACTGTCTATGTGAGTCCCCAAGTCCCTGACTACTAGGTCAAATCTTAGGGGTGTGTTGTCAATATGACAGTTACCAGGGATGGATGACTTACCAAAGCATACTATTATCCATTTCTTGGTATTTAGTTTTAGTCCATGGCTGATACCAGTTGTTTGTCTGTGTCAGCCCTTCTTGGAGAACATTTGTGTCAGTGGGGGATTCAATGACATCTCCTAATTTGCAATAATCTGCAAATTTAGTCAGTCAGAGGCTACTGACATTGGCCTTGACTTCAGAGAAATAAATGTCAAAAAGGAGCAGTCCCAGGACCGATCTCTGAGGGACTCCACTTGTGACTTACCTCTTTATAGAGGTGGACTTCCCAATTCTAACTTCCTGGATCCTGACTATGAGCCAGCTGACTATCAATCAGGTGTCATAAGGGTTTGTACTTAACCTCCTGAGTTTTTCAACAATGCCCGAGTGGGGTATTGAGTCAAATCTCTTGGCCAGGTCAAGGTAGGCAGTGTGAACCATTTTGCCCTCATCTATTGCTTTAGTGACCTTCCCAAAGAAGTCCATCAAGTTGATTAGGCATGACTCGCCCTAGCCAAAACCAAACTGTGTTGGGTCCAGTGTCTGGAGGTTTTGCCATTGCTGATCATTTCCAAGATAATTCTTCCCATGGCTTTGCATATGACACTAGTGAGACTTACGGGATTGTAGTTTCCATGGTCTGAAGATAGCTCACCTTTGTGCATAGAGATGACTGTTGCTACTCTCTATTCATGAGGCACAAAGCCTGTTGGGGGCTACAGTTAAGTAGCAGTTCCAGAGGGCCTGATAGGTCATGTTTCATGCTGTTTAAAAGGTATACTGGGATATTGTCTGATCCCATTGATGCACTCTTCTTGGACGTAGAGAGAGCATTAAAGACCTGTTCCCTAGTAATAGCAGGGGGATTTATATTTGATGGTATTTCTGAGGGAAGGATGAGAGGGAGAGAGGAGTAAAGTTACAGTTGAATTTGTCAGGCAGTAGGTTTGTTTAGTATAGGTGAGGGGAAGGGGGACAGAAGGTAAGTGATTTGTAGGCCAAGCAGAGGCCCCAACAGAATCACTAACATTAGGCCGAGGTATGCTTTTGTTTTTTTCTTTTTAGGTGCAACCAGATTTGATGGGAAGTACTAGAGCTAGGATCCATTAAGTCAAGGAAGAGAACACCAGCCAGAATAATAAACTGATAGTACTACATAATGTAACACAACAAGCACTTAAAGTTCCTAGTAATAATTATGTCCCCACTCAACAAAACTTTACCAAATTGCTATTATCACAAAAACAGTTTGAATTTTGTTCAGAAGTATTTTACAACTGACAGAAGTTAAGAAATGTTGTACAAAGTCTGAACATCGAAGCAACCAGTGTGCAAAACCAGTGTTAAAAACTAATTCCACACACTTTAACCATTCTAAATTGACATAAAATTATGTTTAATAGGAACTTAAAAAAGAAGTTATGTACTCACCATAACATTCCATCTTTGTTGTCCATTTTCATTCTTCCTCAGTTTTTGAATTCAGATCCAATTCTCGGATCTGACTTGGCTGTTACTTTAGCTTGTTGCCAGCAAAAAAGCTCTCAAGCTCCTCCCTTACCCATACTAAACCAACCCCTAATATACCTCAGATCTTGTTTGCTGTTTGACATAAAGTAGGAAATATTACTATAAAATTCTTAAGAGAAGAAGCCATATCTGTAGCTTAACATGAAGGAGAGCGGTGTCCTTATAAACTCTCATTCTTCCAGAAATCAATTGTGAAAAAGGTTGGGGGCTGGTGGGTGGGGAGTTGAGGAAGAATGAAAATGGACAATACAGATGGAACGTTATGGTGAGTATATAACTTGTTTATCTGATGTTGTCAATTTTCAGCTACCTAAATTCCTGGGTGAACTCTAAGGAAGAATATTCCTGAGCACATTTGAGCCAAAGGCTGCTCTTCCCCTCAAAGCCAGATCTAGTTTACAATGAGTAATAAAGGTATGAGGATTGGCCCAAGTTGCAGCTGCACATATGTCATCCATGGAAGCTCTAGGTAGGAACACTGAAGAAGTTGTCTTGGACCTAGCTGAATGAGCTCTTAGAGGTTTTGGTAAAGATAAACCCAATTTGTTATAGATAAATGATATAAAATCCATTAGCCATCTGGCTAAAGTTATCTTTGTAATTGATTTTCCCAATTTAGAATCTGCAAATGACACAATTAATTGGTCTGTTGTCTTTTTAATATATTTCGTTCTATGTAGTAAAAATGTAATTGTCTGTGGACATCCAATAAATGTAAAATATATTCACCTTTGTTTGCAAATTTAGGAAAAAGAACTGGCAGATTAAGGGACTGGTTAATATTGGATTCTGACAGCACCTTAGGAAGGAAAGGCACGTTGGTATGTAATGTTACTCTATCCTTATGAAAAATTAAGTAGGGAGGTTTAGAGGACAATGCTTGAGTTCTGAAATCATTCTAGCAGAGATAATGGCCACTAAAAAGATAGTTTTCCATGTCAGGAATTCAAAATCACATTTAGCTGCTGGTTCAAATGGAGAATGAATTAAGGCCTGCAGCACTAGATTTAAATTCCATGGTGGAGCTGGATCTTCATATGGAGGACTTAGCAGATGGGTGCCACTCAAAAGGGATTTCCAAAGCTTAGATGAAGCCAAGGAAGAATTCTCAAATCCAATATGAAAATTAGAGATTGCTGCTAACTGAACTCTAACTATTGAGGAGCTAGTTCCCTCATTAAAAATTGTTGCCAAAAATTCAAGAACACTTTCTACAGGAGCTGAGAAAGGGTCAATGTGTTTCTGCTGTGCTCAAAAAATCAACCTTTTCCATTTACTTCTGTAAAGTTTTTTTGTAGAAACCTTATAGGAAGCTAAAAGTATGTGACAGACAGGGGAAGAGAGCATCGGTTGTCTGGCTATTAAAGGAATTGGAGAAACCACTCTGTTAGCTTGAGGTTTAAGATGTCCAGGTGAATCATGCCTGTTGGACAAGAAAAGAGATCTGGAATCAGATCCAAAATCCAAGGTGGGTAAAGTAGCTGAGGTCAATGGAAGGGAAACCAAATCTGTCAAGGCCAGGAAGGTGCAATGACAACGACTTTGCTCCTCAACTGGGTAGTTTTCTGCAGGAATTTGGGAATTAAGGGAGTTAGCTGGTGGTCACAGAGAAGACCGGTGGCCCAATCATGGTGTAGAGCATCCCTTGGTGATTCTCCCTATGGGAGATCAGAGCAAAGAAGCTGCTGCACTATTTGTTTAGGGGAGATGCAAAACGATCGCAGAAAGTCTGGCCCCATTGACAGAAAATCTTATCTGTCACTTTCCTGTTGATAGACCACTAGTGAAGTAGTACAATGGATCTGCTCAGTTTGTCTGCTATCAAAAAGCAGTTGGAAGAAACCACCCATTGCCACACTGTGAGGGCTTCTCAACACAAGGAGTAAGACCTAGTTCCCCCTTGTTTGTTAATGTACCAAACTACTGACAAGCTGTCTGTCTAGAAAGGGAGAGAGTCTTGGAATGCCTGCAATACTAAGAGCACTGCTCACACTTGCAGAACACTGATATGCATGTTGGCTTCTTTGGGGGACCACATGCCTTGGACTGTTTTCCTTAGGAAGTGCCCCACCCACCCCAATCTGGGATGCTTCTGTGGTCTCTATAGCCTTGGGCTGAGGGAGGATGAAAGGATGGCCTTGTAAAATCTGATTGAATCCACCAGCAAAGATATTTCTTGTATGCCTACGTGATTCTTGTTTATGCTGACATGTGTTGTTAAAGAATCAACCACTGTGTTGCTAGCATCCATTGAAGAATTCTCATATGAAACCTTGCTAGAGGAACTAAAATGATAGCAGCTAACATTGACCCCAAAGCTTGCAGAATCAACAGAGCTGAAATTTTGGTACTGCAAAATATTTTCCTGACCTGGAATCTAACAGTCTGCACTCTTGAGAGAAGAAGCGAAGCTGTCACTGATACCGTGTTGAACCCCACTCCTATGAATTTCAATGTTTGAGTCAATTGTAACTGAGACTTGTTGCAATTTATAGTTATCCCCAGATGGGAACAAGTCTGGAGTACCTGATCTCTTCCTCTTATTAGTAGATGCTTGGTCGGGGTGGTAATGAGCAAGACATCCAAGTATGGAAACACTTGGAATCCCTGCAGTCTCAAGTGAGCTGCTACCACTGCCATGTATTTGGTGAACACCCTGGGGGTTGTGGCGAAGCCAAAGGGCAGTGCTTAGAACTGATAGTGACTGGCTCCCAGCCAGAAGTGTAAACACCTTCTGGAGTGTCTACTCATTTTTATGTGATAGTATGCATCCTGAAGGTCTATAGAGCACATCCAGTCGTCCTTGTCCAAAAAGGGCAGAATGGACTGAACCATGACCATCCAAAACTTTGTATGCTGAACTGACTTAATGAAGTTGCTGAGATCTAAATTTAGTCTCCAGTCCCCTGTTTCCTTTGGCACTAAAAGGAATCTTGGGTAAGTTCTGGACTCTATCAGGTCTGGTGGGACCTCTTGGAAGACTCTTTTTTCTAGTAGCTTTAATATTTCTATTGCTGCTGCTTTCCTCTGACTGAGTGGAACATAGGGAAATTTGCATATAGATGGAGGTGGGAGGGAAAAGGGAATTATATAATCTCTGGAAAAAATTCTCTGCATCCAACTATCTTTTATTATATCTACCCAGGCTCTCTGGTGCAGGGATAATTGATCCTCGATCGCTTCCAGAGGGAGACAGTCAGGCCTCCTTTCAGGAGTACTGACAGGGTCTATCGGAGAAAGAATCTCTGGACCCTTGGTTCTGCAGGCCTCCTCTGCCATGTGAGCATCATCATCCATTTGAGATCTCCCCACCGCACCTGAGGAAAGTATCTCCACGTGAATCTTGGAAAAGACTCTGGGACTTCCTGAACCACATTTTTGGACCACCTCATTGATTCCTAGAAAAGGATCTTTTTTGAAAAACATACACCCACTGCAGAAAGGGTCATTCCATCTTTTTCACACCTGGGAGTGTGTCCTACACTTTTGGGCCAAACAACGAGCTGCTGTAAAAGGATGCATTGACAAATGTTGACTTGAAATGCTCCACAAAATCACAGAAGTGCATCCAAGCATGTCTCCTGATGGAAATGCCTGAACCCGCCACCCTTGAGGCACCTTCAGCTGCATGCAACATAAGCCTCATTGATGAATTTGAAACAGATTTCAAGAGTAGCTAACTGAGAGTCCACAGAAAATTGAGCCTCAGCAGTAGTGGTTCCTGAAAGAGATTTTGAAAGTTCCTTGATCAAGTCCCTTTGTAGTCTCATCAAGTGTGCCAAGTAGTTCAGTGACCAAAGGGGAAAGGTCACTGAAAAGTCCCTTTGTAGTCTCATCAAGTGTGCCAACTAGTTCAGTGACCAAAGGGGAAAGGTCACTGAAGCATACACATACTTCCCAAATATGTCCAATGCCCTAGACCTCCTGTTAGGGAGATGGACAGAGGAACTTTGGTGAGCAAGTTCCTTCTTGGTTGCTGCCATGACCACAGCATCTGCGAGCACCCCTTACTCCAGAATTCCTTACTGACAGGTGGAGCCAGAATATGAACTGTTCTCTTGGGGATTAGCTCAGCTGAGTCAGGCTCCTTCCAAGCCCACCTAGAGATCAAGTCAATGAGCTCACCTGTGGGTGGAGTAACCCAGGAGCTAAACAGGCCAGCTCCAGAGGCTTCCAGGAATACCGATTACTCTGGGGAAGTGTTATTGGAGGACCAACCAACTCTCTGCTTAAGAATCTCAAGAATGTCTCTGAATGAGACATCTTCAGGAGGGGATTGTGGGGACCCCTCCCCTTCACTGAAATCAGTATCCTCCGTGACTGACTCATGAGGAAAGTCCAAGTGCCTCCTCTTGCACTTCCTCTTCCTAAGGGTTTCCTCAGTGGGATGTTCCAGTGAAGTATTGGAAGAGATTGTAAAACCCTGGTGGGTGGTCTGGAGACTTTGGGCTGATTGTCCTTGTGGGGTAGAATGATGAGGCTCAAGGCACAGAGAAATCTGGGATCCAGAAGGAATATCCAAGGGGTAGGATCCATCTGTTCTTCCAGAGCAGAGAATAACTTCTTCATTATCTCAAAGACCGAACTTTCCAGAGAGAAGGAAGACATTGGAGCAGAGAAGCCAGGTCTCTGACCCATCAGTTCCCTCTGCCTCAAAGGCAATCTACCCGAAGTGAAAGTCAGAGCTGAGCTGTCCAATGTCAAGGCTCCGAAGAGTAGAGATGGCCAAGAGAACTTCAGAATTGACTCCAACACCTCTGATTTGACAGGGGCACTTCGGCTCTGAGAGTCATCCAGCTCCAAAGACATTGGAGCCAGTGCACTCAAGAGACAGCTTCAGGTCTGAAGATAAAAACATATTCAGATCAGAACCAGATGAACCCTGAAGGCTCGGATCCAGGAGCTCCAAAATGACTGGTCGGATCAGAGAAGGAGCTGTAATCAGTGGAGTGATAGAAGGATGGGCTTTCTGACCTGAAGGGGTACAAGCTGGGTGAACTCTCATCTGAATTTGTGCAGAAAGAAATCTCATTATCATCCTGTCCACATCAGCTTCAATTAGACTTCTGGAAGACTGAGAGGCAGCCAAGGATGGGGACTTGGAATGTCGGAGTTCAAAAATGGACAGGAAACTCCAACTGTGGGAGAGTACCTAGTCCTAGGTAAGTGTGTTGGATCCAAAGTGCTCAGAGCCAAGGAGAAAGCTGTCAGATCTGGCATTGAAACTGTGGAGTAAGTCTTCGGATCTGATTTCTGCTTTTTCTTAGATGGCTCCAAAAATGAAGGAGTCAACGATCCTGATGGTTTAGAAGATTTGGTGAAAGTCTTAGATTTAGACTTGGAAGATTGAGTTCTAGCAGTATCTTTAGAGACATGTGTGGGAGTAACCCTTTAAATATAAGTTTATTCTTATGGTCAGCAATGGCCCGCAAATTAAAGTTTTGACATATATTGCTTTCAACTTTAAGATAATCTACACCTAGACAATAAAAGCATAAAGAATGCATGTCTGATAAAGGCAACTCATGCCTACACTTTTAACACTTTCTGAACCCCAAAGGGCCTTTTTTTAACATCCTATGTAGAAAATACAGAAAAGGAGAAAAGAAATCACTCTTTTTTTTAAGTAAAGAAGAAAAAAATACCAACAATGGTATTAAGAATACACTGAAAAGTATAAAGTTATGAAAAAGAGATTAAGTACCAACAATGGTAAAGGAGATTACATGTAGTATAAGAGGAAAAAGGCAGGACATATATATATATATATATATATATATATATATATATATATATATATATATATGTAGGAAATATATATGTAAAGAGCACTGAACGACGGCTAGATAAAATGCTGGTTTAATGAAATAAATGCAATGGTGAACACTTTCGCAGTCATGCTGCTTCCTCAGAAAATTTAAACTGACAAATTCAAACATTTAAATACACTCCCCACACAATGACATCACATCAATTCAACATTTAAAGATACAACATCAAAAATGTGTGCTTCAAGAATATATATATAAATACAAAGAGACCAACAACTCAAAAACAGTCCCTATCTAACCATAAAAATAATAGATACATATTCATAAAAATCATGCATTCATTCATAAAAGATGTGTTCATAAAATATTTTCATAAAAATGAATCCATAAAAACAATGCAACATCCTCTCATCTATGTATAGGTCTGTTTGCTAATATGGGTTGAATGGATAACTTATCATTAAGTCCTTTACCCATATTCGCCCTTATTCTAATGATCCATTTAAGCTCACTGTTTTCAACCCTATTCCTGACAGGGCCCTGTCTGGCATTAGATAGTACCATCTCTATAACCATAAATCTGAACTCATGTTCTATACTCACGGTCATGACATGTCATGCCAATGCACTGGTGTCAGCATGTCTAGATATGTCATAGAGGTGCTCCCTAATCGGATCCCATAACCTGCGTGTAGTCATGCCTATATAGAACAAAAAACAAACTAAGCAGTAACCTAGATATACCAAATTAGTAGAATTACAGTCTGCCCGCAAACAAAAACTCAATTGTTTCCCTGTATCTGGATGATGGAATCCCCCTGAAGTATCAAGATACTTACAGAAATTGCATTCTTTACATGGTAAAGTACCATATCCAGACCCTCGAGTCTGGGTACCTTCCCCATGGCTCAATTTAGGGCCACAGTGGATTCTCTTGAGAGATTTCTTATTTTTAAAAGCATAGCGTGGAACATCACCATTTGTCTTATTTTTTCGTCAGCTCAGAGAAAGTTCCAATTCTTGGAGAACACATTTTTCAACAAATTAATGTTGCTGGAATAAGTCACTGGAACTCTCATGTACTCATTCCTAGGGTTAGCTTCAGTGCTTGCCCTTTTTATCCCAGAAAAGTATGGTGTACCTAGACTTGTTCTCACACTATGTGTCTGTGCAATGGTCATATTAACTTCTTCCTTAGAATAATCCCTCTCAAGAAAAGATTTACCAAGATCTGCAAGTGCTCTATCAAAGCTCTCATCATTAACTGTTAACCTTAACACTCAGTGCTTGCCCTCTCATTACGTTTTTGAAAATATGCTGGGGATGCATACTACTATGTTCTAAATAGGTATTCCTATAACACTCCTTCCTATATATTTATGTGATAAAATCTCCTTGCACAGATCTATGAACACATACATCTAGAAACTCAATTGATGTATGGGAAGAATTAGCTGTAAACTTCAAAAACCCAGTGGTATTGTTGATGAATTCCACAAACTGGGTGAAACTGGACATATCCCCTCACAAAAGAGGAAGAGGTCATCCACAAATCGGCGAAAGAATGTGGTAGGAAAACCCATGTCTTCCTTTAGCACAAATTCCTTTTCCCAAGTGGCCATAACCAAGTTGGCATAGCTATTTGCACAGGATGTGCCCACAGCCACGCCAGCTTGTTGCCTGAAAAGCTTATCCTCAAAAAGGCACAAATTATTTTCCAGAACCATTTCTAACAGGAAACATATTAAATCAATTTTATTTACATCATAAGTACCATCATCAATTAAATATCATTTAAGCATATCTATCCCTTGGCAGTTGGGAATAACTGTAAACAACGATTGCACATCCAAGGTTGCCATGACGCAGGTGTCAGAGGGTAATTTATTGTCAACAGAATCATAGATGTCCTCTAGAAACTGTTTAGTGTCCCTTAAAATATGTTTGTTCTTTGAAATTATTGGTTTAAGTTTTGCTCAATATAAAGTGATAAGGGCTCTGTAGCCCATCCTCCCCCCGCCACTATTGGCCTCATTGGTGGTTTAGCATGATGTTTATGAATTTTAGGAAGACCCTGAATTATAGGTATAAGGGGTTCCTTTACCAGGAAATACTTAAAAAGTTCCTGATCAATACTATGGAATTGGAGACATTCAAGCAATCCATTATGAATGGAAGCAATGCAACTCTCGACATCCCTATGTGTAAAATTTTCATATGCTGTAGGGTCATTTAACATGTCTAACATGACCATCCTATACCAAGAATGGTCCATGACTACGAACAGACCTCCCTTATTGGCTGGTCTAATGGAAATAGTTGCATCTTGTCGTAAATTATCTAGCACTTGCTTTTCATAGACATTCAAATTACAAAAACATTTAGTTTTAATATTGTTATCATAGATTTTATAAATATCCTTCAAGCACATTTTTTCAAATGTTTCAACAACACCATTAGCCATAGGAACATAACTACTAGGTCTTTTAAAATTGTTGACAGAACCAACAGTGTCCTGTACTTCCCCACCATATAAAAGCTTCAACATAATGTTACGTGTGAAGGTTTTCAATTCAATAACATTATCAGTCAGGGACATTCTGTCCGATGGTATGAAAGTCATACCTTTTTGAAGTACAGCTAACTCCAATGCTGAAAAAGTCAGTTTTGATATATTCCATATCAGCGTTCGTGGTTGCCCTGCCACATCCTCTTCAAGGTTTGTGTGTTGTTGTTTTTCTCCATAGGCACCTTCCGCTTCATCCGTCCACGGCTCGCGACCTCTGCCGAAAATGGCTGGACCTGATTGGGAAGGGTGAACTAAAAGAATGTGCCCCATCAGCCACATTAGACATGGAAACACCAGCAGTTAATCCCTCTGCTGCCATTGCTCCTTCTTCCTTCCTTCGCACGCCACTCGGAACGTGAGTGACGACAGGGGAGTTAGACAATGTCACAGCAGGGAGGGGCATAGTACTACATATGCTTGCATTAGTTTCTGTTGCTTGCGGTGTCTGTATCGTATTTAAGGTGGAACCATTGTTCTCTTTAGTCAAATCTACAGAAACCGGAGTATTATGTGAAATGCCATTAGAACTATTGGTCTTATTGTCATTATATTCCCTAGGCCAAGAGAAGACACGGCCATTGGAAAAATCAGAGGAATCCCTCTGCAGTTTCTTCTTCTTATAAACAAGTAGTTGGGATTCAAAAATAGCAATACTGTCTATGAACTGGTGCATCTTAACATCCATCACCATGGGCAGGTACTTTTCATAGAGATCAGTCTGCATTTTAGTAATGTTAATAGACAGAACATCTTCCTCCGGTTTAAAATATTCAATAAGGAGATGCATATATTGAAAACTCATATTAATATGTTGCCATTTCAACAGTAGATCTTTGTAAGTATTCCCATAAGAGGGTATATTCAATACCTGAAGACCACGTGGTACAATTTTGAGACTTAAGCCTCCAAGTGAAACCTTTTGCTTTTGCAGGCGTTTCAATTTTTGTACATATTTTCTACCTTTAAAAAATCCCTTTTAAAAGTTGTAACATCATACTCACAAGTCATGTCCACCTGTGGATCCATTATTTTGGGTTGAAAGTTCAAAAACGGATTTTCTCTGTATTCAATCAGAGGAATAATGTCTCTTCTCCCTGCTCCATGGGAGCTATTCATGAGAGGTGCAGAATCCAACTCAGGCACATCCACTATGCCTTCAGCCATGTTCCAACACAGCCAGCCAAATATAAATATAATCAAATAATAATGGGTAAGGGAGGAGCTCGAGAGCTTTTTGGTGGCCATGAGCTAAAGTAATGGTCAAAATGGATCCAAGGATCAGATCTGAAGACAACAGTTGAGGATAGGATGTCAATTGACAACATCAGATCTATATTTTCTTGTCAGAGACAGTAAAATCATCAGTGGAGCTCGCAAGCCGATGTCCTTCTGAGATAAATACTGAAAGTTTCCTCAGAAACAGTAAAAATCAAGCATTTTTCAAAGACAGAAGCCAAATAAACACTGCTACAAGCAGAAATTCCTACAGGAATTACTGTAAACACTGACAAAAATAAAATACTAAAATAGATTTGAATAAACATAAAAAGGAAAGAGAAAAAGAAAAAAAAGGTTATGTCTTACCATAACACTCCATCTGTGTTATCGATCTTCATCTATTCTTGACTCTTGGGTTACGATCCTCGGAGCCGGTCTTGCCATTATATAGCTCATGCTAAGAGTCTACCCACAATGCCCCTCTCTACATTACCTTAGATCAAGTTTGCAGACTTACAGAAAAATAGAAGGATACTAAACTAAATGAAGAAGCCATGTCCAAGGTGAGTCCTAACAAAAAAACACAGGAGAATGGTTCACTCCTCCAGAAATCAACAGGAGGGGAAGGAGGGTGGGATGCCAAGAATAGATGAAGATCGACAACACAGATGGAACATTATGGTAAGACATAGCTTCTTTATCTGTTGTTGTCCATCTTCATCTATTCTTGACTATTGGGACAGAGTCCCCAGCTACTTTAGATCCTGGGTGGCCCTATGGAAGGATATTCCTGAGAACCATAGAACCAAAGGAGGCTCTTTCCCTGGAGACCAAATCCAATTTGTAATGAGTAATAAAGGTATGTGGAGTCGCCCCCATTGCTGCTGCACATATTTCACTCATGGAAGCCTTAGAATGGAAAACAGCTGAAATAGCAATAGATATGGTGGAATGTGCTTTCACCGGTGTAGGTAACTTGAGATTCTTTTTATTATAAATGTAAGCAATACAATCTCTTAACCATTTTGACAAGGTAACCTTAGAGACAGATTTTCCTAAAGTTGTGCTAGAAAAGAAAACAAACAATTGTTCTGATTTCATAAATTCTTTAGTTCTGCTGAGGTAGAAATTTAATTGTCTGTGAAGATCCAACAAGTGTAGGCAATATTCCCCTTTGATGGAAAAACTGGGAAAGAAAACAGGTAAGTCTGCAGCTTAATTAATGTTGGACTCTGAGACCACTTTCAGAAGAAAGTATGGATTGGTTCTGAGTGTAACTCTAGCCTTATGGAAAATTAAGCAAGTGAGTTCTGAACATAATGCCTGCAAATCAGAAACTCATCTTGCAGAGGTTATAGCTATAAGGAGAAGCATTTTCCAAGAAAGGAACTTTGTCACAAGTAGCCGCTGGTTCAAAGGGGGTAAGTACCAGTAACTATACAACAAGAGGCAGGTCCTATGGGGATAGAGGGTCTTCAAATAAAGACTTTAATTGAACAGTTCTCTTGAGGAAGACCTTACATAGTCTATGTGATATTAAAAGTAGGTCTCCGAAGCCATTATGAAAATTAGAGATGGCAGCTAGAATCAGAAGTTCCTTTATCAAAAAGGATGACCAGAAATTCTAAAACCCCTTCCACAGGAGCTGAAAAAGGGTTGAGATCATTATCGTAAGCCCAGATTGAAAATCTCTTCCACTTACTGAGGTAGGGATTCCTGGTGGATGGTTTATGTGATGCCAGCAAAATTTTTCATACCTGGGATAGTATATCATTATGCCTGGCGACTAACGGAATTGGAGGAGCCAAGCTGTTCGCTTGAGACTTTGAAGACTGGGATGCACCCGTCCCTGAGGGTGAGAGAGAAGATCTGGAACTGGGTCCAGAATCCATGGACAGTGAACTAGATGAGGCCATAGGAAGGGAAAACAAATTTGTTGAGACGAGTAGGGTGCAATGAGGATTACTTTGCTTCTCAACCTGGCTGCTTTCTTGAGAAACAGTGGGATCAGAGGGAAAGGAGGGAAGGCACAGAGGAGACCCGGGGGCCAATAAAAGAGAAGTGCATCTCTCAGGGACACCCCCTGAGGGGAATTAGGACAAAATAACTTCTGCATCTGTTGTTTTGGCATGATGAAAAAGGTTGCAGCAAGGCTGGCCCCAGCAACGAAAGATCTTGTTTGCTACCTCAGGATTGAGAGACCACTCATGAGGCAGTAGAATGCATCTGCTTAGTTTGTCTGCTATCACGTTTGAACTTCCCAGGATGTGCATTGCTGTCAGAAAGCGGTTGGAGGCAATGGCCCATTGCCACACTCGGAGGGCTTCATGACACAGGGGATAGGATTTGGCTCCCCCCTGCTTGTTCATGTACCAGACTAAGGACATGTTGTCTGATTCAATTGCAACTGTTTCTTGAGGGAGGGCAGATTGAAATGCTTCCAACACTAGTAGCACTGCCCTCAACTACAGGATGTTAATATGCAGATTGGCCTCTATTGGGGACCAAGTGCCTTAGACTGTCTTTCTGAGATAATACTCCTAAACCCCATCTGGGGGGCATCTGTGGTCACTAAGGCTTTGGGTTGAGGAAGGACAAAGGGACGGCCCAAAATACTTTTTTCAGATTCCATCCACCATGATAGGTCCTTTTTGCAGGGAATGGTGATAAAAATGGGGTAGTTCATTGAATGGATTAGAATAGACAATTGATTTTACAATAAGCCACTGCAGTAACCTCATGTGAAATCACACTAATTAGACCAGAGTGATAGCAGCTGCCATGGACCCCAATGCTTGAAGCACCATTAAGGCTGGTACTTTGTGCGAAGGAGAAAATGTACTTGTGATTTTATTTTCTGTAATCTGTGAAGGGAGAGGGAGGCCACACATGGCAGGGTGTTCAAATGAGCTCTGATGAATTCCATATCCTGAGAGGGAGTCAGTTATGACTTTGTATGACTGACCACGATGCCAAGATGCAGGAAAAATTGTAAAGTGAACTCTTTTATCTGGAGCAGTAGATGTCTAGTGGAAGCAGTGATGAGCCAATCGTCTAGATATGGAAACACCCGGAATCTGTGCAGCCTCAAGTGAGCTGTTACTTCTGCCATACATTTGGTGAACACCCTGGGGGCTGTGGTGAGACCAAAGGGCAGCACCCTGAACTGATAGTGACTGGCTTCAACTAAAAGGTGGAGAAACCTTCTTGAGCTTTTGTCCATTTTTATGTGGTAATATGCATCTTGATGGTCTATTGAGCACATCCAATCATTTTCCTCTAGAAAGGGAAGTGCTGACTGAACCGTGACCATTTGGAATTTGGACTGTTGAACAAATTTGTTTAGAATGCTGAGATCCAGAATTGGTCTCCAGTTCCCTGTCTTTTTTGGCACTAAATAGAACCTTGAATAAAATTTGGATCCTATCTGGTCTGTTGGGACTTCTTGGATGACTCTTTCTTCTAGCAGTTTTTGTATTTCTAAGGCTGATTGATCTCTCTGATTGGGTGGAACATTGGGGAGTCTTGTTTGAGTTCTTGGATAAAGAGTAAAGGGAATAAGGTAACCTCTGGAAATAACAGCACCCAGGCATCTGTGGTTCATAGGAAGGTACTAGGCTATTGGCCCTAGGGCCTATACAAGCCCAGCCAAAAAGGTACCCTGGCTTTTGCCACCCAAGAAAATTATTTTCCTGTGCCACTGTCGAGCAGAGCCACAGAAGTGATACCTGGAGTGAATTTCCTATTTCACGTCCAATCATCAAGATTTTTCTTGAAGTCTCTGGGACAGGAATCTATCCCTCCGGTATGTTCTGTTTATTGTGGTAGCAAGGTTTAGGTCCCTAGAGCATGTAGCTCGGAGGGATTGGGATTTCTTTAAGTGGAGCATGTCCAACAGCTCTGGGTTTGACATAGCTTTGTATATTAGTCAGAGATTACCTCTGAGTAGGCGATATGCAACGGAGTAAAGCTGGAGTTTTTTTAGACGGTCTGCATAGGGCATCTGTTTGAGGCTGGTAATCCTCTTTTAAGGTATTTCTGCAGCCTTTCCAGTTGTTGTAGATGTCTTGTGAGGTATATACCAAAATGGGGCGTTGTACTCTATAATGCGTCTAATGAGTGATGAGTAGAGGGGAACAATGACCTCTTTTTTTCTGGATGAGAAACCTTTTGTGATGAGGTGTGCCATGTAGAAGGATTTCCTGACTACTGTGGCGATGTGATTATCAAAGGAGAGACTACTGTCCACCTGTGTCCCAAGGTCTCTTATCACACTTTCGGTGTTAAGTATACTACCGCCTATGTTGTAGTTCATGGGTACAGAGTTTTTACCAAAGGGGATGACAATGCACTTTTTGGCATTGAGCTTGAGGCCATGGCTTTGACACCAGGTATCTGTCTCAGTGAGGCCCTTTTGTAGGATGTCCACATCATTAGGAGTTTCGATTATGACTCCTAGTTTGCAGTCATCTGTGAACTTCGTTAGCCAAAGACCTTCTGTGTTAGCCTATACTTCAGAGAAGTAGATACCAAACAGGGAAGACCCAGGACTGAACCCTGTGATACTCCACTTGTCAATGGTCTGAAGTCGGATTTGGAGTCTGCTACTTTTACAGTGTGGGTTTTGTCAGTGAGCCAGTTGGCAACCCATCTTGTGACATAGGGATTTATACCTAGTTTAGTGAGTTTATCTATAATTCCAGAGTGGGGGGTGGTGTTGAAAGCCTTGGCAAGATCTAGATAGGCTGTGTAAACCACCTTACCCTCATCTACGGCTTTGGTGACTGCTTCAAAGAAGTCTATCAGGTTTAGGGGACATGATCTGCCTTTTACAAAACTGAACTGGGTGGGGTCCAGAGTTTGGAGATTATCAATGTGTTTGTTTATAAGTTCCGTGATGATACGTTCCATGGCCTTGCAGACCAGGCTCATCAGGCTAATGAAGTGGTAGTTTCTGGGGTCCGTGGTGGCTCCCCCCTTGTGGAGTGAGATAACCATTGCTGTGCGCCACTCAGCAGGCACAAAGCCTGAGGTGAGGCTATGATTGAACATGGTACTTCGGTGGGGTGCCAGTTTGTTCTGTAGTTTGTGTAGAACGCAGCTGGGATGTTGTCTGGTCCCATGGATGCTGTGTTCTTGGCTTTGGAGCGTGTGTTTTTTACCTGTGCAGCCATGATTACAGGAACTTTGCATTCTTCTGATATAGAGATGGGCTCTTTAGTTATTTGTTGCCAGGCTGCTAGGTGCAAAGAAAATCTTCCCCAACTGCCTCCAGAGGTAAGCAATCAGGCCCCCTTTCAGGAGCACTGATAGGGTTGGCCAGAAAATGAATCTCTGGAACCCTGGTTCTGCAGGCCACCTCTGTCTCTAGAATGGTGTCTTCCATTAGAGCACCCCCTCTGCCTTGGGGGGAGTCTGCACCACGTTTGTCCTGGAAAGGCCTCAGTGACTTTTTGAACCACATCTTCCCACTCCTCTGATTCCTAGATCAGGCTCGTTGGGGAGCAGAAAAACATATGCCCACTGCAGACAGGATCTTTCCATCCTTCTCACAAGTAACTAGAGTTTCCTTGACTTTGGTGCTGAACAAAAAGGATGTGTCAAAAGGAGCATTGATGAAGGAAGACTTGAATGGCTCCACAAACTCACACAGGCACATCCAAGCATGTCGTCAAATTGCAACACCTGAACCAGCTGACCTGGTCGCCCCTTTGGCTGCATGTGCAATGACCTCATGGACAAATTAGAAATAGACTTCAGGGTAGCTAACTGGGAGGACACTTTTTCCTGGACCCCCTCAGCTACAGCTCCTGTTAAGTGTATCCAATAGCTCCTTGATTAGATCCCTCTGGAGCCTAACGAAATGTGCCATGAAGTTCACGGACCTAATGGGAAAGGTCGACGATGCACAAACCCGCCTTCCAAATCTGTCCATCACCCTTGACGCTCGGTTAAGGGGATGAACAGTGGAACTTTCCTCAGCTAGTTCCTTTTAGTGGCAGCCACCACCACCATGGCATCTACTGCTAATCCTTTCTCCCAGTGCTGGGAGTGGAGAGTATTTTATCTAGTCTCCAGGGGATTGGATCTATCGAATCAGGGGGCATCCAGGCCTGCTGAGAGATCAACTTAATCAGATCATCAGAGGGAGGAGTCAGCCAGGAAGTAGAAGGACGAGCAAAGGCTTGCAAGTACACAGACTCCTCAAAGGTAGCGTCTTTGGGCTTCCAGTTACCCTTGTGCTTGAGGATCTCCAGAATGTCTCCAAAGGAGACATCTTCTAGGGGTGAACCTCCTCCTCATCAAAATGCATGTCCTTGGTGACAGAATATTTGGGGAAGTCCAGGTGTTTCCTCTTATACAACTTCTTCCGAGGGGGCTCTTCAGTGGGAATATCTGAAGAGGACTCAGAAGAGGGGTAATCCTTAGTCAGTATCTCTTGCATCCTTGGAGCTCACTGTCCAGGTATGGAGGTTGGCAGAAGCTCCGGGTAAACAGAGGTCAAGGGTTGAGACTCCAGTAACACAAGCCACCTGGGAATTAGCACTGGCCAAATCCCTCTCCATAGCCTGAAAGGCAGGCCCCCCTGAGGAGGGATGGGACCCCAGAACTAAGACAGACAAACTCAGAAATGGGGTCACACTACACCCCCAGAGACCCACCTCCAAGGCCGGAGCTGAGGAAAGACCCCCAGCTACCATAGTTCAAAGTGGTAAGGATGACCTTGAATAATAAACAGGAGTCAACTCAAACCCCCTGGACCTGATGGCAGAGTAATGATCCCGAGGATCCACTGGTTCCAAAGACACTGAGGGAGTTAGAGCCATGCCTGGAACCAAAGACAAGGATGTTGTTGGTACCAGGGCCATTAGAATCTGTGTGGTTGGAGTCGACAGCTGTAAAGCATCCAAATGGGTCAGAGAGTGGAGAGTATTTTATCTAGTCTCCAGGGGATTGGATCTATCGAATCATATGTCGGAGTGCTGGGGGAAAACTCCCCTGCTCCAGGAGGGGGAGGGAGCTGAGAAGATGGAGGAAGACTCCTAGTTGTCAGAAGCTAATCCACCAACCTCACTATGTCAACTTCAGAAAGACTCCTGGTGGAGCGAATCGACAAACTGGAGGGTGATTCTGGCCTTTCTATAAAATGAGCTAGGGAGCTGACCCAGGAAGGGGTCAATAGATGGGGAATATCTCATCCTGGGTGCACAGAAAGTTTCAGTCTTCGGCACCAAAGTAGAAGGTAGAAGCTGCATAGCAGCAGGAGATGTTGGCACCAACATGGAAACTAAGGATGCTGGTGCCAATGCTGGAGTCATTACCGGTGCCAGTGTTGTGGCTGGTATCTGGCACCAAAGTACTGGTTGGTGCCAAGGACTCAATCCATGAATATTGGAACCTTTGATTTCAGGTCTGAAGAAGAACCAATAGACGGGTGCTTATGTTTTTTAGATGTCCTGAACAACTAGCTTTTGAACCAGAGGCCTTTGGAGACTGGTCGGCCTTGGACAAAGCTTCTTCAAAGGGGTCTTTAAGAAGCCCTTTAAATATATGTTTATTTCTATGCTCTATTAGGGCCCTAGTACTGAAGCCCTGGCAGATAGAGCACTCTAAATCTAAATGAGAAGTACCCAAACAATACACACAAGAGTTGTGCCCATCAGAGTTTGCCATTTTTCTGCTGCACTCTTGGCACTGCTTAAAACCAGTGGTCAACTTAGACTTTTGTGCCATGGCAGAAGAAAGGAAGGCAGAAACTCAGTCAAAAGATACAGTGCACACTCACGGAAGAAAGGAAGGGAAAACTCCTACCAACGATGGTACAAAAGATTACCAAATGGTAGAAGAAAGAGAAAGAGAGGGGAACTACCAACAATGGTAGAAAAGTAATACTGACAGGTATAAGGTTAACAGGGAATAAAACACTTGCACAAGAACGGTTGAGTAGATAAAGACTAAGAAATGCTATGAGGGTTTAAACTAAGACAGAAAGTTAGAGAAACTGAATAATTTTAATATTTTACTTAACTGAGAGAGAAGAGTTGGCTGATGCATCTTTCCATAAGAGCAGCAAACGAGATCTGAGGTATTGTAGAGAGGGGCATTGTGGACAGACTGTAGCTGGTGAGTTTTTTGGCTGGTGATAGCTATATAATGGGCAGACTGGTTCCAAGGATTAGAACCATAACCCAAGAATCAAGAATATATGAAGACTGACATCACATGTACAGTTGTCTGAGTAAACTTACCGTAGCAGCAGATGTCTTAGTGATCACTGCTGCAGTAGTCTAAGTTATATGTATTATATTCTGCCAAGGATATAACAGCTGGCCAGCTTCCAAAGCTACAGGGCAACTTCCACACACCCAAATTATTAAGTAGTACACTCTTGGCCAAGGAAACCATATCATTCTTATAAACAGCTAAAATCTAATTATCAGCTATATGATGAAGTTTCTGTTTCTTTTTCCTGTGAACATCACTATTTATTTATTTGCTTTTTCTTTACTGGGAAAGTCCATTGGGTCAGCAGAACCCATTTTTCAGTGGAGGTCTGGGGAGAAAAGCTCCACAGTGCAACATGTAAATACAATAAAATTGCAAAGAAAATACAATTCAATGAAAAACTCCACAGTACAAAATGAGATTGCAATGAAATTGTAATGAAAAATACAACTCAGTAACACGGAAATAAAATATACAAGTGTTGAGATGAAACTGCACCAGGAACATCATTGACCAATAGTAAGCCTATACAATCAGTTTTAGGTGATTAAATACATGGCTGATTGTGACTATGATCTCTATATTCAGTGGTACAAATCCATACACTCAGTAACGAGGAAATAGTATTTACAGGTGCTGACATAAACCTGGAGCAGGGACATCATTGAGCAGTAGTGAGCCTATACAATCTGTGTTAGGAAACTATTTACATGGCTAATTGTGACTACGATATCTATATACAGTGGTACAATTCCATAAAACAAAAATACAAGAAGAGAATGTTGTCAAGAAATATGAGTCCACGTATTTCAGTGGGGCTTGGTGCAAGTACATTTCCAGCATGAAGAGAGGAAGAAAGGAACTTTTGAAAAGGGATGGGTTTGGAGTTGTTCTAATGGTTAGAGGCAAAATATTCCTATTCCAGGTTTTGGCTATAGGGTAAGAGTAGAGAAGTTGGCTGGGTGGGAGATTAGGTTTGTGAACTTGTAAAAGCTTTTGGTCCTCTGCTCTAAGGAGCCTATTTGGGTGGTAGTAGTAGAATCTAGAGCTAAGGGCAGGACAGTCTTGGGGTTAGAATATCTGGAGGCAGAGTATTATTATGTCTGTCAAGGGATCTCTTACTCTGGACTACTCCTGTACCTAAAGGATTTGGTTCTCCCATACCTGCTAAAGGTAATGGATAATTTATCACAATAAGCACTTAAAGTTTATAGTAATAAGTATCTCTCCACACAACTAAATTCTGCCAAAGTGTGCTATTATCACGAAAAGCAGTTTGAAAGGTGTTCAGAATTTGTTAACATCTGAAAATGTTAAAGGAATTTCCAGTACACAAAGTCCAAACACCAAAGCAACCAATGTGCCAAACCAGTAATAAAAATTAGCTCCACACATTTTAACTATGGTAAACTGCCACAAAAAAGAAGTTATGTACTTACTGTAACATTCCATCTGTGTTGTAAATTTTCATTCTTCTTCAACATATGGATTCAGAAGTGATACTTGGATCTGACTTGGCTGTTACTCCAGCTCATGGAGTTGAACAAACTCTCAAGCTCCTTTCCTACTCATTATGCACCAAGCCTAACTCCCCTCAGATCTTATATACAGCTTGAGAGAGATAAAGAAAGACCATAAAAAATTGCCATAACTGGATTCAGCACAAGGGACATGGTATGCCTTGGTGATTTTGAAAATCTCATTCTTCCAGAAGTCATTTAAAGGAAATGGAGGGGGTGGAGGGTGGGAAGTTGAAGAATGAAAATGGACAACATGGATGGAACATAAGTGCATAACTTTTTTATCTGATGTCATCAATTTTCATTCAATCCTCAACATATGGGAGGGACAGTCCCCAGCTACCTCAATTCCTGGGTGGACCCTAAGGAAGGATATTCCTGAGTATGGTTAAGCCAAAAGCTGCCCCCCCAAGACCAGATCCAATTTGTAATGAGTGATGAAGATATGAGGATTTGACCAAGTAGCAGATGCACAAATTTTGTCCATGGATGCTGTAGACTGCAATATAATGGAAGGAGCCACATATCTAGTTGAATGAGCCTTTAATGGTTTTGGTAGGGGAAGATTCAATTTAGTATAGGTAAATGAGATGCAATTTGTCAACCATCTGGCTGTAGTTACTTTGGTGACCGATTTTCCCATCTTGTGATGAGCAAAGGAAACAAAGAGCTGGTCTGACTTTCTAATTTAGTTTGTTCTGTGCAGGTAGAAATGCAACTGCCTATGAAAATCCATTAAGTGCAACATATACTCTCCTTTATTTGCAAAGTTTGGGAAGAATATTGCTAGTTTAATGGCTTGGTTAATGTAGGGTTCTGACACCACCTTAGGTAGGAAGAAAGCATTGGTATGTAAGGTGACTCTGTCCTTGTGGAAAACTAAATATGGGGGCTTAGAAGATAATGCTTGAAGTTCTGAAACTCTTCTAGTAGATGTAATCGCAATTAAAAAGACAGTCTTCCATGTTAAGAATTTTGATCACATTTTGCTGCAGATTCAAAGGGGGACTATGTCAAGGCTTGCAGTACCAAATTTAAATCCCATAGTGGTATAGGATCCTTGTATGAGGTCTATGTAGAACAGTACCTTTCAAAAATGCTTTGCATAGTTTAGAAGATACTAGGGAAGAATTCTGAAACTACACATGGAAATTTGAGGTGGCTGCAAGTTGGACTTTGATAGTCAATGAACTAGTACCCTCCTTAAACAGATTCACTAAAAATTAAAGAACAGAATGTATTGGAGCTGAGAAGGGTTCTACCTGATTCTGTTCTGCCCAATAAACAAATCATCTCCATTTACCTCTGTAGAGTTTTCTAGTAGAGGGCTTATGGGATGATACCAGAATAGACTGGACAGCCAAAGACAGCATTGGTTGCTTGGCTATTAATGGAATTGGAAAAACTAATCAGCCAGCTTGAGGTCTGAAATGTCTGGGTGAATCAAACCTGTCAGATGAGACAGAAGGTCTGGAGTTGGATCCGGAATCCAAGATGGGTATAGAAGGTGATGTCAAAGGAAGGGAAACCAAATTTGTTGAGATCAGTAAGGTGCAATGCAGATGATCCTGCTCTTCAACCTGGCTGCTTTCTGCAGGAATTTGGGAATTAAAGGAGTCAGGGATAAGCATAGAGAAGACTGGGTGGGCCAGTTGTGGAGCAGAGCATCACTTGGTGACTCCTCCAGAGGGGGTATTAGGGCAAAGAACTGCTGCACTTGTTGCTCAGGGGTGATGCAAGGAGATTGCAGCAAAGTTGGCCCCATTGACAGAAAATCATGTCCGTCACTTTGTTGCTAACAGACCACTCGTGAGTTAGTAAGTTGGACTTGATCAGTGCGTCTGCTGTCACACTGGACTTCCCTGGGATATGCATTGCAATTAGAAAGCAGATGGAAGAAATCACCCATTGCCACACTCTCAAGGCTTCTCGACATATGGAGTAAGATCTGGTTCCTCCTTGTGTGTTTATGTACCAAACTACTGACATGTTGTCTGTTTGAATCACAATCATTCCAACAGGGAGAGAATTTTGGAATGTTAGCAATGTCAAAAGCACTGCTCTCATTTCCAGAACATTGATATGCAAGTTGGCCTCCTCAGGGGACCATGCACCTTGGACTGTCTTTCTCAGAAAATGCCCCCAAACCCATCTGGGAAGTATCCGTGGTCACTGTGGCCTTGGAATGGGGGAGAACAAAGGGACCGCCTAGCAATGGTTGTTTTGACTGCATTCACCAGGAAAAATACCATTTGCATACCTGAATTATTCTTATCTTCATCGATATAGGATGAGAGAGAACTGACCATTGTTTAGTAGCATCCACTGCAGAACTCTCATGTGATACCTTTATTTATATGTTTTATTTATTAACATTTGTTAACCGGGTTAGTCCAACTGAGCCAGGGGCCCGTTTTCAGTGGAGACCCAAGCAGAAAAGCTCCAGAAGTATTACATATTTTTACAATGAAAATCAAATCAAAAATAAAGACAAGAGTAAAAAATTAAAACCACCATGAAACATAATAAGAAAATCAACAATTAGAGAATATCTGTACATACAGTAGGTTAAATAACAATTGACAGGTCTAGAGAATATCACACATGAAGTACATGCAAATAAATAAACCATTCAATCAAATTTTATTCTTTTTTTTAAATATATATATGAATATATATGCTATGGAAGCGAGGAGAGAGGGAGGTATAAACGTATATCAGGCAAGTACAAAGAAGTAAAGAGTAGAATAGGGAAAAGCAGTTAAAGTTGAGAAGAGAAGAGGCTACATCAAGTGGGGGTTAGACAAGAACAGGACCAAGTACTCTGACGAAAAAATTTAGGTTCTTTTTTGAACAAGTGTTTTCAATGAATGCTTCTTATGTTTTGAAGGAGTGAGTTCCAAGTATTTGTAGAAGGACTTTCCTAAATTTTTATTGTATTTATATATGTCAAGGAAGTGTTTGCTGGAAGTATAAAGGTGACAATGAGGGTTGTAGTAGTAGACTAGGTTGGAGATGGAAGGGCAGGAAGAGGGGTCATTCAGGATACAGTGTATAATGTGAAGTTTGGGTAGAAGTAGTTGTTTATAGAATTCTGGTCATTAGAGAGATTTAAGGGTGAGACATTGGTGGGATTTATAGGGGAGATTAGAGGAAAACCTGGCTGTTTTGTGATGTTTGCTTTAGTTTAGTGATAAGTGAAGTTTGAACATTAGTAAGGACAGGGGCAGCATAGCAAAGGCAGGATAGAAGAAGGGAATGAGCGAGGGAAGGTTTGGAAGAAGGTGACAGAAATTTCTGGTTGCGAGAGAAGTCTGAATTTCTGGTGGGTCTTTTTTATACATTGTTGGATATGAGTATCAAATTTTAGTTCATCATCAAAAATTACTCCAAATAGTTTCATATGGGGTTCAGGTTTGATGATGTTGTAATTAAGAGAGGTGACAGAGGAAGAGCGTTTGTGCTGGGTGCGTGTTTTAGGGAAGAAAAGAAGTAGTTTAGTTTTTTTGGATTTAGTATTAATTGGTTATCAGACAGCCAGGTTTCGACAAAGGCGAAGGTTTATTGAGTGAGAGCTAGGAGTTCTGATATGTCGTGGGCAGAGGTGATAAGGGTAAAGTCATCGGCATGTTGTAGAAGTGTAGAGAGGTTAGTAGCAGAGTGAAGTTTGTTAGTGAATATGTTGAACAGAAGGGGGCCTAGAATTGATCCTTGGGGAACTCCAGTATTTATATGGAGGAATGGAGAGAGGACAGTTGCTAAGGGAACTAAGACTATCGCCACTGACATTGATACCAGGACTGGTAGAATTAACTGTGCTGAAATTTTGGTTACTGCAAATTATCCTCTTGACTTGATTCATTATTGTTCGTACTCTTGAAATGGTGAGTGGTGCATCGAGACTGTGTTGAATATCACTTCTGTGAATTCCACTGACAGAGTTAGTTGTAATTTTGATTTGTTGTAATTGACAGTTATGCCTAGATTTGAACCAGTCTGTAATACCTGGTCTCTGGCTTGCACCAGTTGATACCTGGTTGCAGCAGTAATGAGCCAGTCGTCCAAGTATGGAAACACGCAGAATCCCCGCAGTCTCAAGTGAGCTGCCACTACTGCAATACACTTGGTGAACACCCTGGGGGCCATAGTGAGACCAAAGGGCAGTGCTTTTAACTGGTAATAATTGGCTCCCAGCCAGAAGCATAAGTACCTTCTGGAACGTCTGTTCATTTTTAGGTGATATTACGCATCCTGAAGGTCTTTTGAGCACATGCAGTCATCCTTGCTCAGGAAATGCAGCATGGACTGAACTGTGATAGTCCAGAACTTGGTGTGTCAAAATGATTTGTTCAACATACTGAGATCTAAAATTGGTCTCCAGTCCCATTTTCTTTGGCACTAAAAAGAATCTTAAGTAAGTTCCAGATTCTATTTGGTCTGGAGGGACCTCTTAAATGACTTTTTTTCTAGCAGCTTTTGTATTAATATTGGGGATCTTCCTGGGTAATGGGGGTGGAAAGGAAAAGGGAATAATATAACCTCTGAAAATGATCCTCTGCACCCAAGTATCATTTGTTACATTTAGCCAGGCTGGTTGGTGCAGGGATAAGTGACCCCCCAACTGCATCCGGAGGCAGGAAATTTGGCCTCCTTTCAGAAATGCTGAAGGGATCTGTCAGAAAAATTCTCTCTAGACCCCTAATTTTGAGAGCCTCCTCTAAGATGGGGGCATTGCCTTCCATTATAGCTCCCCCTCTACCTCAGGGGGAACTATCTACATGTGTGTCCTGGAAAGGACCCTGAGACTTCCTGAGACATCTTTCAACTTCCCCATTGATTTCTGGAAAAGGTCCTTTGAATGGTCAAAAAAAGTATGACCACAGCAGATAGAGTCAGGCAGAGTGTGTCCTTCACTGTATGGCCAAGCAAAGAAAAGCCATCAAAAAGAGTGCTGACTAATGAGGACTTGAAGGGCTCCACAAAATCACACAGGCAGATCCAGGTAAGGCCTCATGATAGAGATTCTTGAGCCCACCGCCCTTGATATGCCTTCCACCGCATGCAAGATGAGCCTCATGGATGAATTTGCAATAGATTGAAGGGTAGCCAGCTGTGAAGTCACAGAAGTTTGAGCCTCTGCACAAATGGTCCCTGAAAGGGAGTTTTAAAGTTCCTTAATTAAGTCCCTTTACAAACTCAGGAAGTGTGCCAAATAGTTTAGCGATCAGATAGTGAAATTATCTGAAGCGTACATTCACTTCCCAAATCTGTTCAGAGATCTAGATTCTCTATTAAGGGGGTGGACAGTGGAACTTTATTCCACCCATGGCATCAACTAGTACTCCCTTATTCCAATGCTCTCTCCCTACTGGTGGAGCCAGAATCCTATTCAGTCTATTAGGGACTGGCTCAACCATATCAGGTTCCTTCCATGTCCGCCTAAAAACCAAATTGATTTCATCGGCAGGTGGAGCAACCCAGTAGGTAGATGGGCCAGTCCCAAAAGCTTCCAGAAATACCGACTCTTCAGGAGATGGGTTTTCAGCAGACCAACCACGCTTCTGTTTTAGGATCTCAATGATGTCTCCAAATGAGGCATCACTGGGTGGTGATTTGGGACATCCTTCTCCCTCATCAAAGCCAGTATCCTTTGTGATGGACTCCTTGGGGAGTCCAAGTGCCCTGTCTTGCACATCCTCTTCCTAGGGACTTCTTTGCTGGGATGATTCAGGGAAGTATTAGAAGAAATGACAATACCCAGCTGGGAGGTCTGGAAGTTTTGGGCTGGCTGTCCCAGTGGCATAAAATGCTGAGGACCATGGGGCAAAGTCAGCTGAGATGTCAAAGGTGGACCGGAGAGGGAATGACCTGCCTGACCTACCAGAACAGAGAATACCCTCTTGACAACCTCAAAATCTGACCATTCTGGAGAGAAGAAAGCCAACTGTGTTGAGAAAATTAGTTTCTGGCCCACCAGCTCCCTCTGCTCCAACAGTTGCCCACCCAAGGTGGAAGCTGGAGCTGAGCTGTCGAATGGTGAAGCTCCAAGAGGCAGAGACAGCTCCAAAAACTTCGGAGTCAACTCGATCCCCCCAGATCTGACCTGGAAGCTTTGGCTCTGACAGCAATCCAGATCCAAAGACATCGGAGACGGTGCACGCAGAGTAACTGTCAGATCCGAAGAGAAATGTCTCCTCGGATCCAACCCAGAAGGACCCAATGCTTGGGCCACAGGAATAGTAGTCATTGGACAATGTTCCTGACCCGAGGGGTAGGAACCATGAAGACTCCCTTTTGAAATTTCTCTGTCACCAATTTCTTCACCATCAGCCTCTGTGATACTTCTGGAGGAAACAAATAAAATAGAGACCTGTTCGATAAATATGGTATAACCAAAGGAATGAAGCAACAAAATGGAGGTACCACAGCCATGAGGAGATCTAAGTAGCCTGTTTATTCACAAGTAAAACTTTCACAGTTAAAAACTGCTTCTTCAGGCTTGAAAAACAGATAACCCTATTTAAGCACACACTGCTATAAATACACATGCCTACCTAATTAGAACTAATAAGCCAATTAGATGTTTAAACACTTAAACTAAAAACACAATTTTATATATATATATATATATATATATATATATATATATATATATATATATATGTATATATATATATATATATATATATATATATAGATCTAGAACTCTCCATTGAACACACATTTTGCCGAAACGTAAATGGGCGAGCTCAAATTTGCGAAAGTGCATTTTATTGAAAATGCACTTTTGCCAGAAGGTAAGTAAGCAAATAATTGTTTGCATGTAGGTTTAGTTGTACATCAACATGCGGCGTTAATTGTACAACTAAACAAACTGTTGCTTAGATCGCGGTGCAGTGGGGATAAGGAAATATTCCCTTTTCTCCACTGTAGTACGATCTGAGAATATTAAAGTAGGGGGTGGGAGCACAGCCCCCACATGGGCGGTGCAGGAGGGCTTGCTCCCCTGCATAAACGTGAGTACTCTTTTATGTTTTAATATTTTGGGGGGTTTTTTGTTTGTTTTTTTGCAAATGTGCATTTTCGATAAATGCACTTTCACGAAAGTGTGTTCTTTTATGCAATTATGAAGGAACTTTAACTTGGGTTTAAGTGTAAAGACCTCATTGAGACCCGGTGGACAAAAATATCTAAAACATAAGATCCATTTATTTTCCTGTCTTTCCATCAAATTGCTTATGTCATCCCCTCTAAGATATGTTGGAATATTTTTCAATATTAAAAACTTAAAAGCATGGGTGTGATCTGTGTCACGTATATGCTTATACAATGAATTAGTCTCCATACGTCTTCTTATATCTGACATATGACTACAGATTTGATCTTTCAGCCTTTGATTCGTTTTTCCTACATAATAAGGACATGTATTGCATCTAGCCAGATATATCAAATCCTTAGTATTGCAATTTCCATTTGCCTGTATATAAAACAATTTATTAACTGGCTGAAGAAATGTTCTTTCTGTATATATGTACTTACAAAATTTGCAATTATTACATTTTTGAATATCCATTTTCTTAGTGTTCTGATATTTACTTTTTATTTGTTCTTTATAATATAATCTGTTTTTTAATGTTGTTCATCTTTTGTAACTAAATAATGGGTTGCTTGAAGAAAAAGGAAGTCATGTACTCATCATAATGTTCCATCGCTGTTGTCAATCTTCATTTATCCTTGACATATGGGACTCTGTTCTGAGTCTTGGAACCGGCTTGGCTATTACAGCAGCTCGTGCGAACTGCAAATTCCTGAGCCAAGTCCCTACCGAGAATGCCTCTCTCTAAATTATGAAGAAAAAACACACTCCAGAGCCATGCTTCACACTATCTAATTAGTTTACTGATGCTCCTAGTACCTCGGCTGTAATGCCTTCCAGGGAACAATTACATGAAATGGATAGCATTCTTATATAATCCTTTCAATCACATAATTAACATTAATTGACATTAATTAACACAGTGAATTGATGAATCATCCTAAAATATAAAATTTTTAAATAGACACTATTCATTACACCATGAAATACAAGAATGATGTAATTTTATAACTTTTAATCAATTTAAGAAAATTACTTTACATCACAAAAAAATCACCATCCTAAATGCACATATAAAATTATATTGAATACACAAATGTTATTATGCAATGTACTATACTTTTTTTAAACTAAAAATTGCAAAAAGGGGAAACAAATGCAATGGAAACAGACCAGTGTATTTTTTTAACTACAGATTCAAATCCAACTCTAAATTCAAGTCTCTGGGCCTTAAAGTTTTATAATTTATAATATACTTGGTCTCCATCCTTAACAGCATTTTCACCTGCTCCATTCCCTGTGATAAATTTGTTTTTGCCAAAACACTAAAAAAATAAACTGTTCACCAAAATCTCAGCAGAATGGAAGTGCTGAACAACAGGGTTATCCAATCTGCTATTTCTGATGTCTCTCGGTGTTCCATGATTCTTCTCTTAACTGCTCTCTTGGTCTGCCCAATATACCATTTGATGGGTTCACAACCACATCCTATGATATATATTACTCCACAAGTGTTACAGTTAAAAAAATCCTGAGCGTTATATCTCTTACCAATAATCAAAGTATCCAATAAGTTTTTAACCCTGTTACACACCCTACATTTTCCACAAGAAAAAGTTCCCACTCTCCTCACTGCTTTTTGATTAACCTTTGAGTTCAATAGCTCCTTTAAATTGAGGAATCTCCTGTGAAAAAAAAAAAACGATTCTCTCTGGAAAAATATTGGCCACACTTTCATCCTGTCTTATGATTGGCCAAAACCTATGCACCACTTCCTTCAAAATATCAGTGAAAGGGGAAAACTTGTTGACAAAAAAAAAAAACTCTTCTGATGACTCTTCCCTTTTCTCTCTCATAAAATCCCCCCCCCCCCACCACCACCAACTTGTCTTCTGCATTTGGAATGTGAACTATTTATAATGTGAATATTCCTTGTCTTCATCTCTGCTTCCTGTAAAACCCTTGCTCCATACCCCCTACTAATCAATTTGTTCATAACTTTGATAAACTCGCTATCTGTGTCTTGTCAGAAGTATTGCTGCTAATAAGCTTGTATTCTCCATACGGTAAAGAATTAATCAAATGGGGTGGGTGGATGCTATCTGCACTTAAAAAATTATTGACTGCTGTTTCCTTAAAATAAGATTTAAAACCAACCTTCTCGTCTGCCCACACGAAAAATTCAGTGTCAAAAAACTGCATTACTTCCCTATGAGTTCTGTGTGTAAATTGTATCCCACATGCATTCATGTGTAAATCTTCAATAAACTTTTCAAATTGACTCTCTTCACCCCTGGAAATGAATATTAAATCATCTATGTAACGTCTAAAGACTACCACGTGCTGAGAATAAAAACTATTATTGTAGATATATACATTTTCAAACAATCTCATGAAAATAATAGCATAAGATGGAGCAAATGATGCCCCTATGGCCATGCCTGCTGTTTGCAAAAGATGTGATTTCTCAAATACAAAATGATTATGGGTAAGAGCAAATTCAAGCAATTGTAATAAATAGCTGGATCTAAGGCCCTCTCCCATCATCCTAGCTATTGCTTCCAAACCCCACTTTCTATCTATACTTGTGTATAAGGACTTCACATCTGCACTGGCCCAAAAAAAGTTTTTTTTGCCACTGCATGCCTCCAACAAGATCTGAATACTCCTTCCCATTCTTAATATGTGAGGGAATTTTGCCTAAAAATTTCTTCAAATGAGCATCCAAAAATATACCCACATCCTGAAGATAAGCACCCACTCCAGACACTAATGGCCTTCCAGGGGGATTCATGAGATCTTTATGAACCTTGGGAATCACAAAAAACTTTGCATTCTTAGGATTTTTAATATGAAGCTTTTTCACATCTTGAGAACATAAAAAGCCCCATCTTTCCCCTCTTTCTAACAACTCCAGCAGCATCATTTTATTCCTCAGTAGGATTATATGATACCATTTGATACACACTCTCATCTTGCAATAATATCTCAACCATTTGATTATAACTATGTCTTGACATGATGACCCAATTGCCCCCTTTGTCAGCCTGAACAAATACATATTTGTCATTCAAGGATTGAAGTTGTAAAGCTTCCCATTCATTCCTGTTTAAATTATAAACCCTTTTTGTGACTATAAAAGTTTTCATACTTTTGTTCAATTTCTTTACACACCACATTTTCAAACATGTTCATGGCTGCAGATGTCACAGGGGGATTAAAAGAGCTGTTATATGGAACACGTGGCACCTTTATCCTGCCATAACCAGTCAATAAACTTGTATTACCATCACCGTTATCATCACTTTCATCATTACTAGCATAAATATCAACCAATTCATTTTCATAGATTGATACATACAAAATTAACTCAACATTAGGCAAGCAGTTTCCTGAGAATCTTTACAAAAAATACTTTTAAGATGCAGTTTTCGACAAAAACAGCCTACTTCCAACAACACATCTGCGAAACTGGGAAAGTATGTAGGAACAAATGTCATTCCCTTCATCAATACACTGTGCATATTCCCGTCAATGTGTAAATCAGACAAATTGATATTTAATTCAGTAACATTTTCACAACCATAACAAACTTCTGTAACATTTACAACTTGTGCAATGCCCTCCACATACCTGAGTGCTTCAGAGTATCTATCTTGTGAAAGTCCCAACAAAACATTAGAATGATAGTCCAAATTGTCAAAGTCTCTTTTATTTCCTTTTTGCCTGCCATTTTCGACCATGTTTCTTCGTCATCTGCTGTGGACTTGATCGTTGCACTTGTTCCTCACCACCTTTGCTCAAGTCCACAAATGAAACACTTTTCCTTCCGTTGAAAACAACCTCTGTGGAAGAAAATGAAGAATCTCATAATGTACGAGATCTCCCCTCCAACCCTCTTAAGGTAGACATATTTTTTCTCAGTTTTCTTTGCCAGGAAAATATTAAGTTGTTCTTGTAATCTTTTGTGTCATGATCCAATTTACCTCTTTTCCTTTCAACAACTTCCCCTTCTACTTTGCTGATACGAGCATGAATCTCCTTTATCCTCCTTAAGCTGCTCTTGTAGCTGTAGAATGGAGATCGGTACCTTCTCATGTCATTATTTCCCTTAATCAGGACTTTTAACCACTCCAAGGTACACTGCAATAAAACATTTTTCCACTCTTCAAATAAATCAAATTCCTCATCTGAGAAATCTGACACTGGTAATTTGTCCACCCTGAGGCCCCTGGGAGTTAAATTCAAATTAACACACTTTTCCAATAGCTTGATACTGTAAAAAAGTTTAACCTCTTTCACCATCAAACATTCCAGCTGCTCATATCTGGCTAAGGACTGATCCCCTACTTCATGGGACCAAGGGTCAAGTGATGCATATTTTTCATCCCTCTCCTTCCAAAGTTCAACAAAGGTAAAAGGATTCTGCTCCAAATGTGAACCAGGCATAACTGCAGAATTTGAGGATCCAGAAACAGACATTTCACAAAACACACTGAAACCTCCCAAAGCTGAAAAATTTGAAGAAAAAACACACTTCAGAGCCACGATTCACACTATCCAAATAGTTTACTGATGCTCCTAGTACCGTGGCTGTAATGTCTTCCTGGGAACAATTACATCAGATGGATAACATTCTTATATAATCCTTTAAATATTGACATTAGTTAACACAGTGAATTGATGAATCATCCTAAAATATACAATTTTTAAATAGACACCATTCATTACACCAAGGAAAATTACTTTACATCACTAAAAAAATCACCATCCTAAATGCACGAATACAATTACATTGAATATACAAACGTTATTATACAATGCACTATACATTTTTTTTTTAAACAAGGGACGGAGCAGGTGAAAATGCTGTTAAGGATGGAGACCAATTATATTATCAAACTTTAAGGCCCAGAGGCTTGAATTTAGAGTTGGATTTGAATGTGTAGTTTTTTTTTTTTAAAAAGACAGCAAACTGGTCTGTCTCCTTTACATTTGTTTCCCCTTTTTGCAATTTTTAGTTTAAAAAAGCATAGTGCATTGTATAATAACATTTGTATATTCAATATAATTGTATTCATGCATTTAGGATGGAGATTTTTTAGTGATGTAAAGTAATTTTCCTTGCTATTGAATAAGTTTAAAACAGATTAAAAGTTATAAAATTACATCATGCTTGTATTTCATGGTGTAATGAATGGTGTCTGTTTAAAATTGTATATTTTAGGATGATTCATCAATTCACTGTGTTAATTAATGTCAATTAATGTTAATTATGTGATTAAAATAATTATATAAGAATGCTATCCATTTGATGTAATTGTTCCCTGGAAGGCATTACAGCTGAGGTACTAAGAACATCAGTAAACTATTTGGATAGTGTGAATCGTGGCTCTGAAGTGTGTTTTTTCTCTGTAAATTATCTCAGATTGAGTTTGCCGCTACAATAAATGACCAGGAAAGGTAATACTATAACTATTGATCAGGCTATGTCCAAGGTCATACATGATGAAACAAATAACCAAAACTAAGAGCCGTTCCTCAAGGAGTCTGAAGGGGGGTGGGGGTGTCAAGGATAAATGAAGATTGATAACAGAGATGGAACATTATGGTGAGTACATAATTATTTGATGTTGTCAATCTTCATTTATCTTTGACATATGGGACAGAGTCGCAAGCTACCTTGTATCTTGGGAGGCCTTATGGAAGGATATTCCTGAGCACAATAGAACCAAATGAGGCTCTTCCCTTGGAGACTAGATCCACTTTGTAAAGAGTAATAAAGGTATGTCGAGAAGCCCATGTCGCAGCTGCACATATGTCATCCAAGGAAGCCTTAGAGTGGAAAACAGCAGATGTGGTTATAGCTCTTGTGGAATGTGCTTTAACTGGGGCTGTCATCTGGAGGTTTTTCTTGTTGTAGACAAAGGTACTGCATTCTCTTAACCACTTAGACAGTGTGCCCTTTTAAAATGATCTACCCATGGAAGGATCTGAAAATGAAACACGTTACTGGTCCAACTTTCTGAAATCTTTAGTTCTGTCAAGATAAAAACACAATTGCCTGTGATCATCTAATAAATGTAAGCAGTATTCTCCATTGTTGGAAAAAATTAGGAAAGAATACTGGCAATTCAATGGATTGATTAATGTTAGTCTCATATATGACCTTTGGAGGAAAGGTTCTCAGTGATACCTTCTTTTCGAAAAACCAAATATGGAGGTTTTGAGGATAACGCATGAATCTCTGAAATCCTCCTAGCAGATGTAATGACTATTAAGAAAATGGTCTTCCATGAAAGAAATTTCAAATCGCAGGTAGTCACCGGCTTAAAGGGGGATTGGAACAAGGATTGTAAAACCACAGTAAGATCCCAGGGAATGAGTGGTTCCCTATAAGGAGACTTTAACCTTAATGTTCCCTTTAGGAAAACCTTGCACAGTCTATGTAAAATTAAAGACTGTCCTTCAAAACCATTATGCAAATTAGAAATAGCAGCAAGTTGAAGTGAGATGGCAGAAGAAGAATCTCCTTGTTTGAAGAGCATAGACAAAAAAAAATCCAAAACCTCTTCAATTGCGCCAAGAGAGGGTCAAGTTTATTATTACATGGTCATAAAGAAAATCTTTTCCATTTGCTGAAGTAGAGTCTCCTTGTGGAAGGTTTATAAGACACTAGCAAAGTTTTTCAAATTGGGGAAGATAAGTTATTTCACCTGGCAATCAATGGAACTGTAGCAACCAAGCTGTGAGCTTGAGTTTTTTTAGGCTGGGGTGAACTAGTCCCTGAGGATGAGAAAGGAGATCTGGATCCAGGTCCATAATCCATGGACACTGAAGTAGGTAAGGCCAATGAAAGGGGAACCAAAGCTGTTGAGGCCAAAATGGGGCAATAAGAATCACTTTGCTCTTCAACCTTATGGCCTTCTTTAAGAAAAGGGGTATTAGAAGAACTGGGAGGGAAGGCATAGAGTAGTCCTGAGGGCCAATCATGAAGGCGAACATCTCTCAGGGACTCTAACTGAGGGGGGATTAGGGTGAAGTAGCTGCTAAACATGTTGTTCTGGGGGGATGCAAACAGGTCATAGCAAGGCTGGACCCAGTGATGGAAAATCTCCTCTGCCACTCTGGGATTGAGAAACTACTCATGAGGCAGAAGAATGCATCTGCTCAATTTGTCTGCTATCACGTTCATTCTCCTTGGGATATGCATTGCTATCAGAAAGAGGTTTGAAGAGATTGCCCATTGCCACACCCAGACAGCTTTTTGACAGAGGGGGTAAGACTTGGTTCTGCCTTGTTTGTTGATGTACCAAACTACTGACATGTTGCTTGACTGAACTGCAATCATTCCTAAAGGGAGGACAGTTCTGAAAGGCTTACAATGCTAAGAGCACTGCCCTCAGTTCCAGAATATTGATATGCAGATTGGCCTCTATTGGGGACTAAGTGCCTTGGACAGTCCTTCCCTGAAAATGCCCCCTCACCTGAACTGGGAGGCATCCGTGGTCACTATGGCCTGGGGGTAAGGTGAAACAAATGGACTGCCCAAAAGGATTTCTTTGGATTCCATCCACCAAGATAAATCCTCCTTGCAACAATTGGTAATTCAGATGAGATGAGACAGCGGATGAGTGAGGATAGACCATTGAGAGGATAGAAGCCACTGTAGGACTCTCATGGAATCTTGCTAGTGGTACTAATGTGATAGCTGCCGCCATGGATCCCAGTGCCTTCAGAACTAGTAAAGTGGGAACATTGTCGTTTGAGAGAATAATGTCTACCTGCAATTTTATATTCTGCAGTCTGTGAGTAGGAAGGGAGGCTATGCAAGAGGGCATATTCAGGCAGGTTTCTATGAATTCCAATAGTTGGGTCAGACTTAGCTGAGATTTAGCGAAATTCACAGTTATACCTAGATGAGAGCAAATGCGCAGGGAAATTCACAGTTATACCTAGATGAGAGCAAATGCGCAGGGTGAAATCTCTTGTCTATTTGAGTAGATGCCTGGTGGGGGTGGTAAGGTGCCAGTTGTCCAAATATGGAGCACTCGGAATCTGTGCAGTGTCAAGTGAGCTGCTACTGCTGCCATACATTTGGTGAACACCCGGGGGGGCTGTTTTGAAACCGAAAGGCAAAGCTCAGAACTGATTATGACTGGCTCCCAGCTGGAAACAGAGGAACCTCCTGGAGCATTTGTCCATTTTTATGTGGTAATATGTATCCTGGAGGTCTACAGAACACACTCAATCATCTTTCCCTAAAAAGGGAAGAATAGACCGAACCATGACCATCTGGAATTTTGTCTGTTGAACAAACTTATTTAGAACACTGAGATCCAGAATTGGTCTCCAGTCCCCTGTCTTTTTTCACACCAAAAAATAACCATAAGTAGAATCTGGATCCTATCTGGTCTGAACTTTTCGGATGACTCTTTTTATCTAGCAGCTTTTGGATTTCCAGAGCTGCCTTATCCCTCTGATTGGGTGAAACATCGGGGATCCTTTTTCCTGGTTTTGGGGTAAGGTCTAATGTAATAATAGTAACCTCTAGTAATGATCCTTAGCATCCAAGTGTCTGTGATTATCTTTTGCCAGGCTACTGGGGGCAAGGCTAGTTTTCCTCTGACTGCCTCCAGAGGCAAGCAATCGGGCCTCCCTTTTAAAGCACTGGTAGGGTTTCCCTGAGAAGGAATCTCTGGAACCCTGATTTTTTGGGCCACCTCTGCTGCTTGGTCAATGTCTTCCATTACAGCTCCCCCCTCTGCACCGAGGGGAGTCACAATTATGTGTATCCTGGAAAGGCCTTTGGGTTTTCCTGAACCACTTTTTCCTGCTTTTCTGGTTCCTGGAATAGGAGTGTTGGGGAGCGGAAAAACGTATGCCCATGGCAGATAGGGTTTTCCATCCTTTTCACACCTGGCTAAGGTACCTTTAACTTTGCGGCCAAAAACAAAAGATCCATCAAAAGAAGTGCTGATGAATGAAGACTTGAATGGCTCTGCAAACACACAAGTGCATCCAAGCATGCCTCATTATGGCTGACGCTGAACCTGCTGCCCTAGTTGTCCTTTCGGCTGCATGTGCAATAAGCCTCATGGAAGAGTTAGAAACAGACTCCAGGGTGGCAACCTGGGAGGCTACGTTATTCTGTACCTCATCAGACAGCTCCTACAAGGGTATTATCTAGTGAAGTGTGCCATGGAGTTCAATGACTGCAAAGCAAAGGTCAAAGAAGCATAGACCCACTTCCCAAATCTGTCCAATGCTCCAAAACTCTCAGTTAGGGAGAATGCACAGTGGAACTTTCTTCTGCTAGTTCCTTCTTGGTGGCTGCTGCCACCAACATAACATCAACTACTAAACTTTCTGCCCAGTGCTGATGGTCCTCTGGAGCTGAAAGGATTTTATCTGGTCTCCTGGGGATTGGTTCTACAGAATCAGGGGCATTCCATGCCTGCTGGGCAATCAGTTTAATAAGAGCATCAGCTAGCAAGGGTCACCCAAGAGGTAGATGGGCGATTACCGAAGACTTACAAGTACACAGACTCCTCTGAGGATGGGTCTTGGGTATTCCAGACACCCCTCTGCTTCAGTATTTCAAGAATGTTTCCAAAAGAGACATCTTCAGTGAGTGACCTGGGGGAACCCTCCCTGTTATCGAAGTCTGTCTCTTCTGTGACAAATTCATCTAGGGAATTAAGGTGTTTCCTCTTACATGACCTCTTCCGAGGCACCTCCTCAGTGGGAGCTTCTGTGGAGGAATCGGAAGAGGTAGGGCCACATACGGGGGTGTCCTGCAGCTTTGGTGCTCACTGTCTAGGCATGCAGGTTGGTGGAAGCTCTAAAACAGAGAGGATTCCTGGAAAAAACTCTGATGGGGGAACCAGCTCAGAGACTGCAGAGGCCAAGGCCCTCACCACAACTTGAAAGGCAGGTCCCCTGAACAGGGATAGGAGCTCAGAACCAGGAAGGACAACCTCAGAACCGTGGTCCCACCCTGCTCCAAGGAAACTGCCATCGAAGTCAAAGCCGAGGAAGGGCCCACAAAAGCCATCATGGAGCTATGACCCCAGGAGTCCATTGGTTCCAAAGAAGCTGAGGAACTCAGGGTAGAGACTAGGTCCAAAGACATGAGAGCTGTTGGCACCAGGACAGCTGGAACCAGGGAAGTTGGAGTTGAGGTCTCTAAAACCACAGTGGTGATTAGAGAAGGAACATCTGGTAGAGTCTTTGGAGAAAAGGACCAACCTCCAGGAGAGAGTGAATCCTGGGAAGAAGTGGAAAGACCCGTCGCCACTAGGAGCTGATCCACCAACCTGATGAAGTTGACTTCCATCAGACTCCTAGAGGAATGGATCAAAAAGACTGAAGTTGATTCTGGCCTCTATAAAAAAAGACTTGGCAGTTGCCCCACAAAGGGGTCTATTAACAAAGAATATCTGGTTCTAGGAACTGAAAGAAATTCTGGTTCCTGAGCTAAGGGTGCTAGTGAGGGAACTAGTTCCAGAAATACTAGTGGTACCATAACCGACACCGAGGAAGGATAGGTGACTGGAAAGGTCAGTGTAGAGGTGGACTGTACTGAAACCTGAGGTGCCGAGGTAGTCACTATGACTGGAACTGAGGGAGATAGTTCTGTAGGTTTTTTGGTATCTACCTTCGGTTCCACAGGAGTTGTGGGAGCCAAAGGTTTTGATTTTTTATGTGCCAGAGCTGAAGGGGTCGCCGGCACGGACAGACTTCTCTTGGATGTCACAGTTTTAGGCTGACCAGACAAGGCCTCCTGAAAGGGCATTTTTATTAGACCTTTTAGAGTAAGTTTATTTTTCTTTTCTATGAGGGCCTGGTGACTAAAAGCCTGACAAATATCATACTGTTGTTGTAAGTGTGCCGGGCCCAAGCAGTAAACACAAGAAGAATGTCCATCTGAGTTTGGCATTTTTCTGCCACAACCAGAACATTGTTTGAAACCAGTTGTACCCTTGCTCTTATTTGCCATGTTGATTGGGAAAAGGATCAATCAATGGCAGAAACACTCGTGCTACAAAAACCACATATACATAAAAGAGAGGAAAGAGAGAAAGGCTATCAACAATGGTAAGCCAAAAACTACCAGAGGCAGAAGAAAGGGATAGCACTACCAGCAATGGTTGGATAGACACCAAATGGTAGGAAAGGGGATAGTGCACTCACTCCAAAAAGTGATAAAGACTGAGAGACAAGCTATCAGAAAAGAATATAAGTATAGCTAACTGGGTAGGAGAAAAAAAGGGTTCGGAAAATCTTTATCAGCAGTAGATGAAACAATAACATTTTTTACTTACGTTAAGGAGAGTTCGGCTGACATCTTTACGAGAAGAGTGGCAACTGAGAATTGAGTTAATTTAGAGAGAGGCATTCTGGGTAGGGACTTGGCTCAGAAGTTTTTGGTTTGTGCAAGCTATTGTAATGGCTGAGCCAGTTTCAAGACTTGGAACAGAGTCACATACGTAAAGGATAAATGAAGACTGACAACATCACAGTCTCTTAATTCAGGTACTTGTGATAGTACTTTCTAATTATAAGTTTGATAGTATATGTCTTTTGGCCGTATGTTAACACAAATCTACATCCAGTGTCTTTCTTGTATATCTTATTACTATTTCTAGGAGTGTCTGAAAAGATGGGTAGATACAAAGAGTCCCTCTCATTTATTATTTAATTTTTCATGTACTGAACCTTACCTTTATCGTAGTCCCTGTTATTAAAATCAACAGTCATTTCTTCTAACTGTTGTAACAAATCTACTTTCTGTGTGTTTAATCTAATGGATCTACACGGAACTGGGTCTAATGAGGGTGAATAAACAGTCCTGGGCAGAAATTTTGGAGACTTTGGGTCCATTGTACTTTACTTAGCATCGGAAGGAACTGCCATAATTTTTGTTGTATCCGAGGATGGCTGGATCATAGGTGAGGTTGGATTTGATTTGGATAAAGGACAGAGAGAAAAAGGGAAGCAAAGATTTTTTTATCAGATAATAGAACTAATACCCTGAGACACACGAATAGAAAAATGGTAGGAAAGGACCTATCAATAATGGTAGCAAGAGTACACTCGCAAGTCTATTTACAACATTAAGCAGAGAAAAATACACTGATAGGGCCAACAAATTGTCAACTACGAAAGGTTTAAAAAGTAAGGAGATGTTCGCAAGAAACTGTTAAGAAAAAATGCTTAGCTTCAACACCAATGCTTGAGAACAGTTGTCAACCCCATCTGGTCCTGAAAGCGGCAAACAACATCTGGGGTGAGACAGGCTTGCTGCATTATAGGTAGGAAAGGAACTTAAGAGTTTTCTCGTCTCAATGAGCTGGAGTAACAGCTGAGTCAGATCCGATACTCGGATTTGAACCCATATGTTGAGGAATGAATGAAAATTGACAACATCAGATATAATGTTTAATAGCAATTTTAAAAAGAAGCTATGTCTTTATCATAATGTTCCATCTGTGTTGTCGATCTCCATTCATTCTTGACAGATGGATTTGGTTCTGACCTCTTGGAAATGACTCAGTCGTTACACAGCTTGCGCCAGCCAAAAACTCTTGAGCTAAGGCTTTACCCACAATGCCCCTCTCTCCTTTACCTCAGATTGAGTTTGCAGCCTAGTATAGAAAAAGACAGAAGCCCCGTCTAAGGTATAACCTTATAACCTCCCAGAACAAGGTCCAATCCTCCAGAAGTCTTTCTGAGGGGGCAGGAGGGTGGGATGTCAAGAATGAATGAAGACCGACAGCACAGATGGAATGTTATGGTAACTTCTTTATCTCAGCTTGTCAATCTTCATTCATCCTTGACAGATAGGGCAGACTCCCCAGCTACTTTAGATCCTGGGTGGCCCTAAGGAAGGATATTCCTGAGTACCATAGAGCAAAAGGATGCTCTTCCCCTGGAGACCATATCTAATTTGTAATGAGTGATAAAGATATGAGGAGTAGCCCATGTGGTAGCTGCACTTATTTCTTCCATAGAGGCCTTGGAATGAAAGACAGCTGAAGTGGAAACAGATCTGGTAGAATACGCTCTAACCGGAGCAGGAAGTTTGAGTTTATTCTGATTGTAGACAAATGTGACAGAATCTCTAAGCCATTTTGATAAGGTAACTTTTGCTACTGGTTTACCCAGTCTGGGTCCTGATAAGGATACAAAGAGTTGGTCAGATTTTCTAGCAGACTTTGTTCTGTCCAGGTAAAAAATGTAATTGTCTGTGGACGTCCAGCAAATGTAAACAGTATTCACCTTTGTTTAAAAAAATTGGATAGAAAACAGGCAAGTCTATAGACTTGTTAATATTAGATTCTGATACCACTTTGGGGAGTAAGGACAGGTTGGTTCTTAGCGACACTGTCTCCTTGTGAAATATGATGTAAGGATGCTTTACACAGAAAAGCTTGTAATTTGGAAATTCTCATGGCAGACATGATAGCCACCAGGAAGAGGGTTTTCAAGAAAAAAATATGAAGTTGCAAGTAGCTCCTGGCTCAAAGGGCTATTGAACTAGGCATTGTAAAACTAAAGTCAAATCCCATGGTGCTGAGGGTCTTTGAATGGGGGGGGGTTAGATGTAAAGCACCTTTATGGAAAATTCTGCACAAACAATGAGACATCAAGGGATGATCATTAAATCCATTATGAAAACTGGAAATAGCTGCTAATTGAACCTTAACTGTGGAAGTAGAGGCTAATAATTCAAATAAGGATGCTAAAAATTTCAGGACCTTATCAACCAATGCTATAAATGGGTCTATGTTGTTCGTGCAGGCCCAAAGTGAAAATCTTTTCCATTTGCTAAGGTAAAGTTTCCTAGTGGATGGTTTATGGGAAGCCAGAAGAATCTTTTGTAGTGCAGAGGGTATGCTATTCTGCCTAGCAGTTACTGGAATTGGAGATACTAAGCCGTCAGCTTCAGATTTTGGAGATTGGGATGTACCATGTCCTGCGGGTAAGACAGCAGGTCTGCAGCTGGATCCAGAATCCAAGGGCAGTAAACCAGATGAGGCCAAAGAAAGGGGAACCAGACTCCGCGGGGCTAATATGGTGCAATGAGAATTTCTCTTGCTTCTCAACCTTTGGGCTTTCCACAAAAACTGGGGAATCAGTGGAGTAGGGGGAAAGGCATAAAGTAGTCCTGGGGGCCAATTGAGGAGAAGTGCGTCTCTCGGGGACTCCCTGTCAGAGGGAATTAGGCAAAGTAGCTGCTGAATTTGTTGTTTATCAGAGAGGAAAACAGATCGCAGCAAGGCTGGCCCCATTAATGAAAGATCTTCATCGTTATGGTGTGGTTGAGAGACCACTTGTGAGGCAGGGTGATGCATCTGCTCAATTTGTCCGCAATCACAGTGGAGTTTCCCAGGTATGCATTGCTATCAGAAAGCAGTTGGAAGCGACAGCCCATTCTCAAATCCTGAGGGCTTCCTCACAGGGTAGGATCTGGTTTTCCCCTGCTTGATGATGTACCAGACTACTGACATGTTCTCTGAATGGATTGCAACTATCCCTGAAGGAAGGACAGACTGGAATGCTTGCAACGCTAAAAGCATTGCTCTCAGTTCTAGGATGTTGATGTGCAAATTGGCCTCTTGCAGGGACCAAGTGCTTTGAACAGTACTTCCCAGATAATGCCCCCCCACCCTATCTGAGAAGCGTCCGTGGTCACTATGGCTTTGGGCAGACAGGGAGAAAAAGTGTGACCCCTTACATTTTCTTCTGACTTAATCCACCAGCATAAATCCTTTTTGAAGCTATTCGTTATTAGGATTGGATGAGACATCTGGTGAGTTACAAATCGACCATTGGGATGCCAAGGGCCATTGAAACAGCCTAATGTGGTATCTTGCTAGGGGTACAAAGGCTATAGTCACTGCCATGGTTCCCAGAGTTTGAAGTATCAAGCGAGCAGGAACTTTGTTTTGGAAAATTATTGCTTGAACGTGCGACCTTAGCTTTATCAGCCTGTGGAGGGGGTGGGAGGCTACACAAGAAACTGTATTTAGTCTTTCTCCTATGAACTCTAGGTCTTCTGTAGGAGACAACTGTGACTTATCCTTTTTCATTGAAATGCCTAGTGCCTTGGTGAGACGCAGCACATAGTCTGTAGCGTAAAGCAGTAGATGCCTGGAGGGGGCAGTGAGGAGCCAGTCGTCAAGGTATGGAAACACTCAGAATTCTCATAATCCCAAGTGAGCTGTTACCACTGCCATGCATTCGGTGAACACCCTGGGGGCTGTGGAGAGACTGAAGGGCAGTGCTCAGAAATGGTAATGACTGGCTCCTAGCCAGAAGCGGAGGCATCTTCTATAGGGTTTGTCCATCTTTATGTGGTAATATGCATCCTGAAGATCTATAGACCACATCCAATCATTCTTCTCCAGAAAGGGAGGAATAACTGAACCGTGACCATCTGGAATTTTGTCTGTTGTACAAATTTGTTTATTAGGCTGAGATCTAGAATTGTCTCCAGTTCCCTGTCTTTTTTGGCATTAAAAAGAATATTGAGTAAAATCCGAATCCTATTTGGTCTGGTGGGACTTCTTGGATGACTCTTTTTCGGAGAAGCTTTTGAATTTCTACTGCTGCTAGATCCCTCTGGCTGAGTGGAACATCAGGGATTTGTATTTGGAATTTTGGCGAGAGACTGAAGGGAATGTGGTAACCTCTGGTGATAATTCTCTGCATCCAAGTATCTGAAGTTATCATGAGCCAGGCTGTTTGGTGCAGTGAAAATCTTCCCTTGACTGCTTCCACGGGTAAGCAATTGGGCCTCCATTCAGGAGCACTGGTAGGGTTGTCCAGAAAATTAATCTCTGGAGCCCTGATTACGTGGACTTCCTCTGCCACAGGGAAGGCGTCTTCCAGTAGAGCTCCCCCTCTGTCCCGGGGGAGTACTCACCACATGTGTCATGAAAAGGCCCTTGGAATTTCTTGAACCACATTTTCCCACTCCTCTGATTTCCAAAAGAGGATCATTGAGGAGTGGAAAAATGAAATCCCACAGCAGAAACGATCTTTTCATCTTTTTCAGACCTGCCTAGTGTGTCTCTAACTTTAGGGCCAAACAATGAAGAACTGTCAACAGCAGAGTTCACAAAGGAAGACTTGAAAGGCTCTGTGAACTCACAAAAGAGCATACAGGCATGGCGCCTTATGGCAACGCCTGTACCCATTGCCCTAGACATTCCTTCAGCCACATGACCAATGACCACATGGAAGAGTTTGAGACAGACACCAGGGTGGAAAGCTGTGAGGCAAACTTATCCTGTACCCCATCAGACACAGCTCCTGCAAGGGTGTCTGAAAGCTCAATTATCAGATCTCTTTGGAGTCTAGTAAAGTGTGCTACGAAATTCAAGGTCCTAATAGCTAAGGTCAATGATGCAAAGACCCACTTTCCAAACATGTCCATCAACCTAGACTCTTGGTTAGGAGGATGGACATTAGGACTCTCCTCTGTGAGTTCCTTTTTTGGTGGCCACCGCCACCACTATGGCATCTACTCCTAGACCCTTTGTCCAATGAGGCTGGTCTTCTGAGGCTGTCAAAAATGTATGTGGTCTCCTGGGAATGGGCTCTATGGAATCAGAGGCCTTCCACACCTGCTGAACAATCAGCTTAATTAGATTGTCAGCAAGTGGGGTCACCCAGGAAGTAGATGGGCAGGCACGAAAAGCTTGCAAGAACACAGATTCCTCAGAGAATGGATTTAAGGACTTCCAATCACCCCTCTGCTTCAAAATTTCTAGGATGTTTCCAAAGGAGACATCTTCAGTGGGTGACCGGGGGGAACCTTCCCCTTCATTGTAATCTGTGTCTTACATGGCAGATTCTTCTGCAGAATCGAGATGTTTTCTCTTGCAAGTCCTCTTACAGGGTGGCTCCTCAGTGGGAATTTCTGGGGAAGACTCCAAAGAGGAGGGACCCTGAGCAGGGATGGCTTGTAGCTCCTGTGCCCATTCTCCAGATGTGATAGATTGCGACAATTGCAAACCAGAAGATACATAAATGTTACACTCTGACGTAGAAGGATCCAGCTGGGAGCTGGCTGAGACTAAAGCTCTCTCCATGATCTGGAAGGCAGGTCTACCTGAAGAGGGATGGGAGCCTGGAACTGGGAAAGGCAACCTAGGGACTGAGGTCACACCCCGCTCAGATGAGCTGCCATCCAGAGAAGGAGCCAGAAGAGGGTTCAAAACCCCATGGTTCTGAGAGTCAAAGATGGCATCATAGAAACTACCGGAACCATAGAGAAACCCTCAAAACCAACAGCCAAACCACAGTCTGGGGTCGGCAGTGGATCCAATGGTGCCGTGGACAACAGAGATGACCCCGGTGTCAAGGTAAAGTCCACAGTTGGCTAGAGACAGCTTGTACCTGGAAAGTCGAAGTGGTGGGCTCCAAACCTTGAAAGGAGGTTGAAGGAGGAAGGTCTGGTGGTGTCCTTGGAGAATATGCCTCAGTTCCAGGAGGGAGAGAAGTCTGCATAGGAGCAGGGAGACTCCTGGCTGCCAAAAGCTGGTCCACCAATCTAATTCTGTCCACTTCAGAAAGGCTTCTGGAAGAACGGAGCTGACCAAAGACTAGGTCCACAGAGGGGAAATACTTAGTCCTGGGATGTATAAATGTCTCAACTTTCAGCATCGCAGGTTGCTGTGCAGAGGGGAAAGCTGGAACCGAATGAGAAGTGAGTAAAGCTGGTGCAGAAGATATTGTTGGTACTGAAGAGGTCATTGGCGCCAAAGCAGTGGTCGTTGCCGAAATATTCACTATCGGTGCAGTAACCACTGGTGCAGAGGAAGACTGAACCATTGGTGCTGAAGGTGATTTCTCAGTCAGTCTTGGTACTTTTGTCCTGGGTTCCAAAGATACAGATGGAACCTGTGACTTATGCGATTTTGAATCTTGTGCTGATGGTGAGTTCAGTACAGAATAGCTCTTTTTAGGGTAAGGTTTTGACAATTTAAGTATCTCAGGCTTAGAGAAGACTTCTTTGAAGAATCATTTTATTAAGCTTTTCAAACTTTGTTTATTTCGTCTCTCTGCCAGTATACGGGCACTGAAACCCTGGCAAATTTTACATGCAGTGTCTAGATGTGGTACACCCAAATAGTATACGCAGGAACAATGCCCATCTGAATTGGCCATCTTTCTGCCACTGTCTTGACTTTGTTTAAATCCAGATGTCCCCTTTGTTTATCTGCCATTTCAAATTCACACTCACACAAAGGAGACAGATGAAGAGAAAAAATATACACACACACACACGTGTGTGTGTGTGTGTGTGTGTATATATATATATATATATATATACATATGAGGAGTAGCCCATGTAACAGCTGAACATACGTATATCTTCCATGGAGGCCTTGGAATGAAAGGCAGCTAAAGTGGAAACAGATCTAGTGGAATCCACTCCAACTGGAGCAGGTAGTTTAAGTTTATTCTGGTTGTAAACAAAGGTAATACAATTTCTAACCTATCTTGATAACTTTTGATACCGGTTTACCCAATCTGGGTCCTGAAAAGGATATGAATAACTGATCCGTTTTTCTAGAAGATTTTGTTCTGTCTGAGTAAAAATGTAACTGTCTGTGAACATCCAGCAGATGTAAGCAGTATTCACCTTTGAAAAATTTGGAAAGAAGACTGGTAAGTCTATGAAATGATTAATATTAGATTCTGATACCACTTTAGGGAGGAAGGACGGGTTGGTTCTTAACGACACTCTCTCCTTGTGAAAGATGATGTAAGGATGCTTTACAAATAAAGCTTGCAATTCAGAAATTCTCCAGACTGACATTATATCTACCAGGAAGAGGGTTTTCCATGACAGAAACTTGAGGGTGCAAATAGCTGCTGGCTCAAATGGCTGACGAACTAGGGTTTGTAAGACCAAGGTCAAATCCCATTGTGCTACCGGATCTTTGAATGGGGGTTTTAAACAAAAAGCACCTTTAAGAAAAATTTTGCACAAACGATGAGCCATCAGGGAATGTTCATTAAGTTTGTCATGAAAACTGGAAAAAGTGGCTAAATGGACTCTAATTGTGGAAGCAGATGCTCCCAATTCAAAAAGGGTGGTTAAATATTCTACAGCCTTGTCCACTAATGCTGAGAAAGGGTCTATGTTGTTGGAACAGGCCCAAATTGAAAATCTTTTCCATTTGCTCTGGTAAAGCTTTCTGGTGGATGGTTTATGGGAAGCCAAAAGAATCCTTTGTACCGAAGAAAAAGAAGTTATGTACTTACCATAACGTTCCATGTGAGTTGTTCATCTCACCTTCATTCTTTACTGATGGGTTCGGAGGCGATCCCTCGGCTCCAAGTCGACCTATTGCAAAGCTCGAGGTCTTCAAATAGCTCGAGGCCAAGTCCCTATTCCATGATGCACCTAGAGTTACCTCAGATCTTGTTTGCTGTGTATAACAATACCATATGTCATTCTATCACTCCCAAGAGAAGGTATAGAAGGATTGAGCAACCAGGATGGATCCAGCATCTCAGTCATCTAAAAGCCCAGGAGGGGGTATGAGGGAGGGATGTAAGAATGAAGGCGAGATGAACAACTCACATGGAACATTATGGTAAGTACATAACTTCTTTATGTGAAGTTGTTCTATCTCGCTGTTCATTCTTTACTGATGGGCAGCGTCCCAAGCACCATAAACCTCAGGTGGCTCACAGGAGTATATATTGTAATGAGTGATAAAGGTATGAGGTTTTGACCAAGTGGCTGCTGTGCAAATGTTATCAATAAGAAGTCTAGCAGGAAAAGCAGAGGATGTAGAAACAGCTCTGGTTGAGTGAGCTTTAATTTTATGCTATAAGGGCACATTGGCAGCTGAATAAGCAAAGGTGATGCAATCAGATAACCATTTAGACAGAGATGTTTTAGCCACAGACCTATCCTTCCTGGAATCTGAAAATGAAAGAAAAAGCTGGTCTGATTTCCTGAAATCTTTTGTTCTATCCAAATAAAATCTGAGCTGTCTGTGAACATCAAGTTTGTGAAGCATGTACTCTAAATTGTTGGAATGGTTGGGGAAGAAAACTGGCAAATCAATAAGTTGGTTGAGATTAGTTTCAGTACAAACTTTGGGCAAGAAAGAGAGGTTTGTTCGAAGTGAGACTCTCTCAGCATGGAAAATCAAATAAGTAGGCCTGATGGACAAGGCTTGAAGCTGTGACACTCTGTGGGCAGAAGTAATAGCCACTAAAAAGATGGTTTTCCATGACAAAAATTTGAGGTCACATGAGGAAGCTGGTTCAAATGGCGGACAAATTATGTGGGAAAGCATAAAATTTAGATTCCATGGAGAATAGGGAGATTTCACAGATGGTCTAATATGAAAGGTCCCTTTGAGAAAGGCTTTGGATAATTTGTGTGACATAGTATGCAATCCTTCAAATCCCAGATGAAAGTTAGAAATGGCAGCAAGTTGAACACGGACTGTTGCTGCAGCAGCTCCTTTACTGAATATCATGGTTAAGAATTCTAAAATAGAGGCCATGGGGGTTGGTAAGGATCAATATTGTTTTTAGAGGCCCATATAGAGAATTTCTTTCCATTTGCTGAGGTAAAGCTTCCTCAAAGAGGATTTATGAGAGGATAGAATTTGCTTCATCTCATTGGAAAGGTTATGGAACCTGGCTATGATGGGAATTGGAGCAGCCAAGCTGTCAGCTTCAGGGTCTGCAGAGAGGGATGAAGTTCCCCCAACGAGTGCGTCAGAAGGTCCGGAATGGGGTCCAGAATCCAGGGGGTCCTCCAAAAGATGAAGTCGAAGGAAGGGGAACCAAATGAGGAGCTATTAGAATAATGGTCCTTCCCAGGGCTTTTGCTTTCTGTAATACCTTGGGTATCAGGGGGATAGGTGGGAATGCATAAAGGAGACCCGGGGGCCAATCATGAATGAGTGCGTCCCTTGGGGCTTCTCCTGGAGGAGGAAACAGGGCAAAGTAGCTTCTGCATTTCATGTTCATGTGACTGGCAAAAAGGTCGCAGCAAGGCTGGCCCCACCTGCGGAATATCCTGTCTACTATTTCCATCTTGAGGCATCTCTCGGGAACTCCCCATGAGGGGGGAATCAGGGCAAAGTAGCTGCTGCATTTGTTGTGTATTGGGGAGGCAAACAGATCTCAGCATGGCTGGCTCCAATGACAAAAAATCTTCATCGCTATGTTGTGGTTGAGGGGCCACTCATGAGGCAGCAGAATACATCTGCTCAAGTTTTCCGCAATCACACTGGATTTCTCCAGGATATGAATTGCTACCAGAAAGTGGGTGGAAACAATAGCCCATTGCCAAATTCTTAGGGCTTCCCAACATAGAGGGTAGGATCTGGTTACTCCTTGTTTGTTAATATACTAGACCACAGACATGTTGTTTGACTGGATAGCAACTGTCCCCATAGGAAGGACAGACGGAAACGCTTGTAATGCTAAAAGCACTGCCCTTAATTCCAGGACATTTTTATGCAAATTGGTCTCTTGCGGGAACCAAGTGCCTTGGACACTCTTCCCTAAATAATACCCCCCCACACCCGATCTGGGAAGCTCTGTGGTAACTATGGCTTTAGGCAAAGGGGGAGAAAAGGAGTGCCCCCACAGATTTAATTATGGCTTCATCCACCAAGATAAATCCTTTTTGCAGCAATTCATTATCAGGATTGGATGGGACATCGGATGTGTTAGAATTGTATTAGAATAAGTATTAGGATGTGTTAGAATTATATAGTGCGTTTTTTTTAAGCAAGGTTCAAATGACAAATTCACCACCATAACAGGAACAGGCAAGCAAAAACTGAGGGCAATGCTACTCAATGCTAGAAGTCTAAATCTCAAAATGCACTCACTCGAGGCACTCCTTAAAATGGAGAACATCGATGTCTGTGCAGCGACTGAGACCTGGTTCAAGGCTCCAGAGAGCACCCCTGCATTACCAGGCTATAACTCATACCACACTTTTCAGCCAGCTAACCTGGACTGGAACACCAAAGGCGGAGGTATGTCCATATTCATTAAGGATATCCACACCTCCAGGCTAGTTGCTCAGCATAATGCAGCCGAGGTTATCCAAGTGCAACTAACTCTGGGCAAAACTGCAATCCAAATTGTAGCTTGCTACAGCTCCCCCACCATGCCCCAGGATTCCCACTCCTCTTTTCTTGATATACTGGAGGTATTGGGTGATTTCAACTACCCCACCATTAACTGGGAAAACTACTCATGTACCAACCCCTTCTCTCAGCGCTTTCTGGAATTTATAAATTCCAATGCCCTGGATCAACCTATCCACACCCCCACCAAGGGCAACAATATCCTAGACCTAGTCATTACCAACGAGTGACCGGTGTTCCACACCTGAAGTCAACTCCTTCTTGGTCAGATCTGACCATAAGCTAATAACCCTAGATATCCACATCTCGCCCCCACCCCCCCATTACGGAAATCATGGTAAACAATTTCTCCAAAGCCAACTTCATGCTTAAGACAGAAGTGGCGAACGTCATGACACCCATGCAGATGGACAATACAGTTATGACTGCTGACTCCTACACTAATGCACTCTATAAACACTTACACAAGTGCATGGATCGTGCTATCCCAAACAGAACCAAGATGCTATCATCCAAAAAAAGGAAGCCAATCTGGTGGCCTCTGCCATAAACAAACTCTACAGAAGGAAGAAACTGTTGCAAAAGAGAGTAAAATCCATTGAGTGGAGGAGCTCCCTGGTCAGCATCAGCAAGAAGCTGAGATTCCTTATAAGATCCTCCAAAGCTAGCTATGAAAACAAAATTGCCACTGATTCTAAGGACAACCACAAAGCATTCTATAGCTATGTCAAGAATGTCAATGGAAACACCCAGATCTGCTCTGAGTTACAGCACAATGGCACAAAAATTACAGAACCAACTGATATTGCCAAAATCCTGGCAGATAAGTTCAGTGCTAACTTTACCCCCCTCTCACCCCTAAAGGGCCCATATCTATACAGGAAGAATGCAGAGTACCTGTAATCACAATTTCACAGATAAAAGCAGCACTCTCTAAAGCCAAAAACACAGCATCCATGGGACCGGACAACATCCCAGGCTGCGTTTTACATGAACTTCATTACGAACTGGCTCCTCACCTAAGCACCATGTTCAATCATAGCCTCACGTCAGGCTTTGTGCCTGCTGAATGGCACACAGCAAAAGTTATCCCATTCCACAAAGGGGGAGCCACCACTGATCCTGGGAACTTATAGTCCTATTAGCCTGACGAACCTGGTCTGCAAGGCCATGGAACGTATCATCATGGAATTCATAAACAAAGACATTGGTAACCTCCAAACTCTGGACCCCACCCAGTTCGGGTTTGTGAAAGGCAGATCTTGCTTCCAGAACCTGGTCGACTTCTTTGAGACAGTCACCAAAGCCGTAGATGGGGGTAAGGTGGTTCACACAGCCTATCTTGACCTTACCAAGGGCTTTCGACACCATCCCCCATTTCGGAATTACAGCTAAACTCACTAAACTAGGTATAAATCCCTATGTCACAAGATGGGTTGCCAACTGGCTCACTGACAGAACCCACACTGTAAAAGTTGCAGACTCCAAATCTGACTTCAAACCAGTGACAAGTGGAGTACCACAGGGTTCAGTCCTGGGACCTCTCCTGTTTGGTATCTAACCAACACAAAAGGCCTCTGGCTAAAGAAGTTCGCAGATGACTGCAAATTAGGAGCTATAGTCAGCCCCCAAATGATGTGGAAATCCTACAGAAGGGCCTCACTGAGACAGATGCCTGGTGTCAGAGCCATGGCCTCAAGCTCAATGCCAAAAAGTGCATTGTTATGCCCTTTGGTAAAAACTCTGTACCCATGAACTACCACATAGGCGGCAATCTTCTTAACACCGAATGTGTGATGAGAGACCTTGGGACCCAGGTGGACAGTAGTCTCTCCTTTGATAATCACATTGCCACAGTAGTCAGGAAATCCTTCTACATGGCACACCTCATCACAAAAGGGTTCTCATCCAGGAAAAAAGAGGTCATTGTTCCCCTCTACTAGACACTCATTAGACTCATTATAGAGTACAGCATTCCTTTTGGAATGTACCTCACAAGACATCTGCAGCAGCTGGAAAGGTCACAGAAGTACCTCACAATACTGACCTCAAACAGATGCCCTACACTGATCGTCTCAAAAACTCCAGCTTTACTCCGTAGCATATCGCCTACTTCGAAGTGCTCTCTGCCTAACATATAAAGCTATGTCAAACCCAGAGCTGTGGGACATGCTACACCTAAAGAAATCCCAATCCCTCCGAATTACATGCTCTAGGGACCTAAACCTTATCACCACAATAAACAGGACTTGCTGGAGGGATAGATTCCAGTCCCAGAGACTTCCCATGGAACAAGCTACCCATCTATGTCAAGCAAAGTTCCTCATTAACACTCGTCAAGAAAAACTTTTGATGAGTGGATGGGAAATAGGAAATACACCCCAGGGACCATTTCTGTAGCTCTGCTCGACAGGGGCACAGTAAATTAACTTTCTTGGGTTGGTGTAAGCCAGGGAACTTTTTTGGCTAGGCTTATTTAGGCCCTTGGGCCAATAGCCTAGTACCTACTTATAAACCTATTGACCATTGTGATGGCAAGAGCCACTGAAGCAGCTTCATGTGAAATCTTGCTAGGGGTACTAAGGTTACAGTTGCTGCCATGGAACCTAGAGTTTGCAGTACCAAGTGAGCAGGAACTTTGTTTTGGGAGATGATCTCTTGAACTTGTCACCTTAGCTTCATCAGGCTGTGTAGAGGAAGGGAGGCTACACAGGAAATCATGTTGATTCTTGCTCCTATGAACGCTAGATGTTGTGTGAGAGTCAGCTGTGACTTCTTCCTGTTTATGGAAATGCCTAGAGTCTCTGTGAGATATACTACAAAGTGTGTTGTATAGAGCAGTAGATGCCTAGAGGGGGTGGTGAGGAGTCAGTCATCTAGATATGGAAACACTTGGAATCCTCATGGTCTCAAGTGAACAGCTATGACTGCCATGCATTTGGTGAACACTCTGGGGGCTGTGGTGAGACCGAATGGCAGTCCTCGAAATTGGTAATGACTGGCTCCTTGCCAGAAGCGGAGATATCTTCTGGAGCGCTTGTCCATCTTTACGTGGTAATACACATCCTGAAGATTTATCGAGCACATCCAATCATCATTCTCCAGGAAGGGAAGGATAGACTGAACTACGACCATCCAGAATTTTGTCTGTTGTACAAATGTGTTCAGTAGGATGCAATCCAGAATTGGTCTCCAGTCCCCTGTCTTTTTTGGGACTAAAAAGAATCTTGAGTAAAATCTGGATCCTCTTTGGTCTGGTGGGATGACTCTTTCTAAAAGCAGCTTTTGGATTTCTACTGCTGCTAGATCCTTCTGACTGGTTTGAAGTCTTGGAAAAAGACTGAATGGGATGAGAAAAGCCCTGGTGATAATTTTCTGCACCCAGGAATCTGAAATTATTGTAAGGCAGGCAGTTCAGTGCAGTGAAAATCTTTCCCTGACTGCTTCCAGAGGCAAACAATTGGGCCTCCATTCAGAAGCACTGGTAAGGTTGTCCGGAAAAGGCATCTCTGGAGGCCTGGTTATGCAGACCCCCTCTGCCACAGGGAGGATGTCTTCCAGAAGAACTCCTCCTTCTGCCCCAGGGGGGAATACTCACCATGTGTGTCATGAAAAGGCCCTTGGGATTTTTTGAACCACATTTTCCCACCCCTCTGATTCCTAGGGTAGGATTGTTGACGAGCACAAAAACAGACACACATGGCAACAGAAAGGGTCTTTCCTTCCTTCTCACACCTGGCTAGCATGTCTTTAACATTTGGGCTAAACAAAGAGGATGCATCAATTGGAGCATTGATGAAGGAAGATTTGAAGGGTTCTGCGAAGTCACACAAGTGCATCCAGGCATGCCGCCTTATGACAACACCTGTACCCACTGCCCTAGATGTCCCTTCGGCTGCACGGGCAATGAACCGCATGGACAAGTTTGAAATAGACTCCAGAGTTGCAAGCTGTAAGGCAACTTTGTCCTGAACCTCGTCAGACAGAGCTCCTGTAAGGATGTCTGAAAGCTCAGTTATCAGATCCCTCTGAAGTCTAACAAAATGTGCCAAGAAGATCGAGGACCTAACAACAAAGGTAGATGAGGCAAAAACCTGCTTCCCAAATCTGTCCATCGTCCTAGACTCCCCAGTTAGGAGGATCGACAGCAGAACTCTCCTCGGCGAGCCCTTTCTTGGTGGCCACCGCCACCACCATGGCATCCATCCACTGCTAGACCCTTACACTAATGGGGCTGATTCTCTGGGGCTGTTAAAATTTTACCCCGCCTCCGGGGAATGGGCTCTATGGAAGCAGGTGCATTCCACATCCTGGACAATCAGCTTAATTAGGTCATCCGTGGGTGGGGTCACCCAGGAAGTAGAGAGGCAGGCACGGAAAGCTTGCAAGAACACAGATTCCTCAGAGGATGGGTTTGAGGGCTTCCACTCACCCCTTTGTTTCAGTATTTTCAGGATATCTCCAAAGGAGATATCTACTGGGAGTGACCAGGGGGGAACCTTCCCCTTCACTGTAATCTATGTCTTTGGTGACTGATTCTTTCAAAGGATCGATGTGCTTCTTCTTGCATGTTCTCTTACGGGGGGCTCCTCAGGGAGAAGTTCTATAGAAGACTCTGAACAGGAGGGACCCTGAATGGGGTGTTTTGCAGCTCTTGTGCCTGCTGTACAGATGTAGTAGATTGTCACAGCTGTAAACCAGAGGATATGAAAATATGGCACTCCAGCGAGGATGAAGTCAGTTGGAAGCCTGTTGAGTCCAAAGCTCTCTCTTCATAATTTGGAAGGCAGGCCCACCCACAGAGGGATGGGAGCCCTGAACCGAGAAAGACAACCTTGGAATCAGGGTTACACCCCACTCCAAAGAGCCGCCACCCAGAGCAGGAGCTGGGAGAGAACTCAAAACTGCCATGGCTCTGACAGCCATAAACGGCACCATGGAAACAACTGAAACTGACAGCCAAACCATGGTCCCGGGTGTGCAACAGATCTGAAGGAGGTGAAGACCACAGAGTCAACTCCGGCACCAAGGCGAGGTCCACCATCATCACCAAGGTAGCTGGTCCAGCAGCGTCGAAGTGAAGGGCTCAAAACGTTTAAAGGAGTTTGAAGGAGGATAAACTGGTAGAGTCCCTGTAGAGTAAGCCCCGGCTCCAGCCAGGAAAGAGGTCTGTAAAGGTATGGGGAGGCCCTTGGCTGCCAAAAGCTGATCCGCCAATCTTACTATGTACAATTTGGAGAGACTCCTGGAAGAATGGATTGACATTCCCAAAGGGGACTCAGGCCTATTCAGAAAGGGGCTGGGTTGTTGACCCAAGAATGGGTCTACTGAAGGGGAATATCTATAGTCCTGGGAATTATTACTGAATTGACTTTCGGCACCATGGAATGCTGTGCAGAAGGAGAAGCCAGAACTGAATGAGAGGAAAGTGATGATGATGCAGAAACTATTGTCGGTGCCGAAGAATGATGTTGCAGAAACTATTGTCGGTGATGAAGAGGTTATCGGCACTGAATCAGTGGTTGGTGCCAAAGAGGTCTGAATCGGTTCAATGACCATCGGCACCGATGGCGATTGAGTCACTTTTGGTGCTTAGGGTGTTGATTCTATCACTTTCAGTACTTTACGTTCTGTTCCGGAGATACCGCCGGAACCTGTGGCTTTTGGGACTTTACTTCATGAGCCGAAGGAGAGGTCAGCACAGAGTGGCTTCTTTTCTTAACATCTGGCTTTGGAGATTCTGAAGTCTCAGCCTCAGATAGAGTTTCACTGAAAGAACATTGAAACAAGCCTTTTAAGATAAATAAGTACAGGCACTAAAGCCCTTACAAATTTTGCAAGTAATGTCCAAATGAGGGGCACCCAAACAGTACAAGCAAGAAAGATTCCCATCTGACTTGGGCATCTTCCTGCCACAGTCCTGACATTGTTTGATGCTGGATGTCCCCTTTTGTTTTTCTGCCATACTGAAAATAACTCTTACACACACACACACACACACACACACACACACACACAATACAGAGTAAGAAAGGGGAAAGTGAAGGAAAGGAGGTTTTTTTTTTTTTTAATAAGATCTACCAACAATGGTGTTGTAGAAAAACCCTAAGGGTATAGATAGTGAAACTGAAAGAATACCAACAATGGTATCTAAAGACTACCAACAGTAAAAAGGAAAGGAAGGAAAGGGCCGTTACCAATGATGGTAAGGAGGAATACTGTTAGGTAAAGGGGGTAGGTAGAAACAGCGGAAAACAGTCACACACTCACCAAAGGGAATGAAAAACTATCCAATAAGAAAAAACAGACAGCCTTTAGCAAAAATTGCTATAAAGGACAATACTCAAATAGAAAAATTCAAAGCACTTAACTGAGAGTATCAGCTGACGTGTCCAATTTTCAGCACAGCAAACGAGATCTCAGGTAATGGAAGAGGGGGATTGTGGGTAGAGCCTTACCTCGAGAGTTTTTTGGCTGGTACGAGCTATGTATAACGGCTGAGTTGGTTCCGAGAGATCAGAACCAAACCCATCTGTCAAGAATGAATGAAGATTGACAACATCACATAAGGAGTTACCAACGTTGGTAACTAGAAATGCCTTTGGGTAATGGGAGTGGGTAGATTAATACTGAAAGCACTTACACACTCAAAAACAGAGAAGATACTAAATATACTAATAAAGATAGATTTTAGTAAAGAAATCGCTAATAAAAAAACAATAATTAAAACACTTAGCTGAAAGTATCGCCTGAGGTAATAGAGAGATGAGCATTGTGGGTAGAGGCTTAGCTTGAGAGTTTTTGGCTGGTGCGAGCTGTATAATGGCCGAGTTGGTTCTAAGGGGTCAGAACTGAACCCATCTGTCAAGAATGAATAAAGATTGCCAACATCAGAACTACAGTTTCTTGCTAGAGAGAATAAAATCTCCACAGTACATTCAAATTCACTTGCGGTATAACTGTGACTCAGTGTTTAAAACACACAAAGCAGAGTCATACATATTGTAAATAATGTATAAATGCTGAAAAGTCCATGTTCTGCAGTATGTTCTGGTCACCAGATGAAAATAAATTTTGAGTAACAACACTTAAGGCAGGCACTATTAATCTGTGACTCTGACTGCACAAGATAGCCCTTAGTGCCTAACAGCACACATACACACTGCATTTCCAAAAGAAATGTAAAGAAGTTATATACTTACCATAACGTTCCATGTGAGTTGTTCATCTCACCTTCATTCTTACAGATGGGTTCGGAGCTGATCCTCTGCTCCGGGTTGGCCTACTACAAAGCTCGAGGTCTTCAAATAGCTCGAGGCCAAGTCCCTATCCCATGATGCACCTATAGTTACCTCAGATCTTGTTTGGTGTTTATAATAATACCATATGTCATTCTATCGCTCCATAAGAGGAAGTATAGAAGGGTTGAGTAACCAGGAAGGATCCAGCATCTCGGTCTTCTAAAAGCCCAGGAGGGGTAGGAGGGAGGGAAGTAAGAATGAAGGCGAGATGAACAACTCACATGGAATGTTATGGTAAGTACATAACTTCTTTATGTGAAGTTGTTCTATCTCGCTGTTCATTCTTACAGATGGGTGGCATCCCAAGCACCATCTATCTTGGGTGGCTCACGGGAGTATATTTTTCAGGACAGTGGATCCAAAGGAGGCCCTGTCAACTTTTTAATGAGTGATAAAGGTATGAGGTCTTGACCAAGTGGCTGCTGCACAAATGTTATGAATAGGAAGTCTGGCAGAAAAGGCAGAGGATGTAGACACTGCTCTGGTTGAGTGAGCCTTAATTTTGTGTTGTAAGGGCATATTGGCACCTGAATAAGCAAATGTGATACAATCAGATAACCACTTTGACAGAGTTGTTTTGGTTACTGGCATACCTTTCCTGGAGTCTGAAAAGGAAAAAAAAGCTGCTCAGATAAGACTCTGTCAGCATGGAAAATCAAGTAAGGAGGTTTAATGGACAAGACTTGAAGCTCTGACACTCTGCGGGCAGAAGTGATGGTTACTAAGAAGATAGTCTTCCATGATAAAAATTTGAGGTCACATGAGGAGGCTGGTTTGAATGGAGGAAGCATAATGCAAGACAGCATAAAATTTAGATTCCATGGGGTATAGGGGAATTTCACAGGTGGTCTGAGATGGAAGGTCCCTTTAATAAAGGCTTTGGATAGTTTGTGTGACATAATGTTCAATCCTTTAAATCCAAGATGAAAATTACAAATGGCAGCAAGCTGAACATGAACTGTTGCTGCTGCAACTCCTTTGTTAAAAATCATAGTCAAGAACTCTAAAATGGAGTCCATAGGGGCTTGATAGGGATCAATATAGTTTTGAGAGGCCCATATAGAGAATTTTTTCCATTTGCTTAGGTATAGCTTTCTCATAGTGGATTTATGAGAGGATAAGAGAATTTACTTTGTTGTTATTAGAAAGGTTATAGAACCTGGCTAAGATGGGAATTGGAGCAGCCAAGTTGTCAGCTTCAGGGACTGCAGAGAGGGATGAAGTTCCCCCAACAAGTGCGTCAGAAGATCCGGAACTGGGCCCAGAATCCATGGGTACTTCGCCAAAAGATGAAGTCGAAAGAAGGGGAGCCAAATCTGACGAGGCCAATGAGGGGAGAATGATGGTCCTTCCCAGGGCTTTTGCTTTCTGTAGTACTTTGGGTATGAATGGGATTGGTAGGAAAGCATAGAGGAGACCCGGAGGCCAATCATGAATGAGTGCGTCCCTTGGGGTTTCTCCTGGAGGGGAAATCAGGGCAAAGTACCTTCTGCATTTCGTGTTCATGTGACTGGCAAAAAGGTCGCAGCAAGGCTGGCACCACCTGCAGAATATCCTGTCCGCTATTTCTTGTGGGACCACTCATGAGGCAACAAAATTGCTCTGCTCAGCTTGTCTGCTATCACTGTGGATTTCCCCGGGATGTGCGTTGCGAACAGAAAGCGCTGGGTGGATATAGCCCACTGCCAAGAGGTGGAGGGCTGAGACCAGAAAGTCTTCAGGAGAACGGATTCATCTTTAGTAGGGCTAGTGGACTGCCAGTCACCCCTCTGCATAAGGATTTTTAGTATCTCAGCAAATGAGATATCCTCAGAGGGGGACCCTTCTGATTCATCCAAATCAGTATCAGATGTCAAGGACTCATGTGAGGAGTCTAGATGTTTCCTCTTACAAACTCTCTTCCTGGGAACCTCATCAGTGGGAGCTTCTACTGAGGTCTCAGAAGAGCATGGGCCACCCAATGCGGCTTCCTGTGGCTCTGCGTCTCTACGCTTGGCAAGGATCTGTGAAGCAGAAGCAGACACAGGCACTTTAGGGGAGGAAGAAGCCAGACCTGAGGTTGAAGATGTCTTAGGAGACATAACTCTCCTCATGGCTTCGAAGGCACCTCTGCTCCGATGCGAAGGGACCGATGGATCTGAGGAAACCTTTGATAACCCTGACACCGGGACAGTGGGCTTCGAGCCAGAGGTAGGAGCTGAGCTCATCCGAGCTGAAGCTCCGAAAGCCAGAGTCGGAACCAACAAGTCGGTCTGACTATCTTACCTGGACCCGACCAGAGAGTGTCAGCTCCTAGAATTCTTGATCAGTGCTGAGAACATCAGAGTAAATGGAGCCAAAGACAATGGAGCAGGCATTGGCTCCGAAGGCTCTACAATCAACAAGTCTGACTCCTCTGGCTCAGAAGAACCGGTATGGCTCGGAGGAGAAAAAGTTGTAGCTGGCAAAAGGGTCTACGGCTCTGAAGTCGCTTGGGTCGGAGCTAATAAAAATTTTGAAAGGCCGGTGCCTGTAAAAGCTTCTGCACCACACGCTCCACATCCAAATCGGGAAGACTGAGATGAATGGATCGAAGGTGGTACTGACTGTAACAATGTGGAGATTTTGGTATTTCGTATACCGGTTCCAAAACCGGGGACCGGCTCCGAAAAGATAAGACAGTCGGCTCCGAGACCTGTGGAGCCGATGTCAAAGACTTTTTTGATTCAGTGGAAGTCTTTTAAGACTTTGAGGACTTACTGGATCCATCCTGGTCACTCAAAGCCTCCTGGAAAGAAGGTTTCAGTAAATCCCTATCAATAAGTTTCCGCTTTCTCTTCTGGAGAACCCAAGAAGAAAAGAAATGGCATATGGAGCAGGTTTCTTGCAAATGTAAAGTTCCTAAACAATAAAAGCAGTTGACATGACTGTCAGTGACAGACATTTTCTGCCCACATTTAGGGCATTTTTTTTAAAGCCTGACTTAGGGTGTTTGTCCTTATCATCAGCCATTGACAAAAAATTAGACACACCCAAACTATAAAATATAACAATAAGCCTTCCTAAATTACAAGCTAAATATAAAAGACACAAGCATTCTAAACTATGGCTAACAGGTCACACACAGACTCTATTTATCTACGTAGATAATATATCAAGTTGTGACATAAAGTCACTATTTAAATGCAAACAACAAAGCTATTTACTACTGATAACACACTAAACTTAACTCTATAATCTTAAAGCTTGTGACAAAAAGGTCACTATCTAAGAACACTCAAGTATTAACTATTTCTAAGAAAAAATGTGACAGAAGGTCACTATTAAAACAGTATTTAAACACTAAAGTTTAACTAGGCCTAAGAAAAACAAGGCCAAATATTAATATATGAAAAAGCACACCAAGGGAAAGGGAAACTATACAGAAAGCTATAAGAGCTTAACTAACTACAATTACTTTTTAGAAAAAAAGTATCAATAATATGTGAAAAATATTGAAAAGTAAGGTTTTTACTGGCCCAAGCTAGCGCGAACCTCTGATCTGTTGCAGCGCAAACTAGATCTGAGGTAACTCTAGGTGCATCATGAGATAGGGACTTAGCCACGAGCTATTTGAAGGCCTCAAGCTTTGTAATAGGCCAGCTTGGAGCAAAGGATCGACTCCAAACCCATCTGTAAGAATGAACGGCGAGACAGAACAACTTCACATTGACAGTTTCCTCAGATACAGTAAAAACAAACATTTGTCAAATAAAGAAGCCAAATAAACACTGCTATAAGCAGAAATTTAGTTTCATAGGGGTTGTTGTTGTTGAGTCTTTCAGCTTTTCCCGGTTAGGGGTCGCCACAGTGGAACTCTGGTCTGCTAATCATTGGTAGTTGATTTTTATGTGCCAAGTTACCAGCCCTGACACACAACCTTCAACGAAGGTACGCCCATTCACGCATGTTTCCACGCAGAAGACGCTCTAGCTGAGAATCGAATCAGACAGCGTCTTACTGTGAGGCAACAACGCTACCGCAGCACCACCACCGCTGGTTAGTTAGTTTCGTAGGGGTATACTAGATTAATGACCATTAGAGCCCTTATATGTCTAGCTGTGCAACCCAAATATGACCCAGAAATTTGATTTATATGGGGGTTGATTTACTGACTGCCTCTGTTCATCAGACACATAGGCACCAGAAAAAAGGATGAATTTCTGATTACCTATCCATTGGTCTAAGTTGCGCTTAAACAGAAATAGGGAGAAACTCTGCTTCACATGGATGGGGAGCCTATTCCACAGAATGGGAATTCTCTGAGAAACACATCTGTCTCTGCAACATGTCCTATTTATGTTAAAAGCAAAATTTAGGTATTTTAATCAGTAATTCTGAAGCTGTGTTGCAGATGTGCAAAACGTTCATCAAAACATGGTCCAGGGATACCTTTTATGCCAGGCAAAGATCATCTCTCGTACTTCCGTATTATACAAAGTAAAAAGACAGGATTTTGAGGTGATCAGCATAGCACATTGTATTTACTCCCTATATTCTTTTTGTAAGGAACTGTTGTTGACATTCCAGTTGCTGTATATGTCTGGTCAGGTGCATATCAAAGGGGGCATTACATTCTAGGGTGGGTCTGATGAGGGCCCAAGTACAGCAGTATGGTGACCTTTCTGGACCTAGATGCCATGTGCTTGCTTATAAGCTGACTAACATAGAAAGGTTTTCTTACTACCTTAGATGCATATTGGATGAGCACTAGGTTACTATATACGTGAGTTACCAGATCCCTGACTAGTGAATCAACTTTTAGGTTTGTTTTATTAATGATGTAGTTACCTAGAGTGGCCAGCTTCCCAAACGGTATTGCATTTTTTGGTATTAAGTTTTAAGCCATAGCTTTGGTAGCAAGCGTTTAAACTTTCCTATAGGGTGTTCTCATCTTGAGGGATTCAACAACAGCTCCCACTTTACAATCTGTGAACTTGGTTACCCAGAGGCCTTTGACATCCATGAAGTAGATGACAAAGAGGAGTGGGCCTAGCACAGAGCCCTGGGGGGACTCCACTGGTGATCAGCCTCTTTGTGGAGATGGCCTCAAAAATTCTAACTTCCTGGGTCCTAAATGTGAGACAGCTAGCTATCTAGCATGTTATAAAGGGGCTTATACCTACTTTTATATGTTTATTGACAATGTCCGAGTGAAGTACTGTATCAAATGCTTTAGCCACATCCATGTAAGCAGTATGCATCATTTCCCCTCATGCACTGCCTTAGTGATCTTTTCAAAGAAGTCCACCAGTTCAGTAAGCATGACCTTCCTTTGACAAAACCAAACTGGGATGAATCCAGTGTCCAGACATCTCCTATGTCCTTGTTGATAACTTCCACAATAATTTTTTCCATGGCTTTGCAAATAAGACTAGCCAGACTAATGGATCAGTAGTTTCCAGGATGTGTTGCAGGTCCTCACTTATGGAGATGACTGTCATAGTCCTCCGTTCATGTGGCATAAAGCCTGTTTTAAGACTATAGCTAAATAATGACTCCAAGGGTCATGAAATAAATGAAAGAGATAGCTTGGTTCAAGAAACACTCTGAAAGTAGTACGGGCACTTATCGAGGATTTTTTTCTACAGTAAATCCTATAAGAATAGAAAAGCCAAATGGTTAACCTAATATGAATAATTGCAAGCTGCATTCTCTCTTGCACCTGTTAGAGCAATAAACCTAGTCTAAAAAAGAACCAAAAATATCCAGAATCGCTAGTTCAAGCATAGAGAGAAATAACTTTCCCAGCAAAAATTGAAGATTCTAATTTAGTGTCACCTGAATAACAGAGTACTGTACATATTATCAGAAAAAAGTCTTTGCTGAATAGCTTGCACAAAGCCAGAAATGAAGAGGAGGATCCACAGGCAGACATGTTGAAATGACTGATAAATAACCCTTGACAAAGGAGAAGACAAGCCATATGTTAGTAACTCACAAATATTTGAGAATCAGAGGTAATTATCCCTGTTAGGGTCCTGGTTATAGGTGAGGCAAAAACTAGAAAATTGCCTATACTGATTATGTACTTACCATAACTTGGCATCTGTGTTGTCCTCTTTCATTCCTTCTCATGGTTGGGTCATGGATCCGACCCTTGGCTCTGACTCAGCTGGCTGCATTCTTATAGACTAGGATCTAAATCTTGAGTTCCTCCCTCTTCCCATAATGCTCTGTCCTCTGCCTAACCTCCTCAGATCGAGTTTGCTGCCTAAATAACTGATAGTGCATAGAGAGACAGAAAGAATTAAGAAACCAGAGGCCCAAACCAGGAACACCAGGTTCCTGAACAATTCTCCCATATATCTTCTAGAGCACTGGGTGGGAGGATGTCTGGGAAGAACATGAGGAGGAATGAAACAGGACAACACAGATACCAAGTTATAGTAAGTACATAACTTATAAATCTGATGTTGTCCCTTTTATTCCTCCTCATGGCTGGGTCACAGTCCCCAGCTATACTACTCCAGGTAGTTTAATGCTCTCAGTGAGAAGGTGGCCGAGGTGTAAATGTGCTTACCAACCTGACCATCACTATGGACTCCCTGTTCAGTGGATGGACAGTGGAGCTCTGTTCAGCTAGCTTCTTTTTGGTTGCTGCTGTCACAACCATGGCATCTACTGGAATACCTTTGATCCAGTACAGTCTGTCCTTAGGGGCAAATAAAAATATATCTGGTCATTTTGGAATAGGTTCGATCATATCCTTTTCTTCCAGGCCCAGTGGGAAGCCAAATCCACGAGCTCGTCCGCCAGAAGGGATGACCCAGGATGCAGATGGGCTTATCCTGAAAGCCTCCAAAAACATGGACTCTTCTGGGGAGGGAGGCTCGGCCAAGCCCCTAACAGGTCTGCCTCAGGATCTCTAAGATGTCTCCTAAGGAGATGTCCTCCAGTGATCATGGGGATCCTTTCCCATCATCAAAGTCTGTGTCCACAGTAAGGGACTCCGGAGTCAATGTGCCTCCTCTTGCACATCTTCTTATGAGGAATCTCCACTGTGGGATGTTCAGGGGAGGTCTCCGAAAAAGAGGGGATTCCCTCTAGGGGATGAGTTTGGAGACTTGCCTGGATGGGTTGACTCTGGCCAGGCATGACAGGCTCAATTCTCTGATCCAAGGGGGGGTCAACTGGGAGGTTCATAGCTCAGACAGACCAGTTCCCTATGACTGGAGAAAGACGTTTTTATAACTTGGAATGCCAATGGACCCAGGAAATCCCTTTGCAGCCCCACCGGAGCTCACGCAACTGAAGAAGAAAGGTTAGGGTCCCACAATCTGTGGGTTACAGGTATACCTGGACCCAGGCTGTTCAGCACCAAAGATATGAGAGTAAGAGATGGCTCTGACAAGGTTGGAGCTGAGCCCTCCACGGGTCCGATGGGGACACCTCAGATCCGAGACCCACTGCGATACAATGACATCTGAGCAGAGGAAGTCGGGGCAGCAGTCAAAGTAGAGGAAGGACAGCTTCTCTGATCCGAGGCCAACTCTCTCAGATGGCTATGATCCTGGGACTCCAATACTAAAGGATGGATCAGAGAAGGAGATTACACTGGAATGGAAATGCTCACAGAACCTATAGAGGACAGAGCAGGCAAAATCCCCATCTGGATCTGAGTCTTAAGGATCTTCCTGATCATCCTGTCCATGTCGACCTCCAAAAGACTCCTAGAAGACTTGGAGGAGGTTACTGATGGTGGCTGAGAATGTCTAAGCGGTATCTGCAGCAGTCAGGAAGGAGATGCAGCCCGCAAGCCTAAATCTGGAGTCTGGCTCCTCCCTCTTGGATCCAAAGCCTTAGGATCCAAAGTGGAAGTGGAAGCTTCAGGAGAACTGGTTACATGTATAATACCGGTCGGATAAGAGAAGTGTTTTCGACCTACCAGTGCCGAGATTGGCCTCTGATCCATCCCTGTCAGGTCCAAAGGTAACTTGGAAGGTGGCTCTAATGAAGCCCTTGAGGACTTGTGAGGGCATTTCTTCAGGTTAGCGGACCCTAACATACTTTTGGAGGGGGGGGGGTTCAGCCCATGGAGAGACATCAGAGGAAGCAGAAAAGAGACCCTTAAGAATCAATTTATTCTTGAGGTCGGCAATAGCCCTAGGATTAAATCCCTTGCAAAGGAGCAAGCCGATCACAAATGTTCAGGCCCAAGACAAATCAGAAATGGGGTATTTTGTGCCTACATTCTGAGCAAATCTTTAAATCCAGTAGGTTTATCAGGCATAGTGCAAAAAAGGGAAACACAACATGCGCCCACCAGAAACAATAATAAGGCTACCTCAAAACAGAAAACCACAGTCACTCAAACACAGGAAAACTAACAGAAAGTTAAATATCTAAGCTACTATTGTATTTTATATATATATATATATATATATATATATTTTTTTTTTTTTTTTTTTTACTAACTTACAACAAATAGCAGAAAGAGAAAGAGAACAATAAAAAGCAAGGGCTATGTCCCAACAACAGAACAAGGAGAAAGTACAGAAAGGTTAACTTCTAGCTTGTACTGCTAAGGAAGGGGAGGAAGAACTGGAAAGGAATCACAGGAAAAACAATGACTTATCTAACAAGGAGTTATGAAGACTATCAAAGACTAGTTAAAGACTCCAGACTGTCACTGCCGGTGGCAAATGAGATCTGGGAAGGTAAGACAGAGGACAGAGCATTATGGGAAGAGGGAGGAGCTTGAGACTTGAATCCTACTCTGTAAGAATGTAGCAGAGTCGGATCCATGACCCAACCGTAAGGAGGAATGAAAGGGACATCAGATCATATGATTTTCTAGTAGCAAGGTTTCTTAACTCCTACAGTACCTGACATGTCCTCATGAAAAAGGTGCATAAAAGGTATTAGACAGTACAGTTGTGTACACTTACCATAAATGTAGATGTTCGAGTGTATTCACTGTTGCAGTCATCACACTTGGGGGTTATCTGCTTGCAGATAGCCCTCAGTTGGCCTGAATACCAGAGTCTTAGGATTTCCGCGTCAGATGCTGTCGCTTCTTCCATGACGTCAGGTCGTCAGGGGTATAAAACATGCAGCCGATGCCATTACATCAGTTTTTCTTGCCCCAGATGTCAGAAGCCCCCAGAGTAGGAAGCAATTACATGATGTGGAAGACCTCCAGTAAAAAGTAAATACCATGGCCATAAAATATGGCCAAAAAAGAGAACAGGTAAAAAGTATAGAAAGGTCAGGGGGTGGTGGGAGGGTAACCAGGGCTGCAACAGTGAATACACTCGAACATCTACATTTATGGTAAGTGTACACAACTGTACTGTGTTCTTCGTATTTCACTGTTGTAGTCATCACACTTGGGTAGATTCCCAAAGCTGTGGAAGGGTGGAGGCAGTCAAGAAGTATAAGGGCTGGCTAGCAGGCCTTGTAAGACTGCTGTAGCAAATCCAGCTCTAGATTTAGAAAAAGTAGGCAAGTGGTAATGCTTGGTGAAGGTGTGTACAGAACTCCAGGTTGCAGCTTCCAGGATGTCCCTGGTGGGGACTCCCCTGAGAAATGCTGTAGAGGTTGAGGTAGCCCTAGTGGAATGGGTTTTGATCCCCTGTGGGATAGGATTTCCACGGTGTTCGTAGCAGAAATGGATGCAGTGTGCTATCCATTTGGAGATGGTTTGCTTTGAAATGGCCTTGCCTTCTGCCCCTGTAGCAAAGCTGACTAGCAGCTGGTCAGATTTCCTGAAAGGTTTAGTCCTGTCAAGGTAGAACCTAAGCTGCCTGTGCATGTCCAAAGAGTGCAGGATCCTTTCCCCTTTATTCTGCGGATTAGGGAAAAAAGTTGGTAAATGGATAGATTGGTTTAAAGCCACACTAGATACCACCTTTGGCATAAATGATGGGTTAGTCCTGAGGGAAACCCTGTCCGCTTGGAAGATAATGAAGGGTTCCACGGCCATAAGGGCCTGCAACTCAGACACTCTTCTTGCTGAAGTGATGGGTAGAAGTAAGGCTGTTTTGCACGATAGGAATTTTAACTCTGCTGTAGCAGCAGGCTCAAAGGGGGGAAGTGTAAGTTTCTCCAGTACATAGTTAAGGTCCCAGGCTGGAGTGGGAGCTCTCCTCAGGGGTCTTAAATTTTTGGTCCTCTCAGGAACTGTTTGCCCAGAGGGTGAGAGAAGAGGGGTGGCTCAGTATTGTAATGAGCTGAGATGGCAGAGGCATGAATCTTAATAGAAGAGAAGGATAGGCCTTTGTGGAGCAGTTCTGTTAAGATAATCTAGGATTTGAGGTAAGTTGGGCACGGCTGAGTCCCTACCCTGAGACTGGCTCCAAGAACAGTATCTTTCCACTTTTCTGAATATGATTTCCTAGTACTAGGCCTCCTGGCCTCAAGGGTGACATTCAGCACCTGTTTACTGAGGGTTGCTGGTGATGTATTCAGGGAATGAGCCAGGCAGCTATGTTCAGGGTATCCAGCTGAGGATGCAAAATCTGGCCCTCCTGGTGGACAGCAGGGAAAGGGTCTGAGGCAGGTGCCATGGTGGCACTACTGTCAGACTGCATAAAAGTGTGTACCAGTGCTGGCGCGGCCAGTCTGGTGCAATAAGGATTGTCCTGTTTGATCTTTAGTAGAACTTTCCATTGGAGGGGCAGAAGGGGAAAGGAATAGATTGAGAGGTTTTCCCATGTAAAGGACAGGGCATCCACTTTCCATGCTTGGCTGTGGGGAGTTCTGGTGCAAAAATTTGCTCAATTGATGGTTCTTGGGGGAAGCAAAGAGTTCCTCCTCTGGTGCACCCCACCTGTGGATCAGAAGCTTGAGTGATTTGGGTTCCAGTTTCCACTCGTGTGGGTCCATTAGATTTCTGCTTGTCATCTGCCAGTGAATTTAGTTTGTCTGGCAGGAATTGAGCTTGCAGGTGCACTTGATTGCTCAAGGCTGTGTTCCACAGAGCCATGGCTAACCTGCAGAGTGGGTAGGAATGAGTTCCCCCCTGCTTATGTACCACATAACTGTGGTGTTGTCTATCTTTATCAATAGTTGTCCTGGAAGGATAAGGTATTTGAAGGCTGTCAGTGCATTCTGTACAGCTAACATTTCTTTTTGATTGATATGCAGGTGCATTTGTTTTGGGCTCCATTTGCCTTGAATGCATTTGCCTGCCATGTAAGCCCCCCATGCATAGTCTGATGCATCTGTTGTCAGGGTTTGGGCAGCGGGGGGGGGGGGGGGTTGAGTGAAAGGGAGTCCCTTGTTGTAGTAGCAGACCTCTGCCCACCAAAGGAACTCTGTCCTTAGGCAAGGAATGGTAGGAATCATTGTTTCCAGATCCTGAAAATGTTGACACCAGAGACTTTTTTAAGTACCACTGAAGTTTCCTCATATGCAATCTTGCATATGGAATTAGTAGAATGCAAGAGGGCATGAACCCTAGGGCTTGCAGTATTTTTCTTGCAGATAGCTGGGTTTGGGTGGCCAGTAGATTGAAGTAGTTTGTCAAATGAATCTGTTTTTCTGGAGTGAGGAATGCCATCTGGGAAGTTGTGTTCGAGCTTGCTCCCAGGAATATGATCTTTTGGTTGGGTACCAGATGTAATTTCTTTTTGTTGATGGTATACCCTATAGGAGTTAGAAGTCTCTTTACAAATGTCAGGTGCTGAAGTAGCAATTCCTGACTGTCTGCCTGAGTCAGGCAATCGTCCAAGTATGGGAAAATTTGGATTTTTTTCTGCCTGCAGTATGCAATGGCTGGAGCCAGGCATTTTGTGAATACCCTTGGCACAGTAGATAAGCCAAAGGGAAGTGCAAAGAACTGATAGTGTATACAGCCTGCTCTAAAACATAGATATTTCCTGCAAGATTCCCTTATGTGGATGTGCAGATAAGCTTCTTTTAAGTCTAGGGTGACTAGCCAGGAGTCCTTGGCTAGCATAGGAAGCAGCTGTTGGAGAGTAAGCATTTTGAATTTTGGAACCACGAGGAAGGTGTTGAGAATAGACAGATCCAGAATAGGGCACCAAGAATTTTCTTTTCTGGGTACCAGAAACAGTCTGGAGTAGAAACCCTGTCCCCTTTACTCTGTTGGGACAGGCTGGATAGCCTTGAAACTGAGAAGAGAGAGTACTTGCTTTTGCGCCTCTGCCCACTGGTTTAGGGGGAGGTCTGACCATCCACTTGGGGTTGGCAGTGAGTGGAAGTAAAATCTGTTTCCCTGGGATACAATCTTCAAGAACCATCTGTTCTGGGTAATGTACTCCCAGTTTTTTGCATGCAAGGTGACTTTTCCTCCTAAGGGTGCAAGTACTTGGGCAAGGCTGGGAAGGATGAAGGACAAGTCATTGTGAACTTTTTCCATAGGATGGTGACTTATTACTCCATGTTTTTGAGGTGGAGCACTCCATTGTTTAGATCTGTGAATACCCTGAAACTGTAGTCTTGGTGGTCTGCTGCCCCTGGTTTGGACTGAGAAGGTCTGGGAAAGACTGGAAAGGACCAGTTTTTTGAAGGCCAATGCTTACTGAATTTAGGTGGCTGTACCTGTAGGAAATCTTTAAGAGTTTGCATAGATTTAGCTTTTTCCTCCATCTTTTTAAGGATTTCTTCTGCTTTAGTGCCAAACAAACGTTCTTGGTTTAATGGAGCATATAGTAATTTTGCTTTGACATGGTCTGGCAAGATTGGTTCCTTTAGCCAAGCATGCCTTCTAAGAACAGACACAGTGACAGCAGCCCAGCAAGATGCTTCTAAAGCATCAAAACCACACTGCAAATTATGTTTTCCAACTTGGTTTGCAGAATGCATTAACTCTTGTAAATCTTTATGTTCTGCACAATCAGGAATCAACATAGTTTTCTATTTAATTAGTTCCATAATATGTTGCTGATACCTTAACATGTGAAACTGGCAATTTAAAACCCTAATGGCAAGAGTAGCAGAGGTGTATACCTTCTCACCCCATCTGTCTAAAGCCCTAGAATCCCTGTCCGAAGGGGTAGGTATTTTGGCTGTGGTAGCCTTGATACCTTTAGGTCCCTGGGAAACGGTCTCTGGATCCGCAGAAGGATTCTTAAATAGAAATTTGTGGGAGTCAGGTACTCTGTAGTACCTGTCAGGTTTCCTGGGAGCCGGTGGCAAAGTATCAGGGGTAAGACTGGATTCCATGAAGACATCATCTACAATTTCCAGAACAGGAGGGATAGCTAGAGGCCTGTGCTGAGGCAAGTTTAAAAATTCCCTGAGTCTCTTTTTGGACTGTGAGTAGTCCTGGCACTCCCAACGGAAATGCTCTCTGAGGGTATGCAGGGTTTCACCAAAAGAAAAATCCTCTGGTGGGGAGGCAGAGGGAATGGAATCCTCTGCATCAGAATCCTGTAATCAGAAGGGTCACAGTCATCGGACTCATGATCTGAAGAATCAGAAGGAAAATCAATTCTTTATCTTTTAGAGGGGGAAGGTTGTCTTCTCCTAATTAAAGTAATAAGGTCTTCAGCAATTGTAAGCATTTGTTTCTGTAGCAAGGGGGCCTGAGAATGCACTTTGGTCGTTGGTTTCCTAGGTGTAGTGCGAACTCTGTGCCTGAGAAATTTGGTAGTTTTAGTTTGAAAAGAAGTAGTCGGTTTAATATGAACATCGAAAAGTCTGAATACACCCTCAGAAGCTGGTGCGTGCACAGCGGCTCCGGACCCATCCAAGGTAGAGACATCAGCAGGTTCCATAGTTGAAGAAGCATCTCGCGGCATACCAGACTCCGAATGGGTCTCAGTTGAGGCATGCAAATCTGTAGAAGCGGGTATCAGGGGCTACGAAAGCGCCTCACTGAGTACCAGCGGACTGGCTACTAGCTTAATGGAAGCGTCATTGGCAGTTTTGGACCTATATGGTCTGTCTCTGTCTTTATCCTTACGTTTTTTTGGTAGATCGGTAGTTGGATGGCTTATCAAAGCCATTTCAGAATATGGAGAATGAGAGCAAAAGAATTTAGCAACAAAGATAGCCCAACGACGAATAGTTCGGGTGTTGAACAAGGCACAAAACCGACAGCGAGGAACGTTGTAGTCTGGGCCTAAACAGGTGACGCAGTAAGAATGAAAATCTCTGTGAGGTATTTGCTTTCCACAGGTAAGACAATTATTATTTTTTTCTGACATCTGTTAGAGCAAGAAAAAAGGATCCCCAACGGGGTACTTAGCTTTAGAAGACTTCAAGTCTGAAATGCGAATAATGAAAATTTCAGGTAGCAGATGACCGGCACTTGCGAACTGCTTCTGCTTCGGGCTCCGCTCGGCAAGAAAAGCTGATGTAATGGCGTCAGCTGCATGTTTTATACCCCTGATGACCTGACGTCATGGAAGACGTGACAGCATCCGACGCAGAAATCCCAAGACTCTGGTATTCGGGCCGACTGAGGGCTACCTGCAGGCAGATAACCCCCAAGTGTGATGACTGCAACAGTGAAACATGAAGAACATCTGAGTCATCCAGGCAATTAGCTGAATTTAATTAAGGATGTGGTTTATCAAACCCCTCCTGTCTTGTGTAAGTAGATCCGGTCTGTGAGGAAGCTTGTGGTAACTGGTCATGGCCATTTCCATAGGAAGGTAGAACCAATGTTGCCTGGGCCAGAAAGGAGTCACCACGATAATTTCTGGAGAGTCCTTCTGAATCTTGAGAATGATCTTAGATATCAGTGGAAAGGGTGGAAATGCAAACAGATACATTCCAGATTATGGGACTGAAAATGCATCTGTTTTTCAGGCCAGCCCGCAAGGAGTTCTGGTGCAGAATTTATTTAGTTGTCTGTTTTGAATTGATGGCATCAGTTCCATTTAAGGTGTTCCCCACAACTAGCTCTATTTCTGGAAGACCCCTCATTCAGATTCCATTTGTGAGTCTGTACTGGTCCTGTTCAAGTGGTCTGCCAGATCTGGATTTGGCATAATGGTTAAGGTTGTTGCACAAGGTACAGGGTTTGATTCTGACCCTCAGTAATTAGCTAGGCTTAAAATGGCCCTTCAAGTCAGTTAGCTTAATATTCACCTGACTTTACTCTTACAGTATATAAAATGCTCGGAGAGTTGTACAGTGATGTAGAGCTATCTTCCAAACCATCATACCAGCCTGCAAATGGGTTAAAACCTGATCCCCCCCCCCCCATTTAAGTACCACACTACTGTGGTATTTTCTATCATCACCTGTAATGGTACCAGGATATATCTTTAACATTTATGTGCTTTGGTCTGTCTGAACTGTCCCACAAGCCATGCACCTTTACTCCACTACAAACTGTTCCCAAGCAAAAACTATGTTGTCTTCTTGCCTCCTCTAATGCAGTTCTTTCTTGAAAAAACCTAAAATTGGAACTTGAAAATCTCAGAGGATAAGACTATTGGGTTCAAACTTAAAAAACAAACAACAAAAAAAAAAAACACTGAAGTTTTCTTATGTGTAATCTGACAAGAAGAATCATTAGAATCATGGAAGTCATTGTAAATATGCTAGAAGCTGTAGCAAACTCCAAGTCCAATGCAGCAAATTCCTAATGTGGCCCAGACACAGAATCTGAGAAATTTTTTGAAGCCTGTAGCTATGGGAATGTGATAAGCACTTTTAGGTGCAACGTTACCATAGAACTCAAAAAAGAAATAAGTGGAAAAAGACTCTGAAGGCTCAACATTTTTAATTTTCGTACTTTTACAAACCTGTTGTGAAAGGAAAGATCTAGAACTGATTTCCAGGAAAGCATATTCTTTGACACCAGAAACATTCTGAGGTAGATGCTTTCCTCTCTTTGGTCTAAAGGCACTGGAAGTATAACACATAGGGTAAGCATACATTGAAGAACCACAGGAAAAAAATGAAAGCTATGTACTTACCATAATGCTCGATCCATATTGTCTTCTGTTTTCCTCAACAGATGGGTCATCAAATCCATATGGATCTGACCTCTGCAACTTTTAGACACTTGAAACCAAGGCTCAGCTCCTACCCTCAATCAGCTCAGTACCTCAGATCAAGTCTGCCTGCCTAATACAGGAAAACGGCTTGTTAATAAACAAATATGTGGGTGTGTATATCTCTCTCTCTCTATATATATATATATAAATATGTACAGATATATATACACATCCACATATTTGAAGAAATACAGTCAGTGGGTTTAATAAAGACAAGGCTCCAGGAAGATCCAGCACAGTCAGTCGGGAACCCAAGAATAGTAAAAATTAAATCTGGCAGGGAGACAGAGGAAGGGAATGCAGAGGACAGAAGAAGACAATATGGATTTAGTGTTATGCTAAGTACATACCTTTCATATTCAATGTTGTCTCTTCTGTTCACCTTCAACTGATGGGACAGAATCCTCACCTCCCTAAACCATGGGAGGTCTCATGGAAAGATATTTCAGGGATGGTGGAACCAAACAAGACCCTACACTTGGACTGCAAATCCAGCTGGTAATGGGATATGGAGGTATGCACAGTGGACCAGGTAGGTGCAGCACAGATGTCATCAATAGAACTCTGGAAAATAAGGCTTTGGAAGTAGAAGCCACTCAATTAGAATGAGCTTCAGGAGTGCTAGGCAACGATAATTCTTTTTCTGTGTACACAAAGGAAATACAGTCAGATAACCACCTGGAAAGAGTTACCTGAGAAACCTCTTCCCCAACTTGAATACAGAGAATAAGACAAAGAGTTTGTTTTCCTAAAGGTTTTGGTACGATGTAGATAAAATCTTAATTGGTGATGTACATCCATCAAATGCAATGTATACTCCTCTTTGTTGGAGACATTTGGAAAGAAAACAGCAAGTTAATAGTATTGTTCAATGTAAATTCTGAGGCTATCTTGGGTAGGAATGAAGGGTTGCTTCAAAGTGAAACCCTGTTTTTGTGAAATATCAAATAAGGCAGCTTAAAGGATAGGACTTAGAGCTCTGAAATTCGTCAATCATGGGTAACAGCTACCAGAAAAAGCATCTTCCAAGAAAGATACTTCATCTTCACAGTTGCAGTGGGTGCAAATGGGGGTTGGGTCAGGGCCTGGAGTAAATTAACATACCAAGGAGGAATAAAATCCATTAACAAAGGGCAAAGAAGAAATGTTCCTCCTACAAAAGCTTTAGATAACTTCAAAGAAGCAGTAGGCATGTGCTTGCCTCTCGCATAAAATTTTGAGATGCCAGCCATTTGAACCTTAATAGTAGAATAATTTGCCCCTTCTTGAAAAAGATCAGCTAGAAAATCCAAAACAGAAGAAAGTGGGGCTGAAGAAGGATGCATGCCTCACTTGGAGGTCTACATGGAAAATCGTTTCCATGTACTTCTGTAAACCTTTCAAGTTGAAGGTTTCTGAGAGAACACTAGGATATGAAGAACGGGAGAAACCAAGCAGTTAATTTCAGGGCTACTATGTCCAGGTGAGGCTTGCCAGATGGATGAGGACTGACTAGCTCCAGTAAGAACCTGGATTCCAAGATTGGAGGAGTTAGTGATCGGATTCTGATAGGCTATGATGAAACAATCAGATATGAAGCTTTAGATAATTTCAGTTCTGAACCTTAAGGGTCAGGAGACCTCTTTCTAGATTCCTTAACTCGGTGCTTCTCCAAAGACTTCTCTTTAGAGGAATTCCTTTCTTTTGGCTTTTTTCACCTAATTTCCTTCTAGAAGAATTAGATTGGAAGGGGTCACTTCCCCCCACTGTGACTGGGAGAAGACCTTTTAGAGCAAGCTTAGACTGATGGTCTAAAAGAGCTCTATCCCTGAAGGTGGAGCAAGTGGAGTAATCTTCTTGCAGGTGAGAAGCCCGAGAAGGCCCAAAATAATAAACACTTGGAGTGTGCATCCTACGGGGAAATCTTGTGACCACAAGGAACACACTTCTTAAAGCCTGAGGCCTTGTTGGACATATCATTAGCTACAGGGAAAAACAAAAGTAGCACTGATCATTGAAATTGCTACACCCAGTGATTTGTGTACAGAGAAAAAAGTCATAAAATATCAGGATTTGCAGGCAGAAATGAGAGCAATGGGGAAGAAAGATACCCAGACAGTTCCAATAGTAACAAGAGCAATGAGTCTTGGCTGACATCACAGACTGAAACAATACTAATTTCACGAGCTTTAATCATACTTAGACTTAGGAATGGGGTCCATTCCCATCACGGTATTAGAATCCCAAAAGATTTGGAGAAATTAAAAAAGTCGAAAACATGCTCACATGCCACAAGAAACGTTATACACCAAACAGAATAACCCAAAATTCAACAATCCTAGAAATCCCCCAATAAGCATAAGCAGTAATATAAGATCTATTTATACTAATGGAAGTAGGATAGCTATTTCTTATTTATTTATTTATTTTTTAATGGAATGGTGTAAAAAAAAGGATAAAGTCCTCCCAAGAGGAAAGATAGTTAAATACTATGCTAATATGTGAAATGGGGACAAAATCTGAAAGACTAGACAAAAAATATTCAGTTATCTGTCAAAAACAAGAAAAAGACAGCAAAGAGCCAAGAAGAGTTGCAGCATTCAAGTGGCAAATGAAATCTGATGTATTTAGTTGGCGGCTGGCAATTATGGGAGGTGGAGGAGCCTGAGCCTTGGAACCAAATGTCTGAAAGCTGCTGGCATCAGATCTGTACATATCCAATAACCCATCAATTGAGGATGGAAGGAAGAGAAAACACTGGATACTCTGTTTGGTTCTCAGGGTAGGAAAGAATCCCCCTGATAGGTGACATGTATATTGAGTGCCAACTGTAACCCTTCTGAACCAGTATTAGCACCCAAGAACCAGACACAATCTATTGCCAAAGGGAAAGACTGAGAGGACAGATTTAGAGATGCAGCTATAGGAGAGAAGGGGGAAGGAATGCATGCATAATCATTCTGAAGTCATAATCTATCTCTTTTTTTGAAATGATCCCTGTTTTTTATTGTTCAACTCCACCTGCCATCTCTTTTCTGTTCCTCGTTTGCCAGAAGATGGCAAGGATTATTTTGTCTTAAAAAATAAGCAGAAAGGATTTGAAAGACTTATAATGTGGATCTTGAGAAAAAAAATTAGTAACTCTCTGATTTAATTTCCCTGTATTACCAAACTGTTTCAGAACCTGAACAGCACCTGGGTCAAACAAAACATCATTGCCTAGACTAAGAGTTTAAACTCTCAGACTTAACCTCATCACAAAACCTTTGCATATGTAGACAGGCATATCCTTTCAAAACAGTAGCAGTAGTAGTAGCCCTAAACACAGTATTTGTACAATTACATATACCCTTCAAAACATGTTTAGACACCTGAGACAGGTTAGAAATTGTAGGATTCAGAAAGGGCCTACCTTCTGAAAGATGTGTGAAAGACCAATACCATAAGCTGTTAACACTTGATAGCACTGGAAATTCTCTTATGAAATCTAATACCTTACATTCTTTTCTGCAAGGGATTAGTATTATTAAGTAGTCTGTCTTTTTAGGGACTAATGGCAAGTTTCAGGTTTATTGCATGCGACATTTAACACATCCTCTAATGTTTGAATAATAAGAGGAATGGGCATAGCATGAGGTAACTCCATTTGCAACATATCATAACATCTCCTCAGTTTAGGGGGATCATCCACTTATTCTCACAAAAATACATAATTCAACCTGTAACTTGCCTTAGAAAAGATAAAATCCTTTAATGGTGTTAAAGAGGACACGTCCCTCTGAATCAGAGTCTTAGGCATGAACAGACAGAGAAAATGTCCAGGTTAAAAAAACTCTAATTTCTGGCAAGAAACATCTGATATTAACAAAATTGTTCATATTCTTCAGAAAAAAATGCATCAACAATATTTAAAAAGAAAATATTTTCTATGTGAAAGGGTTCCACTGCGGGGTCTTATCTGCTAGAAATGAAGCCTGCAGCCAATTACTGCTACTATGAAGCCTTACAGCTGCTTTCTCCTGAGGTGGTAAGAAAGTACCGAAGTTGCCTTCACTCTTACTGCTGATTTCCCTATGCAATGTGGGTGTGGGAGGGAGCCAAAGCTTTTTGAAGACTGGGTGGTTTTATCCTAAACAGGTTGTAACCCAAATAGCCAAAGACCACTGCAGTACTGAGAATGATAAACATAGTATATTATTCACTTGATTGGAAAAGAAAAGCTTGCTAGTAATACTGAAAGTGGAGAAGCCAAGGAACGAGTCTCAAGCAGCTGATGTCTGGATACAAACTACTGAATGGATATGTCAGAAGGGATCCTGTAAGACTCAAAAACAAGGGTTTCAACAAAAAATGAGACAAAAGAGAATTAGACAGAATAAGAGGGAACTAGTTGGGCCAGGACCAGTAAGGAGCTATCAGGATGATTTTGGCTTTGTGGAGTACTGCCTTCTGGACAAGTCTTGTCATTACAGAAAATGGAGAGAAAGCATAGAGGAATCCAGGTGGCCACTTGCAGGCTACAGTCTCCATCAGGATTTCATAAGTGATGGACTAAGGGAGTGGTATCTGCACTTGAGGTTTCTGGGAAAAGCAAACTAGTCACAGCAGGGTTCCTCCATTTTTAAAAATGGAAAATGTTCCTTGCTGTTGAGATTCTGAAGGACCAATTGTACGGAAACAGCAGACATCTACCTAGTACACTAAGGAACTGGAGTTCTCATGAATACAGATGGCAGTACACAGATGACTGGTGAGCATCACCCATTGCCACAATATCATAATTATGTAACACTGAGAGTATCATTGAGTTCCTTCTTGTTTGTTGGAATACCACAAAGATGCCATGTTGTCAGTCCTCATGTACAAATTACTGGAAGTCATGGAATGTTTAGAGAGTCAGTAGGACTGCTCTCCTCTTCAGTACACTGATATGAAGGGAACATTTTGATGACTGTGACGACCGTCCACCTCTGGGCCAGTAATCAAGGAGCCTCAATCCTCACCACTGGCACCTGTGGGGAATGTTCACTGGCAGGATAACAGGTACACACACAGTAGCTCCAGATGCAGATCTCTGCATCAAGCACAATTTCCCTTAAGAGCACACAGGGACCATAGTCAGTCCTTCTCTCTTTTTCCAGATCCCCAATAATACTCCCTACTGGTACAGCTATAGAATCAAGTCCTTTAGCTGACACACACACACATATACACACACTTTGAGATTTGATTTGCAGACACACACACATACACACACACACACACACACACACACACACACACACACACACACACACACACACCTGGGAAAGTGCCCAGACTATAAGGTAGTTATCACTGCCACCAGAACTCCTCACCAGCTATTTTAAGGTCCCTACCAAAGGGTGTCCAATTTACTGAGTGAAATTAATATTAATACAAATGGTAGTTTGACCAAGAGCAAGGCTATTAGGAGTGGCTCACACAGTGTCATCAAATACATATGCACATACTCTCAAACTTAAATATCTCTACAAAGATCAGCCACAATGAAAGGTTTTATTTAATAAATAATAAAAGAACAAGACAATACTAAATATCAATTCACAGTGACATCAGAGTTCAAAATCACAGGAAATATTTAAAATAACATTGAAGGACAGATGCAAACAAATAAAGAAAAACAATATCTAAACTAAGCTTCACTATATTCATGACTGAATCTAAGAGAATCGCTGTTCCCTATTTATTTAATAGAGCAAGGCAGATGATGTGGAGAATGGTCTTTCTTTATGTCAGGCCCAAGACAGAACACAAAATGTCCTGTCTCACTAAGAGACTTCTCAAAATAATACCTAAAATGCTAACTCTGGGATAGCTTGCAGAATGACATTACTTCTGGTCATCTGACTTCTAGTTCCCATGCAACCCCCCCCCCCAATTGCTGCAAGCATGCAGGATTTAGCACCTACCTGTAAAAATACACAAACAAGGGCTTTTGCTCAGATCTGTGGCAGGTGCTGGAAGTCATAGAACAATTGCATACCTTCACATGTCCAGAGTAGTAATTAGTTCACCCCAAAGACAATACAGAAGGTGTCTTAGTGCAGACTTTGTGTCTCTGGCTGCATTGAAACCTGTGTGGTAGCATCTTCATGGCCTAGCCATAGAGTGATTTAATTTCACATATATTTTAAAGTTTGATGGACTGAGGTTAACCTCCTTTCTCCAGTTTTCTCTGTTAAAACATATACATTTAAACAGTTACATTTCTGTTCTCTTCAGTAGGGCACACTTGTGATGCATTTCAAACACAAGCACTTTACAAATGGTTGAGAGGTTGGCATAATGGTTAAGATGTTTACCTTACAAACATAAGGTGCAGGATTTGATTCTCACATGGGGTAATTGGCTAGGCTGAAAATGGCCCACAAGGGCAGTTAGCCTAGTACTAATCTATGAACCCACGAAATAGCTTTTCAACACAAACATCTGTACAAATCAGTTTGATATAAATATGACCTACAGTTATAATACATTTGCGACACAAGCATCTTGCATAAATCAGTTTGATATTCACAAATTACATGAAATTATTTACAAAATTACAGCTAGCTGTGCTAGCAGTATCTCCTATTGTCACAATGACATCCAGCACTTTGAAGTGCCTACTCACTGAAATGCTCCCCTCCACCTTATGCCTAACACATCCACAGTGACTGTTAGTAAGGTGGGAGTGATTGTTGAAGGAAAATTGTTGACAACCATTCATCATGTTAAAGGAAGCTTGTAGGTCTGGGAAATGCAGATTTGATGCACCCAAGGATCTCCATTTTGTATCCACTGGGCTGGAAGGGTTCATTGAAGAATATTGTATCTCACATGAGGAATCATGGGTATGACTGCTGCCACGAGATCCAGATCCTGACACAAAGGTAGAAAATGGTTCATCATAATCAACCCCCCATTCCCATTTTCTACATGGGTTTGGGATATCATGTCAACTGTTGCCATCTCTCTTGATTCAATACCATTCTCCTACTTTCTTCGACATTTATGCCTGACTGCCACAGGTCTTCTCTCACACAATCCACCCACCTCTTTGCTGGATGCCCTCATCTCCTGTTGCCTTCAAGATACACTATGGTTATGAAAGATAAAATAGGACAAGAAACTTTGTCCTTAAGAGTATGGATTTGCTGCATATGTTTGTGTCCAGACTGCAGCTGTATATGCTAGCAGGTTGTAAATGGAACTTGGCTTGATTTACTGTTATTCCCAGAAAATAGAATAAGGTGATAAGAAATTCACTCACCAGCACTAAATGATGTGTAGAATGGGAAATTAGAATCCTTCTGTTCAAATTTGGAAACACGTTGGCATCCTAAAGCTGCAAGTATGCCACAACCTCAATAAATACATTTGGTGAACACATATGTGAGATGAGGATGGACAAAATGGCAGAATCCAGAACTGGCTCTGACTGCAAAATTTAATTAAAACTCCTGGGTTCCTTTGAAATCTTGATGTGAAGGCTGAGGTTCAAAAAGCCCATCCAAACTCTTTCTTCTAGACAAGGACTGACTGCACTAAGACCATACAGACAGTTTTTATGGAGATGACTACATTAAGGCTGCACAGATAAAAAAAAAATGTCACCTTTTTGCACTAAAATGAACCTGGAGTAGTATCTGAATCCTCCCTGCCCTGGTAAGATCTCTTGGACGGTTCTTTTGTTTGTTGATGCTGCTTTCGTGTGACAGCATTGGACATGGAAAAACTGATGTACCGTAAACAGACCCCAGTAATCCCTGGATATAACTGCACTCAATCTCATGTCCTTGGTTATAGTTTTAAGTTGTCAGCTAGAGAGACAACACACTTTTTGTTGACTTGCTTATCTTTACCCTGCTTGCTTCTTTACTTATGCATGTTCTCAATTTTTGTACTTGGATTTTATTTTTTTTTAAATCCCCAGGCTGAAGATGAAAATGGTCCCTCTGGGTAACTGTGTTCTACCGTGGTAAATAAAAATAAAATCAAACAAATGCGTTCCTTGCACCAAAGTCTCTCCACAAACACAGAATATATCCCAATAAAACTTATATGAAGAGACACCAAGGCGATATCCAAAATACAATAAAACTTTTATTAAAATAAATAAATAAAAGTGCACATGAGCGCTTTCAGGCAACAAGCCTTTCCTCAGATACATTGAAACAGTTAAGACATACATTTTAAATACTATGCCATCCAATCCAATCCTAGTATTTTATCCTCCTTTTCCTTAGGAAAGGTTTTAAAGGAACAGCAGTGTTTAAACCTGGGCTCCTATCAGCCCCTGACTTTATTATCCATTTCTCTTCATTGCATTCTGTTTCATTGACAACATCTCCACCTCTTAACAGTTTTATTAACCATTTGTACTACCATAAATTTAAAAGAATGACCTTCTTTTTCACTAATGTGTTGTGCTAAAGCATTACGCAGGTTCCGATGTCTAATTTCATACATATGTCCAAAAATCCTGTTCTTTAACATACAGTTGGTTTTACCAACATAATAGGAATCGCGCATTTGACACATAGCTATATAAACAAGATTCATACTTCTACAATCTGCATCCCTTCAAATAATATTGTTGTCCTGTTGTGGGATGTATAAATAAATTATCCTTATATAGTCACAAGCTTTACAATGACAGCAAGGAAAAGTGCCTTGACGTTCTATCCTGACCATCTTGTCAGGACCTAACCTGGGTTCATGACATAACATGTCCTTTAAATTTTTATTCCTCCTAAAAGTAAATCTTGGTCGTTCTCCAACCTTCTCTGCTATTCTGCCACCCGTACGCAGAACCCCCCAGTTCTTCTTGATAATGTCACAAATACCCCTATGTCATTACCATATGTAAGCATAAATTGTCCTTGTCTGCAGTGAACGTCCCTTTTTCTATTCATGTCTCCATCACTGCCTTCATTGTTGTACCAAGGTTTGGCCCCTTGCCTCCGCTCAGACCTTACTGCATCCACTGATGTAAACACCTGTTGTCTACTATATCCCCTACTCAAAAAATTATTAGACAAATCACCTAATTCTTGTTCAAATGGCTCCATTTCAGTACACAAGCGGAAAACCCTATTCACCTGACTCTTTACAATGTTTTTAAAGGTGTGTCTAGGATGCATGCTGTCGAATGACAGCAAGCTGTTCCTCCAGCAATCCTTCCTATAAAGCATAGTTTCTATGTGTCCATCTGAACATTTGCTTAGACGTACATCCAAAAATTTTATCTCATGTGATGAATAGCTCAGAGAAAATCAAAAAACTCTGTGCTACTCTCCAAATAATCCACAAAAAGCCTCAGCTCCTCCAGTGTGCCTCCCCATAGAAAGAACACATCATCTACAAAACAGACGTACTGTCCCACCAACTCCTTCCATGCATGGTTCTGTTGGAAAAGAACCATGTCCTCCCAAAAAGCTAACACAAGGTTAGCATACGAATTGGCACAAGGCGTGCCCATGGCAACACCCTGTGCCTGTCTATAATAATTGCCTTGGCACAGAAAGATATTATTCTCTAAAACCAAGCTCAGTAATTTGCATACTCTTTCATTATCAACATCATTCATTTGAACCTTTTCTTTCAATATATATTCAATAGCCTGTAACCCATATTCATTATGAATAACAGTAAACAAGTTCTTCACATCCAAAGCCACAAATAAAAAATCTTGCCAAACAACTGTGTCCATATATGTAGATAGCGAAGTCAGAAAATGAGGCGTATCCTTCAAAATCCTAGAAAAAAGTTGAACAACAGGTCTCCAAGCACACTCCACCCATATCGAGATGTGTTCAGTGGCCCAACCTCTCCCCGAGACAATGGGTCTCAAGGGAGGGTTGGACCCATCTTTATGTAACTTTGGTAGCCCCTTGAACTCTGGGGTCTTGGCATGCTCTATGTGCAAAACATTCATACAAAGAATCCATTATTAGCCCACTTTTTCTCATATTTAAAAGAACAGTCTGGACCTTGTCACCTATCATTTTCACCATAACAGGTGAGATTGGTATAAAGGTAGTATTATCCTGTAATAAAGAAGAAAGTTTATTGCAATAATCCTGTCTACTATCACAATCGCACCCCCTTTATCTACGGGCTTCACCACTACCCTTTCATCTCGACACAATTGCTGCAAAGCCTCACGCTGTGCTGAGGATAAATTGTGAAACCTTCGCCTGTTTTTCTCATGAATGTAACACTCAATTGAGCTTGCTGCCTGAAAGCGCTCATGTGCAATTTTGGATATCACCTTGGTGCCTCTTCATATAAGTTTTACTGAGATAAAAATAAAATAAAACAACTTTGAACTGCCTCCATAAGATACTTCTGGACATACCCTCAGAATCATGTCTGAGCAACCATAAGTCAGACCTTGGCTGTCAACTGACTGCTAAGATCCTTGCTTCAAGACCTGCACCCTCTCTGGAACTTGTTTTAATTGTTCAGGTTCTTCCCAAAGTTCTGCTTTTCTGGCTGTTACCTGCACTTAACCTATACCTGGACAAAGCTCTTCTACTCTATGGAAAATGTACATTAAAGAGGTTCAAATTTAACTACAACTGTTACAAGAATTTTCCTTCTTTTTTCATTTTCTCTGTGTGCTATAACTTTTGGCCTGAAAATACTGGTCCCTGGAACTGGGCATTTGTAAATTACTTTGATGTCCTTTAGATAGCTGGTCAGTCAGTCATGTATGCAGATAAACAGCTGTGATGGGTCCTATAGTTCTGGATGAATCTTTCATAGTTTTATAAGAAAATATTGTAAGGCTAGCCATAGTGGATAACAGTGCCAATTGGGACAGCAACTAATCTTTGATAGTCCGTCAGGTAACTGGTTTATGGTTTGTTGCTTTTCAAAAGAAACATCTCCGTGAAATTCCACCATGTGGGTCAGGTCATTAAGCATCCCCAAAGATGACATGAAGGATGCATGCATGCACTCCAAATGCAGTTTACTGAGCTGGACTCTTTATCTGGTATGAAATCCACTAGGCTCTGTGATGTAGGAACCTGCTTTAGAGTAGCTGTTGACACCAGAGTATCTGGTTAGCAGTCTCTGACCAGAAACTTAATTCTCTGGGAAATACAAGACATGGTTAGCGTTCATAGGGCCTGTGGCATCTGCATCTTGGTTCTTCCCTGCAGTATTGATGGCAATGTTTAAAAATGCTGGACAACAATGGGAGCACTCAGGAAGATTGTATGGTAGACCTGAACACCTTCTGTAATTTGCTGTGGGGAGGACATTGATCTACTGCATATATCCTTGGGGGAACCAAAACAATGATGAATGCTGGTTTGGAATCTCAAATGGCATTAAAAACTGTGCTACCCTGATGCAACCCAAGGCAGATATTGCACATATTAAAACTGAGGGTTCTGACATTAGTGCCAGAAACACACAGATTGAAATTGATATCAAAGTCTTGAGCCTGAGAACTAATTATCCCAAATCGAAATAGGGACTGGAAGTATAAAGAGGAACAACTTCAGAAACAGCAAAAAATCCCTGCAGTTAACACACATGCGATGGGAAGTTTTCTACTGGCATATACTCTGTTTAATGTTTTCTTTCTTACTTTTTATGAAATGCCAACTGCCAATGAATAATACCCCAAAGTGAACACACAGAGACCTTAAATACTGTCAAGTAAGAAAACTCTGTCTGAAAAGTATCAGCATTGGGGCTGGTTGTGATGCTGAAGTCAGCAATGTTGGAACTGAAACCATCAACACATAAACTGACCTTAGCTTGGAAACCAACATACACTGGGGGCAATGACAATAATGCCAGGCCTCTTTGGGTCTGATATCAAAATGTAAAGACTGGCAAAGCAAGCCTTGGCATTTTTGGTTGGGAATGAAGCAGGTGATTGACTCATTTGTCTCCTACTAAAAACCTGGGTAGCTAAGAAGTACCAGAACATTTCTGGAGCTATGAAGGCCTCTATAAACTTTTCATAGCTGAAATTGAACATTACTGTTGTGAGGCCTTGCCTTGGCTTCTAAGATGTTGGTGTTAAAGGTTTAGAACCCAGTATGACTTTTTATCAGGCATCACATCAATTTCATCAGAAAATACTGCAGATTTAAACTGTACTATAACAGTAGATACAGACTTCAATAACTTATCAAAACCTTATTCATAGGAGGCTCCATGGTTTTTGGAACCACTTCAGATATAGTGAAGGATATACATGATTGCTTTGGGATCTAATTCTTTTATTTGATACTGCCAGGAATTGGGTCTTTAGTTAGCTTTCAGGCGAAAACTTCAGGTGGTTTAGAAATCAAAGCAGTAGTACTTGGCTCAGAAGAGTCTTCTGACTGAGAGATCCATGTTAACTACCACTTCTTAAACAGATGAAGTTGTAATTTTTTTTTGTTGTTGCAGGGAATGGAAGGGAAGAATACAGCACAAATGATACACCTGGAAGTAGTATGGCTCTCCTCCAAGCAAATCCCACACAGCATTTCTGTCTTTTTGAGGGATTTTCACTCTACAGGCACTCCTATAAAACACACACATTGTTTTCTATAAACAAGGGCTGCTGCCCAACAACAAAAAACAATCAGAAAAAAATCAGCAGCACAAAGAAACCTGCAACAACATTCCACAAAAATAGGCACCAGAAGTATAAGTAGAAACAGCTTCAGAAACTGCAGGAAATACAGGCAGTAAACACACATGCACTAGGAAGTTTTCTACTGATGTATATTCTACTTAATGTTTTCTTTTTTACTTTTTTATGAAACAATAATGACCAATGAATAAAACCCCAAAAATGAAGATACATGAAACCTAAATGTTGTCAAGTAAGAAAACACCTGCTTAAAACAGCAAAAGCTGTTAAGGAGAGCCTGCACACAGAGGAACAAAAAATATTTCCCAATGAGAATTTTCATTGAAAAATGCAGAAGATCCAGACAGATCCATTTCAGACTCAGCCCAAGAGTGCGGCTTATTATGTGTCATGCTCAAACATATCACGCACATGGAAGCTGTGGGAATCAAACCCATAACCGCTACATGGTGTAGGTATATAGGTCATAGATTAAAAGTAGCAAAATATTAAATAATAATTCCAGTTGCTACCTCTGATTTACAACAAGTCAGGAAAAGCAGTGAGGGTCTGTTTACAAAATTCATCTGAGCTCTTTGCAGGGCAGTAAAGAGAGGGCGACCAGTGCAAGGTTATTTATGAGACAAGGGGATATACTTAGCCTCAGAAAGCTTGGTTTGCTAAGCATCCCCAGTGCCTACAGCCATAGTCCTACAAGTCTTCAAGATGAACCTACTCTTAGGTATAAAAAATGTTATAAATATCAGATGTCAGAGAGATGGTTGAAGGTCATATAAATAATGGAAATAAATAAGTAAGAAAATGTTGTTTTAATACGTAGACTTAATTTTAAGTAGAATGACAATTTTATGGTTATTAATACCAAAGAAAAAAATGGTAAAATGTATGCACTGACGTTCTACCATGCATGGCAGCATTGCTTTATATCCCTATGTATTTGTCAGCTTCCCCTAAAATATAGTCATGATAATTTGTACAATTTAATTACACTGTACACTTTCAATTGATAATGCGACATAAGCAAGCTACAAATACAGGTAATTAAAAATAGACAATTTGATAACAGAACCTGGCAATCACACTAGTGCATTGATGTATGCATGTCTGTGCAAAGCCTGATCATATACAGTTTAAAATACAAATGAAACATGTTCAAATGTTTAAAAAGCATGTCAAATATTTTGGTAAGTATTAATAATTCTTTAAATGATGGCAATTCGGCAATTCCTTACAGTATAACTTAAGGCATCTCTTTACAGCCATATTGCAGACTACACAGAATTAATGTCAGACATCATACCCACAGAAGATGCTCAAGACCGATATGAAAAGGTACCATTATATATGATCCCCTAGATAACTAGTCAATCCCACTGCAATAATATATGTACTTGTAACATAAAGGTAGTAATGACAAAACTTTGGAACACACTTCAAAATTGATGCAGAAATTTAAACAGAGATGAATTCACAATCTTGTTAATGCTGATAGTCAAAGAACTGTCTAAATAGTACATGTTAGCACATCAGAATATCACTGTTAATCATCTTTGTAGTTTTGCAAAGGTCTAAGAAAAAAGACATGCTGTGTGAAATGCTGTCTTTCAGTTTCTAGTACATTTTATCATTCACTCCTCATTGTTAACCATGAGTGTCACCTTGTGGGCACTAAAACTGGTTTACTCAAATTTAGTTATCAGTTGCTACCACAACTATATTACTTTCACAGAAGCACCCTCAACATATCTTGTAGACAGTTACAGCATTCAGGAAACAGATAAGACCACTTTGTTAAGGAGGACGGCAGGTGAGACGGGCAATAGCAAATATTCTTAAAAATGACCTCCTGCCATCATATGTATGCAGGAAAGATATCTGTTATCAAGTCCAAATGTACTTTGTTACATAGGCATTACTGAGTACTTTAAAGAAGACATGCAATCATATACTTCTTCCAGCTTGTGGATTAGGCTCAAAAGTGGAAACAGCAATTCATAAAACGTGATGATTACTCCACAGCATCATTATTTAACTATGCCAAACTACTAAGGAGATATACCTCCACAGTCTGATTTTACGCGTCTGTGACTTGTCAAGTAGACCTCTACAAACCTGCATCTGAACAGTGATAAAGCCAGCAGATATCAAGTTAATTTAACAGGAAACATTCAAGAAAAAGTTCTGTCTTACCATAACGTTCCATCTGTGTTGTCGATTTTCACTTATCCTTGACTGTGGGTTTGGTTCCGTATCACGAAACTGACTCGGCCATTATTCCAGCTCATGCCTTCCAAAAACTCTCACACTTAGCTTTACCCAGAATGTTCCTCTCAAGATTACCTCAGATCGAGTTTGCATAAGATAATGACAGATAGAAAATAACAGATCAGAGCCCATATCTGTATTTATAAAAGGATAATGTAGCCTGCTGAGATAGGTCCGTTCCACCAAGAAACCTAAAAGGCAGGGGAAAGGATGGTGGGGATGTCAAGGATAACTGAAGACTGATAACACAGATGGAACGTTACGGTAAGACATAACGTCTTTATCTGCTGTTGTCAATCTTCACTTAATTCTTGACTGTAGGACAGAGTCCCCAGCTACCAAAATCTTGGGAGGTCTCATGGAAGAATATTCCTGAGCACCATCGAACCAAATGATGCTCGTCTCCTAGAGACCAGATCCAGCTTGTAATGAGTAATAAAGGTATGCAGGGATGCCCAACTAGCCACTGCACGTATATCATCTATAGAAGTTCTGGCATGGAAGACTGCAGAAGCAGCTATTGCCGTCATAGAATGTGCCTTTACACGGTCCTGGCAGTTGCACTTTCCTTTTGTTATAAATGAAGGTTATGTAGTCCTTGAGCCATCTAGCCAGAGTAACCATAGAAACTTGTTTGCCCAGAGTAGCAGAAGAGAATGAAACAAACAGCTGACCAGATTTTTTGAATTCCTTTATTCTGTGAAGGTAAAAACAAAATTGACTGTGAACATCCAGCAAATGCAGACAATACTCACCTTTGTTTGAAAATCTGGGAAAAATACAGGAAGTTGTATAGTCTGGTTGATACTAATGTTAGATACTACTTTTGGTAAAAAGGAAGCATTTGTTCACAAAGACACTCTGTCCTTATGAAAGGTTAGGTAAGGAGGCTTGCAAGATAAGGTCTGTAACTCAGATATTCTCCTAGCAGAAGTAACAGCAATCAAAAATAAGGTTTTCCAGGGATAAATATTTCAAATCGCAGCTTGCAGATGGTTCAAATGGGGAATTAATTAAAGATTGTAGCACCAGATTCAAGTCCCAAGGTGTGGAAGGGTCCTTGTATGGAGGTCTCAGCAACAAGGTTCCTTTCAGAAAGGCTTTACGAAGTTAGAGGGACATTAGAGCTGTATCATTTAGACAATTATGAAAATTTGAAATTGCAGCCAGATGAACTTGTATAGTCAAGGAGGACTCCCCTGCCTCAACAAGTGATGCTAAAAATACTAAGTCCTTATGAACTGGTGCAGAATATGGGTCAAGATTACTGTCTATAGCCCATTTTGAACATTTTTTGCCACTTGCTACTGTATAATCGTCTAGTCGAAGGTTTGTTACTCGTGTTAAGGAAAGAGGAGCTGGGTAAGTGAATAAAGAGGTAAGAAAGCTACTACTCACTAAAGATTTTTGAAAAAAGGAAATAACACTTACAGTTATTTAAAAAAGGCTAGCTCGAGAGCTGATAGGAAGGAATGCATCTGGCACTTAAAGCAGCAAATGAAATCTGAGGTAAGCTTGAGAGGGGCATTCTGGGTAAAGCTAAGCTTGAGAGTTTTTGGAAGGAGTGAGCTGAAATAATGGCCAAGCTGGTTCCGAGATATGGAAACAAACCCACAGTCAAAGATTAAGTGAAGATTGATAACATTAGATCTACCTTTTACTGATACACCAACTGCAGCACTAAGGTACTCATCTGCAGTGCTACTGACCCATGACTTGGAATAAAGTCCAGGCACGAATATGGTTGGTCTGAAAAGAGGGGTTGGTGATGCTGAGGGGGAGAAAGAAACACCCATCCTCTGCACATGTACAGACAAATGCCAGTTATGTCAAATCTAGCACCAGAGGGTAACAGTAGAAAAAGACACAGTCAGTTTGATGATGTAGAAATATTAGAAAATCAGGATTTCTTAACTCGCACCCACTGACTGACCAGTCCTTTACCAGCACAGATATTCTGTTCCAGATTCAGCCATAGACCTGAAATATCCGCACTGGATCATTCATTATGGGTAGTAAAAAGAAGTTATGTCTTACCATAACGGTTCATCTGTGTTGTTGATCTTCATCCATTCATCTCCGATGGGTTCAGGTCCGAGCCCTCAGAACCGAGTCGGCCTTATACCAAAGCTCGCGCCAGCCAAAAACTCTCAAGCTAAGAATTACCCATAATCCCATTCTCCCTGTTACCGCAGATTGAGTTTGCTCTAACAAGTAAAGCAGAGGCTGTTTCCGAGCAAAAACCTTATCCAGGAAGTGGACCCAAATATCCCCAGGACCCTCTAGCAGGGGGAAGGAGGATGGGACATGATGAATGGATGAAGATCAACAATACGGATAGAACTTTACGGTAAAACATAACTTCTTTATCTGATGTTGTTAATCTTCATTCCATTCATCACCGATGGGACAGAGTCCCCAGCTACCTTATATCCATTGGTGGCCCTATGGAAGAACATTCCTGAGCACCATTGAACCAAAGGACGCCCTTCCCCTGGAGACCAGATCCAATTTGTAATGAGTGATGAAGGTATGGGGGGAAGCCCATGTAGCTTCTGCACAGAGGTCGCCCATTGAAGCATTGGAGTGAAACACAAGAGAAGTTGCCATTGATATGGTGGAGTGAGCCCTGATGTTTAGCAGAACCGATTTCCTTTCTAGGGTATAAATGAAAATTATACAGTCTCTGGGTCATTTGAATAAAGTCACTTTAAAGACTGACTTTTCCATTTTTGGACCAGAAATAGAAATAAATAACTGGTCTGATTTCCTGATTGTTTTTGTTCTGTCTAAGTAAAACCTCAATTGTCTGTGAACATCCAGTAAATGTAAAAAATACTCTCCCTTGTTGGAAAAATTAGGAAAAAAACACAGGCAAATCAATAGTCTGATTAATAGAGAGCTCGGACATTACTTTGGGCAGGAAGGAAGGATTGGTCTGTAGTGATACTCTGTCCTTGTGAAAAATCAAGTAAGGACGCTTGGTACAAAAAGCATGGAGCTTGGAAATGCGTCTGGCCGAAGAAATAGCCACCAGAAAAAGAGATTTCCAGGATAGAAACTTGATGACACACGTGGCTGCCGGCTCGAAGTGGGGGCATGTCAAAGATCGCAAAACAAGCGTGATACTCCAGGGTTCTGTGGGCTGCTTAACTGGAGGTCTTGAATGACAGATTCTTTTCAAAAAGGTTTGGCTCAAACGGTGAGAGATTAAAGAGGAGTCACCAAAACCATTATGAAAATTCGAAATGGCAGCTAAATGCACACGAATAGTTAATGCTGCGGTGTCCTCCTCGAAAAAGTTAAGATAGGTACTGGAGTACAGCAGAGATGGGTGCAGAAAAGGGATATAGTTCTCTCTGTCTAGACCAAACTGAAAATCTTTTTCATTTGTCAGCATAAAGTTTCCTGGTGGATGGTTAATGCGAAGCCAGAATCATGCCACATACTGGCAAGGAAAGATTACAATGCCTGGAGATCATTGGGAGTGGAGAAGCAAAGCTGTGAGCATGAGGCTGGACAAGTTCAGGTGGCTCAAACTTTGAGGGTGAGATATCAGATCTGGAGTTGGATCCAAGATCCACAGTCTGCAAAGTAGATGAAGCCAGGAAAGGGCAACCATACCTGTCGGGGCCAATATGTTGCTATGAGGATCATTTTGCTTTTCAACCGAAGAGCTTTCTTCAGAACTTGAAGAATCAGTGGAATGGGAGGATAAGCATAAAGCAGTCCCGAGGGCCAATTGTGAAGAACAGCATCCCTCGGGGACTTCCCCTGCAGGGGAATTAGGGCGAAGTAGTTGCTGCACTTGCGGTGAGATGAGGAGGCGAATAGGTCGCAGCAAGGCTGACCCCAACTGTTGAAGATCTTTGCCGCTAAGTTGGAGTTGAGGGACCACTCGTGAGGCAGGAGAATGCACCTGCTCAATTTGTCTGCAATCACGTTGGATTTCCCCAGGATATGCGTTGCTATCAGAAAGTGGTTGGAAGCTGTTGCCCATTGCCAAACTCTCATGGCCTCTCGACATAGGGGATAGGACTTGGTTCTTTCTTGTTTGTTGATGCACCAAACTACTGACATGTTGTCCAATTGGATAGCAATTGTTCTCGAAGGAAAGGCAGACTGAAGTGCTTGCAACGCCAAAAGCACTGCCCTCAGTTTTAGAACATTTATATGCAGATTGGCTTCTAAATCGGACCATGTGCCTTGGACAGTCATTCCCTGATAATGGGCCCCCCACCCCATCAGGGAAGTGTCCATGGTCACGATGGCGCTGGGATGAAGGGATGGAAGGGTCGGCTCCAAAGTGCTGTGTCTGGCTTCATCCACCAAGAAAGATCTAGTTTGCACCGATTTGTAATACAAATCTGGGAGGACAACGGTTGTTGATTTGGGTACCATTGGGTCAACAGAAGCCACTGTAAGAGTATCATGTGAAACCCTGCTAGGGTACTATAGATATGGATGCTGTCATTGACCCTAACAGCTGCAGGACATGTCGAGCTGGAAACAAGTCTTGGCAGAGTATCACTGGGAGCTGGATCCATAGTCTTTGAAGCCTGTGATCTGGAAGAGAGATCAAGCAAGAACAGGTATTGAACGTTTCCCCTATAAACTCCAGGGTTTGGGTTGGAATTAGATTGGACTTCTCGCAGTTTATGGATATTCCCAGGCAATGCACCAAAGAAAGGGTGTAGTGCAAGGCTGTTACCAGTAGATGCTTGGTGGGGGAGGTGAGGGGCCAATCGTCCAGATATGGAAACACCCAGAATCCTTGCAGTCTCAAGTGAGCTGTTACTGCTGCCATGCATTTGGTGAACACTCTGGAGGCTGTAGAGTCTGAAGGCAGGGCACGGAATTGGTAATGACTGGCTCCCAGCCAGAAATGAAGGAACCTTCTGGAGCATTTGTCCATCTTGATGTGGTAATACGCATCCCGAAGGTCTATCGAGCACATCAAATCGCCTTCTTCCAGAAAAGGGAGAATGGACTGAACCGTGACCATCCGGAATTTTGTCTGGCTGACAAACTTGTTTAAACAGCTGAGGTCCAAAATTGGCCTCCAGTCCCTTGTCTTTTTCGGCACCAAAAAGAACCTTGAGTAATATCCGGAACCTATCTGGTCTGGTGGGACTTTCTGCATGACTCTTTTTAAGTACAGCTTTTCTATTTGTTGAGCTGCTTTTTCCCTTAGACTGGGTGGAATGTCTGGGATTCGTTTTGGTGATTTTGGATTTGGTAACCTCTGGATATTATCTTCTGCACCCAAGAGTTGGTGGTAGTGGAAAGCCAGGCACTGGGGTGCAGAGAAAGACGTCCCCCGACTGCTTCCAGAGGAAAGAAATCGGGCCGCTCTTCAGGAGTACTAATAGGGCTGTCCAGAGAAGGAATCTTTGGAACCCTGATTACGCAGACCCTCTTTGCCTCTGTAGGGGTGCCTTCCAGAATTGTTGCCCCCTCTGCCTCTGGGGTGAATTTGTCACGTGTCACGAAAAGAACCCTGAGATTTTTTGTGCGACAATTTCCCACTTCTCTGGTTCCTGGAAAAGGGATGCCGAGGAGTGAAGAAACGTACACCAACCACAGACAAGGTCTTTCTGTCCTGCTCACACCTGGCTAACGTGTCCTTCAGTTTAGGGCCAAACAGGGAAGATGCTTTCACTGGAGTGTTAAGGAAGAAAGACTTAAAAGGATACACAAAGTCACACAGGTGCATCCAGGTGTGATGTCTCATAACTATGCCTGAACCCGCAGCTCTGGCTGCCCCTTCGGTTGCATGTGAAATCAACCTCATGGACGAATTAGAAATCCATTCTAGGGTCACTAGCTGTGAGGCTACCTTTTCATTAACTTCATCAGACACCTTTCCTGACAGAGTACCAGAGAGTTTGGAGATAAGGTCTCTCTGGAGTCGGGTGAAATGTGCCAGGTAATTCAAAGACCGAATAGCAAAGGTCGATGAAGCAAAAACTCGCTTCCCCAGTCTGTCCACTGCTCTAGACTCCCTGTTAGGCGGGTGAACAGTGTGGCTCTTCTCAGCTAGGTCTTTCTTGGTGGCTGCCGCCACCACCATAGCATCTACTGGTAGACCTTTTGACCAATGAGAATGTTCTTCAGGGGGAGACAGGATCTTGTCTGGTCTCTTGGGGATTGCTTCAACAGCATCAGGGTTCTTCCAGGCGTGCTGCACCACAAGCTAAACCAACATGACTGCAGGCGGGGTCACCCACGAGGTAGATGGTCGAGCCGAAAGGCCTGCAGGAAAACGGATTCCTCCGAAGAAGGATTTTTGAGGTTCCAATCAACCCTCTGTTTCAAGATCTCCAGGATGTCTCCAAAGGAGACATCTTCAGGGGGTGATCGTGGGGACCCTTCCCCTTCACTGTAATCCGTAGCCTAGGTGAGGGATTCCTCAGGGGAGTCCACGTGTTTCCTCTTGCACGATTTCTTCCTAGGAACCTCCTCAGTGGGAGCTTTTTTGGAGGACCAAGAGGAAAAGGCACCCTGCAATAGGGTCTCCTGCAGCCCCCATGCTCGATCCGGGATGGTGGCCTGTGACAGCTGCAGCACAGGGGGAGGACATGGGGGTTCCGATGCCAAAGGCTTGCTCATGGAGGCAAGAGTCCTCTCCATCGCCTGGAAGGCAGGGCCACCCTAAGAGGGATGGGAGCCTGGAACTGAGAAGGACAACCTTGGAACCGGGGTCACACCCCACTCTGTTGAGCCCGCTCTCAGGAGTGGAGCCTCAGGCTGCAAAGGTACCGACAGGGTTCCTTGAGCCATGGATGGCACCGTAGGAAAGGCCGGCGCTGAAAGTGGAACCAAGGAGCCTATAGTCCAATCCCGAAGCTGACGAAGACCTGGTTCCAAAGGAACCAAAGGCCAAAGGGTAGACTCCGGGGCCAAAGTGAGGTCCACTATGGGCACGAAAGCTGAGGGTGCTGAGAGAGGCGTTGGTGTCGAGGGCTTCGGAACCTGCAAGGAGGATGATGAAGGAGGAGAGTAAGATGGAGTCAGTGAAGCAGAAAACCTAAATCCTAGAAGGGACTGGGATTTAGAATCAGAAGGAGTCCCAGTGGCTGTCGCAGCAGCTGGTCCACAAGGCGCACCACATCGAGTTCGGAGAGGCCCCTGATGGATCTAGTGGATATCCCCGATGGGGACTCTAGACGCTCTAAGAAGGGACTGTAAGCCTGTCCCAAGAAGGGGTCCACAGACGGGGAATATCGGGTCCATGCTTGTACGTCTAACGGCACCACCATCTCTATTTTTGAGACGATAGGAGCAGCAATCGAATAAAAAGGAGCAGGAAACCTGAGGTAATCCACAGAATCAATAGAGTCTCTGTTGATTCTGTGGATTACCTCAGATTTCCTGCTCCTTTTTATTCGATTTTGCTTGTGCTTTTGTGGTTTTTCTTTTATAGGAGCAGCAATGTCTATCTGAGTTATCAGAGCCGTGGAAGGACTCAGAGTCGTAATCGGGGTCGAGGTCAAAATTTTTGCATCAGTCACATCCGGTGTCATAGACGTTGTGGGTGCTGAGGGAGTCAGTGTCGACGCTATTGACAGATGGTACCGAAGACGGTGCCGTAGGTGAAGACTACTGTTCTGGTGCAGAAAGCTTTAGAATTTTTGGTTTTGGCAGTCTTTCCTTCTCACCAGAGAGTGAGGAGGGAATGGAATGTTGCCTCTTTTCTAGGAGGGGATAAATCCTCTGACGCAGAGCGAGCCTCTGGGAAAGACGATTTGAGAAGGCCCTTCAAAATCAATTTATTTTTACGCTCATTCAAGGTATGTGAGCTAAAACCTTAGACAGAAGGAGCAAGGGGGTTGTACCAAGAGATGACACACTCCTAAATAGTAAACACAATCATCATGAAGGTCACTATTAGGCATTTTCCTCCCACACTTCAGGCATTGTTTGAAGCCTGAAGTGCCCTTTTTATCAGACATGTTAATACCAACAATACAATACGAGAAAGCAATTAAGCACACGGCTATAACTAGCTAGAAAGTAGAGAAAAAATACCAGCAATGGTGTACAAGAATTACCACAGTGGGTAGAGAGAAGGGAGTGTGCCAGTGATGGTACAAAGATTACCAACAGGTAGTTGACAGAAAAGTTGGAAAGAAGACTTAGCAATACACAGGTACAGGAAAATATAGGCGAAGCAAAGTAACACACTATCTGAAAAAAACACTTAACTATTTGGAAATATCAAAATATCCAAAAAATATCAAAGATTTAGCTAAGAGCTGGCTTGAACGCGACTTTACGGCAATGTGACAAACGAGATCCGAGGTAACAGGGAGAAGGGATTATGGGTAATTCTTAGCTCAAGAGTTTTTTGGCTGGCGCAAGGCCGACTTGGTTCTGAGGGCTTGTTACTGAACCCATCGGTGATGAATGGAATGCACATTAATAACATCAGATGGATACATTTCCTGATGAAGAAATCTTCTTACCTGATGAGCAAACTGATGGCAAATGTGCATGCCATTACAGCTTAGTGGATCTCGCGCTTAGATCAAGAACTATGTTGAAAACAGTATCAAAGAATAGGAAACTGAAAATACCAAAAAAACGTGGGGGGAATGATTCATTGGAGAAGGAAAAAAAAAAACAGATACAGGGAAAAATAAATTTCAACACTGCCAGCTTGGAGAAATTTATAAGAAATCTTAAATAACATCCTAGAAATAGACCCTGTAACATGGCTCAGCCTCAACAAACGATCACAGAACAATCTTAATTTCTTATTAAACATACCTCACAAATTACAAGTTACTTGCAGCTACATCAGTCCTATATGAGGCAGAAGTAAATGAAACTCAAGCTCATGTCATAAGAAAATTATGGTATTAAGACTGTGAATCCACTAATAAAATACCAAGAAGAAATAGGTGAAATTATATACGGCACAGTACGTTTTTATATATTCAAACAATGATCTTGATTGAACTTAACAGGATATTTTTTTAGACATTAGATTAACATGTTAATAGAACAAAATGTTTTTTACCCCCCCACAGACTTTTTATAGCAAATTCAGTTGTAATCAAGCCTAGTAATAAATCACCAAGCATTGCCAGTAAATTTCACTAATTAAATAAACATTAATTTGTAACCTTTTGGGGTAGTAGGAGCTCAAAAGTGCAGCAGCCCATCTCATATCTTCCCATTAATAAATGATGGACTGTTCAAGAAGAATAAATACTTGAGTTTCTTGTCATTTGCCCGGACCTGAATGGAAATAAGCATCAAGTCTGGTACTTTATAATATAAATAATTATTTTTTCAGATTACATGTCTGACAGTGGTGATGACTTTATGGTAGCAGCCACACAACAGTCTAGTAAGTAATACTTCTGTACAGAAAACAGGTGAGCAATAGTAAAGTGTGTTCAACCTGTTCTCTTATCCATATCTTTTAAAAAATCTATCCTTTGCCAAGAGAAGAGATTCAGATTTCTGACATATAATAGTTTGTGCATTCAGCAATAAGACTGATTTGGTATGGAAACTGATCCCAGATGTCCAGTGTTAAGCAAAACAGGGGGTTACTTCTTTTTATGGCTAAACAGTCCCATGCAGCTTGAAAGAGTAGGCTTTCTGTGACAGAAAGAGTCCCTGTCTTGTTTCTGCGACACCTGCAAAATATAAATAATAATAAGTGAAACACTGTCCATTTTCTTTTACATAAAATGTGTCAACAAACTCTGGTATATTAAGGATTTTGCAGTTGGATGCCTTGGGAAAATAGAATTCCCAAGTAATATAATAAGAAGTTATGTACCTACCATAACATTCCATGTTAGTTGTCTTCTTCTCGCCTTCTTTCTTGCTGGATGGGTTCGGAGCCAATCTTCAGCTCCGACTCGGCCTATACTATAGCCCGAGAGCTATTTTTACCAGCTCGAGGCAGCCCTATATCCCACAATACCATGCGCTAACTCCCCAGATCTCGTTGACAACTAACACATAGTATAGTTTTATTGTTACCAAAAAATAAGCCATTATATAAAAATACGGTCTCCCTGCTGGTAATACTCATGATACGGGTAACCCTGAATAACTATGTGTCATGAAAGAGAAGGACTCAGAGACCTTCAAGTCTGTCCAGGCTAGGGGGCAGGAGGGAGTGACGCAAGAAAGAAGGCGAGAAGAAGACAACTAACATGGAACGTTATGGTGGGTACATAACTTCTTAATGTTAAGTTGTCATTCTCGCCTTCATTCTTGCTGGATGGGACAGCGTCCCTAGCACCTTGGTCCTGGTTGGCTCAACGGAACAGACTCCCGAGTACGGTGGAACCAAAGTCAGCTCTATTTCTTGAAGCTATATCAAGTTTGTAATGGGTAATAAAAGTATGTTGAGAAGCCCATGTAGCTGCTGCACAAATGGCATCTAATGGTAACCTTGCTTGAAAGGCTGTTGAGGTTGATAGTGCCCTGGCTGAATGAGCCTTAGGTCTTGAAGGAAGTTGTTTGTGTCTCAACTCGTAGACAAAGGTAATGATGGATGCTAACTATCTGGAAAGAGTTACCTTTGATACTGGAAGTCCTTTCTTTCCTTCAGCAGAGAGGAAGAGCTGTTCTGACTTTCTGAATTGTTTTGTCCTGTCTAGATAATACCGCAGTTGACGATGAACATCCAAGGAATGTAGTTTCTGTTCAGCCCTGTTTGAATAATTGGGGAAGAAAACAGGCAAGTCAATAGTGTGGTTCAGATTTGTTCAGAAGAAACTTTTGGTAGAAAGGAAGGATTCGTTCTGAGAGCTACCCTGTCTTTATGAAAAACCAAATAAGGGGGACGGACAGACAAGGCCTGAAGTTCTGACACCCTTCTGGCAGATATTATAGCCACCAAAAACAGAGTTTTCCAAGAGAGAAGCTTGAGGGAACAAGAAGCTGCAGGCTCAAAGGGAGGGAGAATTAATGAGGTTAACACTAAATTTAGATCCCATTGTGGAGGATGATCCTTAATGGGAGGTCTGAGCAAGAAGATGCCCTTGAGGAAAGCTTTACAGAGTTTATGGGACATAATGTTGGTTTAAGAGAGCCCTACATGAAAATTGGCAATGGCCGCTAGTTGTACTCTGATAATGGCCGACGACAACCCTGAATGAAAAAGCTCCGCCAGAAAATCTAGAACTTTATGAATTGGTGCATTAAAAGGATCTAAGGACCTAGCTTCTGCCCAGAACGAAAAACGCTTCCATTTACTCGCATAAGTCTTCCTAGTATTGGACTTATGGGAGGCAAGAATGATATCACGGACAGGAAGAGAAATAAAGGGAAGCCTGGCTATAGTTGGAAGTGGAGTGAAACTACAGTAGAAAGGTAAGGATAGAAAAAAAACTAGGTGAAAAACTAAGAATTTCCACAAAAGAGTTCTTTACTGACCTGAACTGGTAAAAACGCAACCTCGCAGCGAAGCGGCAAACGAGATCTGGGGACTTAGCGCATGGTATTGTGGGATATAGGGCTGCCTCGAGCCGGTAAAAATAGCTCTCGAGCTATAGTATAGGCCGAGTCGGCTCCGAACCCATCCAGCAAGAATGAAGGCGAGAATGATAACTTAACATTGGTTATTATTCTCTATCAAATTAAATTTATGTTCAAAACAACTAAACTACTAGTTTAAAAATCGTACGACTATGGTCTGTTAACTGTTCCTCTGTGCTAACACATCATACAAGTTTTTATCAATAAATACATAAAGTCTTCCGAGAAAACTATTGGATTAATTTTCATTAAATAATTTACAAGCAGTTAACTAGTAAAGTAAGAGAGGAAGACTAGCTGGACAGGATGAACTCTGGATTTGAGGATTCTCAAACATGAACCCCAAATGGTGCATTTAATTTATGTATTTAGTTTTCAAAACATCCCTGCTTTTTTGTGCCTTATATCAGTCAAGACCTGCAAGTCATAGCACAACTACCAATTTACATCTGGATGCAGCATAAACTTAAATGTGAAGTTGTCCTATCTTGCCTTCATTCTGTACTGATGGGTTCAGAATCGATCCTCTGTTCAGACTCATTTACTAAAGCTCGAGATCTTCAACAAGCTTGTGGCTCACTCCCTATCCCATGATGATGTAGGGCATTCCCCAGATCTCGTTTGCCGCTGAAAAGGATCAAGCGTCTCATCTAGCTCTGGCTAAGTGAAATTGTTTTTTTCTATTTGTCAACCTTAATTTTTCTAAAAAATTCTTATATAGTTTACTAGTTTAATGATTTCCTTTCTTATGCGTGTGTTTATAGCACTTCTCTCTCTCTCTGTATGTATATATATATATATATATATATATATATATATATATATATATATATATATATATATATATATATATATATATATATATATATATAGTGTCTGTTAGTTCTTGTTTGGCCAGGTGTTGTTAAGCCTCAGTTCCCCTACCCCTAGTTACAAGTGTGCTTTACAAATATATTCTTACGTAGAAATTGTGGTTAGAGTAGTTAGAAATCTCTTGGTAATAGCTTAGAGTTTTTGTCAAGTTATCAGCCTGCGGTTGAGGCTAGTGTGTGTTAATTTAGCCCGTTTTAATTAAAGGGCTAATTTTCATGGTATATCTTTATTCAAGGAGTATTAAAATTGTTGTGTGTGATTCCCTTGTTGTTCCCCTTGTAGCTCATTTTATTTAGAGAGCTATAGAGCCCACTTTTAATTAGAGGGCTGTGTTTTCATTGTATATCTTTATTAGGTGTGTATTTCTAGCAGAGTGCTATTTTTGATTTTCTTTTCTTCTTTTTCAGCAAGGAGTATTAAAATTGTTTGTGTGTGAATCCCTTGTTGTTCCCCTTATAGTTCATTTTTATTTAGAGTGCTATTGAGCCTGTTTTTAATTAGAGAGCTGTTTTTTCTCTTTTTTCTTGGTGTGTGTTGTGTTATATAGTGTCAAGATGCCAAAGCAGTCTAAGGAGACCAAACCTTCAGGATTTTAAAAGGTGCCCCAAGTGCTCTCAAAAAATGTCCATTACTGATGGACATACTGATTGTGTTTATTGTTTGGGGGCACTACATTTACAGGAGTCTTGTTCGATTTGCCACTCCTTCAGCTCAAGAGTCCTTCATGAAAGAAAGAATAACCTGATCCTTAAGGTTCATAGGTTAGTGCTAGGCTATATGCCCTTACGAGCCATTTTGAAGCCTAGCCAATTATCCCTTGTGAGACTCAAAAACTGCATCTTGTGTTTGTAAGGCAAACACTTTAACAATTAGGCCACCCCCCCCCCCAACCCCTACTTAAGGGCCTACTTAAGTCTACCTTTTCTGAAGCCTTACAGCAGGGTCAAAGCCCTCCAAAGAAATCAGTATCCCCCTCGCAAAAATCAGACATGGGCTCAAAAAGACCATCTTCTGATGGATCGGAACCATCTAAAAAAGTTTCACAAGTTTCAGAGCCCACTGAACTTGTTTGACCTTCCACCTCGGCTCCATCTGTTTCTGGGCCAAAGGTGTTGCAAGTTAGGAGCCGCTCACCTGCATTGGAGCCGGTTTCTCCTACACTAAGGTCACCAATACTACAATCTGTGGCATCTCCAGCTCTATCCTCTTGTTTCCCAGGAGCCTTTCAGACTTGGATATGGATCGTCTGGTGCAGAACCTATTGAGGACGTCGACGCTGGCCAAAATTTTGTCGGAACCGACCCAATCGGCTTCGGAACCGACAGGACCTGTCCCTTCTACGTCAATTCCTCCTCCTCCGACCCAGACTGTAGGCTCGGAGCCGGAATGTGTAGAACTGATAGAAGTGGAGCCGTTGGGGCCGAGACCTACTTCGGCATCTTCAGTTCTGACTGCTCTGACTACCTCGGTGCCATCTGAGGTGTCTAGGAGCCCACACTCCCTGGTTGGGTCCGGACAGGACAGTCGGATCGAGTTTTTATTGATTCAGAACTTGCCTCTCGGGGCCTCAGCTCAGGTGAACTCAGCTCCTACCTCGGTCTCTGAGCCTCCGCTTGTGGTGCTGGAGGGATCTTCTGGTTCCTCAAAGCCGGGGTTTCCTCGTACCACTGGAGGGGGGCTTTTGCGGCTATGAGGAGAGCTTTGTCCTCACGAGCATCCTTTCTGTCAGATCCTCTTATTCCTCCCCCTAAGGTACCGATATCTCTTTCTGCACAGCCGATCTAACAACAGAGTAGAGACCTGAAGCCTCAGGAAGCCCCAGAGGGCAAACCCCCTCTCTTCCAGAACCTCTCCAGAATGCCCATCCGAATAGGTACCCCAAAAGAGACTGTGTAAGAGGAAGCATTTAGACTCCCTGGAGGAGTCACTCACATCAGACACGGACCTCGATGAATCGGAAGGGTCCCCACAATCGCCCTCTGAAGACGCCGCCTTTGCAGACGTCTTAGAAGTCCTTAAGCAGAGAGGTGGCTGGAAATCCACCACCCCTTCTGACGAGGAGTCCGTTTACCTGAAGGCTTCTGGCTCTCAGTCTTCCGCCACTTGGGTGTCTCTGCCTTTCGACAAGCTCATGGAATTAATTTGTCAAAAAGCGTAGGTGTCTCTGGACACAGTGGAACCTGTCCCTAGGAGGCCAAATAAGTTCATAACATCCCCAGAAGACCAGACTTTTCTCACTAAAGGTGTTCCCGTAGATGTTATGGTGGTGGTGGCAGCCACCAAAAAGGAGTTATCAGAAACATCCATGTCTGTCCATCCTCCGAACAAAGAGTCACGTATGATGGACAGATTATGGTAAGCGCATGTTTTCTTCAGTGACCTTTACATTTCGGTCCCTGAATTACCTCCCTCACTTCACCAGGTTACAGAGAGATCTCCTAAAGGAGCTTGGAGATACTCTTCAGGGTTCTGTAGCTATGGGAGTGGCAGATAAAATATCCTCTTAGTTCTCCACCATCAACTCAGTAGTTAATTGATCCATGAGGCTCATCTCTTATGCAGCCAATGGAGCGAGTAGGATGGCAGGTTCAGGAATTGTCCTTAGGAAACATTCCTGGATACGCTTGTGTACCTTTGCAGAACCCTTCAAGTCATCCTTCATTAATACCCCCTTCGATGGCTCATCACTGTTCAGGCCTAAAGTCAAAGAGCCTTTCAAGACACACGTGGTGAACCTTCCTCCAGGGGAATAGGAGGAAGTAATAATGGAAGACGCCAGCCATGTGGCAGAGGGGGTCCGCAAAATCAAGGCGACCAAGGATCTTTTTTCGGTAAGCTTTTTCAGTGTTCCTGAAAGGAGGCCTGCCTGTCCCCCTCTGGTGGCAGTCAGGTGATCGCTTATCCTTGTACTCAGACACCTGGCTAAAAATAACAAAAGGCAAGTGGGTACAAAGGATCATATACAGAGGTTACTCTATACCCTTTTCCATACCACCCCCACTAATGAAAAGGATTCTGGACGTTCCACTCAGTCACAGGAAACAAGCAACCATAGAGGTTCAGAAGTTGCTAGAAAAAAAGAGTCATCCAACCGGTCCCCGCAGACCAATAGGATCCGGGACTTACTCCAGGTTCTTTTTATTTCCAAAGAAAACAGGGGACTAGAGACCCATACTGGATCTCAGCAGACTAAACAAATCTGTAAAAAAGGAAAAGTTCCAGATGGTTACACTGCAGTCAATTCTCCCTTTTCTGGGAAAAGATAATTATATGTGCTCTATAGACCTCCAGGATGGGTACTACCACATAAAATTGGACAGGCCATCCAGGAGTCACCTGCCCTTTCGGCTGGCAGCCAGTCATTACCAATTGCGAGCTCTGCCCTTTGGTCTCACTACAGCACTCAGAGTATTTACCAAATGTATGGAAGTGCTTACAGCTCACTTGAAGAGTTCAGGATAGTGAGTGTTTCCATATTTAGGCGACTAGCTCCTAACCGTCACCACCAAGCATCTACTTTCACAAGCAAGAGGCACCACCTTGAATGCCTGTGCCCAACTTGGAATTACAATAAACTAAGAAAAATCTGCCTTATTGCCATCGTAACATATCGTTTTTAGACACGATTACAATGATGGTAAAACTCTCACCACACAGGATACAAACCCTACAAGCACAGGTTCGAGACCTCCTCTCAAGAACAAAGATTCAAGCAAGGACAATTCTCAAAGTATTAGGTACGATGGCAGCAGCGATCACTACAATCCCCCTACCTCAGATGCTCATAAGAATCTTACAGTGGCTCCTGTTCACCCAATGGTCCATGCAGGAACTTCTGATGTCGCACCAGGTAATGAAAACAGAATCTTGCAAAAGAGACCTAAGTTGGTGGCTACATTCAGATCAAGTGACCTTAGGTCGCCCTTTCATTCTCCCATCTCCTCTAGCCACAGTGACTACAGATGCCTCCCAGACAGGGTGTGTGGGGGGCATTATCAGGGAAGGACAGCCCAAGGCACATGGCAGGATTACGAGGCCCATTTGCATATCAATGTCCTAGAGATGAGAGCGGTGCTTTTGGCATTGCAGGCATTTCAACACTCTCTTCCACTGGGAACAATTGCAGTCCAGACAGACAACATGTCAGTTGTGTGGTATATAAACAAACAAGGAGGAACCAAATCTTATCCCCTTTGTCGAGAGGCTCTGAGAGTATGGCAGTGGGCGACTTCCTCCCAACGCTTTCTAATAGTAACGTACATCCCGGGGAAATCCAACGTAATAGTAGACAAACTCAGCAGAGCAATTCTATTGCCTCACAAGTGGTTCTTGAAACAAGAAGTAGCGGAAATGATTTTCCAAAAAAGGAGCCAGCCTTGCTGCGATCTTTTTCCCATGTCCACAAACACAAAATGCAGCAGCTACTTCATCCTAACCCCCCCCCTCTGGGGAACCCCCAAGGGTTGCACTTATGCAAGATTGGCCTCTAGGTCTCCTCTATGCTTTTCTCCCTTTTCCAGTGATACCCAAAATTCTTCAGAAAGCCAGTGCTTTGTGAAGGACCTTAATTATGATAGCCCCTTACTGGCCTCACCAGATTTGGTTCCCCTTCCTATGGCCTCATCTTCAGGAGGAGCCTTGGATTCTGGACCCAGTGCCAGATCTTCTGATCCATTCATCAGGGGCTGTTCATCCATCCCTTCAGACCCTCAAGTTGACAGCTTGGCTGCTCCAATTCCAAATATAGCCAGGCTACAAAACCTTTCATCTGCAGCACAACATATCCTGATTTCTTCTCACAAGTCATCTACCAGAAGATTACATCTCAGCAAATGGAAGAGATTTTCAATTTGGTCACTAGAGAATCATATTGATCCTTATTCAGCACCCATTTCTTCCAACCTAAAGTTCTTGATGAAGCTTTTTAATGAGGGAGCAGCTGCAGCTACTATTCGAGTGCAATTAACAGCAATCTCAAATTTTCATTTTAGGAATGAAGGACCAAACATTATGTCCCAAACTATCGAAGGCTTTTCTGAGAGGCACTAATCTTTTTCTTTTGAGACCACCCATTAAGCCCCCACTATCACCCTGGAACCTAAATTTTGTACTATCCAGAATAATTCTCCCCTCCTTTGAACCTTCATCATCATGTGACTTAAAGTTATTAATGTAGAAGACTATTTTCCTAGTAGCCATTACCTCAGACAGGAGGGTTTCAAAGTTACAAGCACTATCTATAAAACCACCATATATGTTGTTCCACAATGATAGTGTGTCACTCCGAACAAATCCAACCTTTCTACCAAAAGTATGTTCAGATTCTAATTTGAACTAGTCCATAGACTTACCAGTTTTTTTGCCCAAGTATGGCAATAAGGCAGAATGTATGTTTCACCAACTTGATGTTCATATACAGTTGCGTTTCTACCTACACAGAACAGAAGAATTCAAGAAAACGGATCAAATATTTATATAATTTTCAGAGTGCAAAAAAAGGTCTGCCCGTAGCAAAAACTACTCAGATGGCTGTCAGACTGCATATTGTTCACTTATAAATCAAGAAAAACAGCTACCAGACAAGGTAAAAGCTCATTCTACTAGATCTGTCTCTACTACTTCTGCATTTTGTGCTAGATTACCAGCAGACACCATTTGTGCAGCAACCACGTGGGTGAAGCCTCATATCTTTATCACTCATTGCAAAGTAGATTTGGCCTCCAGGGACAGGGCCTCCTTTGCGTCCACTGTTCTGAAGAATATACTCCTGTGAGTCAACCAAGAAAATTGGTGCTAGGGACGCTGTCCCATCAGTACAGAATAAAGGTGAGATAGGACAGCTTCACATAAAGAAGTTATGTACCTACCACAACGTTCCATGTGAGTTGTCCATCTTGCCTTCATTCTTACGTCCCACCATCCTACCCGCTTCCTTAGGCTCCTAGAGAAACGAGAAGATACAATTTGGCACCTAATGGTCTTTGACCCTCTTCTTAGCTTACCAGCTTACACTAAACCATTTTTCTTTATACATGTATATTTGATTACATACTAGTATTTCTATAACAGCAAACAAGATCTGGGGAATGCCCTACAGCATCATGGGATAGGGAGTGAGCCACAAGCTAGTTGCAGACCTTGAGCTTTAGAAAATGGTCGAACCCATCAGTACAGAATGAAGGCAAGATAGACAACTCACATGGAACATTATGGTAGGTACATATCTTCTTTTTCTCAACATTCAAGCATTAAAAATCATAGCACTGATCTTTAAACACCATAGCAGGGGTCAGAAAGAGGAGCATTTTATTTTCCACAACAGAAGGTCTTTAAATACTACTGGATCCTATATAGTTAGTCGTAGTGAATGTTTGTATAGATTAGTTTATGCATTTAATACAATATGTACACATAAACAGGTCTAACTTTATGAGGAAAGTACAGTTGTGTACACTTACCATAAATGTAGATGTTCGAGTGTCTTCACTGTTGCAGTCATGACTGTAGGGTTCTCCCCTGCCGGCAGGCAGTCCTCGGTCGGCCAGAATCCCAAAGTCTGGGTCCGGCGTCGGCTGTTCAACCATGCTCCCTGACGTCAGAGCACCAGGAGTACAAAGCTGACAGCCAACGCCATGTTCTCCAGTTTTTCTTGCCCCAGATGTCAGGAGTCCCAAAATGAGTAAGGTCCCATATCCTTTGCAAATACACCTCAGAAGAATGGTGAAAAAAGGAACCACACAAAAGTAAAAATAAGAGGGGACAGGAGGGCGGGAAACCCAGACTGCAACAGTGAAGACACTCAAACATCTACATTTATGGTAAGTGTACACAACTGTACTATGTTCATCGTGTTTCACTGTTGCAGTCATAACTGTAGGGTAGAATCCCAAAGCAGAATGAAAGGGAGGTGGTCATAAAGTAGAAGGGGCGGCTAAAAGGCCCTGCGAGACTGCAGAAGCAAAACCTGCCCTAGACTTAAAGAGTAGAGAGGTAGATTGTAGTGCTTTGAAAAAGTATGCACTGAACTCCAAGTTGCAGCTTCCAAAATGTCTTTGGTAGGAACTCCCCTGAGGAAGGCAGCTGAAGTGGCAGCAACTCTGGTGGAATGAGTCCGTATACTCCCTGGAATTTGCTTTCCATGGTGTGAATAACAAAATCTGATTCCATGAGCAATCCATTTAGAAATGGTCTGTTTTGAAATGGCTTTACCTTGGGAACTTGAAGCATAAGAAACAAACAATTGCTCTGATTTTCTGATGTCCTTGGTTCTGTCCAGGTAAAAACGTAGTTGTCTGTCTACATCCAAGGAATGTAAGATCCTTTCCCCTTTATTTTGAGGAGTGGGGAAAAAAGTTGGCAAGTGGATAGTTTGATTTAAAGCCACTCTGGAAACCACCTTAGGCATGAATGTAGGATTAGTCCTCAAAGACACCCTGTCTTGATGAAAAATAACATAAGGTTCCACAGCCATAAAAGCTTGCAACTCTGAAATTCTCCTGGCAGAGGTCAGAGCTAATAGGATGGCTGTTTACCAAGATAAAAACTTGATGTCAGAAGAGGCAGCAGGCTCAAAAGGAGGTAAGGTGAGCTTTTCCAAAACATAGTTGAGATCCCAAGCAGGAATGGGAGGAGATCTAGGAGGTCTTAAGTTCTTAGCTCCTCTGAGAAACTGTCCCATGAGCTGGTGGAAAAGATTGGAGGGTCTGTATTATAATGAACGGAAATAGCAGAGGCATGTATCTTAATGGACGAGAAAGAGAGACCCTTATGTAAGAGATCTGTGGTAAAACCCAAGGGGGCTCCAGACAAAGGTTTTTCAGAGTAGGGTACCAAAACTGTCTAGGCCAATTTGGGGCCAGCAAGATTATCATCTTGGGCTTGTCCTGTTTGATCTTTAATAATACCCGTGGAAGAAGAGGAAGAGGCGGAAAGGCATATCCCGAGAGGTTTCTCCAACTGAATGATAGTGCATCCACTTTCCAAGCTTGTTCGTGGAAAGTCCAGGTGCAAAAATTCTGTAGTTGATGATTGAGATGGGATGCAAAGAGGTCTATGTGAGGACATCCCCAGACTGCTGTTATCATCCTGAATATTTCGGTGTCCAGCATCCACTCGTGTGGATCCGAAAGGTTTCTGCTCAGACTGTCTGCCAGGAAGTTTTGCTTCCCTGGTAGAAACTGAGCTTGAAGGTCCAGATTGCAAGCTAGAGCTGTGTTCCATAGATCCATGGCTAGTCTGCAAAGGGGTAGGAATGAGATCCCCTTGCTTGTTTATGTACCACATAACTGTGGTGTTGTCTGTCCGTATCAGTAGTTGTCCTGGTTGTAGAAGATTCCTGAAGGCCATTAGAGCTTTCTGAACGGCTAACATTTCCTTTAAATTGATATGCAGGTGCTTCTGATCCTTTGTCCAAAAGCCCTGCAGACAGTTGCCCTGAAAATGGGCTCCCCATGCATAATCCGAGGCGTCCGTGGTTAGTATCTGAGTGGCAGGAGGCAGACAGAAGGGTTTTCCTTTGTTTAGAGTACATGCCTTGGACCACCAAAGGAATTCCTTTTGAAGACAAGGCAGGATGGAGATCAGTATGTCTAAACTGTGGCAATGCTGAGACCATACACTTTTTAGGTACCACTGTATTTTCCTCATGTGTAGTCTTGCATATGGTACGAGAAGGATGCAGGAGGCCATGTAACCCAAAGCCTGCAGGAATCTCCTTGCAGATAGCTGAGTTAAAGTTGCCAAAGTTTTGAAAGTTGAAGCCAGCTGAAACTTTTTTTCGTATATCAGAAATGCCATCTGGGTTGTTGTGTTTAAAGAAGCGCCCAGAAAAATTATCTGTTGTGAGGGTGTCAAATTTGACTTTTTTATGTTTACAGTGAATCCCAGGAACTTGAGGAGATCCTGAACAAACCGTAGATGCTGGAGTAAGACCTCCTTGCTGTCTGCCTGAATAAGACAGTCGTCCAGATAAGGGTAAATTTGAATTCCCTTGAGTCTGCAGTAAGCTACTACTGGAGTCAGGCATTTGGTGAAGACCCTGGGCGCAGTAGACAATTCAAAGGGCAGCGCAGAGAATTGAAAGAGCCTCAATCCGGCCTTGAACCTGAGGTATTTTCTGCGTTCCTGACTGATGGGAATGTGTAAATATGCCTCCTTTAAATCCAAAGTTACCATCCATGCATTTTTGGATATCATTGGAAGTAGCTGCTGTAGAGTAAGCATCTTGAATTTTGGAATCTCTTGAAAGGTGTTCAAGGCTGACAGATCCAGAATGGGTCTCCATGAATTTTGCTTCCTGGGGACTAGAAAGAGCCTTGAGTAAAAACCTTGTCCCATCTCTGAAAGTGGAACTAGTTCTATGGCTTTCATAGCCAAAAGAGCTTCCACCTGGTTTAAGGCCTCTGTCCATTGATGTTTTGGAAGATCTGGCCATCCGCTTGGCCTTGGTAGGGTATGAAAATGGAATTTGTAACCTCTTGAGAGCACATCGAGAACCCACTTGTCTTGGGTTATATGAGTCCAATTTCGTTGAAAAAGAGAAAGTTTTCCTCCGAGAGGGGTTTCCAGGCAAGAAGTTCCTGCAGCCCAATAGAGGGAGTCATTGAGTCTGTTTCCTATGAGTTTGCGACCTGTCCTCTCCTCCCCTAGGGGTGGAAGCAGTCCACTGTCTTGGTCTATAAGAGGCTTGTGTTTGAGGCCTTCCTCGGGAGCGTCTGTATCTACCCCTCTGAGGCCTGTCTGAATTGGGAAAGGACCAATTTTTTGTAGGCCAATTCCTGCTAAATCTGGGTGGCTGTACTTGTAAGAAATCTTTAACTGTTTGCATGGATTTCGCCTTGTCCTCCATCTTTTTAATCACCTCTTCAGCTTTTGATCCAAACAAAACATTATGCTGAACAGGAGCATCCAATAATTTAGCTTTTACTTTTTCTGGCAAATTTTGTTCCTTTAACCATGCTTGCCTTCTAATTACTGTGCCAGAGGCAGCAGCCCTACAAGAAGCCTCCAAGGCATCAAATCCACAGTGTAAACCATGCTTCCCAACTTGTTCAGTGGCATGCATTAAGTTATGTAATTCCTTATCATCTGCACAGGCAGAAATGGAAGTAAGCTTTTATTTTAAAACAGACAAGAGAAATTGCTGGTATTTCAGCATATGAAACTGACAGTTTAAAGCCCTAATAGATAAAGTAGCAGAAGTGTACACTTTTTTGCCCCATCTTTCTAAAGATCTAGAATCCTTCTCAGTGGGAATGGGGTTTTTAGCAGAAGCGGCCTTAACTCCCTTAGGACCCTGAGAAATGGTTTCAGGGTCAGCAGTAGGGTTCTTGTATAAAAACTGGCGGGAATCAGGAACCCTGTAATATCTATCAGGCTTAACAGGAGCAGGAGGAAAAGAGTCAGGGGTTAAGTTAGCCTCCGAAAAAGTATCATCCACGATATCCAAAATAGGAGGAATAGCCAGGGGTCTATGTTGGGGAAGAAGAAGAAAATCCCTTAGTCTTTTCTTAGATTCCGAATACTCCTGTCCTTCCCAGTGGAAATGTTCCCTCATTTCATGCAAAGTTTCCCCAAAAGAGAAATCCTCAGGGGGAGAAGCTGAAGGAAAGGATTCCTCAGCATCAGAATCCTCATAAGGAGGGAAAGAATATTCCTGGTCAGAAGAAGAAACTGAAGAAACAGAAGCCTGATCAGAGGAGTCATAACAAACTTCCTGCCTTGGCCTTTTATCTGGAGGGGGATGTGAACCCCTAATCATAGTAAGTAGATCCTCCGCCATCTTAAGTAACTGTTTCTGTGACTTGGGAGCCAGTTCAGAAGAGGCCTGTATTGCAGTCTTTGATTTGGAAGGAGTCTTTGCCTTTGTCTTTGCCTTTATTAGAAGCTGAGTAGGCCTGAAAACCCCTTCGGAAGCCGGTACCTGCACAGCGGCTCCGGACCCATCCGAAGGAGCATTGTCCGAAGGTCCTGCAATAGAAATATTCAAAGGCCTAGTTGGCTCCTCGTGAGAGTCCGTTTTGGCCATCGGTTCCGAAATGGCCGACGACAGGGGCTGCAAAAGCGCCTCACTGACGACGGCCGAACCTGAAGCTGGCTCCGCTTGTGTGATATCGTCAGATTTGGACCTTGGAGGCCTGTCTTTGTCCTTGCGTCGTTTGTGAACTCCGGTAGCCGGAACCGTATCCGACGACATTTTGTAATTAAAACGCCTACCGAAGTAATGAAATGCAAAATCGTACCTTCGTTTAATTGCACGTTGATTGAATCTAGCACAAAACCGACAACTAGCTACGTCGTGGTCAGGGCCTAAGCAAGGAATACAGTAAGAATGAAAATCCTTATGAGGTATTTGCTTCCCACATGAAATACAATTATTAACTTTTTCTGACATAGGACTGGAGCAAGAAAAAAGTTTCCCCAACGGGGTACTTAGCTTTGAGTAGGAGAAGAAAGTCTTCGGACTGAAGTTTGTTCAGAAAAGATTGCCAGGAGTCAGCCGACCGGCACTTGCGAACTGCTATCACCGCACGGCAAAAAAGACTGGGGAACATGGCGTCGGCTGTCAGCTTTGTACTCCTGGCGCTCTGACATCAGGAAGCATGGTTGAACAGCCGACGCCGGACCCAGACTTTGGGATTCTGGCCGACCGAGGACTGCCTGCCGGCAGGGGAGAACCCTACAGTCATGACTGCAACAGTGAAACACGATGAACATCATCATAAATCTAAGAGGAGCATGACTAAATCTGAGGACAAAAATCACAGCACTATGTCTACATCTTAGCAGCTGAGAGGTATAGAGCCTTCAACAATGTGTGCTGCACGACTCAAGCCAGATGTGCAAAGGAGACTTAACTTGGCCAAACACAGGAAAGGGGTGTGAGGCACAGTGCAAGAGTCGCTGTGCCATACTCCATAAACCTGTCTTTTATTCAGCCTAGCTGGAGCTGCCTGGCTTTTATATCCTTGGCAGGATATAACCCATATCACTTAGGTACTGCAGTAGTGATCAATATGATGAACATATCTGAGTTAAAGAAAATTACAATAATACACATATGATGAAACTAGTATATTAGTGCAACAAGACCCTCTGAAGGAATCAACTGCTTGATTTGGGTGAAGTTCCATAAATGCCAACAGGAAGGTGTTATTACTCCTTCTTTCTGGTCCTAAAATAACAGCGCATTATCTAAGTAACTTCTAGATCCTGCACCTTGTCTGCAAATAACAGATTTCCCCATAGTCTGTATATCTTTGAGGGGAAACATGCTGAAACCAGGTAGCACTTTGTAGCATCAAAGGTTAACATACAGTTTTGAAACAAGGAGATATAGCTGAGTGTCTTCCATGTAGCAATATTTAGCTTAAACCTCAACTTCACCTAGGAGAACAAGTACACTAAGAAAGCAGTGGAGCAAAATAGAACCCCGCAGGTCAGATGGTTGGCTTGTTTTTGCTTTCTCATATTTTATATTGGACGTCACAGTGGTGCAGCAGTAGCGTTGTCGCCTCACATCAAGATGTTCTCCAGTTCGGTTCTCGGCTGGGGTGTCTTCTGTGTAGAGTCTGCATGTCCTCCTTGCATTCATGTGGCTTTCCTCCGGGTACTCTGGTTTCCTCCCACATTACAAAGACATGCTTTTGCAGCATTTCTCCCCTAGCCTCTGCTGAAAATGGCTTTGTTCCAAGTCAGACTTTCCCACTAAACAAAATGTTAAATAAATATTGCTCCATTGCTTTCTTCTATTTTGTATATTGTGATATGTTTTCTTTACATTGTATTTTACTTGTATTCTGCTTTTAATTGCATATTTAAAGTAGGACGGAAACTGCAGTTGTCTCTCTTGTGAGTCACACAGAAATTGTTTTCCCCTACCCTTCCACCCTAGTGCTGTTGTGTTTTTAAACTCAACTGTCCTAGTTGCCTGCCCCTTATGTTAATCTGACCACATATTTCTTTCTCTCTCCTCTTTCATTGGTATTGTGAAATCACTCCGTTTCAGCTATTTAAATTTATTGACCATCCCACTGCATTCCATAGAGCCAGAATACAAAGTTCCCACCCCCTTCAAGTCTATCTTGCTCATTTAAAATTAGAGTTTCTCCACTTAGATAGCTAAAGCTTAAGTTACACACTCCTTTAGATCTAACTGCTTAATGCACACTGCAGCTGTTAGGATACTAACCCATTTTTCCAGCTTACCTTTAAAATCTGCAACATTTACTTGAATAAGAACAACAATTACTGGACAGCCCACATTCTGCCTCTCAACAGTCATTTTAGGATTAGTGCTTCTATTTTTTTCCTGGTGAGAGAAGGACCACAGGGACATTATTTCCTGGAAAGTACTGATCACCTGAAAGCCTGATAACTGCTTCATAGGTGCCAGTTTGGATTTTGTGCTTATAGTTTGCTCCTGGTGAGAGAAGGAGCAGAGTGCATTGATTCCTGACTGTTTCTGATTGGAAGAGAGTGTCTGTGTTTGACCTTCCTGATCGGTCTGGTTGCTATTCAAAGCATCTACCAGGAAAAAGCTACAACAAGCCTACAGCCCCTTGCATCAACTGTGACAAGACTATCTTTATCCTTTCAAGGTTCAGTCTTGCTCTCTCTGGTGGCAAAAAATCTCTAAAGGGCTTGTCGCCAAACTTGCTATTTAGTCACCATAGCTGGAGATGCCTGAAATTTTGGCCACATGGAAGGTGCCCTGAAGCTTTGGAGCCTGTGTCCTGTTTCTCATCTTGGGATTTGTGCTATTCTTTTGCTTCTGCTGACAGAAGAAGCAAAGGAGCACTATATCCCAGCAGTGTGAAGCTGTGGTGAGTCCAGCATTAGTAGTAGCCAAGCAGTAGCTATTCAGGTGAATCCTCTCTTCTCATCATTCTTGACAAAGCTAAGTCTTTCTTTTCATTAAGTACTGCTGAATTTGCTGCTACCTACTTTAGAATATCTCCCTAAATACTTTGTCTATAAGTCAACAGGGTCAACTAATTAGTTTCCTCTCAAGTGTTTGGCAGTACCCTGCATAGGCGCAAACACCTTGAGTCGACATTTTTCCTGTAAAAGCGCCCTTGAAATTTCACCAGTACCTAACTGAACACAGAGTAATTAGTTTGCAGTGACAAGCACTGCCTCCAGAGTTGCAAATCAGATAATCCTGATATTACTTTATATTGTCCCTCTAACTGTCTAATCAATAAAAAAGGTCTGTTGCCATGGATACAACTTTCCATTATCTGTGTTACCAACTTGGTGGATATGGGCATCCCAATGCAATGTAGAAATTGCCTCATGTTTACTGACAACCAGTTAATTCTCAATCAAGCTGATATGGTATGTGAGAGACGTATTCACACAATATCACTGGAGGCAAAGCTTTCACATAAAAGTACTCTTAATGTCAATCACGCTGTCAGTAGTACACACGCTGCACAAATAACACACAGTTCAAAGCAGATACATAGACTCACATATGCTGAGGTATTTAAATGCAACCTTCCTAAACCCTGAAGACATCATAGATAGAGCACACATAACAAATACCCTTGGCAGCCCTGAATGCACTATTCCAAAACAATACCCACATCAAAACATATAGCCACATTTCATGGAGCCTATAAGCCCATACGGCAAGTCACCACACAATCCAGCATTCTGGTCACTGGAGACTCCATTGTGAGACACACTAATGTCCCTTTCACCAGGCTGAGTAATGAGAAAGTCATGGACAGTTCTTCCAGTAGTCAGGACCTGTTACATTAAGCACACACTCATATCATCACTGGGCCACAAGTGCCAGTATGAATCAGTCATAGTCCATGTGGGTGTAAATGACCTGAGGCATGCCTCCCTACATCATATGAAGAGAGACATCATGGAGCTCTTGGAATATGTGCCCCAGTATGGTATGAGCCTAGCATTGAGCAGCACCTTACCTTCTCCAAGAACGATGCCACAATATGAACAGAAGACAACTGACTTTAATAATTGGCTTAGTTTCTGGTGTCATTGTAAGGGGTGCAATATTTGTCGGCATGGAAGGAGATGGTCAACAATCCATGCTGCTTTGCTAGGTATGGTCTGCACCTCTTCCCTCTAGGCTTTTGAATATTAGCTAAAACATTGTCCTTCCCCGTAGTGCCTTTTTTAGGCAATGCCAAACTGAAAGTACTTCCAACATAGTAAATCAAAACCAAGAAAATCTAAAGGTGTTACTGCTCAATGCTAGGAATCTAAACAAATAAACTCCACTACCTGCAAGCTCTCCTTTCCCTACAGAATGCCTATGTCTGTGCAGCATGGTTTAGAGCTGTGGAGAGAACACTGGCAATGCAAACCTATAATGCCTTACACATTTAGACCAGCTACTATACAGGCAGGGACTAAAGGTGGAGGTGTCTCAATTTACATAAAAAATAAATATACCTCAAGGGTGGTCAAACAGGACAATACATTTGAGCTTCTCCACGTTCAAATCACCATAGGCTAAATCCCTTACCACTTCCTTGCAAGCTATAGGTCCCCCCTATGTGACCCAGAAAACCCATAACATGTATTTAAACTTACTGAAAACATTTACCATCCAGCCCAATACCATATTCATGGCTGGCTTTAATTATCCCCACTATTAACCGGGAATCGTGTATGAAACCAAATGTACAGGCACAGAGATTCCTGGATTTTGTACATACAAACTCCATGGGTCAAATTGTCAATACACCAACCAGGGGTACAAACATACTAAATATCCTCACCAATATGGGAGAGAGCTGCACAGCCCTTAGTGTAATATCCTCTCTGGTAAGGTCATACCAAAATGGTCTCCTTTGAAGTAAAAAGAAAACCTGAAACCTCTGCTAACCATGGGATATTCAGAAACAACTCAAAGGCTAACTTCCTACTATTAAATGATAACATGGCAACATTTCAAGCAACTTAAACCCTAAGAACACTGATGCTTGTGCACAACTGTTAACAGAAACCCTCTACAAGCATGTTAATAGCTGTATAGAGGCAGCTGTACCCATCAAGAAAAAATGCAGTGCTAACTTGAAAAACAAGCCACCCTGGTGGAATCATAACATCAATAGGCTGTATAACAGAAGGAAGAAAATCAAGGCAAAAATTAGGAGTGGCAGCACCCAGAAGGATAAAGGCACTCTAATCAAGATGAACAAATAACTCAGAGGAGGACAAATAAAGTCTACCAAAACTTAATTTGAGGTGAATTTGGCCTCCTAAGCCAAGGACAACCACAAAGCATTATTTAGCTATGTCTACAACCTCAAAGGCAATACACAGTTTTGCAGAGATCATTGTTAAAGGGTCACTCACACTGAGACAGAAGATATAGCAAACCTATTGGCCGACAAATTCAACTTTACCCCCTCCTCCTCTCAGCCGTCCATCAAATATAACTCCCCCCACTATCACTAGGGAACAAGTCCACAATGCTCTCTCTAAGGCCAATAACACTGCATCAATAGGACCAGACAATATCCCAGGATGCCTTCTAAATATCATGAAACATGACCTATCAGGCACTCTGAAATTGCTATTTAACTGAAGTCACCAACGCACTCTGAAATTGCTATTTAACTGAAGTCACCAAACAGGCTTTATGGCTTATGAAAGGAGAACAGCAACAGTCATCCCTCTGCACAAAGGTGGGCCATCTACCGACCTATAAGTCTCACTAGACTCATATACAAAGTCATGGAAAGAATTACCATGGAAATGGCATAGGAAGCCTCCAGACACTTGACCAAACCCAAACTGGTTTTGTCAAGGGCAGGGCATACCTACTCAACCTGGTGGACTTCTTTGAGAAAGTCACCAAAGCAATGAATGAGTGCAAAATAGTTCACACTGCCCACCTTAACCTGGCCACGGCGTCTGACACAATATCCACTCGGCATTATTGACAAACTCAAGAGGTTGGGTATAAACCCTAATGTCATCTGGTGGATAGCCAGTTGGCGCACAGACAAGACCCAGGAAGTTAGAATTGGGTGTCCACCTCTACAAAGAGAGCAGGTACAAGTGGAGTCACTCAGGGTTCGGTCTTGGGACTGCTCCTTGTTGACATTTATCTTCTGAAGTCAAGGCCAATGTCAATGAACTCTGACTAAATTTGCAGATGACTGCAAATTAGGAGTAGTCATACAATCCCCCACTAATGCAAATGTTCTCCAGGAAGGGCTGACACAAATTACTGTTGTCAGAGCCATGGACTAAAACTAAATACCAAGAAATGCATAACAGTATCCATTGGGAAGCATCTACCTCTGGTAACTATCATATTGACAACACTCCCCCTAACATTTGACCCATTAGTCAGGGACTTGGGGACACACATAGACAGTAATCCAGCATTTGACCATCACGTGTCAGCAGTTGTGAGGAAATCATTCTATGTTGTGCAACTTATAAACAAATGTATGGCATCTAGGTCCAAGAAGTCACTGTTCCACTATATTCTGCATTAATCAAACCTATCATTGAATACAATGCCCGCTTTGGTATATAACTATCCAGGCATATCAAACAATTGTATTATCCATAGAGATTCCTTATTAAAAGACTAGAAGGTGTAAGTAATATGTCCTATTCCTACTGCCTCAAGACCCTATCTCTGTATTTTGTCTTCTACAGGCTGTTGAGGGGAGATCTATGCCAGGCATACAAGATATTGTCAGACCCTACCCTGATGGACCTCCTACATATCTGCAAAGCAAACAGCACCAGAATTACCCATTCTAAAGACTTAAACCTTGCCTGTGATTTAAATAGTACATGTTGGAGAGACAGATATCTATCCCAAAGACCACCCCTTCTCTGGAAAAGGCTCCCCATCTATGTGAAGCAAAGCTTCTCCTAACACAAATCAAATGGAACTTGGGCAATTGGATGGGGAGCAGAAAATTCTTCCCTTGTTTGGCACCTGTCTCTAATGGACACAGGCAGCCTGTAAATGTTTCATCTCTCAGGCCCCTGCTTGTAAATGGTTCCTCTCCCAAACCCCTGCTTACACTTATCAAGGGTACCAAAATTTGTCAGAGATTTGGAATGCATGGCTAGGCTTAAAAAGGTCCTTGTGGTCCTTACCCTAGTACACACCTATGAACCTATGACTGCATCCTAAGAGGTAACAGATGAACAACTTGAGGACAGCAACTACAATATAACAATAATATTACAACTGTTTCAGCAGGATCTCATGATTTATGGTGTCAAATATGAAACATAGATAAGGGTGATCAGGACATAGTACAAATCATGATACCTCTTTACTAAGAGGCTATTTCTACCCCTTACAAGGGCTATCTCAATACTGAGTCAAATTCTGAAACCAGAATGACTGGGATCTAAAAGGTCATGAGTAGATAGATGTAATTCAAGCTGAACATAAATGACCTTCCCTATAACTTTAAAATAAAGGGAAAGTTAAAGAGCTCATGTGGATTCAAGTGTGACTTCTTTAGGACAGACATCACTAAAGCCTCTTTTAAGGCAGAATGAAAAAGGGTCCCTTTCATTAAATCGACCTTGGTTTAGTTGAATTTCACTTTGCAGCATTACAGGGAAAAATCTTTGGTCAAATGCTGTAAAGCATTCGACAATTTGCAGGGTGATGTGTTTCATCAGTGTAAGTGACTGGATGTGCTCTATTCACTCACACTGTCAACTTCTGCGTGTGTGTTTTCACAAAGGTTTACTTCCAGTGAGGAAAAGGAAATTCTCCTTTTCCCCAATCATGTGAGATTTCAGAGTTGGTATATATAAGTGGCAGAGGTGTGGAAGATGCAGGGGGCTTCTCCCTGTGAAAATAATATCTTGGATGTTTTTATTTTATTTTAAGGGTTTAAGTGACTTTCACAAAACACTGTGTGCATGAAGTATTCTGATCCAGTATATCAGTGGTTGATGCAGTGTTACTTACATAATTACTTAAATAACTGATACAGAGCCTGGAAAAATACTTGTTATCAGAGACGAACAGATAAACTAGAAAATTACTGGAACCTTAACATCCACAGAAGAAAACACCAACTCAGTTGGTCCTGGATTCTTCCTGTAACTGGTAAAACATAGTGCTGAAAACCAGTCTGGTTGTCATATCACAGTCAATCAAGTGAAATTTAGCATTGTTAATATCAAAAGGGTTATTGTCATGAACATCACTCAAACCAATAGTTGTGGGGTGGAGGATCTCAAACTTTGTATGGTCAAGCTTATTAGAAGAAGTCTCACATTCTGAGGCAGAGAATGCTCTCTGTTTCCGTTGAAAGGCTGTGCTGCACAGCTTGTCTGTGATTTGGTGTTCGGGTGGATATTGCTGATATGTCATAAGAAATTTGCCTTCTTACAAAAGATTTATGATAAACCAAATAACTGTTATACTACCTAAGCTTGTCCTTAAAGAAGACTAGTTTTCCACCACTGGTGGTGTGATCTCCACCCAAGAATTCTAAATTCACAAATATTTTGATAATACTAGAATTAAACAAATTGTAATAAATGACAGGTTCATTTGCACTGTGGCTAACTCAGCTCAGTACCGGGTAATCACACTGAAGGAGCAACAAATTAAAATAAATTAAGCAATGATCAATCCAAGAAAGTGTACCAAGCCCTATATAACTTCTACAGGTGAAACACCAAGTCAGCAACATATCCATGATTATAGTTGGCAGAAGCAATGAATCTGGACAAAGCCTTGCACTTCTATAGTGTGGAAGAACTTGAAAATAAGTTGAAAAGATTTGCTGTCCAGCCACATGTTGAAGACATCCAAAATCATCCAGTTCAGCCAACCCAATACTGAACTGATAAGGAAATATGTACACTTATTTGAGTAAATAGCAGATTAAAAAGTACCCACAACTTGCTGTTGTTCCAAAAACATACTCCAAAATAACTGGCAGTTGTAGCGTGGACACCATTAATTTGAAACTCAGATCTTATATATATGACTACATGTCCACTGAAGGTACCCCCTCAAGGGCACTGGGCAATGGAAAAAACCTGCAGCGATGTCAGTAGCTGCACTGTGACAAGGACTGAAGTACCCCTCTAGCCAGATTTATGCAATAAGCATGACATGAGCACTACAAAAAAAGTCTGGCACTACTCAAGCTTTACTACACCTTGACCTCAAATCAGTAAAAATGCTTGAGGGTGGTTAAGGGACTACTGGCTTAGAGTGATATATATATTCTCTGGGAACTGAAACAAAGCAATCAGTTTTACCTTAGAGAAATAACAGATGATTCTGTCCAGAATCCACTGATTCTGCTTTGATTCTTCTCTAAGGCTGTATCACTGGTTAACCAGCAAAGGAGTACTGTATCCCAACAGAGTGAAGCTGTGCTGAAACCAGCATAAGCAGTAGCCAGGCAGTAGCCATTCATGCGACTCCCCTCTTTTCATAATTCGTGACAAGCTAATTCTTTATTTTCAATAAGTACTGCTTGATTTCTTCCTAACTTTAGAATATTGCCTAAATACTTCATCCTTAAATTTTCAGGTTCTATGTATTAGTTTCCCCTCAAGTGTTTGGCAATGCTCTGTACAGACTCAGACACTTTGAGTGAAATTTTTCCTGTAAAAGGCTTCAGTACCTAATATATTAAGCTCATATCCAGGCATGTCTAAAGGTGAGTTCCTTGTGCTTTCTCCTGTCAACCTGGTAAACTTGGGCATCCTGAGGCAATGTAGCAACTGCCGCATGTACACATACAACCCTCTCCTCTTACCTCCCAGCACTATGACTTGTGAGAGACGCACATATATAGCCAGACTGGAAGCCAAGCACTCTCCAGCCAAGACTAGATTAGCCAGTCAAGAGGAGAAGGTTAACACCTGCACCACACCACATTCAATACATAGCATTCCAGAACTTACACCACCACAACCCTCACATAGTAACACAAAACACACACCTACTTTCGTAAAGGCTCACAACAAAAATCTGCCCAAATAATAGAGACTTCCGAGGCAGAAATGCAAACAACCACCACATCCCAGCACAAACCATGAGACACATAGCTTACATAAACAGTGTGCCACTCAACCAAAGCCCATAAGGCAAAACAACTTACCCAATACGCTAGTCATAGGTGACTCAATAGTAAGGCACACTGATGTCCCACTCACTAAGTTGAATAAGGAGAAAGCTACGGTCAGCTGCCTGTCAGGTGCCAGGATCCGCCACATAATGCACACACTTAGGTCACTCCAAAAAAGGTACAAATATGACTCTGTCATTGTCCATGTTGGTGTGAATGCCCTGAGATGGTACCTCCCTGGACTACATGAAAAGAGACATAGAGGACACAGGGAATCTCCAAACTCTGAACCCCATGCAGTTTGGGTTTGTGAAATGTAGATCATGCCTGCTCAATCTGACAGACTTCTTTGAGTCTGTCACCAGAGCTGTGGATGAGGGCAAGGTACAAAAACAAAAATAAACTAGGAATACAACGTCAAGACTTGTTTTTAATAAGACAAAATCTAAGCTTTCAAGCATAAGCTCTTTCTCAATGCATAAAACAGCTAGGTTAATGGTCACAATAAATATTCAAATCAACCAATAAGAATCAACCTTCAATTACATATTTAAAAAAGTCACAGACATAACCCATTCCAAGCCATAAGACAAAAACAAGACAAAATAAAACATACAGATACATACAGCCTGGTCAGTGCAATTACTAATTAATACAGTCATGTTTATATTTAAGAATAGGTTTTAAACTATTTTAAGAATTCAATCCTGGATACACAGACGCTCAAAAATAATCTATCCACTTACATTCTGCCAGCTCTGTCTGAAGTCTGATGTCACCACCCCTTATACCTACATTTACAACTTGAACTACTCGAAATTTAAAAGAATGTGTATCACCTTTTAACTGAATGTGTTTAAAAAGGGCATTATTCTCAACTTCTCTAAGAATCTCAGAGAAGTGGGAGCAAATCCTTTGTTTTAACTTCAGGTTAGTTTTACCTATATAAAAACTCGGACATGCAACACAATTAGACAAATAAATCATATTCTCTGTTTGACAAGTAGTAAAAGTTCTAAATTCAAAAGTAATAGGATGTTCAAATACTAAGTCAGTATTAATAACATTACAATAACTGCACTGATGACAGGGATGTGTTCATTTACTATTCAATGATAATTTTTTATATTGAGGCATGTCTTTATAATACAAAAGCTGTTTCAGATTTTTTTTCTTTTTTATGTGCAAAATTTGGTTTAAGACCTATAAATTCTATAATTTCACAATTAGAAGTAAGAATAGGCCAATATTTATTAATAATCTGTTTAATACATTTTGTATGCCCGTTATAATTCATAAGATACCTAACAGGTCTTTTCTCTTTGGGGCCTATTAACTATAGCTACTAAATCAGATCTCAAGTATGGCTGCCCTATATCAACACGTCTATTGATAGATTCATCTTTCATAACATCCAACAATTGTGAATCATATCCTCTTCGACTAAAGTCCTTACTCATGACTTCTAAGTCTTGCAAAAATGCATCCTCCTTAGTATTTAACCTACTGGCCCGTAGAAATTGACTATATACAGTACCTTTAAAAATATAGTTTGAATGCATACTCTGAGAGTGCATGTATTTTGTAGCCTGCACATCCTTTTTAAAGATATTTTATCAAATAAACTAACAGTGATATCCAAAAAATTTATTTTTAAACTATCATAAGTGAGATCAAACACTAAAAATTCAGCATTACTATATAACCAGTTAAGAAGCAGTTTCAAATTCTCAATACTATTATTCCAAAAAAAAAAAAAAAAAAAAAACATCAACAAAACGCTTATAAAACACAAAATCAGTGTTCGTATAAGTTAAAGGATTAATGGTGTCAAAAATATATTTGTCTTCCCATCTAGCTAGAACCAAGTTGGCGTATGTATTGGCAATGGGCGTACCCATTGCTACCCCAACTTGCTGATGGCAATATTCATTATTAAACAGAAAAAAAAAGAAGTTATGTACTTAACATAACGTTCCATGTGAATTGTTCATCTAGCCTTCATTCCTTATTGATGGATTCTGAGCCGATCCCTCAGTTCTGAGTCGGCCTATTGCAAAGCTCGAGGTCTTCAAATAGCTCGAGGCCAAGTCCCTATCCCATGATGCACCTAAAGCTCCCTCAGATCTTGTTTGCTGCATATAACAATACCATATGTCATTCTATCACTCCCAAAAGAAGGTACAGAAGGACTGAGCAACCAGGATGGATCCAGCATCTCAGTCATCTAAAAGCCCAGGAGGGGGTACGAGGGAGGGACGTAAAAATGAAGGTGAGATGAACAACTAGCTGATAGCAATTAGTCGAAAAACACAGCATTTATTGTATTTTCTGCCTATCTGAAAAAAACTTGAAAAAAAAAAAAAAAATACTCTTGTTTTCCATACTTTCCTAATAGTTTGTTCCAGTGATCAGATTTGCTGATCCCTGGGCTTTGTCTTGGTTCCTGTGTTTCTCCATTTTCCTTGTTTGGTCAAGGGGTAGTTTCTTTACTCACTAGTGGGAGTAGGGAGTACTGAGCTGCCTGTCTGTCCTCAGAGGAGTGGTTTAAGGCAGTAACTTGTAGTTTATTGGCCATTTTGGGTAATTTCCTGTCTTTTCCAGCCCCCTGCTATAAAGCACGCTTTGGCGGGCTTTTCTGGCTATAGAGAACTCAGCACAGCTCCTCGTGGTGTCCAGCAGAGTTCCTAGAGCAGCAGAGACCAGAAAAGACAAACTTTCCAGATTCTAAGTATTTTTTTCTGCATTTTCGACTTTTTAAGCCTTTTGATTGCTATTTCTGCCTGTTTTATTCTGCTATTACCTGTTTTACTGTTTTTAATAGCTTGAATTGTTTGTTGCACTTGCTTGTTTAAGTTTTGCTTAAAAGTTAAACAACAGGCTAATACACTCAAGTGTACTAGCTTTTGACAGCAATTAGTCGAAAAACACAGCATTTATTATATTTTCTGCCTATCTGAAAAAAACTTGAAAAAAAAAAAATACTCTTGTTTTCCATACTTTCCTAATAGTTTGTTCCAGTGATCAGATTTGCTGATCCCTGGGCTTTGTCTTGGTTCCTGTGTTTCTCCATTTTCCTTGTTTGGTCAAGGGGTAGTTTCTTTACTCACTAGTGGGAGTAGGGAGTACTGAGCTGCCTGTTTGTCCTCAGAGGAGTGGTTTAAGGCAGTAACTTGTAGTTTATTGGCCATTTTGGGTCATTTCCTGTCTTTTCCAGCCCCCTGCTATAAAGCACGCTTTAGCGCGCATTAGCGCGATTTAGGTTCATAGGTTCATAGATTAGTACTAAGCTAACTGCCCTTGCGAGCCATTTTAAGCCTAGCCAATTATCCCTTGTGAGACTCAAACCCTGCACCTTGTGTTTGTAAGGCAAACACCTTAACCATTAGGCCACCCTCCCAGCAGTTTAATGTCCTCAGTTTAGCGCGGAGTTGCCACTGTTGCACACTAGGGCAGCGCCGGTTAAGCAGGTTTAAACTATTCGGGCTACCTAAAGTCCACTCTTCAAATTTTCCCTTAAAACTACCTTCCTCGAACTATACTACTGATCTAATCAGCGTATCCTATAACTAAAAAGATCATCTCTAATTGACTCTAAGTAGACTATTCTCTATCTGTTAAACCTAGCACTTGCTCCTACAGTACTTATTACCTTGATACGGCACTCTTATAGATAGCACCCCAAAAAGGCAAACCCCCATTTCTCGGTCACCCACGTCCCCCGGAATCTCTTTTAAAGTTTTTTTGTCTAGTCCTTCTAGCATGTCGAGGGATCAGTTGCTAGTGTCCTCTCCTGCTCAGCTGGTGAACCTGGGAATATTGAGGCAATGTTACAATTGCCTCATGTACACAGACAACCCTCTCCTCCTCCCACAAAACACAAATACATGCGACAGATGCAACTATACGGCCAAACTGGAGGCTGAGCTCTCTCAACATAGGACTGGCAAGACCAGTCAGGAGGAGAAGGTTACCACACACACTATAGACCCAGTCTCACATAGTACCATCACAACCTCAAATCATACACATAAACACACAAAGACATACTCAGAGGCTCTGATCAAAAATCTACCAAAACAGCAGAGGCCACCAAAGCAGACACCCAAACAACCACCACCTCAGAACACAACACCTGCAACACATAGACCTCACAGTCAGAGTGTCAAACAGTCACAGCCCTTAAGGCCAAACACAATGCCAGACACACTAGTCATTGGTGACTCCATAGTCAGACACACTGGCGTCCCGCTCACCAGACTGAGTAAGGAGAAGGTCACAGTAAGCTGCCTGTCGGGCGCTAGAATCCGCCACATAACGCAAGCACTCAGGTCTCTCAACAGCAGGTACAAATACGACTCAGTCATTGTCCACGCTGGTGTAAACGACCTGAGACGTACCTCCTTGGACTACATGAAAAGAGACATTGAGGAGCTCTCTGATTATGTAGCCCAGGCAGGTATGACCCTGACCTTGAGCAGTATCCTACCTTCACCAAGAATGATGCCACAATACAGAGATAAGATGATCAGCTTTAACAATTGGCTTAAACTCTGGTGTCATTCAAAGGGGATCCAATGTCTGTCTGCCTGGGATGACATGCTGGACAAGCCACGCTGCTTCAAGGGACGGCTTGCACCTGTCACCCCTGGGATTCCGGATATTGGCAAAGGCTCTTGCCACCCCATAGTGCCTTTTTAGGCAAGGCTCAAATTCTAAACCTACGACCCTAGAACACAAAAGAGGAATAAACTAAGGGTAATGCTGCTCAATGCCAGAAGTCTAAATCTCAAAATGCATGCACTCGAGGCCCTTCTCAGTATGGAGAACATCGATGTCTGTGCTGTGACAGAAACCTGGTTCAAGGCTCCTGAGAGCACCCCAGCACTATCAGGTTTTACCTCATATCATGCGTTCCGGCCCCAAAATCCGGACAATACCAAGAAAGGAGGGGGGGGTATCCATATTCATCAAGGACACCCACACCTCAAGACTGGTGGCAACGCACGATGCATCGGAGACCATCCAGGTGCAATTAACCATAGGCAAGACTGCTCTGCAAATTGTAGCATGTTACAGGCCACCCTCACAAACTCAGGAACCTCACATGGCCTTCCTGAAAACTCTAGAGGGATAAATGTATCACCAAACACCATCATACTAGGTGACTTCAATTACCCTAATATAGACTGGGAACACTACTCAAGCCCAAACACCCTAGCCCAAAAGTTCCTGGAATTCATAAACTCAAATGCCATGGAACAACTAGTCACCATCCCCACAAGAGGAGAAAATATACTTGATCTCATCATCACGAACATGGGAGCACAATGTTCAACACCGAAGTATACCCCTCACTGGTGAGATCAGATCACAAACTAATCTCGCTGGAGGTCCTCATCCCACCCCCACCTGAAATAAAAAGACCACAGTAAAGAACTTCTCAAAGCCGACTTCACACTTCTAAAGACTAGTGTGGTCTCCTTTAAGGCCCCGAGCCATGGAAAACAGTACTCAAGCCGCTGAATCACTTACAAATGCCTTCTACCAGCACCTGCAGGACTGCATGGATAAGGCAATCCCAAGCAAAACAAAGACTCTTTGTACCAAAGGCAAGCGTCCAGTCTGGTGGACCCCAGCCATAAACAAACTCTACAACAAAAGGAGGAAGCTACTACAAGATAGAGCAAAATCCTTAAAAGGTAAGACACCCTTGATCACTATAAGTAAAAAACTAAGAGCTCTCATAAAATCATCCAAAGCAAATTTTGAGAGAAAAATAGCTAAAGACTCAAAAGACAATCATAAGGCCTTCTTTAGCTATGTTAGAAACCTTGGAGGAAACTCCCAGATATGTTCAGAACTAGTTCAAAATGATGTGAAGATTACTGATCCTACAGACATTGCCAGCATACTGGCTGACAGGTTCAGTGCAAACTTCTCCCCCGCCTACCCCCCAAAAGGAGAGATATCTATACCAAGCGATTGCAGCCCCCCAAACATCTCCAACGCCCAAGTGAGAACTGCTCTCTCCAAAGCAAAAAACACAGCATCCATGGGACCTGATGGTGTCCCCGGCTGTGTGCTCCACGAACTCAATGAGGAATTAAACCCACAGCTAGGACAGCTGTTTAATCATAGTCTTACCTCTGGATACGTACCCAGGGAGTGGCGCACTGCAACTGTGGTCCCACTTCACAAAGGCGGTGCCTCCACCGACCCTGGAAATTACCGGCCCATTAGCTTGACAAGCCTTATCTGCAAAGCCATGGAGAGGATCATAATGGACCTCATAAATAAAGACATAGGGAACTTGCAGACTTTGGATCCATCCCAGTTTGGCTTTGTCAAAGGCAGATCATGCCTTCTAAACTTGGTTGACTTTTTCAAACAGTCACCAAAGCCATTGATGAGGAAAGGCAGTCCATACAGCCTACCTCGATCTGGCGAAGGCCTTCGATACAATACCCCACTCGGGTATCATTGAAAAACTCATCAGCTTAAATGTTAACCCATACATCACAAGATGGGTTGCAAACTGGCTGAGTGACAGAACCCACAGGGTCAGAGTTGCTGGCGCCATGTCAGACTCAAAGCCTGTCACAAGTGGTGTACCACAGGGCTCAGTCCTGGGCCCACTCTTGTTTGGCATCTACTTTTCCGAAGTACAAGCAAACACAGGAGGGCTATGGCTGACAAAGTTTGCAGATGACTGCAAACTGGGCGCCATAGTAGGAAACACATCTGACACAGATATCCTTCAGAAGGGTCTCACAGAAACGGATAACTGGTGCCAGAGCCATGGCCTAAAGTTAAATGCCAAAAAATGCATAGTCATACCCTTCGGGAAAAACAAGGTTACCACTAGCTACCAAATAGGTGGCAATCCACTGAGCACAGAAGAAGTTATCAGGGACCTGGGGACCCAGGTTGATAGTAGTCTGTCATTCGACACCCATGTAGCTAAAGTAGTTAGGAAGACCTTCTACATTGCCCACCTTATCATGAAGGGATTCTCATCTAGATCAAGGGAGGTCATAGTCTCCTATACTCATCACTCATCAGACCAATGATTGAGTACAATGCCCCATTCGGAATGTATCTGACCCGACACTTGCAGCAGCTGGAGAGGCCACAAAAGTTCCTCACCAAAAGGATAAAGGGTCTCAAACATCTGTCCTATGCTGCCCGACTGAAAGAACTCCAGCTCTATTCAGTCGCCACCGCTTGCTCAGAGGTGACCTTTGCCTAACATACAAGGCCATGTCAAACCCAGATTTGATGAATATGCTTCACCTCAAAAATCTAGATCCGTCAGAGCCACAAGGGCGGAGACTTAAACCTTGACACGGCTATTAATAGGACGTGCTGGAGGGATAGATTCATCACCCAAAGACTCCCTATGCTGTAGAACAAAATCCCGGTATATGTGAGGCAGAGCACCTCGCTGGCCTTGTTCAAGAGAAATCTTGACCAATGGATGGGAGATCGCAGATATACCCCAGGGATTACCTCAGTGTCACTGCTCGACAGAGGCACAGCAAAATAATGGGTATAGTTCCCCATACTAAAGGGGTGGCGTAAGCCACAAAACTATGGGCTAGGCTTGTAAATGCCCTCGGGCAGATAGCCTAGTATGAACCTATGAACCTATGAACATTATGGTAAGTACATAACTTCTTTATGTGAAGTTGTTCTATCTCGCCGTTCATTCTTTACTGATGGGTATCACCCAAACACCATCAACCTCGGGTGGCTCACGGGAGTATATTTCTCAGGACCGTGGATCCAAAGGAGGCCCTGGAGGCCCTGTCAACTTTGTAATGAGTGATAAAGGTATGAGGTTTTGACTAAGTGGCTGCTGTGCAAATGTTATCAATAGGAAGTCTGGCAGAAAAAGCATAGGATGTAGAAACAGTTCTGGTTGAGTGAGCTTTACTTTTATGCTGAAAGGGCATATTGGCAGCTGAATAAGCCAAGGTGATACAATCAGATAACCATTTAGACAGAGTTGTTTTAGCCGCTGGCCTACCCTTTCTGGAATCTGAAAATGAAACAAAAAGCTGGCTGATTTCCTGAAATATTTTGTTCTATCCAAATAAAATCTGAGCTGTCTGTGAACATCAAGTTTGTGAAGCATGTACTCTAGATTGTTGGAATGATTGGGGAAGAGAACTGGCAAATCAATAATTTGGTTGAGATTAGTTTCAGTGCAAACTGTGGGCAAGAAAGGGGTTTGTTCGAAGTGAGACTCTCTCAGCATGGAAAATCAAATAAGGAGGCTTGATGGACAAGGCTTGAAGCTCTGACACTGCGGTCAGAAGTAATAGCCACTAAAAGATGGTTTTCCATGACAAAAATTTGAGGTCACATGAGAAAGCTGGTTCAAATGGCGGAAGAATCATGCAGGAAAGCATAAAATTTATATTCCATGGAGAATAGGGAGACTTCACAGGTGGTCTAACATAAAAGGTCCCTTTGAGAAAGGCTTTGGATAATGTGTCTGGCATAATATTCAGTCCTTCAAATCCCAGATGAAATTTAGAAATGGAGGCAAGTTGAAAACAGACTGTTGCTACTGCAGTTCCTTTACTGAATATCATGGTTAAGAATTCTAGAATAGAGGCCACAGGGGCTTGGTAAGGATCAATATTGTTTTAGAGGCCCATATAGACAATTTGTTCCATTTGCTGAGATAAAGCTTCCTCGTACAGGATTTATGAGAGGAAAGGAGAATTTGCTTTGTCTCATTGAAAAGGTTATGGAATCTGGCTATGATGGGAATTGGAGCAGCTAAGCTGTCAGCTTCAGGGTCTGCAGAGAAGGATGAAGTTCCCCCAACGAATGTGTCAGAAGCTCCGGAACTGAGTCCAGAATTCAGGGGTCCTCCAAAAGATGAAGTCGAAGGAAGGGGAACCAAATATGACGAAGCCAATGAGGTGCTATTAGAATAATGGTCCGTCCCAGGGCATTTGTTTTCTGTAATACCTTGGGTATCAATGAAATAGGTGGAAATGCATAAAAGAGTCCCAGGGGCCAATCATGAACGAGTGCGTCCCTTGGGGCTTTTCCCGGAGGAGGAATCAGGGTAAAGTAGCTTCTGCATTTCGTGTTCATGTGACTGGCAAAAAGGTCGCAGCAAGGCTGGCCCCACCTGCAGAATATCCTGTCCACTATTTCCATCTTCAGGGACCACTCGTGAGGCAACAAAATTGCTCTGCTCAGCTTGTCTGCTATCACATTGGATTTCCCCGGGATGTGCATTGCTAACAGAAAGTGCTGGGTGGAAACAGCCCAATGCCATACCCTGAGGGCCTCACGACAAAGGGGGTATGATCTGGTTCCTCCTTGTTTGTTCAAATACCAGACCACTGACATGTTGTCCATCTGAATCGCAATCGTACCCAGAGGAACAGAGTCCTGGAAGTACTGCAACACCAAAAGCACTGCTCTCATCTCTAGGACATTGATATGCAGATGTGTATCTTGATCAGTCCATGTACCCTAGGCTGTCTTTCCCTGAAAATGACGCCCTACCCTATCAGGGAAGCATCCGTGGTCACTATGGCCGTTGGAGGGGGTAGCACAAATGGGCGTCCTATCGTAACATGAAGTGAGGTCAGCCACCACTGAAGATCCTTTTTGCAGGAATTTGTGATCGTTATCATGTGAGACATGGGGAGCTCTTGGTAAGACCATTGAGTGAACAACAGCCATTGCAGTATCCTCATGTGCTTTCGACCCAGTGGTATGGCTAGAATTGCTGCTGCCATCATTCCTAATAATTTCAGAACTTCTGATGCTAGTGCTTTGTTTTTGGATATTAACATGTGCACATGCTGACGAAGTAGTAAGACTCTCTCTACTGGAAGTCTTAGCGTGGTGATGGTGGTGTCCAGTTCTGCTCCGATAAAGACGATATGCTGCGATGGCGACAAGGCAGATTTTTCTGAGTTTACTGTAATGCTCAACTGATTGCAGCGTGACAGAGTGGACTCCCTGGCCTGAATGAGTAGATGCCTGGTGGTGGCGGTAAGGAGCCAATCGTCTAGTTATGGAAACACCTGGAATCCTAAACATCTCAGGTGAGCCTTGACCACTGCCATGCATTTGGTAAACACTCTGGGGGCTGTAGTGAGACCAAAGGGCAGGGTTCAAAACTGGTAATAACTGGCTCCTAGCCGGAAGCGCAGATGATCCCTGGATGGCCTGGCCATTTTTATGTAGCAGTAGGCATCCTGGAGATCAATCGAGCACATCCAATTGTCTTTCCCTGAGAAGGGAAGTATTGACTATAATGTGACCATCCAAAACAAGAAGTTATGTACTCACCATAACGTTCGATGTATGTAGTCCAACTCGCCTCACATTCTTATCCTTGGGTTCGGAGCCGAACCTCGGCTCCTACTTGGCCATACTCTAGCTCGAAGTCTTCAACTGGCTCGTGGCTAAGAGGTATCCCATGCTGCAACGCGCCTATCCCCAGATCTTGTTTGCTGCAAGCTCACATACACACACACACACCAACATGCTGAGAGGAAGAACCAACCCAACTAATCAAAAAGGAGTGCTGAAAACAGAGACTAAACCTCTAGGTCCTCCAGGAGGGGGTAGATGGATGGGTTAGTAAGAATGTGAGGTATGATGGACTACATAATTCGAATGTTATGGTGAGTACATAACTTCTTGATGTTATGTAGTCCAATTTTGCCTACATTCTTACCCGTGGGACAGCGTCCCTAGCACCTAAACCTTGGGTGGCTCACTGGAAAATACTCCTGAGCACTGTGGAACCAAAGGAAGATCTGGCTATAGATATCAGATCCAATTTTTAGTGACTAATAAAGGTGTGAGGCGATGTCCATGTGGCTGCAGCACAAATATCATCCACAGACATCCTAGCCTGAAAAGCAGTAGAGGTAGACACCGATCGTGTAGAATGAGCCTTCACTTTAAAGGGTAATTCTCTGCCATTTGAAGTATAAATGAAGGAAATGCAACTAGAAATCCATCTGGACAGAGTTACTTTAGAAAATGGAGCCCCAAGTCTATTGTCAGAGAAAGAGACAAAGAGTTGATCTGATTTCCTAACATCTTTAGTGCTATGTAAATAGAAAAGCAATTGTCTGTGAACATCTAGCTGATGAAACTTAAATTCTGCCCTATTAGAGAATTCAGGGAAAAATACAGGCAGCTTAATGGACTGGTTCAGGTTGACAACTGAAGCAACCTTAGGCATAAAGGAATGATTAGGTCTTAGAGAAACCCTATCCTTGTGAAATACCAAGTAAGGGGGCCGAACCGATAAAGCTTGGAGTTCAGAGACCCGCCTAGCCGAAGTGATGGCTATCAAAAATATTGTCTTCCAAGACAAAAATTTAATGTCACAAGTTGCTACGGGCTCAAAAGGAGGCGAGGTAAGCCGCTGTAACACAAAACTGAGGTCCCACGGCATTACAGGATCAAAGACTGGAGGTCGAAGTAGCATAGTCCCTTTCAGAAAACCCTACAAAGTCTGTGCGCCATTAGATTGGGTTCATTAGCAACATGAAAAGTAGAAATAGCTGCCAACTGCACTTTGATAGTTGCCGCAGCTGATCCCTGGCTGAACAGTTGGGAAAGAAATTCTAAAACTGATGAAATGGGAGCTTTGTAGGGATCAATCTGCCTTTCATGAGCCCAAATGGAGAATCTCTTCCACTTACTGGAATAAATGTTCCTAGTAGAAGGCTTGTGGGAAGAAGACAGAATATGAACCATCTCCGGGGAAAAAATCATGAAGCCTGATTAGGGACGGAATTGGAGCAGCCATGCTGTCAACTTGAGGGTCTGAATGGAGGGGTGAAACTGCCCTGACATATGAGTCAACAGATATGGCTCTGGGTCCAGAATCCACGGATCGTCCATTAGATAAGGGTGGAGAAAAGGAAACCAAATCTGACAAAGCCAGTGTGGTGCAATCAGTATCATCTTGCTCTCAAGGATTGTGCTTTCTGAATAACCTTCGTTATCAGGGGGACAGGCGGGAAGGCATAGAGAAGACCGGAGGGCCAATCGTGAACTAGAGTGTCCCTGGGTGCCTCCCCCTTCAGGGGGATAAGGGTGAAGTAGCTGCTGCATTTGGCATTGAGGAGGCTGGCAAATAGATTGCAGCAAGGCTGACCCCATCTGCAGAAAATCCGCTCCACCACTTGTTCGTTCAGGGACCACTCGTGAGGCATCAGAATAGCTCTGCTCAGCCTGTCGGCAATCACGTTGGACTTCCCTGGTATGTGTGTTGCCACTAGAAAGCATCGGGAAGATACTGCCCACTGCCACACTCGAAGTGACTCTCTGCAAAGGGGATACGACCTGGTTCCTCCCTGTTTGTTCAGATACCATACCAATGACGTTGTCTGAGTGGATTGCAATTGTCCCATGAGGAAGAAAGCCCTGAAGTGCTTGCAATGCTAACAGCACCACTCTCATCTCCAAGACATTGATATGCAAATGGGTCTTGTGCTCTTGCCACATGCCTTGGACTGTTCTGCTGAGATAATGCCCCCCCCCCAATCTGGGAGGCATCCGTGGTCACCGTGGCAACTGGAGAAGGAAGAACAAAGGCATGCCCGCGTTGAGTTTGCTGGTCTGAAGCCGCCAGTGCAGATCCTGCTTGCACTTGTCTGTAATCAGAATAAGATGGGAGAGCGGGAGATGCTGTAGAGACCACTGGGCAAAAAGTAGCCACTGAAGAAGCCTCATGTGTAGTCTCGCAAGAGGAACTAGCATAATCGTGGCAGCCATGGTCCCTAATAACTTGAGGACCACTTTTGCCTTGACCTTCTTCAATGGTAGCAAAGCTACCTGCTGCTGTAAAACCTGAATTCTCTCTCCTGGTAGGAAGGCCCTCAGCAGCACCGTGTCTAATTCGGTACCGATAAAGGTAACACGCTGTGAGGGTAACAAGGCAGACTTTTCCCAATTCAGAGTAATTCCTAGACTTTTGCACAGCGCAATAGTGGCGTCCCTGGTCTGTAGCAGTAGATGCCTGGTGGTGACAGACAGCAGCCAGTCGTCCAGGTACGGAAACACTTGGAATCCCTGACATCTCAGGTGAGCCGTTACCACTGCCATGCATTTGGTGAACACCCTGGGGGCTGTGGTGAGACCAAAGGGCAGGGCGCGAAACTGAAAATAACTGGCTCCCAGCCAGAAGTGTAAGTGACTCCTGGATGCCCTGTCCATCTCGATATGGTAGTAAGCATCCTTGAGGTCGATGGAGCACATCCACACCTTTCCCTAATAACGGGAGAAATGACTGTAACGTGACCATGCAGAACTTGGACTTCTCTACATGAAGGTTCAAACGGCTGAGATCCAAGATGGGTCTCAGGTCCCCTGTTCTTTTCGGCACCAAAAAGAATCTGGAGTAAGTCCATAATCCTACTTGGTCTGAGGGGACAGACTGGATGGCTCCCTTTGACAGCAACTTTTGAACTTCTAAAGTTGCGGAATCCCTTTTACTGGGTGGAACATCTGGGATTCTTTTGTTTGAAGGGGGATAAGAAAGAAGGGGAATATGATAACCTCTGGAAATTATCTCTAATACCCACTCGTCTTGGGTGATGTCTCGCCAGGCTTCTGGGTACAGGAAAATGCGACCCCCGACTGGCTCCAGAGATGCACAGGTGGGCCTCCCCTCAGGAGCGCTGGTAGGGAGAACCACATAAGGAATCGCGGTCCCCCTGGTTACGTGGGCCTCCTCTGCCTCTAGGGTGGCATCTACCTGAATTTCCACCCCTCCTCTACCTCTGGAAGGGGAATCACCCTGTGCATCGTGAAACAAACCTCTGCGACTTTCTGAACCACATTTTTCCACCCTTCTGGCCCTTGGGGTAAGGTCTAGAAGGCATAGAAAAACGGACTCCGACGGCAGACAGAGTTTCTCCTTCCTGCTCGCACCTAATGAGAGTGTCCTTCACCTTGGCTCCAAATAAGGATGAACCGTCAAAGGGGGCGTTGGTGAAAGTAGACTTGAAAGCCTCCGCCAAGTTGCACAGGCGCATCCAGGAGTGTCTCCTAAGAGAGACTCCTGAACCAGCAGCCCTGCTCGCTCCGTCGGCTGCGTAAGAGATCAGCCTCATGGAGGAGTTGGCAACAGAATTTAGGGTAAACATCTAAGCATTGACCTTCTGAGCCACAGCATCAGAAACGTTACCTTGTAGAGAATCACCCAGCTCTTTTAGGAGATCTCTCTGGAGCAGTGTAAAATGCGACAAATAGTTCAGCGACTGCAGTGTAAAGGCCGCTGAAAAGAACACACGCTTCCCATACCTGTCCATAGCCCTAGACTCCTTGTTAGGGGGATGGACGGTAGATGAAGTTTCTGCAAGTTCCTTCTTGGTGGCTGCTGCCAGCACCATGGCATCTACTGGAACGCCTTTCGTAAGAAATTCTCTGTCAGGGGGAGTGGACAAAAACTTGTTGGGTCTCCTAGTGACCGGTTCCACAGTGTCTGGAGCTTCCCACACCTTTCGATAAACAAGGTCCAGGAGCTCGTCGAATGAGGGAGAAACCCAAGAGGCAGAGGGTTGGGACCCAAAGGCCTTCAAGAACACCAACTCCTCCTCAGAAGGGGCTTTGGAGGGCCAGCTGCCTCTCTGTCTCAATATTTCCAGGATATCTGAGAAAGAGATATCATCAGAAGATGACTTGGGGGGACCCCTCTGACTCCTCAAGGTTGGTGTCAGACGTGAGAGACTCATCTTGGAGGTCAATGTGCTTCTTCTTGCACACTCTCTTTCTGGGGGGCTCCTCAGGTAAAAACTCTGGGGAGGTCTCAGAGAGTTGGGGAGCACTCATAAAGGTATCCTGAGGCCTTGGGTCTCTGCTGTCCCTGGATAGAGGGTGATCTGAGACTGATATCGGTACTGGAAGGGGAAGCATGTCAGTGCCATAAGATGCAGCTGATGACCTGGCCAGCACACTCCTCATGAACTCGAAAGCTGATCCCCCCCGGCTCCGAAGGTCGACTAACCATGGAAGATACGGTAGTAGCCCTCGGAGCCGAGGAGATGAGGTCTGAAGCCGATGTCGGGTCCACGCTCACCTGAGCCGAAGCACCGAGAGGAAGGCTAGGAGCTGAAGAAGATCGATCCGAGATCTCTCTCTCGGGTCCGACCGGTGAACTGTGAATCCTGGACCCTGTGGACGGCGATGACCCAGTAGAGATCGGAGCCAAGATGCCAGAAGGGGCTACTGGAACCGACCTCACGGCATCCAACGGAACCAACAGCTCTGGCTCCAAAGAAAGGCCTGGAGGAGGAACAGTCAAAAATGAAGGGATGATGGTCTTCGGTGCCGACTGGGCCGGAGCCGAAAGCAATTTTGCCAGCACTAATGATTGGAGCAGTTTCTTCACCACTCTATCGACATCATCATCGCAAAGGGTCCTACAGGACCTAGAGGATACGGTCGGGGATCTGGATCTCCCTGCAGAGGGAGAATTGTGAGTCGGAGAAACCTGTCAAAAAACTGGAGACCGGCTAAGAACTGGAAAATCTGTCACTGGCTCCAACAGACTGGGAGCCGATGTCGACATAATAGATGCACTGCCTTCTGTCGGCCCTGAAGCCAGTGGAGCCAAAGAAGCAACTATAGTTCTGGTGATTTTCTATGGCGGCTCCAAGGAAACTGACGGAGCTGGAGAGCATTTCTTTGAAGATTTTTTGTCTGTTTTTTTTTGTCCGGTTTGGAAGGAGAGAATCTGGAACTAGAAGACCTCTCCAAGTCTTCTTCAAAGGAAGGTTTCAGCAATTCTTTTAAAATAAGCTTGTTCTTCTTCTCTTGCAGCACATGGGGACTGAAAGCATGGCAGAGCAAGCAGGATTCTTGGAGATGAATAGCCCCCAAGCAATACACGCACACAGAGTGCCCATCAGTCAATGACATCTTATTATTACATTTGACACACTTTTTAAAGCCCAAAGGCCTGTGCTCTTTAGAATCCCTGGACATGCTGACAGAAAAAAAAAACACATACAGGGGAAAACAGTACGGACACCTTCACCGAAAAAAAAAAAAAAAAAAAAAAAAAAAAACAGTGATAGAGCACGGGAAACTAGAGCTGAAACGACCTAGAGACTGCAGGATAACCACAGGGAGGGCTAGGTCCTCTAAGTTAAATGGGCCTAGCCCAGGGAATAAGCAGGAAAAAAGACACCAGAACAAGCACATAACAAAAACCCGTTAACGTGTATACTACAAAAATACAGAGGAGGGCTAGGCCCTATAACTGAAACAGGCCTAGCCCGTAGACACCAAGAAAAAGAAACTGGATACCAAGGAAAAAGGGCCAACAGAACAAGCCACACAACCAGCAGAAGCAACACACACCAGCTACGAAAATAGCTTTTGGAGCTACAATATCGAAAAATAAACTGAAAAATTGTATTTAGCCACGGCCAAGAGCGAGACCACGTCCGAGCTATACGAGCGGCAAATGAGATCTGGGGATAGGCGTGTTGCAGCATGGGATACCTCTTAGCCACGAGCCAATTGAAGACTTTGAGCAAGAGTATGGCCGAGTCGGAGCCAAGGTTTGGCCCCGAACCCAAGGGTAAGAATGTAGGCGAGACTGGTCTACATAACATTTTCTCTTTCTTTACAGATTTGTTCAGTCTGCTGAGGTCCAATATAGGTCTCCAGTCCCCTGTCTTTTTTGGAACTAAAAAGAATCTTGAGTAAGTTCTGGATCCTGTCTGGTCTACTGGAACTGGCTGGATGACTCTTTTTCTTAGCAACGTTTGGACCTCTGCTGTTGCCTGTTCCCTGTAACTGGGTGGAATGTCCGGGATGTTTTTTGTCGGTGGAGGGGGTGTGGCGAATGGGACGAAGCATCCTCTGGAAATGATACTTTGTACCCAGCTGTCTTTTGTTATTTTGAGCCAGGCATCTGGATACAAAGATAAGTGTCCCCCGACTGCCTCCAGAGCAGGACAGTCAGGCCTCCTTTCAGGAGCACTGGTAGGGCTTCCCAAAGAAGTGATCACTGTCACCCTGATTTTGCGGACCCCCTCTGCCACGAGGGCGGCGTTTTCCATTATTGCCCCCTCCTCTGCCCCTGAAGGTGGGTTGACCACATGTGTCCTGAAAGGCTCCTTGTTTTTTTGGAACCACATTTTTCCTCCCTTTTGACCCTTGAGGTGGGGTCTGGTAGGGGTGGAAAAATGGACTCCAATGACAGACAAGAGTCTTTCCTTCTTGCTCACACCTGGTCAAAGTTTCCTTAACTTTGGGCTCGAAAAGGGATGAGCCATCAAAGGGAGTATTCACAAAGGATTACTTGAAGGGCTCTATGAAGGTACACAAGCGCATCCAGGAGTGTCTCTTAAGAGCAACTACTGTACCTGCTGCCCCACTCGTTCTATCAGCTGCATATGAAATGAGGCGCATGGACGAGTTCACTATGGGGTTGAGGGTAGCAAGCTGGAAGGCAACTTTGTCTGTATCTCCTGCAGCTACTGTACCCTGAAGAGCATCTCCCAGCTCTTTAAAGAGATCTCTTTGTAGTCTCGTAAAATGGGTTAAATAGTTAAGCGAATGGAGTGCAAAGGTCGCTGAACTAAACATGCGCTTCCCATATCGATCCATGATTCTGGAGTCTCTGTTAGGAGGATGGATAGACGAGGAAGTTTCAGACATTTCCTTTTAGGTGGCTGCCATCACCACCATGGCATAAACTGGCAAACCTTTTGTCAAGAAAGATTTATCCTGGGGGGCAGATATAAAATTATTAAGCCTCCTAGGGACAGGCTCCATAGTATCCAGAGACTCCCACGCCCTTCTTGAGACCAGATGCATAAGCTCATCGAAGGGCGGAGACACCCAAGAGGTGGAGGGCTGAGACCCGAAAGCCTTCAGGAGAACCGACTCATCCTCAGTAGGGTTTTTGGACTGCCAGTCACCCCTCTGCCAAAGGATTTCAAGTACCTCAGCAAATGAGATATCCTTAGAGGGGGACCATGGAGACCCTTATGCCTCATCCAAGTCAGTATCAGATGTTAGGGACTCCTGAGGGGAGTTTAGATGTTTCCTCTTACAAACTGTTTTCCTGGGAACCTCATCAGTGGGAGCTTCTGGTGATGACTCGGAAGAGGAAGGGCCACCCAATGGGGCTTCCTGAGGCTCTAGGTCTCTATGCTTGGTCAGAATCTGTGAGGCAGAAGCAGACACAGGCGCTTTAGGGGAGGAGGAAGCCGGACCTGAGGCCGAGGATGTCTTAGGAGACATAATTCTCCTCATGGCATCGATGGCACCTCTGCTCTGATGAAAGGGAACCGACGGATCTGAGGAAACCACTGATACCCCGGCACTGGGAGAGTGGACTCCGAGCCAGAGGTAGGTGCCAAACTCATCCAAGCCGAAGCCCCGAAAGGCAGAGTCGGAATCGACAAGTCAGTTTGACTATCCTTTCCGGATCCGACCAGAGAGTGTCGGCTCCTAGAGTCCTAGATCAGCACTGAGGATGTCAGAGTGAACACAGCTGAAGACACTGGAGCAGGCGTCGGCTCTGAAAGTTCCACAATCGACAAGTCCGACTCCTCTGGCTTCGAAGGACCAGTATGGCTCAGAGGAGGAACAATTGTAGCTGGTATAAGAGTCTTCGGCTCCTAAGCCAGTTGGGTTGAAGCCTATAAATTTTTTCAAAGACCAGTGCCTGTAACAGCTTCTGCACCACGCGATCCACATCCAGATCAGAAAGGCTAATAGAGGACCGAGATGAACGGACCAAAGGTGGTACCGACTGAAATAAAGGACTCTTAGGAATTTCGGATACCGGTTCCAGGACTGGGGACCGGCTCCGAAAAGATAAGACTGTCGGTTCCGATGTTTGTGGAGCCAAAGTTGAAGATTTCTTTGATTTTTTTGTCTCAGAAGTCTTAGAAGACTTTGAAGATTTGCTGGATCCATCTTGGTCGCTCAAAGCTTCTTGGAAGGAGAGTTTCAACAAACCTCTGTCTATTAATTTCCGCTTTCTCTCCTGTAGAACTCTGGAGGAGAAAGAATGGCATATGGAGCAGATATCCTGTAAATGCAAAGCTTGTAAATAGTACACACACTTGACATGGCTGTCAGTTACAGACATCTTTTGGCCACATTTAGGGCACTTTTTAAAGCCTGACTTGGGATGCTTATCTTGGTCAGCCATTATTATCAGACAGAAAATCACTGTCAACTACAAAAAATCCTTAACAGTAATTATCAAACCAAAGCCCTTTAGAAAATTAAGGCTAATTCACACACACACAGCCAAATAATTATCTAAATATTAAAGTGACAGAAAAAAACTCTGTCTAAAGCACAGAATTTTTAATGCTAAGCAGACTATACTAAAGAACAACTTATATAATTCTACTTCACGCATCTCTAGGAATGGTTTAACTGTAGGAGTATGCATAGGTACAAATGTACTAGATCTCTTAGCTTTGTTACCCATATCCTCAGAACTATTTTTAAATAGAAGTTTGAGATCTAAATTACGAGAAAATAATCTTAACTCCGTTAGTGCTTCACTTATATTCCCTTCAGTGGCTGGAATAAAGCTCAGCCCTTTATTTAAAACAGATAATTCAGTGGAAGAAAATACCCTTTCAGACAAATTAACTACATTACAAATGTTCAAGTCACTATAGCACGACTCCGAATAACCGGGCCTACCTTGTTTACACTTTGTTTCCTGTGACAGTCTATATGCCCTTCTAGATTCATCAGTGTAGTTCACTGAATAGCAGTACGAACTCTTCTTCTTCCCCTTGTGTGTTCCTGCACCTTTATCGCTAGCTGAAGATAAACTCGAGCTGTATCTTAAAAATTAGTAGTTGACGCATACCCAAGCTCGGACACATTCCAGTTACTTTAGCTCTCACTCACAACAGAGACAGTTTCAGTTATTAAAGAATTCTCATTTTCATTAGAAAAAGAGTCAAGATCTACAGCTGTGGCACTGCATTTGGTGTAATTAGAAGTTGTAACTGTTACCGCAGGTCGTCTTAGCCGCTTTCCAGGCTTTTGTGACTCTGATAATGACGTACTTGGCTTATTTGTACCAGAAGGTGTGGCTATTCGATTCGTAGTCCCCGCATTGGTTGAGATAGCCAGTTCATTCATCTGTTTCCTTGGCCAGGAAAACACCTGTCGAGTTCTAAAATCATTAAGGTCTCTCAATATTTTATGCTTTTTTTTCATCATAAGTTTTTCTTCAAACACATGTATACGATGAATCATCTCATATTCAACAGAAATGAGACGAAAAAAAGCAGAGGCCAACAGTTCATCTTCCATACTTTCAATTTCCCTTTTCAGGTCTTTCTCAGCATCACAAAAAAGGCGTTCATTAAGAGCATATAATCCGCGCTTAGTTTAAGGTTTAACTCTTGCCATTTTTGCAGCAAAACAGTATATTTATTGCCATATGTAGGCATTTTAGTTATACGTAGCCCTCTTGGAGCAACACCAATTTTAAGGTAAGCACAAAAGCTGTAGCATTGCCACTGCAGCCTTTTAAACTGCTCAGTCTTGTAAGTTAAGGTCTTAATTTTCATAAGAAGCTCACCTTTCTTGTCATCTCGCGTTCATTTGAAGTATTACTGGTACAAAAAGCCAATATTGGATTCTCAGTCATATTAACTATCTCACAAAGTCTTTTGGTAGGCACTCCTTCAACATCTTTACCAGAATCAAAGACACCATGCTGAATATCCATTCTAAAAAGACATGTTCCTGACGAAAACCACAACCCAAATAAAGAATAAAATCTCCTATAGGAACCAAAGTATTCCCAGGTACCCAAAAGCACAAAAACAAAAATAAACTAGGAATACAACGTCAAGACTTGTTTTTAATAAGACAAACGAAAAGTCAAGCATAAGCTCTTTCTCAATGCATAAATAGCTGGGTTAATGGTCACAATAAATATTCAAATCAACCTTCAATTACATATTTAAAAAAGTCACAGACATAATTAACCCTTCCTAGACATAAGATAAAAACAAGACAAAATAAGACATACAGATACATACAGCCTGGTCAATATAATTGCTAATTAATACAGTCATGTTTATATTTACGAATAGGTTTTAAACTATTTTAAGAATTCAATCCTGGATACACAGAAGCTCGAAAATAATCTATCCACTTACATTCTGCAAGCTCAGTCTGAAGTCTGATGTCACCACCCCTTATACCTACATTTACAACTTGAACTACTCGAAATTTAAAAGAATGTGTATCACCTTTTAACTTAACCTTTTGAAGTGCAAGATGACAAGAAAGGTAAACTTCTTATGAAAATTAAGACCTTAACTTACAAGACTGAGCAGTTTAAAAGGCTGCAGTGGCAATGCTACAGCTTTTGTGCTTACCTTGAACTTGGTGTTGCTCCAAGAGGGCTATGTATAACTAAAATGCCTACTTATGGCAATAAATATACTGTGTTGCTGCAAAAATGGCAAAAGTTAAATCTTAAACTAAGTGCGGATTATATGCGCTTAATGAACGACTTTTTTGTGATGCTGAGAAAGACTTGAAAAGGAAAATTGAAAGTATGGAAGATGAACTGTTGGCCTCTGCTTTTTTTCATCTAATTTCTGTTGAATATAATGAGATGATTCATTGTATATATGTGTTTGAAGAAAAACTTATGATGCAAAAAAAGCGTAAAATACTGAGAGACCTTAAAGATTTTAGAACTCAACAGGTGTTTTCCTGGCCGAGGAAACAGATGAATGAACTAGCTATGTCGACCAATGCAGTGACTACGAATCGTGCAGTCACACCTTTTGGTATGGTACGAATAAGCCAAGTACGTCATTATCTGAGTCACAATAGCCTAGAGAGCAGCTAATTACAATAAATGCAGTGCCGCAGTTGTAGATCTTGACTCTTTTTCTAATGAAAATGAGAATTCTTTAATAACTGAACCTGTCTCTGTTGTGAGTGAGAGTTCAAGTAACTCGAATGTGTCCGAGCTTGGGTATGAATCAACTACTAATTTTTTAGAGACAGCTCGAGTTTATCTTCAGTTACCAATAAAGGTGCAGGAACAAACAAGGGGAAGAAGCAGAGTTCATACCCCTATTCAGCGAACTACACTGATGAATCAAGAAGGGCATATAGACTCTCACAAGAAACAAAGTGTAAACAAGGTAGGCCCGGTTACTCGGAGTCGGGCTATAGTAACTTGAACATTTGTAATGTAGTTAAAGGAACACTCCGGCCTCCCCTACATGAAAACTCAACTGCGAGTTTTCTTTTATCATTACAGATTCATCCTTGGTACAAGCAGTTCCCTAACTGCATTAAAATGTTTAAGTATTCTTTACTTCTACCCTTCAGTAGCGTAGGGCTGGTAAGCCCATCCCTCATCCATTCATCATGCAGTATATCGCATGGTTTCTAAAGGAATTTGTCACCTCCTTCATTACGTACCTCCAACACAGGCCAATGAGTAGTTCCACCTGCCTTGGCACTTCCCACACTGTGATGTATGCTGTACCTGCTTGGTGAGGTAACAAGAAGTTATGTACTCACCATAACGTTCGATGTATGTAGTCCATCTCGCCTCACATTCTTACCCATGGGTTCAGAGCCGAATATCGGCTCCGACTCGGCCGATTTTTACTAGCTCAAAGTCTCTCATTGGCTGGGCTAAGAGGGTATCCCAAGATGCACTGCTCCCTATCCCCAGATCTAGTCTGCTGCGAAACAATGTATACACTACATACACACCTCACATGCATATAAAAACAGTCACTCAGGAAAAGGACTCAGCGGGTGACAACCTGTACTCTAAATCTTATGCTCCAAATCCTCCAGGCAGGGGGAAGGTGGGAGGGTAAGTAAGAATGTGAGTTGAGATGGACTACATACATCGAATGTTATGGTGAGTACATAACTTCTTGATGTTATGTAGTCCTATCTCGCCTACATTCTTACCCGTGGGACAGCGTCCCTAGCACCTACATCCTGGGTGGCTCATAGGAAAATACTCCTGAGAACTGTGGACCCAAAGGAAGATCTGCCCCTGGAAACCACGTCCAATTTGTAATGAGAAACAAAGGTGTGGGGAGAAGCCCAAGTAGCTGCAGCAAATATATCATCCATTGACAATCTAGCTTGATAGGCTGTGGATGTGGAAACAGCCCACGTAGAATGTGCCTTGACTGGAAATGGCAAATTTTTGTCTCCTGCTTGATAGATAAAAGAGATGCAACTGGCTATCCATCTAGAAAGCGTAACCTTGGATATTATAGAACCCAATCAGTTTTCCGAAAAGGACACACAAAGAGTTGGTCAGACTTCCGGATATCCTTTGTCCGGTGTAGATAGAAGCGTAATTGTCTATGCACATCCAATTGGTGAAATCTAAATTCTGCTTTGTTAGAGAAGTGGGGAAAGAATACTGGCAGCTCAATGGACTGATTAATGTTAGACACAGAAGCCACTTTGGGAAGAAACGATGGGTTTGGTCTTAGAGAGAGACCCTATCTTTCTGAAAGATTAGATATGGGGGCTTGATGGAGAGGGCTTGAATTTCCGAGACCCGACGAGCTGAAGTGATTGCTATTAAGACTGTTTTCCATGTTAAGAATTTTAACTCACGGGTAGCTGCAGGCTCGAAAGGTGGCAGTGTGAGTGCTTGGAGAACAAAATTGAGGTCTCAGGGCATGGTGGGTTCTGACACTGGGGGACGAAGTAACAGGGTACCTTTTAGGAATGCTTTGCATAGTCTGTGGGCCATAAGACTAGGTTAATTTGCTACGTGGAAATTAGACATTGCCGCCAGTTGGACTTTGATGGTGGCTGATGCGTATCCCTGATAGAAAAACATTGACAAGAATTCCAGAACTGAATCTATCGGGGCTGTATAAGGATCGATACCTCTAGAATGAGCCCAGATGGAAAACCTTTTCCATTTGCTAGAGTAAATCTTCCTAGTGGATGGCTTATGGGAAGACAATAGAATATGGACCACCTCTGGTGAAAAATTATGACGTCTGACTAGCGATGGAAGTGAAGTAGCCAGGCTGTCAACTGGAGAGTCCTCAGAGAGGGGTGGAACTGTCCCGACATGTGTGTCAGCAAATCTGGTAGAGGGTCCAGAATCCAAGGAGTGTCCACAACGTATGGTTGAAGAAAGGGAAACCATACTTGACGAGGCCAATGTGGAGCAATCAGAATCATTCTGCTTCCCAAGGATTGAGCTTTCTGAATCACCCTCGAGAGAAGGGGAAATGGAGGAAAGCATAAAGCAGACCGGAGAGCCAATCGTGAACCAGAGCGTCCCTGGGTGACTCCCCCTGTGGGGGGATCAGCGTGAAGTAGTTGCTGCATTTTGCATTGAGAGGGCTGGCAAACAGGTCACAGCAAGGCTGACCCCATCTGCTGAAGATTCGCTCTGCAACCAGGCGATTCAGGGACCACTAGTAAGGCATACGTATTGCTCTGCTTAGCCTGTCCACTATAACGTTGGATTTCCCTGGAATGTGCATTGCCACCAGGAACCATTGGGAAGCTATTGCCCAATTCCACACTCGCATGGCCTCTCTGCATAGGGGGTATGATCGTGTCCCCCCTTGCTTGTTGAGATACCACACTACTGACATGTTGTCTGAGTGTATCGCAATAGTCCCTAGAGGAAGAACTTCCTGAAGTGCCTGCAACGCAAGAAGCACTGCTCTCATCTCTAGGACATTTATATGCGAATGTATCTCGTGTTCTTGCCACGTGCCTTGGATTGTCCTGCCGAGATAATGCCCCCCCCCCAATCTGGGAGGCGTCCGTGGTCATCGTGGCGACAGGGACAGGAGGAACGAAGGGCTTTCCCCCGTTTAAATTGCTGGTGCACAGCCACCAACGGAGATCCTGCTTGCACCTGTCTGTGATTAAGATGGGATGAGATAGTGGGAGTCTTTGTACAGACCATTGGACAAAGAGGAGACACTGAAGAAGTCTCATGTGTAATCTTACTAAAGGGACTAGCATGATAATCGCTGCCATGGACCCTAGGAGTTGTAGAACCACTCTTGCCTGCACTTGTCTGAGTGGCATCAATATATGAATTTGTCGTTGCAATACCATGATCCTTTCTTGTGGTAGAAATGCTCGCATTAGAATGGTGTCCAGCTCTGCTCCTATAAAGGTGACACGCTGTGAGGGCAATAAGGCAGATTTTCCCCAGTTTATCGTTATGCCCAACTGGTGACATAGACTGATGGTAGCGTCCTTTGTTTGAACTAGTTGATGCCTGGTGGGGGCGGTAAGGAGCCAGTCGTCCAGGTACGGAAACACCTGGAATCCTTGACATCTCAAGTGAGCCGTCACCACTGCCATGCATTTGGTGAACACCCTGGGGGCTGTGGTGAGACCAAACAGCAGGGCTCAAAACTGGAAGTGACTGGCTCCCAGCCGGAAGCGTAGGTGACTCCTGGATGCTTTGTCCATTTTGCTATGGTAATAAGCATCCTTGAGATCGATGGAGCACATCCAAACTTCCTCTCCCAACAATGGGAGAATTGACTGTAGCGTGACCATACGGAACTTAGACTTGTGTACATAATTGTTGAGTTGACTGAGATCTAGTATGGGTCTCAGGTCCCCTGTTCTTTTCGGCACCAAAAAGAATCTTGAGTAAGTCCCTAATCCGATTTGGTCTGAGGGGACTGGTTGGATGGCTCCCTTTTCCAGCAGCTGAGACACCACCGAGGCTTGCTTGATCCCTTTGACTGGGTGGAATGTCTGGGATTTTTCTTATTGGCGGGGGTATTGAAGAGAATGGGATGAGGTAACCTCCGGAAACTATCCTTAGTACCCATCAGTCTTGGGTGATGCCCTCCCAAGCTTCCGGGTATTTTGAAATTCGACCCCCGACTGGCTCCGGATAAGCACAGTTGGGCACACCCTCAGGAGTGAGAGTATGGAGAGCCACGAAAGGAGTCGCGGTCTCCAGAATTGCGGGGGCCCCCACTGCCTCTGGGGCGACGTCTCCCTGAGTACCCCCCCTGCCTCTGGAGGGGGGTTCACCTTGTGTGGCAGGAAAGAACCTCTGTGATTTCTTGAACCACATCTTCCCCCCTCGCTGGGCCTTGGGATAAGGCCTAGAAGGAAGGGAAAAATGCACCCCGACGGCAGACAGGATCTTTCCCTCTTGCTCGCACCTGGTGAGAGTGTCTTTCACTTTGGTCCCAAACAAGGAGGAACCGTCAAAAGGGGCGTCAGTGAAGGAAGACTTGAAGGCCACCGCAAAGTGACACAGGCATAGCCAGGCTTGCCTTCTAAGGGCGACCCCTGAGCTCGCCACCCTGCTCGCTCCTTCGGCCGCATATGAGATGAGCCGCATGGAAGAGTTAGTGATGGAAGTGAGGGTAGAAACCTGTGCGTTTACCGTCTGAGCTACCGCCTCAGGTATGTTACCCGTAAGAGTATCTCCCAGTTCTTTGAGGAGATTTCTCTGGAGCCGAGTGAAGTGAGATAAATAATTCAGCGACCGTAAGGTGAAGGTTGCTGAAGACAGGGTACGCTTCCCATATCAGTCCATGGTCCTAGACTCCTTGTAAGGAGGATGGACCGATGAGGAAGATTCGGCAACTTCCTTCTGGGTGGCTGCTGCCACCACCATGGCATCTACCGGTACTCCTTTTGATAGACATTCTTTCCCCTGGGGTGCAAACAGGAACTTGTTGGGACGCATAGGCACGGGTTCTACAGAATCAGGATTTTCCCACACTCTTCGACAAATGAGGTCAAGCAGCTCGTTGAAGGGTGGAGACATCCAGGAGATGGAAGGCTGAGCGCCAAAAGCCTTAAGGAATACTGACTCCTCCTCGGAAGGGTTTTTGGAAGGCCAGCCTCCTCTTTGTTTCAGTATCTCCAGGATATCGAAGAAGGAAACATCATCAGAGGAAGTAAAACAAACAAGGCGACTCTGTCAACACGTGGACTTATTTAATAACTTTCAATAAAACAAAAACATAACTCAGAACAGGCAACACACATAGATTAAAAAAGATACTGAGCGCTTTCACCCCTGCACACTAAGGGTATCTTCAGAGTATCAGTGGCTTCACATAACACATCAGTTAAATAATGTAGCTGGTCTTAATTAACCAATCACAATAAGTCATTGAACCAACGCCTCCATAAATCAAGGAAATAAATATTAATAATCAAAATCTAAAAATTCTGTCAAAAGATTCTGTCATAAAACATATATAAACTTATAATGAACATGTAAAAACAGGGTGGTATTGTAATGAAAAACATTAAAACTATTGCTAATGATAAAATACATGTTTAAATTAATAACATAAAAACTATCAAATGTCAATATTGATGCTTCATAAATAGTTCCCCTTCATATAAAATGAAATTTATACTTCAAAATACTTAAAACTGAAATTTGTTCATTAATGCCAAGTGTATTGTTGGCATTTAATCTTAACTGCCATAAACATTCTTTAACTTCTAAAAGAATGTTATCGTCACCTCCTTTACTTGAATTGTAAGGGATCCTGTCAATAACAAAAAATATAAATCTTTTAAAATCTTTACATTTGGTGCTATGGGTATACAGTGAATTGGTAAATTTTTTATTCTTTATGTCTCTATTATGTTCCATGATGCGATCCCTTAACCTCCTAATGGTTTTCCCAATATAATAAGCTGGACAGGATAAACATGAGGCCAAATATATTACCATTTTTGTGTTGCAGTTACAAAAACCTGGACACTTAATAGACCTACCATAACTTTGTACTACCACATACGGACCATCATTTATAAATTTACGTCTTACAAAAAACACATTTACTCATTTTTGAATTCTTATAGAATTGATTATTATAACTTGTCTCAAAATATTCTTTTAAATTCTTCCCCCTACTATATGTAACATTTGAGTAATTTCCTATTATTTTCGCAACTTCTGACTTATTCACAAAAACACTAGCCCATGTCTCATTTAATATATTGATTATTGCACATGTTTCTTCATTAAAAGGTAGAATAAAAGCATCCTTCTTATTCTTCATTGATTCCATTTTTCTAATTAGTGAATTTTCATGCCCATATTTTAAAATGGGTTTATATATAATGTGTCTTTTGTGTAAAATCTCTTTTTTCAATCGAATAAGTAATTTTTGTGGGTAACCTCTGTCTTGAAACATTTTAATAAGTTTGTCCATTTCAATAAAAAACTTGGTGTCTTCGCTTATAATACGGGATAATCTCACCATCTGTCTTTTACCAAATTCTTCTTTTGAAAATGTGGATGGCTACTACTATAATGTAGAAAAGAATTTGAATAAGTTTTTTTTCCTAAATATGTTTGATTCTAGTCCATCCTTATTTATATGAAATGAAATATCTAGATATTCACAATCATTATCAAAAATTTTATGTGTGAAAGTCAAAAAGGTGGATGTGGTGTTAATGAATGATATAAATTCTAACATTTCATCCTTATTTCCTCTCCAAAAAATTAATATATCATAAAGGAATCTACAGTAAAGTATAATTTTAGACCAATATTTAGAAGTAAAGATACTTTCTGTTTCCCATTGTGCCAATACTAAGTTGGCATATATGGGGGCACACCTGGCACCCATAGCCACACCTGCACATTGTCTATAATATTCTCCATCCATGTAAATATAGTTATTTGTTAAAACCAATTCCATCATTTCAATAATTAATTTACGTTTGACAATGTGCATCGTACTGAATTTTGACAAACTTGCTTCAAACATAAATAGACCCAATTTGTGTGGTATAAGTGAAAATAGGTTAACTATATCTACAGTGACCATCACAGTATCCTTGTTTATAAGGGCAGCATGTTCCTTAACAACTTCCAAACAATGCCACAAATCTTTAAGAATGTGTGGTAACATAGTTAAGGTGTCTCTACAATTTACATCAATATAATGGGCTACAGCCTCCAATTTTGATCCTTTAGCTGAAACAATTGGTCTAAAAGGTGGATTATTTAAACTCTTATGAATTTTGGGTATACCAAAAATAGATGGAGTAATAGGAAACTCAACCAAAAGATAATCATATTCATCCTTATTGATCATACCTTCCATCAAATATTCATATAATAACCAGTCTACTTTTGTTCATAGGTTCATACTAGGCTATCTGCCCAAGGGCATTTATAAGCCTAGCCCATAGTTATGTGGCTTTCGCCACCCCTTTAGTTTGAATAAAAACTATGCCTATCATTTTGCTGTGCCTCTGTCAAGCAGTGACACTGAAGTAATCCCTGGGATATATCTGCAATCTCCCATCCATTGGTCAAGATTCCTCTTGAACAAGGCCAGAGAGGTGCTCTGCCTCACATGTACCGGGATTTTGTTCCACAGCATAGGGAGTCTCTGGGTGATGAATCTGTCCCTCCAGCACGTTCTATTTATAACCGTGTCAAGGTTTAAGTCTCCCGCCCTTGTGGTTTTGAGGGATCTAGATTTTTTGAGGTGAAGCATATTCATCAAATCTGGGTTTGACATGGCCTTATATGTCAGGCACAGGTCACCTCTGAGCAAGCGGTATGAGACTGAATAGAGCTGGAGTTCTTTCAGTCGGGCAGCATAAGACATATTTTGAGACCCTTTATCCTTTTGGTGAGGAACTTTTGGGGCCTTTCAAGCTGCAGCAGGTGTCTGGTCAGATACATTCGAACGGGCATTGTACTCAATCACAGGCCTAATGAGTGACGAGTACAGGGGGACGATGACCTCCCTTGATCTAGATGTGAATCCCTTCATGATCAGGTGGGCGATATAGAAGGTTTTCCTAACTACTTTAGCAACATGAGTGTCAAGCGAAGGCTACTGTCAACCTGGGTCCCCAGATCCCTGATGACTTTTTCTGTGCTCAGTGGATTGCCACCTATATGGTAGCTAGGGGTAACCTTGTTTTTCCCGAAGGGTATGACTATGCATTTTTTGGCGTTTAACTTTAGGCCATGGCTCTGGCACCAGTTATCCGTTTCTGTGAGGCCCTTCTGGAGGATATCTGTGTCAGATGTGTTTTCGACTATGGCCCAGTTTGCAGTCATCTGCAAACTTTGTCAGCCATAACCCTCCTGTGTTTGCTTGTACTTCAGAAAAGTAGATGCCGAACAAGAGTGGACCCAGGACTGAGCCCTGTGGGACACCACTTGTAACAGGCTTTGAGTCTGACATGGCTCCAGCAACTCTGACCCTGTGGGTTCTATCACTTAGCCAGTTTGCAACCCATCTTGTGATGTATGGGTTTACATTCAAGCTGATGAGTTTTTCGATGATACCTGAGTGGGGTATTGTGTCGAAGGCCTTTGCCAGGTCGAGGTAGGCTGTATGGACTGCCTTTCCCTCATCAATGGCCTTGGTGACTGTCTTGAAAAAGTCAACCAAGTTTAAGAGGCAGGATCTGCCTTTGACAAAGCCAAACTGGGTTGAATCCAAAGTCTGCAAGTTCCCTATGTCTTTATTTATGAGTTCCATTATGATCCTCTCCATGGCTTTGCAGATAAGGCTTGTCAAGCTAATGAAGAAAGAACCTCTGTGATTTGTACAGGCTCTACACATCTTATATTTAGACACTTTTTGATAGGTTTCTCTGTCACTTAACATATTAGTCATTTTATTTAAATAATCTATCTTAGACATTATCACAACCCCTCCACCTTTATCCAGTTTCATAACTCTGTATTGATCAGTTTTTGTCAACTCTTTCAAACAAAATCTCTCAGCTGTAGTTAAGTTGTCATTAAAACTCTTTGTTTTAGAGAGAACTCTAAGTATTTGTACCTCACATAACATTTCACCCTTTGACTGGGTGGAACGTCTGGGATTTTTCTTATTGGCGGGGGTATTGAAGAGAATGGGATGAGGTAACGTCCGGAAACTATCCTTAGTACCCATCAGTCTTGGGTGATGCTCTCCCAAGCTTCTGGGTATTTTGAAATTCGACCCCCGACTGGATCCGGATAAGCACAGTCGGGCACACCCTCAGGAGTGAGAGTATGGAGAGCCACGAAAGGAGTCGCGGTCTCCGGAATTGCGGGGACCCCCTCTGCCTCTGGGGTGACGTCTCCCTGAGTACCCCCCCTGCCTCTGGAGGGGGGTTCACCTTGTGCTGCAGGAAAGAACCTCTGTGATTTCTTGAACCACATCTTCCCCCCTTGCTGGGCCTTGGGATAAGGCCTAGAAGGAAGGGAAAAACGGACCCCAATGGCAGACAGGGTCTTTCCATCTTGCTTGCACCTGGTGAGAGTGTCTTTCACTTTGGTCCCAAACAAGGAGGAACCATCAAAAGGGGCGTCAGTGAAGGAAGACTTGAAGGCCACCGCGAAGTGACACAGGCATAGCCAGGCTTGCCTTCTAAGGGCGACCCCTGAGCTCGCCGCCCTGCTCGCTCCTTCGGCCGCATATGAGATGAGCCGCATGGACGAGTTAGTGATGGAAGTGAGGGTAGAAGTGAGGAAGATTCGGCAACTTCCTTCTGGGTGGCTGCTGCCACCACCATGGCACCTACCGGGACTCCTTTTGATAGAAATTCTTTCCCCTGGGGTGCAGACAGGAACTTGTTGGGACGCCTAGGCACGGGTTCTACAGAATCAGGATTTTCCCACACTCTTCGACAAATGAGGTCAAGCAGCTCGAAGAAGGGTGGAGACATCCAGGAAGGCTGAACGCCAAAAGCATTAAGGAATACTGACTCCTCCTCGGAAGGGTTTTTGGCCAGCCTCCTCTTTGTTTCAGTATCTCCAGGATATCGAAGAAGGAAACATCATCAGAGGAAGACTTGGGGGACCCTTCGGATTCCTCGAGGTCAGTATCGGAGGTGAGAGACTCATCCTGGGAGTCTATGTGCTTCCTCTTGCACAATTTCTTTCTAGGGGGCTCCTCAGGCAAAGACTCTGGGAGACCCTCAGAAGGTTGGGGACCACTCGTGGAGGTGTCCTTAGGGCCTGGCACTTTGCTGTCCAAGGACAGGTGAGTGTCAGAGGCTCAAGCCGGGGTGGTGGGGGACGGAATGACCGATCCGGTTAATGTAGCTGACGATCTTGCCAGCGCGCTCCGTATGGACTCGAAGGCAGGTCCTCCCGGGTCCGAGAACCGACCGGCCTCCGAGGCCACGACCGGGGTCCCCCGAGCCGATGCACCGAGTGGGAGACTCAGAACCGACAGCTGTCCTGAAGTATCCCCCTCGGGCCCGACTGAAGAGACCCGAGTCTTGAACCCTGTGGATGGAACCAACATGGTCGGAGCCGAAGTCGACACCGATAAACCCAAAGGGGGTATCGGAGCCGGCGCAGGAACATCACTCAGAGCGGAGCATACCGGCTCCGACAAGGATGTGGTGAAAAAAGGAATCATCGAAATGGTCATGGAAACTGGCTCCGGAGCCGAGTAGGTCGGAGCCGAAAACAATTTAGCCAACACTGGCGACTGCTGGAGCCTCTGCACTACCCTGTCAACATCCAAATCAGTAAGTCTGGAGGATTTGGAGGCGATAGATGGAGACTGGGATCTCTTGTCCGGTGAACCCATTCTGACACTGGGCGATCGGCTCCGAATGGGCTCAAGGATAATTGGGGCCAACGCCGATTCAGTTAATACAGATATCTCCTGCGGCCCCGAAGACGGTGGAGCCGAGGAAGAAGAGTCCAAAACTGTAATCTTCTCCGAAGTGGCAGATGGAGCCGGAGACCTTTTCTTGGACTTGGAAGCTTTAGACTTAGTACTAGAAGCCGAATCAATAGCTTCCTCAAAAGATGGTTTTAAAAGTCCTTTTAAAATTAACTTGTTTTTTTCTCTCCTGGAGCACCCTAGGACTGAACACGTGGCAAAAGCTAGACGACTCCTGTAAATGGATGGCTCCGAGGCAGTAGACACACACACAATGTCCATCTGTGATGGACATTTTATATCCACATTTGGAACATTTCTTAAAGACAGAAGGCTTATGTTCCTTATGATCTTTGGACATTATCAATGAGCAGAAAGAGAGCCTAGATGTAACTGGCAAAAAATGGCGAGAAACACCACCACAAATTTGAACACAGGTACAAAAAACCAACAGGTACACAGAGAACCACTAATCTAAACAGTTCACACAACAAGACACAGCGGGGAGCAGTACCAGTCACACACACAAGAACCTCTAATTGAAACAGTTCTTCAGGAAAACACAAGACCAAGAATTAATTAAACGAGAGAGAGAAAGAGAGAGAGAGACGGGAGGGCTAGGTCCTCTAACTAAAACGGGCCTAGCCCGCTGGAAAGAAGGGATACCAAACTACTAACACAAGCACTGAAACACACACACAAATTAGCGATCTGCAAGAATAGCTATTAAAATAGCTTTTGGGTTGAATAAACAACCTTTCTCAAAGAGAAAAGTTAAAAAAGAGGGTACTTAGCCACAGCCAAGCGAGACCACGTCCGAGCTCTACAAGCGGCAAACGAGATCTGGGGATAGGGAGCAGTGCATCTTGGGATACCCTCTTCGCCCAGCCAATGAGAGACTTTGAGCTAGTAAAAATCGGCCGAGTCGGAGCCGAAAGAACCCACGGATAAGAATGTAGACGAGATAGGACTACATAACATCAGCTGTTATAAAACTAGTGGTCACGGACTTGTGGAACATTTCTTATTGTTGTGGAACTTTTAACTTAGTGACTGTTTCTGCACGGATTGAACACAGTTTTGTAGAAGCACTTCTGTTGCTATTGAAACAGTGGCTGAAGGCTTTGCGAAGCATGGAAATCAGGCAGTATCTAATTTTTTTTTATTTTTACTTGTTGCAATAAAAAAAAGTATTTGCCCATTTCTGTCCGCGTGTGTAATGGAATGTGTGCACAGAAGAGAGAGAGACACACACAGACTTAATTGAGTAATAGATCCCAGGTACCAGCTATATCACATTTACTTTGACCTCCATGATTTTCCCACTGCGACTGTCACAATTAAATGTATATAAATGAATGCCTTGCAACTACCAGGGCTCTATTACTCGATTCAGTCTGTCTCTCTCTCTATCACACACACACACACACACACACACACACACACACACACACACACACACACACACACACACACACACAGTCGGTTCTGCTTTTGTGCACATTAATAGAAGACTGACCAGGATGTTAAACAGGAAAAAATAAAAAGAACAAAATGTTGTGATAGTGCCGTACCGACTGAATGCTGATTTGTTTCTGTATTTGCGGTTGTGCCTTTTTTCATCAAACAGTCCTCAGTTCATCTATGAAAGGTAACTCATATTTCCAGTGGATTTGTCCTTTGTATGTTTTAAACTTGAGGCACTTTTTTCAAGTAATTTTTTTCTCAGTACACCTTTTTCATTTGCAAATTTAAAATCTAAAACAATGAGGTGACGTTTATAAAGTAATAGATTATAATTTATTTGTAAATGTTTCAGACGTGTTTCAGCATGTTAAAAATAAATACAGTCCCTGTAGCAAAAGCTTCGGCTATTTCTTCAGTATGTTCTTCTGCATGCATTCTGGTTAATATAATTCTCATAGAAGGGCTAACATATGCTTTCGCCTGAGGGGCTATCATTGTTGGAGGGAAACTATACAGGGTTATGAAAGGATCTTTGTTAAAACGAAAAAAATGACCTAGAATGAGGATAATACTATATAATTAGAAGTAATCATTCCAAATCTCTTTTTTTAAATTCATCTTGCTAAAGCAAATGAAAATGAATTACTAACTACAGCAAATTCAACATTCGAAAGAATGTGGAGAAATATGCTTGCATTTGCAGTTTGAGCAGGCTGGCTAAACATAAGGAGTGTGGCGTTCATTAAGTTATTGATTAGAGGGCTTCAAGCAAAGGCAGTGGTTCTGGCACACATTGTCAGGTTTAGAGAAAAAACATAAGTGAGTACCCAAATTAAGAAAGAAAACATCAGTGCAGATGAAGGGCTCCAAAGCTGTCGTGTTCAGTTTCCTAACATGGAAGCCTCTTTTTTATCTTCTTCTTTTCTAACTTTTTTTTTAATAAAGCTCATGTCATCTCATCATGATAAGGTTAGCTGTCAGAGGATGCAGAAATACAGAACAAACATTCCCCTAAAAATTAATTACATGCCCACCTCTTAATTGAAATACACAAAGTATTATAAAATAGCAAACACAAGTTAATTTAGTGCTTGTCAAAATACTTGAAACCAGTGTTTGTTAGACATACAGTATGTGGTGGTACATTTCCGAAGTGTGTGTGTGTGTGTGTAGTTATATTATATAATATGATAATATATTATTTATTGTTGTTTGTTAACCGGGAAAGTCCACTAGGTTGAAAACCCATTTTCATTGGAGGTCCGGGGAGAAAGGCTCCAGTTACAGCAATCAGGAATATATAAACATGTATAAGCAATCAAAAATGCATAAACTAGACTTATTACAACTTTTCTAAATAATGATAGTATATTTTTCTAGGAATTAGCATAAGCTGCAAGAAATACATAGTTAAGTTAGTTTTTAGTAGTGTACATAGAATATTTTTGTGTGACTACAAGTATGAGGAAAAGACAAATGGGTACAATATTTTTAAAGAAGGAAAGAAAAAAACAAAAATAGACTTTATTACAGAAATCGACACAAAGGCCAAAGATGTGCAGAAATGGAGTTTTGACCAGTAAAAAAAGAGGTCTATTTCACACAGGATTAACTTGGAAATGAAGGGTGTCAAATATTTTCAAGTTTTAAATATAGCTTAAGGAGGTCTATGATTTTGTGAGAGGGGCATGTCAGTTTATTAAGAGTTTATTAAGGAAGTGATTTTTTTTTAGAGTGAGTCTGAAGTTAAGGAATCTAATTGAGTGATAGTGGGTGGGTAGAGTGTTCTAGAGTTTAGAGATGGCATGTGAGTATAAGCTTTGTCGAGCCCTTTTATGGGCTTTGTAAATGCGTAGGAGTAGTTTGATAGTGGATCGAAGTTTTCTGATGGGGGTGTAGAATTGTAAGATTGAGTGGAGAGATGGGAACCTTTCTTTATTGTATATTACTTTATGGGCTAGTGTTAGCTGGGTGTCTTGAAGGAAGTGAGGGAATTCAAACCATTTTAGTTCCTTAATTGCTAATTAGTTGCTAGTGAATTTTGCTATTTTATAATGACATAATTGTAGTTGGTTAGTGATGTGTGCAGATTAGTAAAAATGGGGGAACCATAGAGGAGGGATTGGAGCAGGAGGGTATTGGCAAGTTTTATTTTTGTGGGGGTATCTGTGTATAATTTCTGTGTGTAGTTTGCCAAGTTTAAATGTGTTTTTATAGCATTTAGAATATGTTGCTCATAGGATAGCTTGTCATTGACAGTAATATCTAATAGTTTTGCTGACTTTGCTACTTCGATTTCAGTCCTATTGAGGGAATAAATCTTAAAATCATGTAGAGGTGGTTTACAAGAGAAAAGTAATAGTTTGGATTTCTTGGTTTTTATGAGAGGTTGTGATTCATTTAACTACGATTCTATGTTAGTAAAGGCCTTTTATGTTATTTTTTTGAAGGTTGGAGGAGGATATGATTATGGAATCATCAGCATATTGGATTAGTGAGCTCTGTAGAGAGACAGAGTAAAGATCATTTATGAACAAGCTAAAAAGCAATAGTCCTAAGACAGACCTTTGTGGAAAACCTGTTTTATTGATTGTGTAACTAGACTGTTTGCTTTGCCATCTTAGTGATTGTTGTCCGTTATTCAGGTAGCTAGAGAACCAGTTAAGGGTATGTTGGGAGCATCCTAGAGCTGCAAGCTGCTGAAGAAGTTTAATGTGTGATACTGTGTCGAATGCTTTTGACAGGTCCAGTAAGAGCACTGATGTTAATAGACCAGTATCCAAAGCCTTGTTCACAGCATCAGTAAAAAAGAATAGGACTGTTATAGCACTGTGTGCTGGGCTGGAATCCATGTTGGGTATGGGCAAGTAGATTGTTATCACAGAGGTATTTTAGTAATTGATGTATACATTTCTCTAGTATTTTAGATAATGGGGGAGAGAATTATGCAATAGGGTTATTATGGATATTTTCCAGATCTGAGGGATTTTAGACTCTGAGATAGACCTATTGAGTAGGATTTTGATAAGTTAAGTTATTGCTTTGGCACCAAGTTTCAAATATTTGGAGGGGAGATTGTCTGCAGATAAGGAGCTTGGTCTTAACTGGTTTAATAGTTTGAGAATTAGAGAGGTGGGCACAGGTTTTAGGTTGAAAGTTTGGATTTAGATTATTGTGGAAAGTGGAGTGTGTCCTGAAGCCATTAGGAGTTGAGTTAGAGGTGTTTATCTTATTATTTGGGAATTCTTTGGTTTTGGGTGAGGGTCCTTGACAAGTGTAGCAATGCTATCCATAAAGTAGGAGTTGAAAATGTGGGCTATTTGTTGTGGGTCTTTATCTGGAAAAGGTGATGAGTTTTGTATTGTACCAGGGTTAAGGAGTGAAGAGACTGATTTCCAAAATGTGTGTGTGTGTGTGTGTGGGGGGGGGGGTTCTTGAACTCAATAATTGTTGTGAGAAGTAGTGTTTCTTATCATTTTTGGCTAGTTTTTTGCTGCATTGCCAAACTGAACTTAATTTCATTTGCTAGAGGTTTTTTTTCTGCAATTCTTTCTAGGCTTGGTCCCTTGATTGAAACATTTTTTAGTTGGTTTAGTAAGCCAGGTAGCATGACTGTTTTTTTATTCTTCTATATTGGAGTAGGGCTCACATATTTATGATCTTAAGGAAGGTATTAGTAAAGTAGTGTACTGCTTTTCCTAATGGTAAATATTTCAGTGGAGTCCAGTTATGGGTGTTTGGAGCATTGTTGAATGTTATAAGGTTAAAATTTGTTAGGTGCCTGGCTGCTCTATATGAGTGGGGTTTTGGAACCTGTGTATCCGTTCTATGTGGGAAGATAGGTAGATGGTCACTGAGAATATTGGAGAGGGTAACAGTGTTATAATACTTTTGTGGGTCTGAAACTAGGATCAAATCTAAGGTTGATTCTGGCTGATTGTTTAGAATTCGTGTGGAGGATGTCACCAGTTGTGTGAACCTATAGAGGTTAATGCAATTTTCAGGTGTTCTGGATGTTAGGTTCTGCCAATTTATGTTGGTATCTCCTAGAATGATAGTTTTGCTATTTGTTTTTCTACACACACACACACACACACACACACACACACACACACACACACACGTATGCATCACCAAATGAAGTGGTCGTGGTTTTATGTCTAGGACTAGATATAATTGATTAGAATGGTGGGCACACCTGTTTTTTGTGAATCTTTGGGATACCAAATATTTTCCCAACTCAGGCTCGTCCACCGTTAAGAATTCATACAAACTATAATCAATATATTTTTGATTGAACAAATAAAATAATTCAAAGTCAATATTCTTGAAACTATTAATAACCATTGCTTTATTAACTTTTTCGTAGAAGACAGCAAAACACAATAACTTACAAATTTCAGATTTATATTTCACTTTTTCCATCACCACTAATCCACATCCTTTATCCACGTTCGCATATCTGAGATGTTTATAAGTCGTTAACTTACTATTTGCTTCATCTTGAGATTTATTTAAATTATACAGCTGGACTGTTGCTTTATTTCTACCTAACCTATCAAATTCAGCTTCATATGACTTGGCAAAAGCATTAAGGGTCCTATTTAAGCCAAGATTAAAAGTGCTTGGTTTACTTAAGAGCTCATCAACGCTGCTATTTTTAATTGATGGGGATATATATATATATATATATATATATATATATATATATATATATATATATGTATATATATATATATATAGAGAGAGAGAGAGAATGTATAGAGATATAATATATAGATATATCAAAACCTAAGTCTAAGAAATTTGGAATAAGTAGGATGACGAGTGAATATTTAGTACAACGTGCAGTGATTAAAATGGTTGTTCCATATAAGAACTTTGTAAACAGATTCATCCAGGTTGGAGTTTTTCTGATTATGTCAACCAAATAGTTAATAAACAGAAGTTATGTCCTTACCATAACGTTCCATGTGGAGTGTTCATCTCGCCTTTGTTCTTACACATGGGTTCGGAGCCGATCCTCGGCTCCGTGTCGGCCGCTTGCAAGCTCTGCATCGAGAAGAAGCTCGAGACAACCTAATACCCACAATCCCCCTCTGCCTTTACCTCAGATCTAGTTTGCAAGCAAACCAGTAGTCAGAGAGAGCACACTCATGCTTATATCACATATGCACAAAGAGTCTATATATATATATACACATATACACATATATATACATGTCAACTATATACACAACAACTGCAATGCAGAAGCAGAATGCCCCAGGCCAGGCACCAAACTGAACGTTCTTCCTAAGGGCGGGAGGGTGGGAATGTAAGAACAAAGGCGAGATGAACACTCCACATGGAACGTTATGGTAAGGACATAACTTCTATATGTGATAGTGTTCAATCTCGCCGTTTGTTCTTACACATGGGTAGTGTCCCTAGCTCCTTGTTCCTGAGGAACTCACGGAAGGACGTTCTTGAGCACAGTGGAACCAAAGGTTGCCCTGTCCCTAGAAACCTTGTCTACCTTATAATGAGAAATGAATGTATGTGGCTTAGACCAAGTAGCAGCCGCACAAATAGCGTCTAGTGGTAGGCGGGCTGCATGAGCCAGGGATGTAGACACTGACCTAGTGGAATGTCCTTTGGGTTTGTGCAAAAGAGTTTGATTTGAAGAATCATAGACATAGACGATACAATCAGTTAACCACTTAGAAAGAGTTCTTTTGGTAACCGCTACTCCTTTCCTGTTATCAGCAAAGGCTACAAAAGTTGATCAGTTTTTCTGTGATCTTTTGTTCTATCCAAGTAAAACCTTAGCTGTCTGTGAACATCTAATTTGTGCAACATATACTCCATTTTATTGCAGTGATTCTTGAAGAAAGTGGGTAATTCAATGGACTGATTAATATTATTAATAGAACAAACTTTAGGAAGGAAGGATGAATTAGTGCGAAGAGAAACTCTGTCAGAGTGAAAGATCAAATAAGGGTGCTTAATGGAGAGAGCTTGAAGTTCAGATACTCGCCTAGCGGATGTAATGGCTACCAAAAAGAGAGTCTTCCATGACAAAAATTTCAATGGGCAAGAGGAGGCTGGTTCAAAGGGGGGCAGCATTAACTTAGATAACAATAAGTTTAGACTCCAAGGTGACGTAGGAGATCTAATTGGTGGTCTAATATGAAAAGCCCCTTTTAAGAAGGCTTTACAAAGTCTGTGGGCCATAACATGAGCCCCACATTCTTCCACATGGAAATTAGAAATGGCAGCCAATTGAACTCTTAATGTGGCAGGAGAAGCACCCTGATGGAACAAGTCTGTTAAAAACTCTAATATTTTATTCAAAGGAGCTATAACAGGGTCCACTTGCTGTGTATTCGCCCAGAATACAAAGCGCTTCCATTTACTAGTATATGTTTTAGTAGTGGAAGCTTTATGAGAAGCCACTAATATATTCTGAACTGCAGGCGAAAGAAGATCAGACCTGGCTAAGTTGGGAATTGGAGCAGCCAAGCTGCTAGATGGAGGACAAGAGCGAGGGGTGAGGAGCCCCTGACGAGTGAGTCAATAGATCTGGCTCTGGGTCCAGGATCCAGGGTCCCCGAATGCAGTGTGTCATGAGGAAGGGGAACCAAATTTGATGAGGCCAGAATGGGGCAATGAGGATTATTGTCCTGTGTAGGTTTTTGGCTTTCTGGAGAAACTTTGATATCAGGGGGAAGGGAGGAAATGCGTACAGGAGTCCCGGGGCCAATCGTGAATCAGTGCGTCCCTGGGGACTTCCCTGGAGGGGTAATAGGGCAAAGTAGCTCCTGCATTTGGCGTTCATTGGAGACGCAAACAGATCGCAGGAAGGCTGGCCCCACGTGTAAAAAATCTTTTTCGCAACTGACTGTTTTAGGGACCACTCGTGCGGTAATAGAATTGCTCTGCTCAGCCTGTCGGCTATGACGTTGGATGACCCCGGGATGTGCGTTGCTATCAGAAAGCGACCCGTGGACTCCGCCCATTGCCAGATTCTCATGGCCTCTCTGCATAGCTGATAGGACTTGGTTCCCCCTTGCTTGTTTATGTACCAGACTACCGACATGTTGTCCGTCTGAACTGCAATAGTTCCCAGAGGAAGAAGGGGAGCAAAGTGTTGCAACGCTAGAAACACTGCCCTCAACTCTAGAACATTGATGTGCAGATTGTACTCTAAATTGGTCCATTCACCTTGGACTGTCTGTCCCTGAAAGATGCCCCCCCACCCTATCAGGGAAGCGTCCGTGGTCACCGTAACTGTAGGCGTGGGTAGCACAAATGGTCTCCCCTTGGAAAGGTTGCACGTCTGAAGCCACCAGTTTAGGTGTGTTTTGCATGTGTTCGTTATAAGAATCTCGTGTGTTAGAGGTAGTTGTTGGAACGACCATTGTGCAAACAGTAGCCATTGTAGGACTCTCATGTGCAGTCTTCCCAAGGGTATTGCAATAAGAGAAGCTGACATGAGTCCCAAAACCTTCAGTACCAGTTTTGCTGGGGATTTCCTGGACAAGAGAAGAAGATATGTGAGTCTGAAGTGAAAGTATCCTTTCTGGAGGAAGTCTTAGAATTAACTGATGTGTATTTAATTCCGCTCCTATGAATAAGATACTCTGTGATGGCTGTAGTAAGGATTTTCCGAAGTTTACGGAAATTCCTAGGTGAATACACAGTTGAAGAGTATAGTCTCTGGCCTGTACTAGTTGACGCTGGGTGGTGGCAGAAAGGAGCCAGTCGTCCAGATACGGAAACACCTGGAATCCTTGGCGTCTCAAGTGAGACGCTACCACTGCCATGCATTTGGTGAAGACCCTGGGGCTGAGGTCAGACCAAAGGGCAGGGCTCGAAACTGAAAGTGACTGGCACCCAGCCGAAGCGCAAATGATCTCTGGATGCCCTGGCCATTTTGATGTGGTAGTATGCATCCTTCAGATCTATTGAGCACATCCAGTCGTCCTTCTGTAAGAATGGAAGGATCGACTGAAGCGTGACCATTCGAACTTTTCTTTCTTGACGAAGGTATTGAGGTCGCTTAGGTCCAGAATGGGCCTCCAGTCCCCTGTTTCTTTGGAACTAAAAGAACATTGAGTAAGTCCCGAATCCTTTCTGGTCCGCTGGGACTGGTTGGATGACTCTTTTTCTAGCAGCTTTGAAATTTCTATAGCTGCTGGCTCTCGCAGATGGGCGGTACATCTGGGAGTCTTTTCTTTGGCATGGGATGGGATAGAAAAGGTATATTGTAACCTCTGGTAACCACGCTTTTACCCACTTGTCTGTAGTTATGTTTTGCCAGGCCTGAGGGTATAAAGCTAGCGACCCGACTGCCTCCAGAGCAGGACAGTCGGGCCTCCTCTCAGGAGTGCTGGAAAGGTTTACCAGGGAGTGTATCCCTGTCACCTTGATTCTGCGGACCCCTCTGCCGCCAGGGCGGCGTCTTCCACCTCTGCCCCTCCTCTGCCTCTAGAAGGGCATCACCCTATGTGCCTGGGAAAGATTATTGGGGTTTTCGAAACCACATTTTTCCACCACGTTGCCCTTTGGGGTACGGTCTGGTTGGGGTGGAAAACGGACTCGACAGCAGACAGAGTCTTTCCCTCCTGCTCACACCGGGTAAGGGTCTCCTTTACTTTGGGGCCAAAAAGAGTGGCACCGTCAAATGGGGCGTTAGTAAAGGAAGACTTGAAGGCTTCCGCAAATGAACATAAGCGCATCCAGAATTGTCTGCGAAGAGCAATCGCTGAAGCTGCTGCCCTACTCGAACCTTCGCCGCGTAAGAGATCAGCCTCATGGACGAGTTCACAATGGATGTAAGGGTATTAAGTTGCGCTGTCACTTTCTCTGAGACAGCAGCATCTGTAGTACCCTGGAGGGTATCTCCCAACTCTTTGACTAGATCCCTCTGTAGTCGTGTAAAGTGGGTCAAATAGCTCAGGGATCGCATGGAAAAAGCCGCTGAACTAAAAATGCGCTTCCCATACCTGTCCATAGTCCTAGAATCTTTATTAGGGGGATGGACAGATGAGGAAGATTCCGACATCTCCTTTTCGTGGCTGCCACCACCATAGCGTCCACTGGAACTCCTATTGTCAAGTAAGTCTTGTCCTGGGGTGCAGTGGTATACTTATTGGGTTTCCTTGGGACTGGTTCCACTGAGTCAGGAGCCTCCCACCTTCGAGCAATAAGTTCCATTAATTCATCGAAGGGCGGAGTGACCCAGGAGGAGGAAGGGTGAGCACCGAATGCCTTCAGCAAGACTGACTCATCCTCAGAAGGGGGGAGGGACTGCCAGTCACCTCTCTGTTTCAGGATCTCCAATATGTCAGAAAGACATCTTCTGAAGGTGACTTAGGGGACCCTTCTGACTCATCTAAGTCAGTATCGGATGTCAAGGATTCTTGTGGAGAATCTAAGTGTCTCCTCTTACACAATCTTTTCCTAGGGACTTCTTCGTGGGGAGCATCCAAGAAGCCTCCGAGGAAGAGGGGCACCCTCCAGGGGTGGCTGAGACACCGGTGCTCGACGCTTGGATGTGGCCGTGGGTGCAGAGGAGGATAACGGCCCTTTATGGGGAGGAGAGGTTGCTTCTACTGATGTGGTTGTCTGGGTAGACAACACCTTCCTCATTAGATCGAAAGCCCCCAGGGCCCGAGTCGAAGAATCTCCCGGTTCAAGAAATGGGAAGAATCCCGAAACAGGCACCGAAGGCATCGACCCCGAGGACGGAGCCAAATCGATCCGCCGAGGCCCGAGGGAAGAGTCGGAACCGAACGTCGGTTCGACTCGCCCCGGAACCAAGGACAGATCGTCGGCTCGAGACTCCGGTCCGACGGAGTCGAGGTGAGAGGAACAGACCGAGAAAAGGACGGTTCTGGACCCGAGGGCTCCACAATCAGAAGATCAACCTCTTCCGGCTCCAAAGACTGGACAGGTCTCGGAGGAGGAATGGATGGAGACAATGGGAGGCCTTCAAGTTTCGACACCAACTGGGTGGAAACTGAAATAAGTTTGGATAGGGCCGAATGCTCCAATAACTTCTGCACCACACGATCCACATCGACATCGGAGAGCTTAGAAGAAGAACGGTCGAAGGAACCAAGACGGAGCCGACCTCAATAGAGTCGAGGGAGGGAGCTCCATCACCGGTTCCAAGACTCGAGGCTCAGGAACTGACACCAGTTGAATACTCGGCCCCAAAGTCTGTGGAACCGGTGATCTAACTTTACTCGAAGAGCTCGGAGCCGATGACTTGGGCTCCGACGTCTTTGATTCCTTCGAGGATTTGGATGCCTGGTCTGAAGCATCCAGAGCCTCCTGAAAGGAAGGTTTTAATAACCCCCTGTCCATGAGTTTCCTGCGCCTATCTGTCATGACCCTCCCACTAAAAGAGTGACAAATTGAACAGTCCTCTTGTAAGTGGAGAGGGCCAAGGCAGTAGACACAGGAACTATGGTTGTCAGTAACTGACATTTTTTGGCCACACTGGCAACGTTTAAAGCCTGATTTAATTTTCTCAGACATCTTACAGAAAGAGAAAAAGTCAAGTCCAGTATAAAAGACAAATCCAATAGAAAAAAGTCAAATCCGATGTATATGTCAGTCCGGTTGTCAAATTAAGTAAGGGGTGGTAGGCCCCGAAAAACTCTAACCAGTTAAATAAACTTAACGGTACCGAGAAATTCTACCTACACACACACATACACTATGTCTACCAAAAGGTACTTTTAGAACAAATTTTTCTAAAATATAATAAAATTAAAGTTATATCTTATCTCAAGTTGCTCGAGCTAGATCCCAGCGATGCGAACGCAGCAGCGGCAAACTAGATCTGAGGTAAAGGCAGAGGGGGATTGTGGGTATTAGGTTGTCTCGAGCTTCTTCTCGATGCAGAGCTTGCAAGCGGCCGACACGGAGCCGAGGATCGGCTCCGAACCCATGTGTAAGAACAAACGGCGAGATTGAACACTATCACATTGGTTATTAAAGTATAGGTTGTAAAAAAAAAAAAAAAAAAAAAAAAGAATGAAAAAATAATATGATGACCTTATAAGAAAATAAGCATGTGTAAACTGGAAACGGTGTAGGGGGGATAAACCAAGGGCATCCATGGATACAAGTCTAAGTTATGAACTATTAAAATATTTAATTTTGTTCAGTGTTTCATATAGGTGTTTAAGAGAAACCCTTATTAATGGTATGTAGGACATTTAGAAACAAATTCCCCTGGGAATGCTTGGGATTATAAAAGAGCAGTAGACAACCTGTAAAGGAGATTATATAGGAATGAGACATGCACAAAATGGCTCTCTTGAGTAGCTGATGCATAGAATAGACTACTAGATTATAATAATGAAAGCAAGCATTAGTTTAGATATTTTAAGATTTGTTTGGATACTTATTATGGGGATAACTATTGTGGTATATTAGCAAGCTAGAAGGGCATCAATGCTTGTGTATGAAATGTTTGTTTATAGACCACTAGGACACAACCCATGCAAATACAGTGAGGACATAATACTCCACAAAGATTCACCTCAACTGATAGCTGAAATGTAGAACCTCTTATTATGTGTCTACCATGCTCTACTCATGGTCCTACTGTGCTGATGTGTGTGTGTGTCTGTGTGTGCATGTGCATGTTTATAGTTGGAATCAATGAGTACAGTTTTTCATATAGTGATTCATCACCTAATAAAGTCCATTCCTGTAATTTTTCTGACTTGTGATGCATTAGTTCACTGGATTGTGACTTGTGGGACGTAAAATAAATTAATATAGCTTGAAAAAAAGAAAAATGTGTGTGTGTGTGTGTATATATATATATATATATATATATATATATATTTATATTTGGATCTACCTGACTACATCGACACTTCATAACACCGACAACAACTTCACCGACACCACATAATCGACAGTTCACAAACACGACACCACATACACTTGACACATCATAACAACAAACAAAACAAATCCCCTGTCCAAAACCCACACACACAACACAAGCACACCAAAATCCTTACAAACCAACACTAACCCTTACATACACAACTATCTACAACCCTAACCAAAACCCTAACCCTAAGGTCCGTCACTATCGCACACTCACCTAACCCACACCCTAACCCTAACTCACTTAACCCGCCCCTAACCCAAAAAATATCACTACTGCACCCTTACCTAACCCGCCTAACCCTAACTCACTTATCCCACCCCTATCCCTACAGACCGTCAACATCGCACACTTACCTTACTGACACCCTTACCTAACGCGCGCCCTAACCCTAACTCACTTATCCCACCCTATCCCTACAGACCGTCAACATTGCACACTTACCTTACTCGCACCTAACGCGTCACTACCGCATACTTACACATCCTTTCCCCATCTCAGTGTTCTCAGCGTCGGTGTCTTCCTCCGTCGGTCTTCTGCCTTGTCGATCTTCTGGCGCTTTGTCGGTGTTATGACGTGTCGATGTAGTCAGGTAGATCCATATATATATATATATATATATATATATATATATATATATATATATACATACATATATATGATTATGATCACATTTGTCAAAATGCAAAAACATTGATGTAGCAATACAAGTTGAGAACTGACGTTGGCACATACAAAGTTAAAAACAAAGAACCAAAAAAGAGAGCATTAAAAACTCAGCTGCACCCCATACCCCCTTGCTAACTGTATCCACTAACTCTCAGATTGTGCACTCTAGAAGAAAAGGAATATTCTCAAGCCCAGAGAAATGCACAGTCTCGCACACCTCTCTACCATGTACTTAGACTACCAAAAGTGGTTGACTAAATAGATTTTGACGAAAACAGTGCACCCATATCTACATGGGTATTGTCATGTTCGAGTAATGCATACATCAGCCTTCTAAACAGACAGCAAAAGGTTGAGAATGTGAACATAAACACAGCGATATGTATGCACAAAGGAATAACCTTGACATATGCAATCTTTAAAAAAAAAAAAATTAATTTTTGCCAGAGGCAAGCCCCCTGCATCCCCCACACCCCCTGCAATTTATACTAACTCCAAGATCATGCAATATCAGGGAAAGTACATATTGTCCTACCCCCAAAAATATACAGTCTCGCACATCTGTTGATTAGCTGTTTAGTCAACCACATACGTTTCATTAAACAAATGTCAACTAATTACAATGTAGACCAAATACAGGCTACCCATATACATATATTTATATATGGATGAAAAAATACAGATTTTTATAGATATATTTAATGTCACCCACTTTATTGATTTGGCAGTGTGAATGATTCTGAAAAACCATTGAGTGTTCCATTCATCAAAATTTGAAGATGTGTTCTCAAGTCTCACACCACTATTTTGAGCTTAGAGGAGTGCTATCTATATCATAATTAGCAGGGACTACTACTTTGGCAAAGGGGAACATGAGGCATTTTTTGTGTTTAGTTTTAGTCTGTGACTTTGGCACCAGTCATTTGTTTGCATCAGCCCCTTCTGTAGTATGTTAACATCATTGGGGAACTCTATGAATGTGCTCCGTTTACAGTCATCTGCAAATATGGTAAGTCACAGGCCATCTACTTTCAACCGGACCTCAGAGAAATAGATTCTAAACAGTAGAGGGCCCAGCACAGATCTCTGTGGTGCCACACTGGTTACTGGTCTACTGGTGGAGGTGGACTTCCCAACTTTAACAGTGTGGGTTCTGTCAGTGAGGCAGTTAGCTACTCATCTAATGATATATGGGTTAATCCCCAACTGGGAGAGCTTCTCAATGATCCCTGAGTTGGGGAATGTGTCAAAAGCTTTGTCTAAATCTAGAGAGGCAGTATGTACTGCTTTGCCATAATCCATGGCTTTACTGACATTCTCACAGAAGTCCACCAGGTTTAATAAGCAAGATCTACCCTTGACAAAACTAAGATGTGTCAGGTCAAGAGTTTGAAGGTTGCTGCTGTCCTTTTTGATACAATCCATGATGACTGTATCCATGACTTTGTAGATAAGGCTGGTTAGGCTTTTGGTTTAATAGTTCTCAGGGTCAGTTGATGGATGGGATTACTGTTGCTGTTCTCCACTCTGCTGGAACAAAGCCAATGCTCAGCCTATGGTTAAAGAGAGTGCCAGCTGGTTCTGCTAGATCTTGTTTTAGATTTAGTAAGCAGCCTGGGATGTTATTTGGTCCCATAGAGGCTTTGTTTTTGGCCTTGGACAGCACTTGTGTGCCCTGGTCTTTGGAGATACTCTGTAGGGGACTGGTGCCAGCAATACTTTGGGATATAGCTGGTGGGGACAAGGGCAGGGGGTGCATTTATTGCCAAATCTGTCAGCTAGCAGGTTGGCAGTTTCCTCAGGTTCAATGTGATTGGTACCGTCCACTACAGGTTTGGCACACAGCTGGGCATTCCCTTTTAGGTTTCAGACAAAGCTATAGAAGGCCTTATGATTGTCTTTAGCTAAGTTGCTAATTTAGTCTCATAACTAGCCTTAGAAGACTTTACAAGATATCCGACTTGTTTGTTCAAACTGTGGTGGGTACTCTTCCACTGATTAAGTTTCTATGTGCTTTTAGATATCAGTTTCCTTTTTTTTTCCTACAACTTATTTATACTTACAGGCTTTTTTTTTCTTTTGGAGGACCTGGTTTTGGTCCTGTCAGGCATGGCCTTTAGTCAGTACATTTGTTTAAGTGGCTATATAGGGCATTTATGTACTCCTCTGCATAGGAGTCATCATTGGTTCTGTTGCAGGGGCTTTAAAACTTTTTATACCTTCACTTAGCAGGCTATAGTTTGTTTTGGAGACATTTTTTTAATTTTTTTTTTTTTGCTCCTGTGGAGGTGTCAGGTCTGATCTTTACTTTAAATGAGACAGATTTATGGTATAACTTTACCAGGGAGGTCAACACACAGGGTTAGTGCAGTGAACCCCCATGTTGGTGAGCAGTAGGTCTAGGATATTTGTGCCCCTTGTGGGGGTGCAGATCAAGTGTTCCATGGTATTTGAATTAAAGTACAGGAACTCCCAGAGAAATCATGTTTGTGCTCATGCAAGTCACCCAGTTGATGGAAGGTTAGTTGAAATCTCCCATGACCAAGGTGTTTGGCTATATACTGAGTAACTCAAGCAAGTCCTGTTAGACTGCATGCTTCTCTTTGTTCGTGGTGAGAGACCTGTAGCTAGCGATGATGTGGTAGGGTATTTTACATATAATTATTTGGACCTGGAGTAGCTCAAGAGAGTTGTACTATTTTGCCAGTCTCTAGATATATTTGGATTTAATGAAGATGGTTACACCTTCACCTTTGGGTCTTTCATGCTTGTTTTGGGGTCTGAACTTGTGAAAGACTTTGTAGACTTATATGGCCAGGGTGCTCTCTCTGTGGCCTTGAACCAAGTCTCAGTGACTGCAGAGAGATCAGCATCTTCCCAGGTGAGGAGTGCTTCCAGGGAGTGCAGTTTGTTTAGTCTAGTACAGGGGTCTGCAACCTGCAGCTCTGGAGCTGCATGTGGCTCTTCCACCCCTCTGCAGTGGCTCCCTGTAGCTTTGAAAAATAATGGCCACTCTACCACACAACACACACACACAGAGTGATCAAGCAATAGACTTTAAATATTGCTTTTATAACTTACAAACTTGCAAGAATAACATGATTTCTGTTGCCATGCATTCCACACACACTGAGAATAATCGAGCGATCCCCTGGCAGCAGCATCTCCTAAAAGGTTTCTGTACCTTTCATGCCTCTGTCTTACCACAAGAAATCTAGACTGAGCCACAAATAAAAGGGAACAAAGGAACAAAAATAGGGACTGACATTAAATATTGCTGTTAAAAACTTAGAAACATGCTAGAATAACATGGTTTCTGTTAACTTGCATTTTACACACACACACACACACACACACACACACACACACACACACACACACACACACACACACACACACACACACACACATTTACTTCTCATCTGTGCAGATTTTTGCAGAATGTCCTGACTTATGGCTCATATTTTTGGTCTGTTTCTCATAAAAGTGTGGTTTTCTGGGAAATCATTGAGGGCTGAAGTCAGAAAAATACAGATGTTTGACTTTCAGACTTCATACCCTCCAGAAAATTCATCCTAATGCAAAATCTGTTATTCTATCAACATTCTAAGCTTGTAAGTGTGATATTTAAAAAGTGTCTGTATTTTTGGGCCTCTATGCCCCATTATTTATGGCTTTGTCCAGATTTCTTGGACAAAGAAGAGGTCGAGAGATATGACACACACAAACACAGCGATCGAGCAATCCCAAGAAAGTTACAAAAATTGGGACGGATTTTAAATATTGCTCTTATAAACTTAGTTCTTTTATATTTCGTACAGTAACTGTATATAAAACTTTATATGCTGTGTTATCTTCATTTTAGGGATGAAATAGGTTTTGTGGCTCCTGATGAATTCTATTTGGTGGGAGAGGGGACCAAAAATGGCTCTTTTGATACTGAAGGTTGCAGACCCCTGGTCTAGTAGTATTAAGCAGCATGACCTTGAGTTTGTCTCTAATGGATTTTTTTTTTTTATGTTGGAAGCTTTGATTTTGACATTGCCTAAAAAAAGGTACTATTGGGGAGGCATGCGTCTTTGCAAGTATCCGAAAGCCTTGAGGAGACATCTGTCACATACCATATCAGTTTGCTTGAGAATTAACTGATTGTCAGTACATAAGACAATCTCTACATTGCCTCAGGATGCCCATATCCACCAAGCTGGTAACAGAGATAATAGGAAAGTTCATACCCATGACAACAGACCCTTTTTTATTGATTAGACAGTTGGAGACATTTTATTTGTTTGGTTGCGTGTACTAATTTTTAATCATAAATAATTTTGGCACAAGGCTGTATTAAACATGATTTTTTGGTCTGTAACCAGTTGGGGCCTGAAAAAAAGGAGAAAAAGTGCCTCAGTCTTCTAATATAGTCTAAATGTGTAGAAGGCATTATAAATTTGCACTGTCGGTGCGCTCTACATAGCTTTAAACCATATCTCAGTGACAGCAAAGATGTCAGCATTCTCTGGGATAAAGATAGCTTCTAGGGAGCGAGGTTTTTGTTTAGACTCCTAGCACTGAGCACTAAGACCTTTACATTTTCTTGGTTTTGATTTTTATTTCACAAGTATGTTCATTTTCGCAATACCTAAAAAAAGCACTATGCGATGACAACAATTTTTAGCTAATATTTGAAAGCCTAGAAGGGAGAGGTGCAGACCATCCCTGGCAAAGCAGCATGGTCTGTTAACCAGCTCCTTCAATGTTGACAAATATTGCATCCCCTTAGAATAATAATAAAAGTTAAGACAATTATTAAAGTCAGTCATCTTTTCTTCATATTGGGGCATCATCCTTGGAGAAGGTAAAATGTTGCTTAATGCTAGGCTCATACCAGACTGAGACAGATATTTTGAGACCTCCATGATGTCCCTCTTCATATAGTCTAGGGAGGTACATCTCAGGTCATTTACACACACGTGGACTATGACTGAGTCATACACATACTTGTGGTCCACTGATCTGAGTACATTTGTTATGTGGTGGATCCTGGCCCCCGATAAGCAACTGACACTGACTTTCTCCTTACTCAGCCCAGTGAGAGGGACATCAGTGTATCTCACAAAGGGGTCTCCAATGACCAGAATTTTGGATTCTGTGGTGGCTTGCCTTATGGGGTTAGAAGTAGAGGCTCCCTGAAATGTAGTTGTAAGGGTTGATGTGAGTGTTGTTTTGAAATAGTGCATTCAGGGTTGCTGAGGGAGCTTGTTTTCTGTACTTCACCTGGGAGGTCTTTGGGGTTTAGACAGGTTACATTTAAATGCCTCTGCACATGTGGGTTTATGTGTCCACTTTGAATCGTGTGTGTGTGTGACTGGTGCAGTGTGTGTACTACTGACAGCCTTACCATAGGGGATTACTAGGCTGTCGACCCGGAGGTAGTGTTAAACCTAGCCATTTCATCCCAATGTAATACCATAGAAATGCTAGTTAATACCCAAGATTACATTTAGTGATGACTGCCCATGTCCAGGAGGGTTGTGGGTGCTATCCCTAGTAAGAATTTAGGGTGCCCCATCCACTCGTCCAGGTTCCTCTTGAACAGTGTCATAGAGATGCTCTGTTTCACATGAATTGGTAACCTGTTCCACGGATGCCGCAGTTACTGGGAGATAAATCTGTACCTGTAGCATGTCCTATTTAAGTCGCAGGTCATATTTAGGTCCCTGGAATAGTTAGCCCTAGTCCCATTTGATTTATGGATATGCAGCAAGTTCATTAGGTGTGGGTCTTGAATTGTTCTGCAGACCAGGCATAAGTCTACCCTAAGAAGTCTAGGCAATACGGAGTATAGTGACAGGCACTTTAATCGGTCTGTGTAAGGCACATGCTGGAGCCCCATGATCTTCTTTATTAGAAACCTCTGAGGTCTCTCTAATTGATGCAGGTGCTTAGTGTGGTACATGTCAAAAGGGGAATTATACTCAGGTAGGGTCTGGATAAGTGCTGAGCACAGGAGCATATAACTTATTTTGCTCTTGAGGCAATGCCTTTACTAATCAAGTGTGCTATGTAGAAAAGCTTTCCTTATTACAGTAGAGACATAGTTGAAGATTTTATATCCTTTGGAAAAATGCATGCTAAGTAAAATCCTGTTATTCTAGCAAGTTTCTAAGTTAATACGAGCAATATTTAAAATCTGTACCTATTTTTGGGCCTTTGGCCCCCCATTCTGTCAGGCTTTCTCCAAATTTTTGGCACTATGAAGTTGAGGGGTATGGTGTGTGTGTGTGTGTGTGTGTGTGTGTGTGTGTGTGTGTGTGTGTGTGTATATATATATATATATATATATATATATATATATATATATATATAAAATGTATGCACACACACACAAACATATATATATATGTATACATACACAAACACACACACACACACACACACATATATATATATATATATATATATATATATATATATATGGGATCCGTACTGATCCCCGACGGCACTTTCTGCCAAAGCAGAAATCAATGAGCATATGTTCACCGAAGCAGCACTTTCGGATAAGTATGCTCGTTGTTCCGGTCGCACTATGGTGCGGATAAGGGAAAACTACCTTTTCCCCACTGTAGTGCGACCTCGGAGTGAGAATATTAAAGTGGGGAGTGCAAGGTGGCTAGATTTATTGTGTTTTTTTTTTTTGTAACACACTTTAACGAACGTTGAAGTGTGTTCGGTTATTGTGGATTCGGGATGCTGAAGTTTCGTTCAACAGTCCTAGATATATATATATATATATATATATATATATATACACACACACACACACACACACACACACACACACACACACACACACACACACACACACACGGGTCTACTTTGACCCACTGAAATTACATTTCTACAAAATTAATTTTGCAACTCCATTTTCACGAAAGTGCATTTATCTGAAAATGCACTTTCTCAAAGAAATGCTGCACCAAACACAAGCGAGGTTGTTGCGCAGCTAATAGTAGAACCATAGATGTAAATCCACTACAAAAAATAAGTGCACCTGGTTAATGTACAGATTACAACATAGTGCTTATCTACCTCTGTAGAACGAACTAACTGTGCAAGTTCAACAGTGTGACAAACACTCTGCCTTTAAAAAGGATAACTGGTTTGGTGTTCATAAACTGACTCCCTGGCACGACTGGCCTGGCCCTTCTTGAAAAGGGTGAAAAGGCTTAAGGGTGGGTAATCGTAAAGGGGAAATGGCCTTGCAGCTGAACTGATTTGCAACTCCTGTGAGCCTAGGACATATGACTAAGTCACATACTTGTATGGAAGCAGAGTTAGTGGAATAACATGCTTAGGCCTTCTTTCCTGGTGACTCTTGGGTGACCTGCATGGACTTGCAGTATATGAGAGTGGAGAAGGAGTATGTGCTGTCTTGTTTGCACTGAAGGCTGGGATCTTTTGCAAAAAACTTAGACAAAATGTATATGCATGGTAATTTTAGACAGTATGTGCACTAGTGAGTGCATTTCAAAACTATAACATCTTTACATGACTACAACAACAAAAGGTATATCACTCAAAATGCTGTAATGTACTTTTTGCTTTTGTGTTTCAGGCCATCTTGAGATGCCAGTATCTGTAAGCTTAACCCAGCCTATACATTTATAGCTTTTGGTTCTTGCAGGGGGGAGCACATCATTAAAATGAATGTTTCTTCTCATGCCAGCCTCTGTTTCTCAACTGTCCTTTTGGGCAACTGATATTTGTGGTTCCCCTGATTTTCACTGAAATTATTTTTTTCACATCTGTTGCAAGTGTTACATAGCTTTATTATCATTTGCTGAAGATATCAATCTCCACTGAAAATTGTTTCTTAAATTTTGTTACATTCATTAAAACATTGATTAAATATATAAAAATAGCCACACAGTTTTCAGTTTGTGGTAAGAGAAGCCTCAGACAATTGGTTTTGCAGGGGGGAGCACATCATTAAAATGAATGTTTCTTCTCATGCCAGCCTCTGTTTCTCAACTGTCCTTTTGGGCAACTGATATTTGTGGTTCCCCTGATTTTCACTGAAATTATTTTTTTCACATCTGTTGTAAGTGTTACATAGCTTTATTATCATTTGCTGAAGATATCAATCTCCACTGAAAATTGTTTCTTAAATTTTGTTACATTCATTAAAACATTGATTAAATATATAAAAATAGCCACACAGTTTTCAGTTTGTGGTAAGAGAAGCCTCAGACAATTGGTTTGCATGTTAATTGTTCTAAAATAGCTACAGTCATCCTTGTATTTTTAAGTGTTTGTGATCTTGGACATACAGGATTAAACGATGGGTGCCCGCAGAGGTGAAAATTGTCATATCCAACTTGATGAGGCGCAAAGTGCATTGGTTTCTGGCTTGGTATTGGCTTTCATTTCATTGAATGTGAGTTTTAAATGCTGAGCTGTTTCTTATGCATTTCAATGTATGCATTTATCTGAATGTGTTAAACAGTGTAATCTATTCATGAATTAAGTACAAAGTAGTAGTCAGATATTGTCTAGGTGCATTGTGTGGCGAGACAAGGCTTGGCTTAATTGTTTGGGGTGGCTATGCTGTTTTATAACATGTGTGTTGCTGTCTATAGAATTCTGCTCAGTTGTGCAACTCATAGTCATAAGGGAAGGTTGGAGAAGAGGTTAGTGCAGCCTTCTCTTTTATTAAATTACTACTTTTTAAGAATGTTACTTTTTGTGTGGCGTACTAGTTACCTATTTTTTATACAATATTTATAGTATTTTCCTTTTGTGGATAGTGACAGTATGTTCAAAATTAGTTTTATTGAGGGGTTGTGAAACCAGAGTTGTCACTTCACCTCCTGTGATGTATGTGACTGACTATGGCCATGCTTTATTGCTCAGATACTGGGTAGGTTTCCCTGCTTGCTCAATTGAAACAACAGTCCGCTGCACACAACAACAGTGAGACATTCTGGTACAGGTTAGTGCATGTTTTTTATGTATGACACTATTTAAATTCTCTTTCATTGTCGATGTCAAATATTGAATTTGGAAATTTGGAGTATATGTTGTAGAAAGAAGTAAGTATGAATGATGCATTCATTGTATAGTTGTGCCATGTTTTGTGCATAACTAGCACCACACTGGAGTCTTTACAAGTCCAAAATCAGATATAACTTTTAAGTATTACCATAATTCACATTAGTAGGAGAATAACCTGACTGGCAACTAATCGTGACTTTCTCCTTATCCAGCCTGGTGAGAGGCACATCTGTGTGTCTCACAGTGGAGTTTCCTATGACTAATATGGTGGGCTTATGGTAAACCCTTAGTGATTGTGAGGCATAGGGGTGTGTGGACTATGTGTGGTATATGGTATGGAAGGCTGTGGAGATCGCATGTGTTTTTGCTTCGGAGGTCTCCTTTGTTTGGGTAAGTTTATGCGGAGGACCTCCATATATGTAGGTGTGTGTTGTGTAGGTGTGGGTGGTGTTTGAGGTGTAGTGATTGTGTTGACAGCCTTTTCAGTGCCAGATATACTGGCCTGATGTGGAGTTAGCTTTGACTGTACGTTCCTCATGTAATTGCATCTCTCACAAATTGTGTTCCTAGGTGCTAGTAGTAGATGGTTGTCCGTATACTTGAGGCAGTTGCTACACTGTCTCAGGATGCCCATATCAACCAGACTGGCAGGAGAAACTGTAAGAAATTAGCCCTTCACTAACACTCTTCAAGAAAAACCTTGACGAGTGGATGGGTAACAGAAAATACACCTTTGGGATCACTTCATTGGCTCTCCTTGACATAGGATCAGTTAATTAATCAATGGGGCAGCAAAAGCCGGCACACTCTGGCTAGGCTTATAAATGCCCTCGGGCAGATAACTTCATACCTACCTATGAACCCTGTCTTTGGCTAACGCATCGACATTTTGAAAAGCTAATAACACAGCTATTTGAGCAGAGTGAATACCCTCTAATCTTTGTTGCAACAATATTGTCTCTTCGGTGCAGATGGCTATTCCCACAGTCAATTGGTCTCTTTGATTTCTTCCACATGAGCCATCTATGAACAAGTTCAGCATTGGTTATAGGAGTATCTTTGAAGTCCTTCCTAGGAGAAAGCAAATAGTTACACATGCACAATCATGTGCTTCACCATCATTAGCAGCAGGGAACAGAGATGCAGGATTTAGAACAGGACAGTGGATCATAGAAATAGATGGATCAGAAAGAAGTGTAAGTTCTAATCGATTTAGATGTGCAGTCAATAGTGGTTGAGTTTTCATTTTAAGCAAAAGTGATTATACAGAATGAGGGACAGCTACTGTGAGATAATGCCCAAGCAACAGTGATTGTACAAGATTAACTATAATGGCAGCAGCATCAACTGCCCTTAAACTGTGTGGAAAACCTTTTGCAACAGAATCAAGTTCCATGCAGTAATAGGCTTATGGACGATAACTGTCCTCATGTTTTTGTGCAAGTACTCATTGAGCAAATCCATTTCTTTCATGATAGAATAAAATAAAAGTTTTATCATAGTCTGGTAACCCTAAAGATGGGGCAGCAGCTAAAGCTTGTTTAAAATTATGAAATGAATTTTCCTCTTCACTATTGCAAAGGAGAGTCTGTGGTGTATGCTGCTATAAAAGATATGTCAAAGGTTTTGAAATGTCTGCGTAGTTAGGAATTCACTGTCTGCAGTATCCTGTCATACATAGGAAAGACCTAAGCTGTCGCTCAGTAGTCGGATGTGGGGCCTTAGATATTGTATGAATACGAGATGGCAACACTAGCCTGCTACCCTGTGATATTAAATGACCAGGATAATGTACCTGAGGTGACAATTGTAGTTTTTCTCTAGACACTTTGTGTCCATTTTTTGCAAGGATACTCTGATAATGCAAGGTATCCTGCTGACATTGCTGAAAGAAATTTGATGCTATTAGTAAACCATTTACGTATTGTATCAACACAATCCCACCAGGAAATGTCACATTCTCCAAATCTTTTTTCTGACTTTGAGAAAATAATGAAGGATTTTCAGTATATCCTTGGGGCAACCATGTAGGGGTATTTTGCTGTCCCTGATAAGTAAAAGCAAACAGAAAGTGGTTGTCATGTTGAACAGGAAAAGAAAAGAATGCAGAACATAAATGTATGCCAGAATACTAACTAGCTTTAGGTGGTATGCAACACAGTACTGGTGGTGGATTTGGATCAACAGGAAAAGTAGGCAATACTCATTTATTTACAGGTGTTAAGTCTTGTACATATTTATAAGTATCCTTTCCTGCCCTTTTAACTGGAAAAAAATAGGAGTGTTAAAAGGGCTTTTAGATTATATTATTATTCCTTGCTGTATCAGAGACTAAATTACAGGTTTGATTCCCTGCTCTGCTTCGGGGTTTAGCGGATATTGTGGCACTCTAGGAAGAGGTTTTGATGGGTCTAATTTTATTTTTACTGGTTCTGTTGATTTCAGTATACCTAGTTCATTTGCATGCTTTGCCTACAAGTTGGCAGGTACCTGCTGTAGTAACTCTCCATCTGTGTATGCTTCCAACAGGGTGTTCCTCACCTTCGCTAAAACTGCCCAACTTCCCCATCTGATTCTTTCAGAACATTTTCAAACAGCACTTCTGAGGAACAGTAAATAGTAGAACCCAGCTTGCATCACAAATCTCTTCCTAGCAGATTTACTGGTGCAGTTGAACTCAAAAGAAAATAATGCTTTTCTTCTATCAGACCAAAATAAATTGGGATGGGTTCCAAAACAGGATACGTAACCATAGTATGTGTGAATCCGACTGCCTTGACTTTATGCTCTGATACTTGTGTCTGACTATCTGAAGTAATTTTTAACACTGGCCTAGTGCCTCCAGCATCCACCAGAAAAGGTGCTTTTCTTTTAATTTATTTTGATCTTAACGTAAGGTCCATTTTGATCTATTGGCAGTCGAGGGTTAAAATTTGCTTCCGTATTTTTTGCTTGACTTAGTCAGTATGGAGCTTCTTGACTCCCTCCAATCTAAGGCGGTGGTCTTGGAAAAACTGCATTATTTTAACTTGGTTGCCATTCAGTCCACATATCTTGGACTCCCTGCATTTGCCTGTGTGGGGATTCCCCTCTCCAATGTGCTGCTTCTCCACAACTGAAGCAAGATGTGTTAGATGAAGCCCGAGGGTCACTGCCAGCTTGTGGCTGGTCCACAACTGAAGCAAGATGTGTTAGATGAAGCCGGGGGGTCACTGCCAGCTTGTGGTTGGTCCACAACTGAAGCAAGATGTGTTAGATGAAGCCAAAGGGTCACTGCCAGCTCGTGGTTGGTCCACAACTGAAGCAAGATGTGTTAGATGAAGCCAGAGGGTCACTGCCAGCTCGCTGTTAGCAACCAAACTGTATCTTGTTCCCCTCGGCTAGCACTTTCGCTAAATGCTCTAGCAATTTCTCTACCCCTCCCTCTGCTTCTGGCTCAACCGTTTGGGTTTTCCAGCTGCCTGATTTGTAAAGTTAACCGCTTATCCTCAGTAACCTTTCTACATTTTTTTCAGAAACTCTGTACAGTGATTTGGAGCACTTAATAAAGACTCAAAGTCTTAAAGCTTGCCAGTGTAAGAGCACTTGCTGTATTTGATTTGGTACATCCCAATAATGCTGTGGGCACATGAACTTGTTGTATACAGTATGTCCCAATCATGGTGTGGGCTCATGAATTTGTTTTCACAGTTTACAGTCTACATCCCAATCATGCGGTGGGCTCATGAACTTGTTTTAACTTTATCTATAACTTTTAACTTATTTTTTTTTCTCTTTTGCTTTCTCTCATACATTGACAGAATAAAACATCTCTCATACCTCTTACCTTTCAATCATGATGGTACCGCCCTCAACATAAGGTGCTTCCTTGTGTTAATCTTTCCTTTACTGTTATGTGTACATAAATTTAATATTCTCATTTGCTGTGGGGTCCTCCCACTATTACTTTGCATACCTTACAAACAACTCAGTCAAACAAAAACAGTCATGCACTGATTCTACATTTTGCTAAAATTTTTAAAACAGAAAAAAAAACAAACCAACCCCTTTCTCCTTTACAAAAATTTTCCCTGCCAAAGCTAGTATGTTGCACATCCTGAATAGCTGCACATCTGAGTCTCTTGACTATTCCATACAAAGCAGTGTGGAGTATGCGTAATGTAAGTGATACTTTATTCCCTAAAATATTCAGTAAGGGACAACCCAGCTCCCCCCCAATAAATGTTTCAATACATGGACTGTAGACTACAGTGAGATTTCACTACATTATTTACTGAGCCAGTATCATGAAGTCAGGTTTGCATATTACTGTTTTGCTGTAGTTTTAAAAATGTGGAGATGAGTAGAATGCCAGGAAATTACCAAAACAGCATGTCACAAGACAACGGTACCTCAAAAAGAAATGCTGACGCAAAAATAAGTTAACATAATAATGGCTTGTATACAGAAATGGGGTTTAATCAAAAGTTACTAGTAATAAAACACACTGTAATAATCAACAATTGCTTGCAAAAATTAAATAGAAAGTGTTTATATAAATATTTATTTTTACTGCTGGCAAAGTGATTAAATAAATACATAACTCTTACTGCAGGCAGAGGGGAAGAAATTTAGACTGGATGTCCCTTCCTTTCAATTCTGAGCTGACTGTTGCAGTGACAGTTTTAAAACCTTTGCAGTAGTGTTGGGGAGGGGACTGTCAATTCATGTTGGACTACAAAAGAACACCTAGAACAAAGGCCTCTAATTTAGATACTTCTGTGACTGCAGCTAGATAACTTCAAAGTATAGTGTAAAGGAAGCTCTGAGCAAAACATAAATGAGGGTGATTAGCCAAAGAAAAGAAGCAGCCCTCTTGCAGAAGGAATACAAACTGACAGTGAGTCACACATTTCCCATTCTATGTAAATGGCATGGGAATTCACAGTGACTTCCTTATGTCTGGCATGAGTCATAAAAAGAAGACTTGAAATGCTTTATGGGAAAGAGAAAGGGTTGAAGCAGAAGAAGATCACGTTGCTATATCAAGCCCCATCGGTAGCCATGCTGTGGGAAACATGCTAAAAATACAAATAAAGCACTTAGTTATTCTGAGGTGTTAAAATAGGTCTGGAAACAAAGATAGACTGAAAAACAAAAACATATTTTTTTAGTTCTAGGGTGGTTTTCCTTTAATTTGTCTGAAAGGGTATTTTCTTCCACTGAATTATCTGTTTTAAATAAAGGGCTGAGCTTTATTCCAGCCACTGAAGGGAATATAATGAAGCACTAATGGAGTTAAGATTATTTGCACGTAATTTAGATCTAAAACTTCTATTTAAAAATAGTTCTGAGGATATGGGTAACAAAGTTAAGAGATCTAGTACATTTGTACCTATGCATACTCCTACAGTTAAAGCATTCCTAGAGATGTGTGAAGTAGAATTATATGAGCTGTTCTTTAGTAATAATATTGCTAAAAGGATTTATAACCTTACATCAGAAGAAAGAGATGCTTTGAAGAATTTATGTCTTTATGATGATAAATGTGGTAAAGGTGTAGCGCTGGGTAAAATGCTGTATAATACTTTAATGCATGAACTACTATCTGATTCTAAAGTGTTTATAAAGTAGTTAACATTAGAGATGTGAATGGGCTTATTTATAAGGTCAAAGCATTTTTCTATAGTGCCATGATGGATGGAGACATCAGCCCAGATGAATATAATTATTTATATGTTATTCAGCCTGTGATACCATTTATATATGGGCTGCCAAAGCTACATAGGTTCACAGGTAGGTACTAGGCTATTGGCCCTATTATATTGGCTATATAAGCCTAGCCAAAAAAATGTACCCTGGCTTTCGCCACCCAAGAAAATTATTTTCCTGTGCCCCTGTCAAGCAGAGCCACAGAAGTGATCCCTGGGGTGAATTTCCCATTTCCCATCCAATCATCAAGAAACATAAACATCTAACACTTCCCCCTATGAGGCCTATAGTTGCTGGAGGTAAATGGGCGACTGTTGCCTTATCAAAATATTTAGAGTATCAACTTAAACCCTTTCTGAAGTTTAGTCCTGCTTTTATTAAGGACACTAATGATTTCTTGTATTCTCTGAAATTCTCGTCTGATAGAGCAAATTTGAATGGTTTATTGTTGGGAACACTAGATATCAAGTGACTTTGTACTGTAATACCAAATGAGTTAGGTGTTCAGTATATTAGAGAGTTTTTGAATAAGCACAGTACTTTTACATCTTGTAAAATTGAAATCCTATTTTCCATGCTTGAAATAGTTTTACAAAACAATGTTTTTCTGTTTAATAATAAATATTACCATCAGCAGGTTGGCGTAGCAATAGGTACGCCCGTTGCCAATACATACACCAAATTGGTTCTAGCTAGATGGGAAGAAAGATATATTTTTGACACTATTAATCCTTTAACTTATACGAACACTGATTTGGTGTTTTATAAGTGTTTTGTTGATATTTTTTTGTTGTGGAATAATAGTATTGAGAATTTGAAACTGCTTGTTAATTGGTTACATAGTAATGCTGAATTTTTGGTGTTTGACCTAACTTATGATAGTTTAAAAATTAATTTTTTGGATATCACCGTTAGTTTATTTGATGAATGTTTTGACACTACTATCTTTAAAAAGGATGTGCAGGCTACAAGATACACTATATTTTTAAAGGTACTGTGTATACTCAATTTCTATGGGCCAGTAAGTTAAATACTAAGGAGGATGCATTTTTGCAAGACTAAGAAGTCATGAGTAAGGACTTTAGTCAAAGAGGATATGATTCACAATTGTTGGATGTTATGAAAGATGAATCTATCAACATATGTGTAGATATAGGGCAGCCATACTTCAGATCTGATTTAGTAGCTACAGTTAATAGGCCTAATAAGAAAAGACCTGTTAGGTATCTTGTGACATATAACAGGCATACGAAATGTATTAAACAGATTATTAATAAATATTGGCCGATTCTTACTTCTAATAGTGAGATTAACTAATTTATAGGTCTTAAAGCAAATTTTGCACATAAAAAAGAAAAAAAATCTGAAACAGCTTTTGTGTTATAAAGACATGCCTCGATATAAAAAAATTATCATTGAATAGTAAAGGAACACATCCCTGTCATCAGTGCAGTTATTGTAATGTTATTAATACTGACTTAGTATTTGAACATCCTATTTCTGGTGTTACTTTTGAATTTAGAACTTTTGCTACTTGTCAAACAGAGAATGTGATTTATTTGGCTAATTGTGTTGCATGTCCGAGTTTTTATATAGGTAAAACTAACCTGAAGTTAAAACAAAGGATTTGCCCACTTCTCTGAGATTCGGAGAGAAGTTGAGAATAATGCCCTTTTTAAACACATTCAGTTAAAAGGTGATGCACATTCTTTTAAATTTCGAGTAGTTCAAGTTGTAAATGTAGGTATAAGGGGTGGTGACATCAGACAGAGCTGGCAGAATGTAAGTGGATAGATTATTTTCGAGCGTCTGTGTATCTAGGATTGAATTCTCAAAATAGTTTAAAACCTATTCTTAAATATAAACATGACTGTATTAATTAGTAATTGCACTGACCAGGCTGTATGTATCTGTATGTTTTATTTTGTCTTGTTTTTATATTATGGCTATGAATGGTTTAATTATGTCTGTGACTTTTTTAAATTTGTAATTGAAGGTTGATTCTTATTGGTTGATTTGAATATTTATTGTGACTATTAACCTAGCTGTTTTATGCATTGAGAAAAAGCTTATGTTTGAAAGCTTTGTGTTTGTCTTATTAAAAACAAATCTTGATGTTGTATTCCTAGTTTATTTTTGTGTTTGTACTTTTGGGTACCTGGGAATACTTTGTTTCCTATAGGAGATTTTATTATTTGATGAGGGCAAGGAAGTTCACACAGCCTACCTAGATCTTGCCAAGGCCTTCAACACCATCCCTCACTCAGGAATCATACACTCACTAAACATAAACCCCTATGCAATAAGATGGGTTGCCAACTGGCTCACTGATAGAACCCACACTGTGGTGAAAGTAGTGGACTCCAAATCTGACTACCGACCAGTTACAAGTGGTGTCCCACAGGGATCGGTCCTAGGTCCTCTCCTGTTTGGCATCTACTTCTCTGAAGTTCAAACCAACACAAAGGGACTCTGACTGACGAAGTTCGCAGATGATTGCAAACTGGGAGCCATTATTGATTCTCCACATGATGTAGACATTCTAAAAAAGGCCTCACTGACACAAATGACTGGTGCCAAAACAATGGCCTAAAGCTCAATGCTAAAAAGTGCATTGTCATTCCCTTTGGGAAAAACACGGTGCCCATGAACTACCACATAGGCGGTAGTCCACTAAACACCGAAGGTGTGATAAGAGACCTGGGGACACAGGTTGACAGCAGCCTCTCCTTTGATAACCACACTGCCACTGTAGTCAGAAAGTCCTTCTAGGTGGCACATCTTATTACAAACGGTTTCTCATTCAGGAAGAAAGAGGTCATAATCCCTCTCTACTCGTCCCTCATTAGACCTGGTACAGAATACAATGCTCCATTTGGTATGTACCTCACTAGACACCTACAACTGGAAAGGCCAAAAAAATACCTCACTAACAGGATCTTAGGCCTTAGACACATGCCGTATACGGACAGACTCAAAAAACTCCAACTATGCTCTGTCTCTTATTGCCTACTTAGAGGCGATCTCTGCTTGACCTACAGAGCCATGTTAGACCCAGAGCTGCTAGATATGCTACACCTAAAGAAATCCCAATCCCTCTATGCCACACGGTCCAGGGACCTAAACCTCATTACCACAATAAACAGAACATGCTGGAGGGACAGGTTCCTAACCCAGAGACTTCCCATACTCTGGAACAAACTTCCCATTCACGTCAAGCAGAGCACTTCACTGGCCCTCTTTAAGAGAAATCTTGACAAGTGGATGGGCAATAGGAAGTTCCCCCCGGGGATCACTTCAGTGGTCTTGCTTGACAGGGGCACTGGGAACTAACTTTGGGTGCATGATGCCAGGGAATCTTCATGGGCTAGGCTTATATAGGCTCCAGGGCCATTAGCCTAATACACACCTATAAACCTATGACCCTCAGCACCTTAATCTTACATCTCTGCAAAATACCTAATAAGAATATATCTCGTGAACATCAGTAAGAACAATGGAAGACTGATAGGATAAGAGGACCAACAGAAACTTGGTAACTGAAAGATGGCATATTCTTAAGATTCAGTACATTAACAAGAAAGGTGGCAGAACTATATTACACTTGGAATAAGTTGTAAATCCAAATTATTAAAAAAAAATAATTAGCCAAGTTAAACTAAGCAATAAACAGCATACAAATCCAACAAAATTGCTTTTTTAAAACATTCAACATTTATTAAATTCATAACAACGACAATACAAAGAAAACTAGATTTAAATAACAACACTGATAGCTGAATTAAGAACTGCATATCACAACTTATACGTAACTAAAATCAGTGTTGATTGAGAACAGGGTACTTACTGCCAAAGAACTCAACAGTTTTTTTGTGAAACCTTCAATTAGTGTGCAAGACAAAACCTGTATCATATTCAAAGAGCTATGTCATATATTAACATCTGAATCTGTATAAAAACATCTCTAATATTTGCCACTTGGCCTGCAAGTAAATAGCAGGAGATTGTAAGCTTGGAAATAATTCCATCATCTTTAAAAGCTAAAAAAAAATACTTTGATTAACCATTTATAACTACAGAAGTATCCAGAATTTAGAAATAAAAAAATGGCAGCAGAGCACAGTCAGAGCCACTGTCCAGTAACTAACTTAAATAACTCTACAGTAAAAACTGGTACATAAAATAATCCAGCAAAAATTTCTGGTAACAAGATTAGTATAAAAAAAACAAAACAAAACAAAACAAAGAAAGCAGTTGATGCAGAAAGTTAAGGCTGTGAGCTGTACTTCCTGTGACAGAAGGTTTGATTCCTTCAGCCCTCATTTGCCTCTTATGTTACCTTTAGCAGGTCACTTAACCCAACATTACTCCCAGGTTGTCCCTGAAAAGGGATTGTGGTTATTAGTCAGAAAATTGGTATTATTATTATTATTATTACTATTAATATTGTCATCGAGAAGATTAATACAATTTGAATTTTAACTGTAAATAAAACACAGAAGTGACTTATCCTATTGCTGGCACAATGATGTGGCTGCAAAAGATAAATCATCTGGGGATGCAGTAATGTGCAGATACGGGCCAAGGGTAATGCAAGTTTGAAAACATCAAAGTAGTAACAGAAGCCCGAAATACATCAGGATGGATTCAGAGAAATGTATCTGTAGTGTTGAAGTACAACATGACAGTATTCCCGGAGCAGAGCTACACACTGACGACCAATTAGCCATGACAGAAATTATCACTGTAGGCATAGTTATTAATACAGCACAACAGGCAGATATCTCCCTGATGGGATGACAATTCAGCACACTGGCTACAACCTGATAGTTTTCTTATCAGACTCTATACAGGAATAACTAAAACTGACAGAAAGCACCTAAGATGTGGAGGATGCATCCTTGCCTCCTTTCAGCTCCCAAGCAAAAGACCAGGTGACTACTGTGTTCGTAAAACTCAGATATCACCCTCAGGAAGAAACAGCATCTTGTGAGGCACCTGATCTTTACGGAAAACAAGACAATGTCCTCTGTGTATGGCAGCCTACTGTTAGAAATCTGATGAAGAAAATAGCTACTTAGAATGGTGTCTTCCAGTACACAAACGTCAGGTCCACCAAGCCAGCCAACTCAGGCCTAACAGAGCTGCATATCAGTCATGAAATTCAGGTCTTGTGGTGAAGACTGTTTTTTTCTCAAAACACTGAGAACAAAGGATACCTCTCAAGAATTGCCTAACCAGGCCCTGCTGGGCCAAAGTTTTGTCCACCACCAAATCATAATATACTAAGGCATCAGAAACTAATTCTAAGATGGAATGAAGGAGGCTTACATTAAAAGGTTGTCTAAGATATGCTAAGCAAGACAGCAGATTTATAGACTGAGAAGTAATGGGTTAAGAATAATAGGTTATTTTAGGGGATATTTCTTGGCTAAAATGGAGAATCTTTCCGATCTGTAACTATAGGGAAGCCTTGTGGAAGAATCCCCAAAAACCTCTAAGACCTTTGGAGCTCTCAGGGGAGACAGTGATGTAGCACAAGAACTACTGCAGCAGCCATGCGTTGAGACTGAAGTGATTGTCCTGTCATAGCACTGGAAGTCCTGGTTAATGAAACAGAAATGCCTAGGAAGAGGCTAAGATTTATTTAAATATATTTTGCCTCCCTGCCTGCTTACCATCAGCTCCCCTTCTACTGGTCTTGAACCCATATATTCATGGACAGTTGTGCCCATACACTGCCTGGACAAAATCCAACGGGTGGGAGCCATCAACCCTTCAGGTATGAAGTTTGTTTGAGCCCTGATTCACCTCCCTGCTTCTGACTTGTTACAAGGATGGGGAATGCCTTCATCTCAGTGGCCTATAGATCTGATTTTAGTCCCTCAGACTGGAGCAGCCCATGTTTAAGGGTTGTCTCTAGGTCAGATAACTACATGATAAACCATGATCTACATAGTTGTATCATACAGAAGATGAACGGGGAATTACTACTGACTTAATCCGATCCCCTGGCATCTGATGTGTGCACCCATATGATCATGCATACCTTACTTCCACCACCCCGTAGACACTTCCCTATATGTTCCATGAAGGTTACCAGCATTGGTTTGGAGGTGCAGGTGCATGTCCCCAGTTATATGCTGCATACCTGCACTTGGTAGAGTGCCAGGGTTGCAGTGGTCAAACCACTTCCACCACACCCCAAGATGGGCAAAAGTCCATCTTGAGCAGCCTGACCGCTCCTCTAACACCCAGACCACAAATCAAATCCAGATCTTTTGAGTCACATTCAGAGCTGTACCTTTCTGTTCCCTGCAGCTGACTGAGAGGCTATGATTTAAAAAAAAAAAAATTGGAGCCAGACTCTCCTGACCTGTAAAGAAAATCAGAATTAATATGTGCAGAACTTTGTCTGCTGGTATGAAACTAGAGAAAATTTGGTAAATATAAACAGGAAACTTACCTTCCTCTAGAGAACATGTTCATCCTCTCTGCACATTGTTGGAGGGAACTGACCTTGGGGAGAACCACATCTTCCTTGACTAGAAGAAAGTCAACCTTTAAAGTATGGACTGGTTCTCGTAATTGCAGACCGGTAAGTACAACAAGACTGGTACTGGAACTCATTGTGTCTGCCACAGCATTTGGCTCCCAGGGATGTGGACCACTAACAAGGAATTGCTTAATTTGGCAGACAATTCCACACTTGTATCACTTCCTACAGAAAAAACAGTAAAGTACATTCTGTTTTTTCTTCAGGTGCTAAACTGCTTTGTGATTGTCTGACTACACTAAGAGACTCAAGTTTCAGCAGGCATTTGCATCCAGCAAAACCACAAGGACAGCCCTTAGCTTGCGAAAATTGGTGTGAAGACTGTTTCTGAGCCAAATGTAGTGACCTTGGACCAGATCAGAGAAGAGAGTAGTCCCCAGCAGATAGGTTATGCAGCCACTACAAAGGACTTCAATATGCTTGGCATAACAAAGGGAAAGGAAGTTAGGAAATGGGCTGAACTCCGATCAGTCCAGAAATGGTGACAACAGTCTGAAACGAGGAACATGTGAGAGGGAATAATGAGAGCACTGATGGTCATCAACCATCTACTGTATGACCTGCATGTGTAAGTATGGAGATGAAGATTATGAACACTGCCACTGCTATTACCCCCACAAGCAGCAGTAGAATACACACACCGATCAGTCTCTGAGACAATGAGATATGAGATCCTGTGTCTTCTCCAACAAGAGAGAATGCTGACTCTGAACAATGTTTAGAACTGCTATCATAAAGGGGATGTCCTCTGTTTACAGCAGGGAAGTCTTCCTTCATTTGATTGCGATCTCTAGAGATTATAGCAAGGGAAAGGCCCATGCTAATTAGAAATGTATTGTTCACTGCCCCCAGTATGATAGGTAACACTTTTGTGAAGACCCTGGGACAGGGCCTTGAACTGTGGTGTAGTGTTGTGTAGTCTACTACAAAATGCTGAAACAAAAAGTCTTTATGAACAGTGCTGATGGTACCCAGGATTTCTGTAAGAGCCATTTGGGGAAGCAAACTTGTCTGAGCTGGCAGGCAGCTTTTTTTTTTTTTTTTGGGGGGGGGGGAACGGGACAAAATGACTTAATTCTCAGCTGAAGTCCTTTGCCATCTAGAATGTCTTTTCATTCAGTGAGAATGAAAAAGCTTCTAGAGGTGGAATACCCTCCACCATAGAAAGGGTCTTGCCCCTTTTTTGGAAATCCTGCATAAAAAAATGGCATAGAAGTGCTTAGGCTGGAAGAGACATTGTCTGAGCTACATTGCCCTAATCCTGCAGGTGCTAAAGATGCAATCAAAGGCAGCACATCTGCAGCACTGAATGTATAGTGTTCTACAGAAAAGTCCACTGATGCTGCATTGATAAAATATTTCTTTATTTTCATCTCGCTGGTGTTAGGAACGGCAATGAACTCTTCAAAAAGCTGGTCCATCAGAAAGATTTATAAGTGAGACATACAAGACCATTAAGAGCCAGCAAGCCTAGTGTGAGAGAAATAAACAGGAACGTTATTTACTTACCATAATGATAGAGCAGTGTTGCCTGATTTTTTTCTGGTTCAATGCATGGGTTGTCATATCCAATTGGATCCAAACTCAGTACCAACTCTAAAGTTTCACAGATCCAGGACTCTGACTCCTCCCCTATCCATAATTCCCTGCACTCTGCCTTTGTACCTCAGTTCGAGTTTGCCCCCACCAACTAGAAATTTAGAAATATAACAACCTTTTTAGGGTTGATTACTAATTTAACGGGAAGCATCTAGGAAGGGATCACAGTCTAATAGGATTATTCAAAAAAAGGGTCACAGTGAGATGCATTCAGTCACCAGAATCTAGAAGATAATTTGGAAGGGGGGGAGGGGGGGGGTTGAACCAGATGAAAATCAGACAACATGGATCTGTTGTTATGCTAAGTACATAAATTTTCATATCCAATGTTGTCTGTTTTCGTCTGCTTCAATACATGGGACAGATTCCTAATCTGGGATCAAGAAAGGATGTTCCTGAGAATGGTGGGACCAAAGGAGGAACATCTGGATTGTACATTCAACTTATTGTGAGACACAGCAGTGTGAATTGTTGACCAAGTCGCAGCAACACAAATATCATTGAAGGGAAACTGTCATAAAAACTGTTGAAAAGGCTATTGCTCTTGTGGGATGAGCTTTGGGCTTCAATCTTTTTATTGTATACAAACGAAACACAATCTGATAACCATCTTGAAAGAGTAACCTTAGAAACTGCTATGCCCAGTTTAGATTTAGAAAAGGCAATGGACAATTGGTCAAATTTCCTGATGTGTTTTGTTCTGTGAAGGTAAAATCTGAGTTGGCGAAGAACATCCAACTATGCAGAATATATTCACCTTTGTTGGAGAATCTGGGGAAAACACTGATAGATTAATGGATTTGTTTAAATTTGCTTCTGATGACACCTTAGGACGGAAAGACACATTAGTCCTTAAAGCAGCTCTGTCTCTGTGGAAAACTGGGTAAGGGGGGGGGGGGTTCCAGGAAATGGCCTGTAACTCTGAAATCTGTCTGGCCAATGTAACAGCCACAAAAAAAAAAAAAAAAAAAAATTACTAATATCCCATGGAGGAACTCGGTCTCTGACCGGAGGTCAGAGAAGAAACAGTCCCCTAAAAACAGCTTTAGAGGCATTTAAAGCTGCCAAAGAGGTGTCATTCTGACCCATCTGTAAATCTGAAACTGCAGCCATTTGCACTTTAATAGTGGAAAAACTGGGACCCCACTATAGAAGAACTCAAACAAAAACTCCAGTATAGAAAAGACAGGAGAAGAAAAAGGATCTATTGCTTTTGACATGGCCCAGATGGAAAATATTTTCCACTTGCTACGATAAACCTTTTTAGTGGACTGTTTTTAGGAGGCTGAAATAATCTGAAAAAATGATGCTGGAAGCCTGGCATCTCTGGATAAAGTCAGAACTAGAGGAACCAAGCAGTTAGTTTCATATTTTTCTGGTTCAGAGGAAGCAATCCGGTTCAGTGAGTCAAGAGATTTGGATACTTATCCAACATCCATGGGCCACAGGAAGGGGAACCACATTTGTCGGGGCCAGAAGGGACCAATGTGGATCACTTTGACCTTGCACCTTCTTGCTTTCTGGATGAATTTGTTCATTAAGTTTAACAGGGGAAATGAATAAAAGAGACCCGGGGGCCAATTGCGGACTAGATACCCCTTGGTGACTGTCCCTGTGGAGGGATCAGGGCACAATAATTGCTGCACTTGTTGTTCAGGTATGATGCAAAAAGGTCACAGCATGGTTGACCACAGCAGTGGAAGACCAAAGCTGTCACGTTTGGATTGAGGTACCACTCATGAGGCATCTGAACAGTTCTGCTTAATTTGTCTGCTAATACACTAGGCATCCCTGGGATGCACATTACCATCAGAAATAGGAGCAAAGAAATCGCCCCCTGCCATAATCTCATAGCCTCCCAACAAGGAGGTTAAGAGCGGGTTCCTCCCTGTTTGTTGATGTACCAGACTACTGCCATGTTACCTGTCTACATGGAAATCACTTCCTTGGGGAGAACGTTCTGGAAGGCCTGCAACACTAGGAGGACTGATCTCATCTACAAGACATTAATGTGAAGATTGGGCTCTAGATGTGACAAAGATCCTTGGACTATTCTGCCTTCAAAATGCCACCACCCACCCTAGAAGGGAGGTGTCCGTGGATATGACAGCCAAAAATGGATCCATTTGAGAGGTACAAACTTTCGTCACTGACTGAGATGTTATCCACCAGCTGATATGATCTCAGCATATTTGAGTAATGTGAACTTTGGTATGTAATGGATGAATGTTTTTAGACCACTGTACAAAAAGAGTCCACTGGAGTACCCTCATGTGGGGCATGGCTAAAGGGACTAGTAAAACTGTGGAAGCCATTAGGTTTACCAGTCGTAGAATTAAACTTGATGAGGGTGACAGATGTTGAAATACCTGTGTGGCTGCCAGCATACGAAGAATACTCTGGACTTGGCAGTTTGGCAATTTATAACACCGAGTCTGGGTGGCATCCAATAAATTCTATTCATTGTGATGGGTCCATGTGATTCTTGAGTAAATTTATCATGATTCCTAGGTTTTGCATTAGGTGGAAGAGAAAGTCCAGATGGAGTAACAGAAGATGCTTGGAGGTAGCAGTGACAACCTAGTTGTTGAGGTATGGGAAAACTTGGATCCCCTGCAGACTGCCATTATCTTGGTAAACACCCTGGGGGCTATGGTGAGACCAAAGGGTAGCACTCTGAACTGGTAATGTCTGGTTCCCAGTCAGAAACAAAGAAATCTCCTGGAACATGTCTTTGTCTTTATATGACAATATGCATCCTAGAGAACTATTGAGCATATCCAATCATCCTTCCTCAGAAGAGGCAATATGGACTGAATCGTGACCATTCAGAATTTTGTCTGTTTTACAAACTACACTATCTTCTCTGTGAAACAACGAAAGAACACAGAGGAAACGCAGTGTAGGCTCCAGATAAAATGTTTATTACCATACAAACTTGTCGTGGTCAAACCATAAAGATTCCAAATAATAAACACAATAATAAAACTTTTAACTAGTAAACTAGTTAAGCGGTTTCACCAACAGTATGTTGGCTTCTTCAGAACTAATACATCTTGTTACTCAGATGTTAAAATAACTTTTTTGGTGCCAGAATCTAACTGCCGCCCTTAAAGTGATATAACTCCATTTTCTGACATGAGTACACTCGATTTATTTATATAAACATTCTCTTGTGCACTTCTTTAGCCCTATGACTTGTTGTATAATACATAGTCAAGTTATGACTGTATTAAAAACAAAAAATACAAAAATGCAAATAAATACAGATTTTTTTATAATAAAACTATATTATGCTCAAAAGTACTGCACTACACAAGTGTGCATGGCAAAATGCAAAATATGCCCCGGATACTACATAGGTAAGACCGAAAGATCCTTTAAAAAGAGAATATATGATCACCTGTATAGTATCAAGAGAAAGGATGGTAACAATGCCCTGTACAGGCATATTGAAAAGTTAGGGGTAGAACATAATTTCAAATTCGCTATATTAGAGCATATTAAACATAATCCGAAGGGAGGTAATAGGAAGGAGATTCTAAGTTACAGAGAAGTATGGTGGCAACTTTTTATGGATGCCTCAACACACCAGGACTGAATGATAATATATCAGTAAAACCAATTTTGTTGAATAGAATGTTAAGAATATGAGAAACAACTACTGGGTCATATAACAACAACAAGAATATACTTCAAAAGAGTATGAATAATCTGACAGGATGGTATATGTCATAATTAATTGGTGAAAATGGTTTTGAAGGTCGTAAACATATACAGTCGATGCACACAATTAAATATATAGAATTTTATTAGACATATAACAAAACATAATGCAGTACTTTTGAGCATAATATAGTTTTATTATAAAATCTTATTTTATCTGTATTTATTTGCATTTTTGTATTTTTTGTTTTTAATACAGTCATAACTTGTAATCAGAATTTTAACAGTGATGTATTATACAACAAGTCATAGGGCTAAAGAAGTGCACAAGAGAATGTTTATATAAATAAATCGAGTGTACTCATTTCAAAAAATGGAGTTATATCACTTTAAGGGCGGCAGTTAGATTCTGGCGCCAAAAAAGTTATTTAAACATCTGAGTAACAAGATGTATTCGTTCTGAAGAAGCCAACATACTGTTGGTGAAAGCGCTTAACTAGTTAAAAGTTTTATTATTGCGTTTATTATTTGGAATCTTTATGGTTTGACCACGACGAGTTTGTATTGTAATAAACGTTTTATCTGGAGCCTACACTGCGTTTCCTCTGTGTTCTTTCGTTGTTTCACAGAGAAGATAGCGTAGTTGTTGGACTCAACGAAATGTTTTACAAACTGGTTTAAAAGACTGAGATTTAGAATGGGTCTGAGCTCTCCTGTCTTTTTGGGTACCAAAAAGAACCTTGAATGGACTCCAGACTCTAACTGGTCTTTGGGAGACTGTTTGGATGACTCTCTTTTCTAGCAACTTAGAAATTTCTGCTGCAGGTTCCCACTGACTGGCTGGAACATTGGGAACTTTCTTCTTTCTTACTGGGGGAAAGGAAAAGGGAACTGAGTAGCCTCTGGAAATTGTTTAGCACCCAGGAATCTGATGTCATGTTTTACCAGGCTTGTAGGTGTATAGGTAAGTGTCCTCTAACTGCCTCCGGAGTGCAGCACCTAGGCAATGTTTCAGGAGCATAGGTAGGGCTTTTTGCTAAAGGTTACAAGAAAGCCCTGATTTTGCAGTTCCCCTCTGCCTCTTATTTTGTATTTAATTGACAGATTGATTGATTAATTAAGTTTGGTATAAATTATACTGCTAAGTGTTTGTGAAATTATTCCTTTGAAGGCTTTTTGAGCCGAGGTATCAGAACAGATTAAAGTTTCAGCAGTTCTACAGCTCCGAGTGTGTTTTCTTCTGTGGTTATTGGTACATTTTGTTTTTTTGCTGGATAATAGGCAGTCTCTGTCTGAAGGGGAAGACTCTCTTTTCTAGCAACTTAGAAATTTCTGCTGCAGGTTCCCACTGACTGGCTGGAACATTGGGAACTTTCTTCTTTCTTACTGGGGGAAAGGAAAAGGGAACTGAGTAGCCTCTGGAAATTGTTTAGCACCCAGGAATCTGATGTCATGTTTTACCAGGCTTGTAGGTGTATAGGTAAGTGTCCTCTAACTGCCTCCGGAGTGCAGCACCTAGGCAATGTTTCAGGAGCATAGGTAGGGCTTTTTGCTAAAGGTTACAAGAAAGCCCTGATTTTGCAGTTCCCCTCTGCCTCTTATTTTGTATTTAATTGACAGATTGATTGATTAATTAAGTTTGGTATAAATTATACTGCTAAGTGTTTGTGAAATTATTCCTTTGAAGGCTTTTTGAGCCGAGGTATCAGAACAGATTAAAGTTTCAGCAGTTCTACAGCTCCGAGTGTGTTTTCTTCTGTGGTTATTGGTACATTTTGTTTTTTTGCTGGATAATAGGCAGTCTCTGTCTGAAGGGGAAGAAGTCCTTTGAGTTTGAAGGCACCTAGCGATGAAAGAGTTACAGGTATCACAATCAGTATCAGGATGGGCAGCACCCAAACAGTAGACACATAAGGAATGTGGATCTTAAGGAGGAATTTTGTGCCCGCACTCAGCACACTTCTTAAACCATGACCATCTGACCTCTTGCCACAAAAATGCAATGAAGATCCTAAGAAATTGTTTACACACCAAAATACAGAAGAAAACTATCTACCTACAAGGAAAAAAACTATCACAAGATGAAAAAACACCATCCTACGGCCTAACCCTAAACTCTAGAGCAAACTAAGAGCTCCCCACTGCCTTTTTTATTTACATTATAGTCTAGTCCAAATGAGCAAAAAGAAAGAATTTGGAAAGACAAGTCTCACGGTAGGAAAGGAAGTCTGAAGAATTGCAGAATATATAAAAGGATACATTGTCTGAATAACGAGCCCTCATAGGAAAACATGCCTGATGCTTCAGGCGGTAAACAAGATCTGGGGTACTAAGGTAAAATGCAGGGAACTGTGGGTAGGGGAAAGTCACAGCCCTGTATCCATGAAGCTTCAGAGTTGTTGCTGAGGTCAGATCCGATCTGATCCGACAGCCCATGCATTGAATCGGATTGAAATAGACATCAGATCCTTTTGTTGAGCCTGATAATGGTTTGGAATCTACATCTGGAGCAAGAATGGTCTTGTTTAACTGCCAGTGTTCCAACCTGAAGATATAAGTTCATAGGAGATTATTAGGCTAACGGCTCAAAAGCCTTTACAAGCCTAGCCAGCATAACCAAATTTTACCCAATATATGGGCCTTAGGGGCAAGAGGATGGTATGGGTTTGTGTCTATGCTTTGAGCCTTTTACTGATTGCCTCTGTCCATAAGAGGTATAGGCAATACCCCAGGTGTGAGCTTGTGATCCTCCATCCAGTGATCTAAATTGCTCTTGAAGAGGGCCAGAGAAGGGCTCTGCTTAACGTGAATAGGAAGCCTGTTCCAAAGAAGGGGCAATCTCTAAGACACATATCTGCCTCTACAGCATGTTTTGTTTGAGTCACTTTAGATCTCTAGTACTTGTGACGTCATGCTGTTTTTCTTGTGGATATGTAGCAGATCCATCAGGGCTGGATTTGAGAGTGCCTTGTAGGTCAGGTATAGGTTACCCCTTAATAGTCAGTAGGAGACAGATTAAATGGACGGAGCTTTTAGTCTATTCACATAGGACATGCTTTTAACACCCTCTATTTTCTTTGTGAGGAACTTCTGAGGTCACTCCAGCTGCTGTAAATGCCTATTCAAGTACATGACAAATGGCACACTGTACTCAATTATTGGTCTATTGAGGGGTGAGTACAGCATGACTATAATTTCCCTGGATCTGGATGCCATGCCTTTACTTATAAGTTGTGCACATAAAAGGACTTCTTCACCACTGTGGACAATGTCAAAATTGAGACTATTATCTGTCTGTCTACCTAGATCCCTCACCTCTGAGTCTACTCTTAGGGGTATGCTGTTAATGTTGTTGTTAGGAGGGGTATTTGACTCACAAAAGGTACGATAATGGATTTCTTCATATTTAGTTGCAGGCCACGGCTCTGACACCCATCATTTGTCTGATTTAGACCCTCCTGAAGGGTATCTATGTCGATGGGAGATTCAATGACTGCCCCCAGTTTTCAGTCATTGGACAGAGGCCTTCTACATTGGCTTTGGCATTTGAAGTATATTTCAAACAGGAGGGGTCCCAGAACTGAGCCCAGTGGCACACTACTAGTAACTGTTATCTTGCTGAAACTGGATTCACCCACTTTAACTAAATGTCCTGTAGGTGATTCAATTGGTTGTCCATCTGGTGATGTAGAGATTTATTCCAAGTTTTGTGAGTTTGCTTATAATACCAGAGAGGGGAATTGTGTCAAATGTCTTGGACAGGATAAGATAGGTGGTACATACTGTTTTGCCCTCATCCATGGCCTTCAAGACTTCCTCAAAGAAGTCCACCAAATTCAGTAGGCATGATCTGTCCTTGATAAAGTCAAATTGGGTTGGGTCCAGTGTTTGGAGGTTTCCTATGTCATTATTTATCAGGTCCATAATTATTATTTCCATAGCCTTGCAAATAAGACTAATCAAACTTATAGGTCTGTAATTTCCCTGGTCAGTTGACGGTCCTCGTTTATGCTGATAGATGAGCATAGCTGTTCTCCACTCAGTTGGGACAAAGCTGGTCTGGAGGCTGTGGTTGAATAGAGATCCTATTGGGCCTGATAGGTACTGATTTAAGCTACTTATGAGGTAACCTGGTATATCATCAGGCCTCGGTGGCTTTAGAGAGGGCAGTGGCTACCTGTTTCTTGGTGATAATTGGCAAAGGAATAGTGGAAGGTATTTCTTGGGGAAGAACTGAGGGTGATGGAGAAGTGAAATTTGAGGTGAATTTATTGGCCAGCAGATTTGCTATATCTTCTGGCTGAATATAGGTGATACCATCTGTAACTAATTCAACACATGGTTGGATGTTGCTCTTAAGATTGCGGACATAACTGAAAAATAACTTATGGTATTCCTTAGCTTTGGAGGATATTTTTACCTCAAAGTCTGCTTTCAGAGACTTGACTAGTTCCCCGATTTGCTCTTTTATGCTAATGAAGGACTTACTGCTCTGTTTTGTACATTCCCTCTTACTTCTTAAAAGGATTTTCTTCCTTTTGTTGTGCAACCGATTAATACCAAGGGTCCACTAGGGTGGATGGCTTTTGCAGTTTGATCTGGGCTTATTTGTCTGGTACTACCATTTCTATGCAGTTGTTTGTACGGTTGTACAGATCTTTTGTTTATGTCTCTGCACAGGTTTTTGTTTTCTGGATTTGGGGGAGCTTCATATCTAGCTACACTGTCATTTAACAGGACATAGTTTGCCCTAGATAAGTTAATGTTTTAGGGGTTCGGTGGGTTATACCCCTAGTGGGAGTGCAGACTAGCTGCTCCAAGGCATTTGAATTTACAAAGCAGGAAATCATTGGGCCTACAAGTTAGTGGTTGTGTATGCCTCCCAGTTAATGGAGAGGTATTTAAAATCACCCAAGAGTATGGTATTTGGCTGGATGGTGAGTGATTTAAATAACTTCAGGTATGATATGTAGGTTTCCTGGTTCATGGTGGGAGAACTGTGGCTAGCAAGAGTATGGTAATAGATTTTCCCAATGGTTAGTTGGACATGGAGTTGCTCAAGCATGCCATAGTGTTTGACCAGCCTTGAGGTGTACTTATCCTTTAAGATACACTTCTGCCTTTTACTCATTCATGTTCAGTGGAAGATTGAAAAGTATGAAGGGCATTATAGCCATGTACTACTGGAGTGCTTTCCATGGCTTTCAATCATGTTTTCACTAACTGCATAGATATCCGCATTCTCCAGGGTTAGGAGAGCATCTAGGGAGTGCAGGTTCTTGTTGAGACTCCTAGCATTGAGTAGTAACACCTTTAGCTTGTCCTAAGTAGCTTGTTAGTTTGGAAGGTTTGTCTGTTTGGTAATGCTTAAAAAAGGCACTATGGGGTGGATAATGTTTTGGCCAATATATAAAAGCCTAGAGGTGACAGGTGAAGGCCATCCTTAGCAAAGCAACACGGCCTGTCGACCATGTCCTCAAATGCTGACAAATATTGGACCCCTTTGGAATGACACCAGTATCTAAGCCAATTTTTAAGGCTGATCAGTTTCTGCTGGTATTGTGGCATCATCCTTGGAGACCGTAGAATGCTGCTCAATGACAGGGTCATAAATGCCTGTGACACATATTCTGAGAGCTCAATCATGTCTTTCTTCATATAGTCCAAGGAGGTATGCCTCCAGTCCTTCTTGCCCACATGGACTATGACTGAGTCATACTGATACTTAGGGGTAAGTGACCTGAATGCTTGCATGATCTGAGGGATCCTGGCCCCTGACAGGCAACTAACTGTAACCTTCTCCTTATCCAAACTAGTAAGGGGAAAAGCAGTGTGTCTCACAATGGAGTCACTAATGACCACAATGTGTGGTTGTGGAGTATTTCACCTTATGGACTTGGCAGATGAGACACAGTGAGATGTGGCTTTGTGTTTTGCTGGGATTTGTCTTGTTTTTATGCACGGAGAGTTTCTGAGAACTCTGCCCGAGAGGTTTCTGAGGTTTGGGTAAGTTACGTGTGAGAACCTCTGCATATGTGGTTCTGCATGGGTGGTCCTCTGTTGGTGGTGAGTGATGTGTGTGAGTCATTGGCAACCTTTTTGTTGCTTTTTGTGTCTGTACATGACAGTCTAGCCTCCAGTTGTAATGTGTAACTACATCTTTCACATACTCTATTTGTCTGAGAATTAAGTGGCTGTCAGTGTACTTGAGGCAATTGCTACATTTCCTCAGGATACCCACAGATGGTAGGAAAGTGCCCAGCCATGGTTGCAGGTCCTACTGTACTTTGCAAGGGATAGGAGTGGAGGGTGTTTGTAACTGGATGAGGGGTGGGTGCTTACTTGATGTAATCTGCAGCTAACCTAGCCAGCGATACTGCACAGCGCCCAAAACAGATGCTCTCGAAGCAGCGATAATCCTTGGTGCTAGAATAAGGTAATGCAAACCTAAATAGTCCTAACTAAATGTGTAAGTATTGTTCCCCACACAAACTAGTTGCTCAATGAGTATGACGGGACTGAGGTTAAATTCCAAAGTTTTTTTTTTTTAAATAAGGACATTTCAACTTCTGGTGATGGTGTGTATATAATGCACCACTGACCGCCACTGTGAGAAGAGCAGCTTTGTGCAAATGCGAGGCTTATATACCCCCCCCCCCCAAAAAAACAAGTTTTGCACTAACTCTGCCCTAAGGCCAATCAGGTAAGCACACAATGAGCATGCTACCAGCAATTCCCTGCACATATAGTTGAACTCAGCACTCTCCTGTCACAACAGTGCAGACTTTCTTAATATAAAATGACTGCTAAGAAACCTCAAATAGATGCCTGGTACTAACAAGTCACGAGATACAATGCATTTCGGTGCAGAACAGCAGATTAACAGCAGTTTGAAAGCAACTTTAAAACTCAAAAGAAGTGCAGAAAAACAAATAAATAGTACAATAAATTTCACAGTATAATGAGAATAACCAAGACAAGTGCAAAATTACACAAGTTTTGTTTGTCTTGCCACAGATGCCCAGTGAATGTGACTGCCTGTTCCTGACACAGCTGTAGAGCATCAGCTAGTTCCTGGTAGTAAAATGGGGGACAGCAAAACCTCATAAATTTCTCTGACCATGCTCATGGACATCCACAAATGATGAGCAATATATGAATCGCTAGGTAGGAAGGGCATACCTACATGTAAACAGTAATACATCATCTTACCAATAGTCCACTTGGTATAGAAAGCAGGCCTAATCTCAGGATTGGACTCGTTTTTCGTACCTTATGCCTTCCTGGCTCCTGTGATGAGCAGTCTGACAGATCTCTCTCTTAAGCCCAACCATCACTACTCAAATATGGGTGGTGAGGAAGTCCTCAAGTTCTCTTCTGCTTCAGTGGGTCACAGGGAGAAAATGCTATGCCCAAGGCAGAAAAGGAACTGTGATTAAAATGTTTAGTGATCTGATGATAACAGCTGCACTTAGTCTCTGCTTCTTTAACCACAAAATTTGACAATTTTTAATAATATAGGCTTGGAGTAGACCTGAAATGTGGGAGTTGCAAAAATAAATTAAGCATCTCAAAAGTGTGTGTAACCTCTTCCCTAGTGCAGGGATGACTGTTCTTGGTCAAAAGGGCAATATGCCCTGATTGTATTATCACGGTATTTCAAAATGAGGTCAAAAGAATAGTTGTAAGATAACACCACACTGTTCAGTATACTGTTGTGGATGCTCAAATAAAGATAAAAAAATTTGAATACAGATAAGAAACATATGGCCTACCTAGCCTGCTCAATATTAGATGATCAGCAAGTTCTAATTATCTAACAGTTTTGACCCACATTCTAAAGAAAGGCACTATGCTTGTCCTATACATTGAAAAAATTAATCACTGTTTTTGATTGTGTCTCCTTTTCAAAAAGGATGTTTCAAGTCATTCAAGTCTGAAGTGTTTCTCCCCAGGCCTCTACTGAAAATTGGCTTTGTTCCAAGTCAGACTTTTCCTGTAAAGAAATGTTAAATAAAATTAAGTAAATAAATAAATTCAGCACTCATTCTGTGATACATTGCCAAGTTTCTATCCCCAAAATGTGTCCTCTTCTTCTTCTCATGCCTCTCATTTCTTGAATATCATATTTACTTCTACTAGAAGGATTCAACTAAGGTATTTCAAAGCTTTTGTTATGTCTTCTCTGCCTCCTGTCCAAAAACTATAAAGTTTAAACATGTAAAGTATCCCTTTATAAAGCTCTGATGCAGAATGTGAATCATTTTGTTTCCTTTCTGAGAACTGCCACTGTCCAATCTCCTGTATCACACACAAGGTCACTAGAGCTGCACAGAATCTTACCAACTGTCTACAAAGAGAGGTGACATTTTTTTCATTTTAAACTGGTGATGCTTCTTGTTATATATACCAGCATTACATCTAACATCTTTGTTGCCTTTTCACGTCTCACTTAGTCATATAACTCCAATATGACAACCCCAGACCCATGTGCTGTTTTGCTGTTGTTAATACTACCCAGCTGTGTACTCTTGTACTGGGTTTTCCTGTCAGTATGCATAGTTGTACAGGTTATACCAATGCAGTACCAACAGGAGGTAACAACTCTACTCAGATGATGAAGCTAGCTCTCTAAAACTGCACGGCCTTCATATTTCGTCCACTTCACTCTGTCCCCTGTACCAGTTATCACAAGCATGTTTGAAAGACTTGGTGGTTCTAGTATCACTTATACGCATGCTTAAAAGACTGCTTTTACTCTTGTACCACCATTATTTATCCATCATCCTTTCAGTAAATAAAAAAAAAATCATGCACAGACTAAAATTTGTGTTTCAGTGTTAAGACTATGCCTTCCGCCTTCTTACCTGTGTTCCTCACACACATTCGCTTTTAGGAATTATGCACCCACATCATGTCCTCCCTCTTTCATTTCAAGGAAAACTAACCCCCACACTACTTAACCAATCCCTGTACATTTTATCATTTAACATTTTAACCTCTCTAGTTATTACCTCTCTGTAGATTGCCAGCACAAAGTTAGTGTCTCTGTCATTTATTCCAGCTGTAGTTTAATCAGCGTTCTCTATAATGCCTTAATTATTTCTTTGTTCATGGAAATAAAACCTCATATTCTGTTTGCCTTGGCCACTGAATTTTCACAGTGCTCCAGCCATCTCACATTTCCAAAAAACTATTTTTTTTTCATTTCTGTAGCAAGAATTTTAATCCCTTTCAATTTGTATTTTGCACACAGACTAACATATTCTAGGTGCAACAACATGCATTTACCTTCAATGAACCTTAGTTGTTACCTATCAGACCAAATCATTAACTTCCTTAAATCTGTATATCAGTGCTGAGGCTGCACCACCTCCCCATATTTCTGCTACTTAAAATACCAATTTCAGGGTCACTCCATTTTGGGAAAGGAGTACTCCCGGTACACCATAAACTCGATCTTCTAGGGAAAACACCTGGCAGTCCTACACTAGATGAATGGTAATTAATTGTGTTTTGCAAAGAAGCCTGACTCCTTATCCAAATATGGAAGACCTTTACTTGTTGAAACCTCAAACGAAATGTCAGGTTGACTGTTACTGATGTAAAACAAAAATGCTTTCCAAGACTATCACCCCCTTTCAATGCAATTAACAGATCATTAAATACCTGAGCCATATATGAATGTGACATAGGTACATGTTACACACTGAATTATAAATATGAAAGAAACTTCCAATCAAGCCATGACTAAATCTGACTAAGGAAAAGCAACCAATGAGGTTACCCTAACCTACCTAATGTAGTTACAAATGGCTGAAAACCTAAAATAATTTTTTTTACCATATACCCTTGCTCTGACTAACTAAAACCTATTTACTTTTGAACTTGTTTTGTGTGAAACTGTCATGTACATTCTTTTAACATCCATTATTTCTGCCATCCCACCTGGTTTAAATCGTAAGCTTTCCAAAGTCCTTAGTAAATCAGCTGTATCAATTATTCTAGAACTAATAAGGTGCGACAATATTTTTAATTTTTAATCAATATATAAGGACAGTGGTTCAAAGAACCTTCTAATCTGTTCAACCTGGTGGCACGAGGAATAACTTAAACATTTTTAATAGCAAATATTTTGTTATAATAGCTGTTCTGGCTTGCCGTTTTAGACCATTTCATGTTCAGCTGCTGGATACTCCCTCTATCCTGCGAATCTTCCAACCAGTGAAAACAAAAAAAAAAAAAAAAAAAACACTCTGCCATCATATTTCAACCTGACTAGCTGTTCTGGCTTGCCATTTAGACCATTTCATGTATGTTAATGACATTTTATAATTATTAGCTGTTTTTTGATACCCTGTAAAGTGCAGCACACCACAGGGATGTTTTATGTTATACCCCCCCGATTTTCTTACTGTTCGATAACCTGCCCTTACTATTTTACTCTTAGTAAACTTTCATTGTAGCTTTTAGCTGTATCCTCTTTCATATTTCTCCTTGAGCATCTCTCTCTTTCTTCTTTAAACCTCCCATTCACAAATCATACTTGGTCTCTACTGTTCTTGTTATATTTAACTGTATCCTCTAACTTACCAACACCTTTAAACATTCCCGTCTATTTTCCTTTCCTCCTTTCCTAGCCTGTTCTTTCCCAGTGTAAGCATTTAATCATTTGCAGCAGTTTTTTCTATCTGTAGCTTCTATTTTTAAAGCCTTTTTTATGCAATCTATTTTTCTGTTGTTTTCATTCTAGTTAGCGTGTCAATCTCCCGGCTGGAAGACTCAGACTATTTCCCATTTCTTTCTCTAGCTTATAGACTTACATTGTTGTATTTGCTCAGGTCTCCCATCTGACAGTTTTTTGTTGGACTGCAATTCACTTACCTGGGCTCTGGCTGTTCTGTTCGCCCTTGCTGCGTTCAGGCTCTGTCCGCTCCCCTACCCAACCCCCATTCCCCCCTACCCCCAGTTACCCCAGTTTTATAGTTACATCACACCCTCAATTTATTCCATCAATCACATCCACGGCTAATCTAGCTGTCCCTCTACTCATCCATATAGCACACCCTCTGCTTATTCCACCAATCATATCTTTAGCTAATCTATCCCCTCCCACATCCCATCTAAACACTTCCACCACTCTCTTAATTACTCTCCTAATCCATTTTATTCCTAAAACCACTCCTACTCTGGTCTCAGCTACACCAAACTACTCTTCCCAACCCTCCCATTATCTTCCATCCTTACTTCCTCTACTCACAGTAACTCATCAACACTCTACACATCCCTGATTTCCAATCTTCACTCTCCAATTATCAATATGCTACTACTTACTGTGTCTCTCCTTTCTTCACTCACAGCACCTTACCTCCTTTCACCACCTTCAAGTCTTGCATACAACCACACCTACTAAACCTGCCTATCCTCCTATATCTTACCTACTCTTACAACGTATCACAACTGTTCTATAACATATCACTCCAACTAGTCACACTTAAATACCCTTCCACTCACTTACCCAACACATTCTACATAAACACTATAGACTCTCTATCAAACCCTCACTCACCTTCTTACTCAAGTCCTATCTACTTTACCTTAGTGGTGACATTCAAATGAATCCAGGTCCTACCCCTTACACTCAGTCATACTATCCACAACACAACACTGCCCTGCCAAACCCCTCTCCCTTAACACACATTTCTCCGACCTACTAATCCTTAACATTAACCTCAGAAGTATTCTGAATAAAGTACCTGACTTCCATGCTGCCCTGTCACTGTACTCCCCAGACATTGTAACAATTACTGAAACTTGGCTAAAAAAATATAACAAAAATGATGAATTCTTGCCCCTAGGTTATAATATCCACAGAACTGACAGAATACACAAACACAGAGGCAGTATAGCAATCATTTATTAAGAACAACCTTAACTTGCAACAACTGTATGCTATCTCACCCCTAGCTTCTGACTCTGAAATACTAATCTCACGTCTTCAACTTAACACGAAAAAGTCCATCATCATCATAGCAGTATATCTCCCCCCTGGAAACAATAGTCTTATAATAGAAAATCTGCTTAACTGGGCCTCTACTACCTACAATCAGGAAATAATATTATCTTAGGTGATTTTAATCTGGACTGGTCCACATGCTCTTCTACAAATCCAGGAAATCATATTAACCTCTTTGGTTTCTCCCAACTTACTACTCCTACAAGCTTGACAGACACAATAATAAACATTCCATTCCTGACTGGATACTTTCCAATCGCCCTAACCTATGCTCTCAGTCTGGCTGCCACCGATAGCCTTAATGATCATTCCCACCTATCTAATTAGGCACAAAGCACACTCAACAAATACCACTATCCACAGGTATATCTGTACCAAAGCATATTTTTCCAAAGATATCTTTAACTCCTTCTTAAAATCACAACTGGTCTTCCTTAAAACAACTTCCCCATGATGAGGCAGTCATCTACTTCAACAACTCATTCCTAAATATCTTAAACTCAACAGCCCCTATTAGAAATGCACATTGCAAAGCCACACCAGCTCATAAACATAATGAAAGAGACAGGGCATGGCTAAACTATCAGTCTTTCAAAATACAAGCTTCCCTCCACAGATACTGACAATTACGTAACTTGACCAAAAATCAAGTTCGATCTGACAAAAAAAAAACTACTACACCCAGATTCAACAAAAACATAAAAATAATCCACAGAGGTTTTGGCATTCTATTAAACAACTCTTAAATCCAGGACAATCCACTATGCCTTCACCAACCAACCTTAACCCCAACATAAGCATAGCAGCCCAGTTCAACTCTAATTTCGTCAACTCCATCCTGTCCTTAGTAAACACCACTACCCATATCCCTCTAACCACACCCAAAACTACTGTCCATGAATCTGTAGCCTTCTCATTTCAGACCATTCAGATCACATACATCAAAAAACTCCTTCTTCAACTGAAACCCACCAGACTTGCTGTAGAGCAACTCCCTAACAAAATTCTTAGACTAGCAGCTGACTCTATCGCATACCCAGTTTCAGTACTTATTAATTGCTCCATTACTGAACAATATGTACCAATACTCTGGAAAATCTCCCATATCATTCCTCTGCACAAGGGTGGCCATTCACTGACTTATCAAACTATAGACCCATTGCCATACTGTCACATCTTGGCAAAATACTTGAAGAAAAATACATTCATACTCAACTACTGTCCTATCTAGTACCAAATAACCTTCTCTCCAAATCCCAGCATGGTTTTAGGCCACAACATAGCACTACAACAGCCCTATTAAGTTTTACAGACATGATCTCCCACCATAGAAATTGTAACAACCTCATCTCTTCTATTTTCTTGGATATGTCATAACCATTTGACATTGTATCCCATCAAAAACATCTTGAAAATTTATCATCTAGCCATCTGTCACTATCATCCATTACCTGGTTTCATAGCTATTTAGCTGACCGCCAACAAGCAGTTATTTGGAAAGATTATACTTCTACCCTTCTTCCTATTACTGTAGGAGTCCCTCAAGGCTCTATTCTTGGGCCTCTGCTCTTCTTCATCTTTACAAACAATCTTAGCTCAGCATCCACACATGCTACCATCATACAATATGCAGATGATTCCATCTGCACAACGCCTTCCCTCCCCAAACTTTTATCTAAGATTCAGACTGCCTTCTCTGACATTGAACAGTTCCTGAAAGAAAGACAACTCATAATAAACCCTATGGTCTATATAATTTAAACAAAGATTTCTAATTTCGAATACCATATGGCTGACACCACATGCTCGAAGTTAGAAAACTTCGAAAAAAAAAGGACTAAATCCTAAACTAAGGGTTGTAGGTAGGGGGGCAAGCCCCCCCCCCAGCATTCCCCACTCTTTAAATATAACAACTCTGAGACAGCACTATAATGTGGTAAAGGGAAGACTTCCCTTCACTGCACTGTAGTGCGATCTCGGAGTTGGTATATTTAAAGAGTGGGGGGATTCAGGGGAGCTTGCCCCCCTGCTTTAACATCTTAGGTGACCCCTTTTTTTTTCTGTATTCGAAGTTTTCTAACTGTGAACATATGGTGTCGGCCATATGGTATTCAAAGTTAGAAATCCTTGTTTAAATAATATAGACCCTAAACCCTAACAAAACAAAGCTAATGATATTCTTCAATAATAAATCCCACCTCCTTCTCCACTTCACATACTCTCTTCCAGTGGCACTATAATTGAACCAGTAGACAGCACTAAGTTACTTGGTATCACAATAGACTGTGCCCTAAAATATGATAAGCACATAGCCCTTACCATAAAAAAGTACATATCAAGCTTGGCTGCCCGTGTAGATCAAGAACATTCCTTACCGCCTCAACTAGACAAGCCTTAGCCAGAACACATCTTCTGTCCACACTAATGTACGCCTCTCCCATCTTCACTAATCTTACAAAATCTGAGCTGTCAAACTAGAGATAACCTACCATAAAGCTGCTTGCTTTGCTGCTGGCCTCCAAAATACAACCCACCACTGTATAACTGTGAAACAACTACAGTGGCTGGAGCTACCAAATCTTCTTGCTCTTAATCAACTCAAAATTGGTCACAACATCTTACATCAACCAGAAGCTTGTGTGGCACTAATGAACCTAGTCCAGCCTTACAACGCAACCCATACCCTCTGCTCATCCAACGAAATGCTTCAACTCTTTTGGTGACTCCTGATTTGTAAATCAAGTTGCAAAAGTTTGGAACAACATTTCCCAACATATACTAAATACCCCTACTACCTACAAATTCAAACTCCTTCTTAAAGAACATATAAATATTAACTGGCTCTGTTCCTGTATTTCCCCTGGATAACTATCTCTTCTCTCTTCACTTTGCCTTTATTGAATACTCTTATCAGATCTCATCTTAACCTTTTCTCTACCCTTTTTCATATTACTAATTGTTCCTTTTTTTTTATAAATCTCTTCTTACTCTCCCCACTTTGCCTTTCTACATTTTTACTCTGTTGAGGCATATAGCATGTATCTGCCAATAAATTTGTTGGTATTGTTAAACTCTATATACTTGTAACTGCATTATCTTTGTTAATTCTGTTAATAATGTTAATTCCTTACATTTTATATATACTGTTTAATCTGTATATTGCAATCTTCTGTTTTTGTATTCTTGTAATTTTTTCTTGGGGCTTTCCCTCCAGGCTTCCGCTGGAAATGGGCTGCTAGCCCAGTTGGACTATACTGGTAAACAAATGTACATAACTAAATAAATAAATAAATATGGAGTACAGAGATAGTGCGCCAATACTGGGAAAAATATAAATATGTTATGCACTTCCCTAACATGAGACTAGACGGTAACAGCACTTAGGAGTGTTTAACAAAAGTTAAGATTGGGTCTCTGCTGTTAAGATTGGGTCTCATGATATGGGCATTGCCGGCAGGCAAGGAAAAGTGACAGAAGGTAAAACAGCTTTAAAACATTGTTAGAACTTTACTCTGCCACACTCAGAAACAAAATAAGTGTAGCAGAATGAAGTGTCTAACAGCTTTAAAAGCTCTTACATTTAAGAAGGACATTTAGTTACTGTCTGCTGTCTCTGCGGTGGCAAAGTGTTTTAATAGTTTTCACTGCTCTCGAGGGGAATTTCTTGTCATCGATATCTCAAATATACAATATGCTGGTTATTAGTGCAGACATGATCATAATCCTCTATGCTCATGGCATAACAGGTTTTTCTACCTTTAAAAAATCATGAAGGTTAACAGAAATTAAACCTTCCTTTAATGTCTTATTAAAAACCAGTTAATCTTATTTTACAATTCATTGGTCTACGAATTGCTTTTATTACAAAAAACATTCAATATATGGTTAAGCTAGATATATAATCTGAGATATTTAACAATAGTGGCATGCAACACCACTCCTTACCCCCTTTTATCTGCTATAGTAAATACACTTAGATCATTTTTTTTAAAGCTTGTAGTACTGGGTACCAGCTATTCCTGAGTACAGAGTATGGCAGAGACACTCACATGCATATATATATATATATATATATATATATATATATATATATGTATGTATATATGTATATATATATATATATATATATATATATATATATATATATATATATATGTATGTATATATATATATATATATATATATATATATATATATATATATATGTGTGTGTGTGTATATATATATATATATATATATATATATATATATGTACACACACACACACACACACACACACACACACACACACACACACACACACACACACACACACACACACGAACAGAAGAGAAAATGACTAAACTAAAGAACACTTCCGAAACTAAAGCTGAAAAAAATGACACGGACAATTGAATGTAGTTTAGCCCTTTCATCCTTTAATCGTAATAGGACTTCTTCAGAACTAAATTAAAAATAATCCCACACTTTTAAAAGAAACTGTAAAATCATAGACATTCTATTAGAACTACATAAACCAATAACAACTTGTAAAGAAAGGGGGTGTGGTTAAGTATAGCATCAGAGTGCACATTTAATATTTAAATTTTCATTCAGACCTGATGCAGCCTCTGCATTTAACAAAAGCTGCCACTTAAGTTCTCTTACTTCAAGAAGAGTGTCAACATCACCAACAAAGACATCTAATTTTTCTAGTACTAAAAATTTAAATCCGGTGAAACCAAAACAATGTAAACTATGTTTTCCTAGAGCATTGATGCATTTAACTGGCAGCTTGTAGGGAGACTATCGTTATGGAAAATGAGATAAGAAAGTTTCACTGACATTGCCCGAATTTCTGAAATTTCTCTGGCAGAAGTGATGGCAACTAAGAATAAGGTCTTCCAAGAAATAAATTTAAGGTCACAATCATGGGTAGACTCAAAGGGTGAAAGAATCAAGGACTGCAATACCAGATTCAGATCCCATGGTGGCATGGAATCTTTAAAAGGAGGCTTGAGAAGAATTGTAACACGTAGGAAGGCTTTACATAGCTTATGAGAGGCTTGTGAACAGCCATCAAAACCAATGTGGAAATTAGAAATTGCTGCCAACTGGACATTCACTGTTGAACAACTGGCCCTTTGGTTGATTAGTAGCATCAAGAAGTCCTGCCTATGACTAATTGGGGCAGAGAAAGGGTTTATGTGCTTTTGAAGAGCCAAGTGTACAAATCTTTTCTACTTACTAGTATAAAGTTTCCTACTGAATGGCTTAAGGGAAAACAACAAGATGTGACAAACGGGAAGAGAGCAATGACAGTCTGGCTATTACTGGAAATGGAGAAACCAAACTGTCAGCTTGTGGTTCGGGAGGTCCGGATGTGTCATGAGCGTCGGATAATACTAGAGATCTGGAGCTGGGTCGGTGAATTAAATGAGGCCAAAGGAAGGGAAACCAAATCTGTCAAGGCCAAAAAGGGGGCAATGAGAATGACCTTGGTCTTCAACCTGGCAGCTCTCTGAAGGAACTTTGGAATTACAGGAATTGGGGGATATGCGTAAAGTAATCTGGGGGGGGGGGGGTCAATCCTGGAGAAGAGCATTCCTTGGTGACTCCATCCGTGGTGGGGGGGGGCAGTTAGGGCAAAATAGCTGCTGCACTTATTGTTTAGGGGAGATGCAAACAAATTCCAGCAAGGGTGGCCTCACTTGCAGAAAAATAGATCCACAACTTTCTGGTTGAGGGATCATTCGTGAGGCAACAGAATGCACCTGCTCAGCTTGTCTGCTGGCATGCTGGAGTTCCCCTTAATGTGCGTTGCTAAGAGAAAGTGGTTGGAAGATATTGCCCATTGCCAAAGCCTTAGTGCTTCTCGACACAGGGGCAATGATCCGGTTGCTCCTCGTTTGTTTCTGTACCAGAACACTGACATATTGTCTGTTTGTGCTGCAATCGTTCCTGATGGGAGAGCATCCCAAAAGGCTTGCAGTGGTAAAAGCACTGCTCTCAACTCCAGCACATTGATATGCAAACTCCTCTTTGGGGGACCACATGCATTGGATTGTCTTTCTCAGGTAATGTCACTCCACCTTAGCTGGGAAGCATCCGTGATCACTATGGCCTTGGGCTGCAAGGGGACAAATAGATGGCCCTGTAGCAGTTGTTCAGATTGGATCCACCACATCAGACTTTTCTTGCACGAGTTGGTGATTTGTACTGGAGTGGACAAATTGAAGTATTGACCACTGAGATGCCAACAGCCATTAAAGAATCCTCATGTGAAACCTGGCTAACGTAAATAGTTATGTCCTTACCATAACGTTCCATGTGGAGTGTTCATCTCGCCTTTGTTCTTACACCTGGGTTCGGAGCCGATCCTCGGCTCCGTGTCGGCCGCTTGCAAGCTCTGCATCGAGAAGAAGCTTGAGACAACCTAATACCCACAATCCCCCTCTGCCTTTACCTCAGATCTAGTTTGCAAGCAAACCAGCAGTCAGAGAGAGAACACACTCATGCCAAAATTTACATAGACGCAAAAACACTTATATCTATATATATACATATATATATATATATATATATATATATATATATATATACATGTACATCATACATACAACAACTGCAATGCAGAAGCAGAATAACCCAGACCAGGCACCAAACTGAACGTTCTTCCTGAGGGTGGGAGGGTGGGAATGTAAGAACAAAGGCGAGATGAACACTCCACATGGAACGTTATGGTAAGGACATAACTTCTATATGTGAGAGTGTTCGATCTCGCCGTTTGTTCTTACACCTGGGTAGCGTCCCTAGCTCCATGTTCCTGAGGAACTCACGGGAGGACGTTCTTGAGCACAGTGGAACCAAAGGTTGCCCTGTCCCTAGAAACCTTGTCTACCTTGTAATGAGAAATGAATGTATGTGGTTTAGACCAAGTAGCAGCCGCTGAAATAGCGTCTAATGGTAGGCGAGCTGCATGAGCCAGGGATGTAGACACTGATCTTGTAGAATGTCCTTTGGGTTTGATAGATAAAGCTTGATTTGAAGAATCATAAACATAGGTAATACAATCAGTTAACCATTTGGAAAGAGTTCTTTTAGTAACCGCTACACCTTTCCTGCTATCAGCAAAGGCTACAAAAAGTTGATCAGATTTCCTGTGATCCTTTGTTCTATCCAAGTAAAATCTAAGTTGTCTGTGGACATCCAACTTGTGTAACATATACTACATTTTATTGGAGTGATTCTTGAAAAAGGTGGGTAATTCAATGGATTGATTAATGTTATTAATAGAGCAAACTTTGGGGAGAAAGGATGGATTAGTGCGAAGAGATACTCTGTCAGAGTGAAAGATTAAATAAGGGTGTTTAATGGAGAGAGCCTGAAGCTCAGATACTCGCCTAGCGGATGTAATGGCTACCAAGAAGAGGGTCTTCCATGACAAATACTTCAATGGACAAGAGGAGGCTGGTTCAAATGGGGGTAACATCAATTTAGATAATAAGAGGTTTAGACTCCAAGGGGATGTAGGAGATCTAACTGGTGGTCTAATATGAAAAGACCCTTTTAAAAAGGCCTTACAAAGTCTGTGGGCCATAACAGAAGCCCCACATTCTTCCACATGAAAGTTGGAGATGGCAGCCAATTGCACTCTTAAAGTGGCAGGAGAAGCTCCTTGGTGGAACAATTCTGTTAAAAACTCCAAGATTTTGTTTAAAGGAGCTATGACAGGGTCCAATTGCTGTGTATTTGCCCAGAATACAAAGCACTTCCATTTACTAGTGTAGGTCTTAGTAGTGGAAGCTTTATGAGAAGCCACTAGTATATTCTGAACTGCAGGTGAAAGAAGATCAGACCTGGCTAAGTAGGGAATCGGAGCAGCCAAGCTGCTAGATGGAGAGACAGGAGCGAGGGGTGGGGAGCCCCTGACGAGTGAGTCAGTAGATCTGGCTCTGGGTCCAGGATCCAGGGTCCCCGAATGCGGTGTGTCAGAAGAAAGGGGAACCAAATTTGACGAGGCCAGAATGGGGCAATGAGGATGATCGTCCTTTGCAGGTTGTTGGCTTTCTGCAGAAACTTCGCAATCAGGGGAAAAGGAGGAAAAGCATACAGGAGGCCCGGGGGCCAATTGTGAACTAGTGCGTCCCTGGGGACTTCCCCTGGAGGGGGTAATAGGGCAAAATAGCTCCTGCATTTGGCGTTCATTGGAGACGCAAACAGATCGCAGGAAGGCTGGCCCCACTTGCGAAAAATCTTCTTCGCAACTGACTGTTTTAGGGACCACTCGTGCGGCAACAAGATTGCTCTGCTCAGCCTATCGGCTATGATGTTGGATGACCCCGGGATGTGCGTTGCTATCAGAAAGCGACCCGTGGACTCCGCCCATTGCCAGATTCTCATGGCCTCTCTGCATAGCTGATAGGACTTGGATCCCCCCTGCTTGTTTATGTACCAGACTACAGACATGTTGTCCGTCTGAACTGCAATAGTCCCTAGAGGAAGAAGGGGAGCAAAGTGCTGCAACGCTAGAAACACTGCCCTCAACTCCAGAACATTAATGTGCAGATTGTACTCTAAATTGGTCCATTCGCCTTGGACTGTCTGTCCCTGAAAGATGCCCCCCCACCCTATCAGGGAAGCGTCCGTGGTCACCGTAGATGTCGGCGTGGGTAGCACAAATGGTCTTCCTCTGGAAAGGTTGCAAGTCTGAAGCCACCAGACTAGGTGTGATTTGCATGTGTTTGTGATCAGAATTTCGTGTGTCAGAGGTAGCTGTTGGAACGACCATTGTGCAAACAGTAGCCATTGTAGAACTCTCATGTGCAGTCTTCCCAATGGTATCGCAATGAGAGAAGCTGCCATGAGGCCCAAAACCTTTAGTACCAGTTTTGCTGGGGATTTTCTGGATGACAGAAGAAGAGATATGTGGGTTTGAAGTGAAGCTATCCTTTCTGGAGGAAGCCTTAGAATTAACTGATGCGTATCCAATTCCGCTCCTATGAATAAGATACGCTGTGATGGCTGTCGTAAAGATTTTTCGAAATTTACGGAAATTCCGAGGTGAACACAAAATTGTAGAGTATAATCCCTGGCCTGTATCAGTTGACGCTGGGTGGTGGCAGAAAGGAGCCAGTCGTCCAGATACGGAAACACCTGGAATCCTAGGCGTCTCAGGTGAGACGCTACCACTGCCATGCATTTGGTGAAAACCCTGGGGGCTGAGGTCAGACCAAAGGGCAGGGCTCGAAACTGAAAGTGACTGGCTCCCAGCCGGAAGCGCAAATGATCTCTGGGCGCCCTGGCCATTTTGATGTGGTAGTATGTGTCCTTCAGATCTATTGAGCACATCCAGTCGTCCTTCTGTAAGAATGGAAGGATCGATTGAAGCGTGACCATTCGGAACTTTTCTTTCTTGACGAAGGTATTGAGGTTGCTTAGGTCCAGAATGGGCCTCCAGTCCCCTGTCTTCTTTGGAACTAAAAAGAACCTTGAGTAAGTTCGAAATCCTCATTAGTCCGCTGAGACTGGTTGAATGACCCTTTTACTAGCAGCTTTGAAATTTGTATAGTTGCTGGTTCTGCAGATGGGGGCACATCTGGGAGTCTTCTCTTTGGAATGGGGTTGGATAGGAATGGTATTCTGTAACCTCTGGTAACAACGCTTTTTACCCAGTTGTCTGTAGTAATGTTTTGCCAGGCCTGAGGGTATAAAGCTAAGCGACCCCCGACTGCCTCCAGAGCAGGACAGTCGGGCCTCCTCTCAGGAGTGCTGGAAAGGTTTTCCAGGGGGGGTATCCCTGTCACCTTGATTTTGCGGACCCCCTCTGCCGCCAGGGCGGCATCTTCCACCTCTGCCTCCTCCTCTGCCTCTAGAGGGGGCATCACCCTGTGTGCCTGGGAAAGAACCTTGGGGTTTTCGAAACCACATTTTCCCACCGCGTTGCCCTTTGGGGTACGGTCTGGATGGGGTGGAAAAACGGACTCTGACAGCAGACAGAGTCTTTCCCTCCTGCTCACACCGGGTAAGGGTCTCCTTTACTTTGGGGCCAAAGAGAGTGGCACCGTCAAATGGGGCGTTAGTAAAGGAAGACTTGAAGGCTTCCGCAAATGAACATAAGCGCATCCAGGATTGTCTACGAAGAGCAATCGCTGAAGCTGCTGCCCTACTCAAACCTTCGGCTGCGTACGAGATCAGCCTCATGGACGAGTTTACAATGGATGTAAGGGTATTAAGTTGTGCTGTCACTTTCTCTGAGACAGCAGCATCTGTAGTACCCTGGAGGGTTATCTCCCAACTCTTTGATTAGATCCCTCTGTAGCCGTGTGAAGTGGGTCAAATAGTTCAGGGCTCGCATAGAAAAAGCCGCTGAACTAAAAATGCGCTTCCCGTACCTGTCCATAGTCCTAGAATCTTTGTTAGGGGGATGGACAGATGAGGAAGATTCCGACATCTCCTTTTTCGTGGCCGCTGCCACCACCATAGCGTCCACTGGAACTCCTTTTGTCAAATAAGACTTGTCCTGGGGTGCAGTAATGTATTTATTAGGCTTCCTAGGGACTGGCTCCGCCGTGTCAGGAGCCTCCCACGCCCTTCGAGCAATCAGCTCCATTAACTCATCGAAGGGCGGAGTGACCCAGGAGGAGGAAGGGCGAGCACCAAATGCCTTCAGCAAGACTGACTCATCCTCAGAAGGGGGGAGGGACTGCCAGTCACCTCTCTGCTTTAGGATCTCCAAGATGTCAGAAAAAGTGACATCTTCTGAAGGTGACTTTGGGGACCCTTCTGACTCATCCAAGTCAGTATCGGATGTCAAAGATTCTTGTGGAGAATCTAAGTGTCTCCTCTTACACAATCTTTTCCTAGGGACTTCTTCGGGGGGAGCATCCGAAGAAGCCTCCGAGGAAGAGGGGGCACCCTCCAGGGGTGGCTGAGACACAGGTGCTCGACGCTTAGCTGTAGCCGTGGGTGCAGAGGAGGATAACGGACCTTTATGGGGAGGAGAAGCTGTATCTGCTGATGTGGTTGTCTGGGTAGACAACACCTTCCTCATGAGATCGAAAGCCCCCGGGTCCCGAGTCGAGGCATCTCCCGGTTCCGAAGAAATGGGAAGAATCCCCGAAACAGGCACCGAAGGCATCGACCCCGAGGACGGAACCGAGTCGATCCGAGCCGAGGCCCCGAGAGGGAGAGTCGGAACCGAAAAATCAGTCTGACTCTCGGTCCCGGAACCCAGGATGGATCTTTGGCTCCGAGACTCCGGTACCGGATCCGACGGAGTCGAGGTGAACGGAGCCGACCGAGAAAAGGACGGTTCTGGCACCGAGGGCTCCACAATCAGCAGCTCAGCCTCTTCCGGCTCCGAAGACTGGACAGGTCTCGGAGGAGGAACAGATGGAGACAGTGGAAGGCCTTCAAGTCTCGACACCAATTGAGAGGAGACCGAGATGAGTTTGGATAAGGCCGTATTCTCCATTAACTTCTGCACCACGCGGTCTACATCAGTATCAGAGAGGGGCCTGGAAGAACGGGTCGAAGGAATCGAAGACGGAGCCGACCTCAACAGTGTCGGGGGAGGGAGCTCCATCACCGGTTCCAAGACTCGAGGCTCGAAACTGACAACAGTTGAACACTCGGCCCGAAGTCTGTGGAACCGGTGATCTAACTTTAGCTGAAGAGCTCGGAGCCGATGACCTGGGCTCCGACGTCTTCGATTCCTTCGAGGATTTGGATGCCTGGTCTGAAGCATCCAGAGCCTCTTGAAAAGTAGGTTTTAACAAACCCCTATCCATGAGTTTCCTGCGCCTATCTGTCATGACCCTCCCACTGAAAGAATGACAAATTGAGCAGTCTTCTTGCAGATGGAGAGGGCCAAGACAGTAGACGCAGGAACTATGATTGTCAGTAACTGACATCTTTTGCCCACATTGGCAACGCTTGAAACCAGATTTAGCCTTTTCAGACATCTTACACTTAATATAGTTAGAAACTGAGAAGTCAAGTCCAGTAATAAAATCAAGTCCGGTTAAATTGTCGAATCCAGTAAGGAAAAAAGTCAATCCGGTAGTCAAATCCAAGTAAGGGGTGGTAGGCCCCGAGGGGAACTCTAATAAGTTTAAACAAACTTAACGGAACCGAAAATTCCTCAACCTTACCACACACACACACTATGTCACTAACAAACTTTCTATAATAAAATTACTCTGTAAACACAAGAATAAAATCTTAATCTTATCTTTAGGTGCTCGAGCTCGACCCAGTGATGCGAACGCTGCAGCGGCAAACTAGATCTGAGGTAAAGGCAGAGGGGGCTTGTGGGTATTAGGTTGTCTCGAGCTTCTTCTCGATGCAGAGCTTGCAAGCGGCCGACACGGAGCCGAGGATCGGCTCCGAACCCAGGTGTAAGAACAAACGGCGAGATCGAACACTCTCACATCAAGGGTTATTGCTGCTGCCACTGAACCTAGAGCTTGCAGAACTAGACGAGCTGAGATTGTGGTACTGCAAAGTATCATGTTGACTTGTGACCTTAAAGTTTGAACTCTGACAAGAGGAAGGGAGGCTATTGTTGATCTTCTGTCGAGTAGCACTCCTATGGATTCAAGAATTTGAGTTGGCTCTAGATTTGACTTCTCAAAATTTATAGTTATTCCTAACCTTCTACAAGCCTGGATGACTTCTCCTAGTCGGAGTGGAAATGAGCTAGCCATCTGATTATGGAAAGACACAGAATCCTTGCAGTCTGAAGTAAGCTGCTACCACTGCCATACATTTAGTGAACACGCTGAGAGCTGTGGTGAGACCAAAAGGCAGTCCTCTGAACTGATAATGACTGGCTCTTAGGTGGAAGCGTAAGAATTTCCCGGATTGTCTGTTTATTTTTATATGACAGTATGCATCCTGGAGATCTACTGAGCATATCCAGTCATCCTTTTCCAAAAATGGAAAATGGACTGAACCATGACCATCCGAAACTTTGTCTTTTGAACAAATATGTTCAAGCTGCTCAGATCCAGAACTGGTCCCCAGTCCCTTGTTTTCTTTGGCACTAAAAAGAATCTTGAGTAAGTTCCAGATACTTTCTGGTCTGAGGGGACCTCTTGGATGGCTCTTTTGTTTAGTAGCTTTTGCATTTGAATATCTGCTTGATCCGTCTGACTGGGTGGACCATTGTGGATTTTCCTGGAATTTGGAGGAAGAAGGGAAAATAGAATTATATATCCTCTGGATACAATCCTCTGTACCCAAGTATATTTTGTTATTTCTAGCCAAGTTCTCTGGTGCAGGGACAAATGACCCCCAATTGCCTCCAGAGGGGGAGACAATCGGGCCTCCTTTCAGATGTCCTGGAAGGGTTTGCCAAAGAATGATTCTCTGGACCCCTAACGTTGTGGGCCTCCTCTGCCACAAGGGCAGCATCTACCATTTAAACTCCCCCATCTGCCTCTGGGGGAAGACCCTCCACATGTGTCCTGGAAAGATCCTTGTGATTTCTTGAACCACATTTTTCCACCACCTCAGTGATTCCTCAAAAAGGATCTCTGGGGAGTGGAAAAACATATGCTCACAGCAGAAAGGGTCATTCCACCCTTCTCACACCTGGACAACGTATCTTTTACCTTGGGGCCAAAAAGAGAGGTGCAGTCGAGGGGATTACTGACGAATGTAGACTTAAAGGGCCCAGAAAAATCACACAAACATATCCAGGCATGTTTCCTAATGGTTATAGCTGAACCCACTGTCCTTAAGGTTCCTTTTGCTACATTAGAAATAAGACTCACAGACAAGTTTGATAGCGATTGTAGGGTTGTCAGCTGTGAGGTGGCGGAATCTTTCACCACCTCCTCAGACACGATTCCTGCGAGGGAATCTGAGAGCACCTTAATCGAATCCCTCTGTAGTCTGGTGAAATGTGCCAAACAGTTTAGAGACCTCAAGGCAAAGGTCCCTGAAGCGTAGACACACTTCCCAAACCTGTCCATCGACCATTACTCCTTGTTGGGGGGATGAACAGAGGAAATATCATCAGCTAGTTCCTTCCTGGAGGCATTTGGACCAGAACTGCTTGTCTTCTGGAGAGGTCATAATCTGCTCAATGGTGTCAGGTTACTTCCATGCCCAATGCAAGACCAATTCTAGGAGCTTGTTGGTACACGGACTCACACAAGAAGTAGATGGGCTGGTACCAAATGCCTCCAGGAGCACAGATTCCTCCAATGAAGGGTTGCTGGGCTTCCAGCCACCTCTCTGTCTCAAGATTTCGAGGATGCCTCTGAATGAGACTTCCGCAGGAGATAACAGTGGGGACCCTTTTCCCACCTCAAAATTTATGTCCTCGGTGACAGATTTAGGGGAATCCAAATGCTTCCTCTTGCATGTCCTCTTCTGAGGGTCCTCCTAAGTGGGATAATCTTGGGAGGTATTGGAAGAGGTGGAAATACCCAACTAGGTGTCCTGCAGATTTGGTGCTAGCTGTCCCTTGACACAGAGATGGAAATGATGTAGATGAAGGACCTCAGGGTATAGGATCCGTCTGGGTTATGGTTGCTGGTTGCTGACAGGATTCTCTCCAAAGTCCTAAAGGCTGACCTTCCTGTAGATGGATAGGAACCATATCTGAGAGGCAGTTTTCTGATCCTTGATCCTTCCCTGCTCAGAGGAAAGTCCCATTAAGGTAGAAGTCGGAGCAGAACTAACCCTTGCTGGAGCTCCAAGGTGTAGAGACAGCTCAGAAGCTCTCAGAGTTGACTGAAACACTTTGGATCCAACAGGGTAGAATTGGCTCTGAGAGATCTCAAGATCCGACTGCATGGAACAGCTCAGAGCAAGCTTCAGATCTGAGGATACAATGATCCTCAGATCAGAAGGAGACAGACCTGGACAACTGGAATCCAAGGGCTTCAAGACCACAGAGGGAGTCAGAGGAGGAAGAGTTAGAGGTGGTGTTGTGGATGTATGATCTTCCTGACCTGAAGGGGTAGAAGCCAAAGTAAAAACTAGCTGGCTCTTCACCGAGAGGATCTGTCTCACTAGTCTTGCCACATCTTCCACGGTGAGGCTCCTAGAAGAGAGAGAGAGGACTGTTTGAAGGGGAATCTGGTATTTAAAGTAAGGGATAAAGGTACTCTCGATGTGACTGGGTCCAGAGATAGGGAATACCTTGTCCTAGGAGCTACATCCTGCAGTCTTGTCAGATCTGACAAATCCTTCATTTTCAGAGACTTCGGATCCGAAGAAACAGTCCAAACAAAAGATTTTTCCCTTTTCTCTGATCCTAGGGGGTCAGATCTGACAGTCTAATTTTCTTTTTCTTTGACGGATCTGAGGAAACTGTAGGATCTGAAGGTCTTTTTGAAGTTTTCTCGGAGGCCTTAGAAGAGGCAGAAGAAGAGCTTGGAGAGGAGTGTGGTAACTTTTTAGAGGTTTCTCTAGCTATGGCATCACCAAAGAAAGATTGTAAAAGCCCCTTCAAAATCAGTTTGTTTTTGCATTCAACCAATGCTTGGGGGTTGAACGCATAACAGATTGTGCAGCTCTCTTGAAGGTGGAGGAGGCCAGGCAATAAACACAGAGAGTGTGCGAGTCAGACAGGAAAATTTCTGACCGCACTTCCCACACTTTTTAAAACCTGCAGGGGCTTTTTCTTTTTTACCATGCATACTAGACAAGGAAACAAACGGCTACAACAAACTACCACACAGAATAACTACAACCACAACAACATGATTTTATATATATATATATATATATATATATATATATATATATATATATATATATATATATATACACATATATGTGTATATATAGACAGAATTTTTTTTAACAGGAAGAGAAAAGAGAAAGGACTACCTACAAAGGTAGTAAAGAACTACAATAAAAAGTAGAAAGGTAAAGGGAGAAAAAAAGGGAGAAAGAAATACTAACAATAGTATCAAGAGTACGTTAGTATGAGAAAAAGGGACATTAAAGAAGAATAATGCTTTATTAAAGAAAAACAAGTACTTATCTAGCCCAAATAACTTGAGAGACAAATCACCACATCTTTCCCTGAACAGCAGCAAACGAGATCTGACGTAATGGGTGATGGCACTATATAGGTAATGGAGAAGCTCGAGAGTTTCAAGTTCCACAAGCTTTTACAGTGGACAAGTCGGATGTGATGTTGCAGATCCAAATCCATCAGTTGAGGACAGAATAAAAATTGACAACATCAGATCTTTTGTTCCTTGCAAGGCCAATAAATCCTGTCTAGTCTCCTATGCACAGGCACTTCTATATCTGGATATTGCCCAGGCATATGTAAGACCAAATATACCATATGGTCAGTAGGAGGAATTATCCAAAAGTTAAGTTGGGCAAATCTGGAAGCATCTTGCAAGATTTTATCTTTGGGAGGATTGGATTAGTGGGCCATGCGCATCTCTGCCTCATTAATTACAAACTTTACTCAAATTTGGGATAGACAGGATGGGAACCTGATCTTCCTGTACTGAGTCGACACCCTTTGCCTAGCTCATTCCTTGGAGGAGGCAAGAGTCACGTGTTAGGGAGCAGCACAGTCTGTAGATCCTGCAGCTTGATCTATCTCCACCCTTGCAAGCCCTGCTATAGCTGAATCGGAAAATGCATGCTTGCTCCCATGTACGCATCAACTCCCAACCATGTGGCACAATGGTTACAGCCCTGGCATGCTAGGCCCTGCATGATATGGCAATACACCTACATTCCTGCAGGTGTTACCTATGCAGCAAGTCAAACTGCTTCCCAGGATGGACAAGACAAACTCTGTAGCTCACTCACATTCCCCTGCTACTAGTTGAATATAGGTTCCCTTACGTGCAGTCAGGGCTTTATCCCTCAGCAGTACTGGACAGGTCCCCTTGAAATGTTTGAGAAATATTACCTTTTTCAGTCTTTTTATTTATGCATTTATTTTTACCATAAGAAACTGCCATTTGAAAAAAAAAATTGGCATTTAAATAATCCCAATTTTAAGATTCCAGGAAATTCAATTAGAAATGTAATTTCATTTTCAACTGTATTTCATCTTACAGAAGCTTCATCTATTCATAAAACACCTCAAACACTCTCTAAAATGATTTTAAAGCATTTAAAGACATAAAAAAAAGTTATGTACTCACCATAACGTTCCATCTGAGTAGGTACTTCATTTGTCTGCAACCTGTGGGTATCGGATCCGATCTCGGATCTGAGCCGGCAGCTTTCCAAGCTACAAGATCCGAGCTCCTACCTCCTCCCCTACCCATAATCCCCTGCTATGTGCTACATTACCTCAGATCGAATTTTTTGCCTCTTACACAACTCCTACCTTCGATAGAGGAAGCAACACCAGATAAACTGTCCTAAGGCAGAACAAGATCTCTTTGGTGATCACAAATCCCGAAAGGTTTGGGGGATGGCAGGGGGGGGGGGTCGGTTGCAGACAAATGAAGTACCTACTCAGATGGAACGTTATGGTGAGTACATAACTTCTTTATCTGAAGTAGTTACTTCATTTGCTCTGCAACCTGTGGGACAGAGTCCCCAGCTACCTAGGGAGAAACCCTGGGCAGCCAATGGAAGGATATTCTGAAGCACCGCAGAGCCAAAGGAAGCCCTACCTCTCGATACCATATCCAACTTATAATGAGAAATAAACTTATGTGAAGAGGACCAGGTAGCTGCAGAGCATATGTCATCCAAGGGGATCCTAGACCAGAATGCTGCAGAGGTGGCCACAGCCCTCGTAGAGTGAGCGTAATTCCGTAGGAACCGGTTTGCCTGCAGATAAGTACCCGTGGACTATGCATTGACAAATCCAATTTGCTATAGTCACTTTGGAAATGGCCTTACCCATGGCTGATTTAGCAAAAGACACGAACAACTGGTCCGATTTGCGAAAATCCTTAGTCCTGTGCAGGTAGAAACGCAGTTGTCTGTGCACATCCAATTTATGCAATGTGTATTCTCCTTTATTCTGAAAGTTTGGGAAGAACGTGGGTAAGTTTATTGATTGATTGATATTTGACTCCGAAGCCACCTTAGGTAAGAACGACGGATTAGTCCTGAGGAACACTCTATCCTTATGAAAAATTAGATAAGGATGCTTCATACATAAGGCTTGAAGTTCTGATACCCTTTTGGCTGAAGTAATGGCAACCAAAAAGGCTGTTTTCCAGGACAAGATCTTTAATGGAACCGAAGCCGCGGGTTCAAAGGGTGGGCCTGTCAAGGCTTGTAAGACTAAGGCCAAATCCCATGGAGGCACCACCACTTTCACTGGAGGCTTCAAGAGGAATACGCCCCGTAAGAAGGTTTTACATAATTTTGTAGAAGCCAAAGATTCTAGTCCGTCTCCCACATGGAAATGGGAGATGGCTGCCAATTGCACCTTAACTGTTGAGGCACTTGCTCCTTGTCTGAATATCAGAGACAGAAAGTCTAGAATAGTAGGAATAGGAACTGTAAATGGATCCAGGCCTCTATCTTTGGCCCAGACAGAGAAGCGTTTCCATTTGCTGTAGTAAATCTTCCTAGTAGTCGGCTTATGTGCTGCGACTAGAATGGCCTTAACAGGAGATGAGATACTGGGAGTCCTAGCCATCAGTGGAACTGGAGCAACCAAGCCGCAAGCTTGAGGTTCACCAGGTTCGGGGTTTGTAATCCCGCCGGATGTGAAATCAGGTCTGGAATGGGATCCAGTATCCATGGCGGAGATACACTGCGAGACCGCAGGTACGGGAACCAGATCTGGCAAGGCCAGAATGGGGCTATGAGGATAACTCTGCTCCCCAACCGACGGGCTTTCTGTATGAACTTGGTTATGAGTGGAAGGGGTGGATAGGCATACAGTAGACCGGACGGCCAAGCATGGACTACAGCGTCTCTGGGACTCTCCCCTTCAGGGGGAAGTATTGCGAAGTACTCGCTGCATTTTGTGTTTAAGGGAGAAGCAAAAAGATCGCAGCAAGGCCAACCCCATTTGCGCAAGATCTGCTTCGCAACTGACGGATTGAGAGACCACTTGTATGGAGTGAGAATCACTCCGCTCAGTTTGTTCGCCAAAATGTTGGACCGACCCGGAATGTGCGTTGCTACCAGAAAGCGGTTGGTGGATATCGCCCATTCCCACACTCTCATAGCCTCCCGGCAAAGTGGGTAGGACCTGGTGCCTCCTTGCTTGTTTATGTACCAGACCACTGACATGTTGTCTGTCTGGATTGCAATAGTTCCCAGAGGTAGAAGGTTGTGGAGAGCTTGCAATGCTAGAAGCACCGCCCTCATCTCTAGGACATTGATATGCAAAGCGGACTCCAGGGGAGTCCACGTGCCTTGGACGGTTCTGCCCGAACAATGCCCCCCCCCACCCGAGGCGAGAAGCATCCATGGTCAGCGTGGCTTGGGGGGAGGGACAACAAAAGGCCTCCCTTCCTTTAGCTCTGGGGCGTGGAGCCACCAAAGAAGGGAGTGCCGGCAAACTCTGCTTAGGGGAATCGGAGTACTCAACGGATGGAATAGCAGGGACCACTGAACTTGAAGGGTCCACTGCAGAATCCTCATTCGCAGACGCGCGTGAAGGACGAGAGTGATCGCTGCTGCCATAGATCCTATTGCCCTCAGAACTAATTCCGCCTTCGGGGCCGGGCATTGAAGAAGAATTAGCACCTGACACGACAAGCTGTTTATCCTGTCCGCAGTTAGCATTGCTCGAGAAATGCGGGTATCTAACTTGGCCCCTATGAACTCCAGGACCTGTACGGGGCAAAGAGAGGATTTCTGGAGGTTTACAGAGATGCCTAAGCTCTGGGCAAGGGTCAGAGCATAATCTCTTGCCAGGCAGAGCTGATGCCTGTTGGTGGCGGTAAGGAGCCAGTCGTCTAGGTACGGGAAGACCTGAATGTCCTGAAGTTTCAGGTGGGCTGCAACCACTGCCATGACCTTGGTGAACACCCTGGGGGCTGAGGTGAGGCAGAACGGGAGAACCCTGAACTGGTAATGACTGGCTCCCAGCCGGAAGCGGAGAAAACTTCTGGATCGTCTGTCCATCAAGATGCGGTAGTACGCATCCTTGAGGTCTATCGAGCACATCCAGTCGTTCTGCCGCAGAAGAGGGAGAATAGATTGGAGGGTGACCATCCGGAACTTTTCTTTGGGAATGAACAGGTTCAAAGCGGAGAGGTCTAGAATGGGTCTGAGGTCCCCCGTCTTTTTTGGCACTAAAAAGAACCTGGAGTAATAACCCGATCCGGACTGGTCTGGGGGAACAGGCTGGATGGCTCTTTTTTCTAGTAACTTCAGGATTTCTGAAGCTGCTGCCTCCCTTCGATCGGGTGGAACATCGGGGAGGTGTCTGGTCGAAGGAGGGTGGTTTATGAAGGGGATGGTATAACCTCTGGATATGATGCGGAGCACCCATCAATCTGTCGTGATGGACTCCCAGTTTGACAGGTGCTCCGACAACCGCCCCCCCCCGACTGCCTCCAGAGAGGGACAGCCGGGTAAGCCCTCAGGGCTGCTGCGTGGGTCTATCCGGGAAAGGTTCCCTGGACCCGAAGTTACGCGGTCCCCCTCTGCCTCTGGGCCGGCGTCCTCCTTGTCCTCCTCTGCCTCTAGAGGACGAGGGGTCCGAAGCCGGATGGGATTGCTGGGACTTACGGAACCACAGCTTCTTTTGTCCCCTCTGATTCCTAGAAAAGGACCGTTGGGGATTAGAGAAGCGGACCCCGATGGCAGATAGCCTCTTCCCATCCTTCTCGCTTTGGACAAGCGTCTCGCAAACGGTCTTGCCGAAGAGTGATCTGTCAAAGGGTGCATTCGCGAAGGACGCCTTGAAGGGATCCGCAAAATCGCAAAGACAGAGCCAGGAGTGACGTCGCAAGACGACCCCGGCTCCGCTGGCCCTAGTGGCTCCCTCCGTGGCATGGGAGAGTAGGCGCATGGACGTGTTAGAGATGGACTTTAATACGAGTCGAGAAAACTTTTTTGTCCTCGACCGACATGAACTCCGGGGGGGCTGCAGCGTATTCCTTAATTAAGTCTTGTTGCAGCCTAATGGTGTGTGCCATGTAGTTAAGCGCCCTTACGGAAAAGGTCGCTGAACTAAACATCCGCTTCCCAATGCGGTCCAGTGCTCGAGATTCCTTATCTGGCGGGTGAACCGAAGAGCTCTCCTGTGCGAGTTCTCTCTTGGTGGCAGCCGCCACCAGCATGGCATCCACTGGTGTTCCCTTGGCCCAAGACAATCTATCCACTGGGGGGCTAAGGATCTTGTCGGGTCGCTTCGGGATAGGCTCCACGGTGTCGGGCTCCTTCCACTCCCTGGTAGTAATGAGGTCTACCATGGGGTCAGCCGGGGGGGGACACCCAGGAGGTGGAAGGGCCTGCCTCAAACGCATCCAGGAACACGGATGCATCTGCGGAAGGTTTTTGGGCAGACCACCCTCCTCTAATACGTAACATTTCCATGATGTCTCTGAAGGAGACATCCTCGGGGGGTGACCTTGGGGAACCTTCCCCTTCATCTAAATCCGTGTCGGTTGTGACGGACTCGGGGGAGTCCAGGTGCCTCCTCTTGCACCGACGTTTTCGAGGGACCTCCTCGGTGGGACTGTCCGAAGAGGGCTCGTCAACGGGGTCCTGTTCCTCTAAGGGAACCAACTGGAGGGCTTGGGCAGGCTGTCCCGATGGTCGGATGATGGAGGATAGACCCACATGTAGCGGGGGTACGGGAGGATCCGATGCCCGGACCGGGGACCTGGAGGTCCTCGACAGTACCCTCTCCACAACCTCAAAAGCCAAAGGAGAGCTACTCTCGCCAGGCTCCGAGAGCAATCTCCTCGGCTCCGAGGTAGGGATCGGGGTCGGAGCCGATGCAGCCGGAGCCGAGAGAGAGGTGTGCTCCGAACCCAACGGAGCCGAAGACACACCAGCTCCCCCGGATCCGATGATCAGCCCCGAGAGCTCGGATCCGACAGACTCGAAGGCACAGTCGGCGTTGAAGAGATCGGAGCTATCGGCGCCAACGAATCCCCGGTTCCAAAAGGGCCCGGATCTGATAACTCCGAGACCCGAAAATGGGTCGGAGAAGGAGTAATCGGAGCAAATATGGGGGCCGCGCTCCCTCCCAGAGGGGGGCGGAGGCAAGAGCACCCCCATCTGCATTTGGGTCTGGATGAATCGGCGCATCATCCGATCAATATCTGCTTCAGTGAGGCTTCTTGTTGATCTTGAAGAAGTCGTCAAGGCGGGCCGAGAGGGTCGCCTCGATGACCTCCAGGGGGACCGATCCTCCTCCTCCAGCTCCGGAGAAAAACGAGGTGAACGGAGCCAAGAAGGGGAGGATCCGTAGCCCCTCGAGGGAGACTTAGTCAGCTTAGACGGCGGGGCTGAGGGTTGAGTCTCAGCCCGCCTTTTGTGGGACTTATGTCCCTTGTCTTTATGCCTTTTTTCCACCGTAGTGGAGGTACCTGAATCCCCCGAACTCAAACCCAAAGAGGGAGGTTGAGTCCCAGGTTGAGTCGGGGGCCCAGAAGGCACGAGGGCTGTGGAGACAGCCTGTGCCTGAGAGGGGGAGGAAGAAGAAGCTGATTCCTGAGGCAACAAGCCCGCCAGAATCAGCTTGTTCTTCCTGTCCCTAATAGCTCGGGGATTAAAGGCCGCGCAGATTGTGCAGGCCGATGACAAATGGGCCGCCCCAAGCATAAAACGCACTGAGTGTGGCCATCCGCCGGCGAAAGCTTATGGCCACACTCAGTACATTTTGAGAACACCGCCTTAGGCCCTTCAGCCATAACACCACTCACACCAAAAACACACCCAAACACTAAGAGGGGGGAGGGTGAAAGGCGGGAACTAACAGAAACAAACTAGTTAGAAAGGGGGGAACAAAGGTACCTAACTAACTACACTTTCGCTAACTAACCCAAGAAAACTAAACACTCACACAAGAAAATAATTTTTTTTTTTTTTTTACAAAGAAGAAAAAGGTTCAATCTCACCAAAAAGCCAAGGAGCTCTTCAAAAGTAGCTGCTTCAGCCGCGGCAAAAAACGATCTGAGGTAATGTAGCACATAGCAGGGGATTATGGGTAGGGGGAGAAGCTAGGAGCTCGGATCTTGTAGCTTGGAAAGCTGCCGGCTCGGATCCGAGATCGGATCCGATACCCACAGGTTGCAGAGCAAATGAAGTAACTACTTCAGATCAAAGGAATTAAACAGAAATAAAACATTGCATTAAAAAAGGAGATGGTGAATTCAGAATGGAATGTTATTTTTGTTTTATCATATCCAGTCTATTTTTTAATCACCCAGCCTTTAAGAAAGCCAAGATAAATCTTTATTTTCATTTACTACTGATTCTTCAAATATATCACAAAAATAGTTAAAAAAAAGCCTGGAGTGATCACCTTCCAATTGTGTTTTTTTTATTCATCGCATCACAAAGTAGTGTGTTAGCAAATTTAATATCAGAAGACTGTAATCATACATTTACATATTTGTTTTTGTAAAGCATGTTGCCTAACTCTGTTAGACCCATTTCTAGAGGGACGAAAGGAGAAAAAAGCTTCACTAGTAAAAATAAAATGTACAACATTGCCATAACAGCAGATCTTAAAGGAGAGGTCACTGTAACAGTAAAAAAAAATCTGTTTTACTTACATTGTCTGTCTTTCCCTTCTAGTCAGAAATTTATCAGATGTCTCAGTCATTCTGAAGACCAATGATGGACTTTCTGGGCATCGCACTGAACTTTCCTTGGTGTGCATGCATCCCATATAAAGCAAGTGTTGTCAGCATCTTGCTACAGTTCTGCAAGCCCTTTATGGTGCACACAAGGACTTGTGTTAGTAGTAGACCTTTGTCCTCCAAATTATCCAAAATTATCTTACAAACAGGAATTAAAGATTTTAAGAGAACCAAATGCACTCTTAGTAGGGGGAGGACAGGAGGGTAGCTTGACTATTACAATGACCTTTCCTCAATGATCTACAACATAAAACCATACTATCTTCTTTGGAAAGCATCACTCAACAATAAATCTTAAAATCTGCATATATTCCAAAACAGTATTTGGATACTTTTTAGAGCAGGTTGTTACAAGATTTCCCTGTAGCAAAGCTATGTTAAAACCTGTACTACTACTTGACTGTTCAGTCAATGTGTAGAATTTGTAGAAGATATGAATAGCGAACTGTGTGACAGTTTCTAAATGTTTTCTTTTTCAAAATAATTTCTGAAATATGTTGCTTGTATGGCTGCTGCTTTATTGCAATTAGTGGTTAATGTCCCTTACACAAGTTTACTTTATTTTTTCATAGTTAAAGTTAGCAACATGGGCCATCCATTTACAAAGAGTCTGCTTATTGTTTGCTAGGCATTATTTTCTTTTCTGGAAGCTACAAAAAGCAGCAGTCTTTCTCGTATAATAACTATGTTGTGTACAGCCATGAGATGCAATTGGTGCTCTCTGCAAATTTAGTAGTTTGAATAAATATTGGCAGTTGACTGTAAACTACTGCCAACATGAAGAATAGATCTGTCCTAGCAGACAACCTTTCACTTTGAAATACTAGGTAAGGTGATTTACACATGACTGTTTGTTAACTCAGAAATCCTTCTATCAAAAGTAACAGCAACCAAAATCTGTGCATTATTTGAGATACGTTTTAATTCTGTTGTATCAGCAGGTTCAAATGGAGATAAAAAGAAGTTATATACTCACCATAGCGTTCCATGTTTTTAGTCCATCTCGCCCTTCATTTTTGCTGATGGGATCGGCCTAATTACAAGCTTGAAGTCTTCTAGTTGGTTCGTGGCTAGGTAGGTATCCCATGGTGCATCAGTACAATCCCCAGATCTTGTTTGCTGCTAACTAGGAGTAATAATAACAAACATACAGAAAGAAGCCAATAATAAAAGGTCTCCAGTGAATAATGATAACAATATTTTTCCGTCTCCAGGTACTTCCAGAATGGGGGTAGGAGGGTGGGTTCGTAAGAATGAAGGGCGAGATGGACTACAAACATGGAACGTTATGATGAGTACATAACTTCTTTATATTCTGTAGTCCTATCTTGCCTTCATTCTTACTGATGAGTCAGCGTCGCTAGCACCTTATTCTTGGGTGGTTCAAGGAAAAATACTCCTGAGTACCATGGAACCAAAGGATGCTCTACCCCTGGAGGTTAAATCCAATTTGTAATGAGTAATAAATGTGTGAGGGGTAGCCCAAGTTGCTGCTGCACAAATATTATCAAGTGGAACCCTGGCTTGAAAGGCTGCAGAGGTAGACTGAGATCTTGTAGAATGAGCTTTGATTTTGAAAGGTAAAGGCCTACCGTCAGAGGTGTAAATGTAAGCTATACAGCTAGAGATCCAATTTGAGAGGGTCTCTTTGGAAACTGGTAAACCTGACCTGGATTCGGAGAAGGAAATAAATAAGTGATCTGACTTTCTGAATTCCTTAGTCCGGCGCAAATAAAAATGTAATTGTCTATGAACATCCAACTGATGAAACCTGTATTCTGCTGCATTGGAATGATTTGGGAAGAACGCCGGAAGTTCTATGGATTGGTTCAAAGTGCTATGGGAACAGACGTTGGGAACAAAAGATGGATTAGTATGAAGCGATACTCTGTCTTTGTGAAAAATTAGATAAGGGGGTTTTACAGACAGTGCTTGTAACTCTGACACCTGTCTGGCAGATGTGATAGCCACCAGAAACAAAGTCTTCCAAGACAGAAATTTCAAAGGTGATGAATGAGAAGGCTCAAAGGGCGGAGACGTCAATTTGGATAGCACAAAATTCAAATCCCATGAAGCAACAGGTTCTTGAAATGGGGGTCTTAACAAAGTGGCACCTTTGAGGAAGGTTTTGCACAGCCTGTGTGACATAAGTTTAGAATCTTGTATGCCTAGATGAAAATTAGAAATCGCTGCCAATTGAACCCTGATAGTGGCAGCTGCACATCCCTGGTGGAAAAGCTCAGACAGGAATTCCAAAACCACTGGAATGGAGGCGGTATAAGGGTCAACATTCTTTTTCTCAGCCCAGATAGAGAATCTCCTGCATTTACTGGAATATAATCTCCTAGTGGAGGGTTTATGAGAGAAGGTTAGGATATGAGTCACGGAGGGTGAGAAGTCGTGAAGCCTGACTAGGGATGGAACTGGAGCAGCCAAGCTGCCAAATTGAGGGTGTGTAAAGCGGGATGAAGCGAGCCTAACGTGCGTCAAGAGATCTGGCACTGGGTCCAGAATCCAAGTATTGTCTAGAAGAGGCCCAAGAAAGGAGAACCAAACCTGACGAGGCCAGTAAAGAGCAATGCGGATCAGTTTGCTTCCCAGCTGTTTCGCTTTCTGAACAATCTTGGGTATGAGAGGAAAAGGAGGAAAAGCGTAAAGGAAACCCAGGGGCCTATCGTGAACAAGTGCGTCTCTCTGTGACTCGGGGGGGGGGGGGTGAGAGAGAAATAGCTGCTGCATTTGGCATTGATCGGGGTGGCAAAGAGATCGTAGCAAGGCTGTCCCCATCTGCGGAAAATCTGCTTCGCTATTTCCTGTTTCAGAGACCATTCATGAGGCATCAAGATTGCCTGGCTGAGCTTGTCGGTTATCACGTTGGCTGTCCCTGGAATGTGCATTGCCACTAGCTGGGAAGATATCGCTCATTTCCAAACTCGAATCACCTCTCGAGACAGTGGGTATGATCTGTTTTCACCTTGTTTGTTGATATATCATACTACCGACATGTTGTTTGATTGTATCTCAATCGTCCCAAGAGGCAGAAGGTCGTGAAGTGCTTGCAATGCCAGAAGCAACGCCCTCATCTCTAGAACGTTGATATGCAGGTGAGCCTCGTGATCTTGCCATGTGCCTTGGACAGTCCTGCCTAGATAATGCCCCCCCCATCTGTGAGGCATCCGTGGTCACACTAGCAACGGGTTGGCGAGGGAAAAATGAAGTGCCCATGGTTAACTGGTTGGGTTGAGTCCACCAAATGAGGTCCTTCTTGCAAGAGTCTGTCAGCAATATGTGATGAGATAATGACAGGTGTTGAAAGGACCATTGGGACAACAGCAGCCCTGAAGAACCCTCATGTGTAGTCTGGCTAGTAGTATGGTGGAAGCAATGGTCCCTAGAAGCTTCAGAATAGTCTTGGCCTTGATGTTTCGTAGGGGGAGAAGATGTTGAATTTGAAGAACCAGATTCTGTGCCCTTTCTACTGGAAGACGAGCCAACATGTCTATTGTGTCTATCTCTGCACCTATAAAAATCACAGATTGAGAGGGCAATAAGGCAGATTTTTCCCAATTGATAGAAATCCCTAACTGGGCACAAAGTTGAGTGGTAGCGTCCCTGGTCTGAAGAAGTAGATGCCTGGTGGGGGAGGTCAGGAGGCAGTCGTCCAGATACGGAAACACCTGGAATCCTAGATATCTCAGGTGAGCTGTCACTACTGCCATACACTTGGTGAACACCCTGGGGGCTGTGGTGAGACCAAACGGCAGAACACGAAACTGGTAGTACATCCGGAAGGGTAGATGACTCCTCGACGCCCTGTCCATTTTTATGTGGTAGTAAGAGTCTTGGAGGTCTATTTCGAGCACATCCAAGTGTCTTTCCCTAGTAACGGTAGTATAGACTGCAGTGTCACCATCCGGAAGTTGTCCTTCTTTACTGATTCATTCAATCTGCTGAGGTCCAAGATGGGCCTCCAGTCCCCTGTATATTTTGGCACTAAAAATAATATGGTGTAAGTTCTGGATCCTATTTGGTCTGCTGGGACAGTTTGGATAACTCGTTTTGCCAGTAACTTGTTGACCTCCACAGTTGCCTGATCCCTGTGATTGGGTGGAACATCTGGAATCCTCTTGGGAACATAGGGTGGCAGAGAAAAGGGTATGACATAATCTCTGGTAATAATTCTTTGTACCCATTTGTCTTCAGTGATACTTAGCCAGGCTTCTGGATACAAAGAAATGCGAACCCCGACTGTCTCCAGAGAAGCACAGTCGGGACCCACATTAGGAGTGCTGGTGAGGCCGGCCCAAAAACGAATCGCGGCCTCCCTGGTTTTGCAGTCCTCCCCTGCCTTTAGGGCGACGTCTACCATTTCCTCCTCCTCCACTGCCTCTGAAGGAGGAGTCACCCTGTGCATCTTGGAAAAACGTCTGGGACTTCTTGAACCACATTTTACCACCTCTCTGACCCTTAGGGTATGGTCTAGAGGGGACAGTAAAACGTACTCCCACTGCAGAGAGTGTTTTTCCTTCTTGCTCGCACTGGGTGAGAGTGTCCTTTACCTTGGGTCTAAACAATGAAGAACCGTCGAAGGGGGTGTTGGTAAGTCTAAACAATGAAGAACCGTCGAAGGGGGTGTTGGTAAAGGTAGACTTGAACGGTTCTGCAAAATTACACAAATGCATCCAGGAATGACGTCTTAGGGAAATTCCTGAACCCGCTGCTCTACTCACTCCATTGGCTGCATACGAGATAAGCCTCATGGATGAGTTGACAACAGAGTTCAAGGTGGACAACTGGGCAGATACCTTATCAGGGACTCCCTCAGTGCATGTACCTTGTAGAGAATCTCCTAACTCCTTAAGGAGATCTCTCTGAAGCCTCGTGAAGTGTGTAAGGTAGTGCAGCGATCTAAGAGTAAATGCCGCTGACGAGAAGATATGCTTCCCTTATCTGTCCATCATTCGAGACTCTTTATTCGGCAGATGAATAGAAGAAGTTTCCGCTAGCTCCTTCTTAGTGGCTGCTGCCACCAAAATGGCATCTACGGGAACACCTTTAGACAAACATTCCTTTTCCCTGGGCGCAGAAAGAAACTTATTTGGTCTCCTGGGACTGGATCCACGGCATCAGGAGTATCCCACACCTTCTGACTAACTAGCTCCATCAGTTCATCGAAGGGTGGAGACACCCAAGAGGCTGAAGGTTGAGACCTGAAAGCCTTCAGGTACACTGACTCCTCATCATAAGGGGTGACACTGGGCCAGCCGCACCTCTGCTTAAGGATTTCCAGGATGTCTACAAAGGAGACATCATCAGAGGACGACTTGGGGGACCCTTCTGACTCCTCAAGGTCAGTGTCCGAGGTAAGAGACTCATCCTGGGAGTCTACATGCTTCCTCTTGCATGTTCTCTTCCGTAGGGGCTCCTCCGGAAAGGTCTTGGAAGAGTGGGAGCCACCAGCTGGTGGCTCCTGAGGCTGCGGGTCTCTGCTGTCCAGAGAGGGAGTAGGAGCTGAGACAGAAGTAGTTGCCTTACGGTGAGAGTGTCGGTACCCCTGGTAGGAGCTGATGATCAGGATAGCACACTCTTCATCATCTCGAATGCCGACCTCTCCAGCTCCAAAGACCTCTTCAGCTCTGAGGAGACCATGGATGCCATCGGTTCCAGAGCCATTGGCTCCGAGATAGACGTAGGGTCTGAGCTCACCCTCGCCGATGCATTGAGAGGAAGGCTTGGAACTGAAGAGGGGCCGACCGGGGAGCTTCGACTCCTAGACACCACAGATGGCACCGAGAGTGTCTGAGCAAAACTCTGCTCGGAAACAACCTCAGGGGGAGCTGGAACCAAGGGTTCCACCAGTGGTACCAAACACTCCAGCTCCGAAAGACCAGCATGGCTCGGAGGAGGAATCACCGAAGTGGGGACGGACTCAAGTGGCCCCGGAACTGACTGGGTCGAAGCCAACAACAATTTAGGTAAGGCAGATGACTTCAGAAGTCTCAGCACTACCCTCTCCTCATCTTCTTCCGATAAACTCCTGGAAGACATGGAGGACAGAGTAGGAGAACGGGATCTCTGCAATATGGGTGACCTTAATGTAGGGGAGACCGGTAAAGGATCCGAAGACCGGCTCTGTTGAATACTCTCAGTGGTCGGCTCCAAACTACTTGGTGCCGGCCCTGTAACCACAGTAGTAGAACTCTCGATCGGCTCTGAACTCAGTGGGGCCGATGAGGCAGTAATTTTGTCAGACTTAGTAATTTTAAGAGGCGGCTCCGAGACACCAGCCGGCACCGGGGAGGGCCTCTTAGAGGATTTGGATGTTTCCTTTTTACATCCCTGAGATCTAGCAGAGGAGGAAGAGCTATCCAGATCTTCCTCAAAAGAAGGCTTTAGGAGACCTTTTAGTATGAACTTATTTTTTCTCTCTTGCAACACCCTAGCAATAAAAGAGTGGCAAAATAAGCAAGTTTCCTGTAAGTGGATGGCCCCAAGACAGTAAATGCAGTTACTGTGGCCATCCGTTAAAGACATCTTCTGTAAGCATTTTACGCATTTTTTAAAGCCAGATGGCTTATGGTCCTTGACTTCCTTAGACATCTCACAGAAGATTGAACTCTCACACACACAGGAAGAAAACAGGGAGGACTAGGTCCTCTAACTTAAATGGGCCTAGCCCTAAGGGAACCGATAAAGAGACACCATGAGGACTATGTCCTCTAACTTAAATGGGCCTAGCCCGGGTAGAGAAGAAAAAGGAAACAAGGTCCTCTAACTAAAACGGACCGGGAGGGGGGGGGGGTGCGAAACAAGTAGAGAGCCTCGCACAAACTCTAGAACAAGAATACAAGTCTAATTTGTGGAAAACACAAAGAACAAAGGTCAGCAGAACCTCGTTCTGTCTGCAACACTAATAACAGTAAAAATCAACAAGCGGAAAGCTCCGCAAGTAAGTTATTACTTATAATATTTAAACAAGCACACACAGCCTAAACTAAGTGCAAAAGGCACATACGACTACTAATATCAATAGTATGAAAATAGGAATATAGATGTCTATATATATATATATATATATATATATATATATATATATATATATATATATCTATGTATATATCAACCAAGTGAAACTGCACACAGGATACCAAAGTACTATAAGGCCAACGGCCAACTGTACTCAAAGAAATAGCACTTAAAAGGCACTCTAATAAACGCTATCTAATTGAAACCACTACACTAACTATAGCTATATAACACTATCAAAATGTGAAAATAGAAGATTTATCCAAATTTTAGAACAAAATGTGTAAAACTTAAGCCATGGCCAAGAAGAAGCACATCCAAACTTGATGATGCGGGAAATGAGATCTGGGGATTGTACTGGTGCACGATGGGATACCTACCTAGCCACGAGCCAACCAGAAGGCTTCGAGCTTGTAATCAGGCTGAGTCGGAGACGATCCCATCAGTAAGAATGAAGGCGAGATAGGACTACAGAACATTCTGTGTTTCTTCAACATATCTGAATCCAAAATTTAAGCTTTGACAGAGGTTGATTTTATCTGTGGAATGGCGCTTAGATAAGCACAGACTGCAGAAACATCACCCTTGATTAATAAGCTGAATTATAGTCTGGTATGTAGTTTAAATAGTCCAGACACCCTGGTATGGAATAGTGTAGACTAGAGGATCTAGACCTTGACAAACTGAGAAACAAATCTCCACTTCTGCATGCAAGGTGTTCTTGGGTTAGGATATTTAGCCTCATTTAAAATATTTAAAACTTGTTTTGAAAATAAAGTTCTATTAGGAATCAAAATTGTACCCCCTTTATTGAAGGGTTTAGAATTTTAAAGCTGTGACGTAGTACTCTGCATACTTGTTAGGTCAGTAAGTATTTATGTTGGGGAAATGGCCATAATTGAAGATAAATCAGTTACAGACTGTACCAAAAAAGCTATTAGTATGAAGTTAGCCTCCTTAGAAGAACTTTTGAATTAAATGAAGAAGAAGAGGGAAAACGTACATTAAGCCATGGCTCTGCTAAAATGAAGACTTATTTATTTTCTAAACTGCTGAGTGTAGCAAAAGGGAACAGAAGGCTTTGACTTGGTTGCTGCAGTGAGTAATGAACAGAAGCACTTTTGGAAACTTCACATCTGTAAAACCTGTTGAGAAAAATTCCTGGTCGAGTTTTCATTCAAGAACCAGTCACTTTCCTACTAAAAGACATCTTCAAACTTGTATTGTAAGCCTTGAAATTAAAATAATTTGCTTCACATAATGATAGATACAGATGAGCAATTCAATTCTCAGCAAACGATAGCACTAAAACTGCAGGCTTTCTGTCAGTTTTGCATCTAAAACTTTACCAAGCTATTTGCCCCTTCTCTTTACCCATAATGTTTTACCAAGTAGCTTTCTCTCTAGTAATCAAGTCTGCCATATGAGAGAAAAGAATCTTAAACAATATACAAAAATTATGTACTCACCATGATGATGCATCTGTGTTGTCTGTTTTCTTCCTTCCTTCCTCAACCGATGAGTCTTAGATCCGACCTCTGAGCCACTTCTAAAGACTTGACTCCATAGCTCAAGCCCTCCCTTTACCCACAATACTCTTGTTTAGCTAGAATTGCTTCATATCGAGATTGCCCTCCATTCCTGAGAGTGAAGGTCAGTAACATATAAATACACTTCCCAAACCTGTCGAATGCCTTGGACTCTCTAGTGGGGAATGGACAGTAGAACTTTGTTCAGCAAGTTATTTTTGGTAGCTACTTCTACCACCAAAGCATCTACTGGGGGACCCTTGCTCCAGTTGGCCTGATCCTTTGGTGCAACCAGATACTTATCAGGTCTTTTGGGATTGGTTCTGTGACATCTGAATCCTATCAAACCCAGTGGGAGATGAGGTCCACCATCTCGTCCGCCGAAGGGACAATCCAGGATGTAGCTGAGCCGGCTATGAAAGCGTTAAAAACACAGACTCTTCTTGGGCATGGGGTTTAGAAGAACAACTATCTTTTTGTGTAAAAAGTTTGAGTATTTCATCGAAGAAGACATCCTCAAGAAGTGATCTGGGGGACCCTTCTCCTTCATCAAAGTCTGTGGCTTCTGCCAGGGATTCCTGTAGAGAATCTAAGTGCCTCCTGTTGTATATACAATTCCTAGGGGTCTTTCCAGAGGGATGCTCCAAAGAGGACTTGGAAGTGTCAGCTGAGTCCTGAGGGAGGGCTGCTCAAGGCTTGTATAGACCGGTTGCCCCAATACAACAGGATATAGAGACTCGGGGACTAAGGCAGATAGTTGTAAAACAAGTGGACCTAAGGGGGCAAGTATGTCCTCTCCACTACCTCGAAGGCAGGGGCCGAGAACAACTGCCCAGGATGGCTCAAAGCATCCCCACAACTGCCCAGGATGGCTCAAAGCATCCCCATACCTTTTGCCTCAAAGCAGAGGTCGAGGCCAAGCTGTCCAATGCAAAGGCTACTGGAGGAAGGGATGGCTAAGAGGACATCAGAGTCAAACCCAACCCCCCAGACCCAGTGCAGAAACTTCACCTCCAAGATCCATCCGTCTCCGACAGTTGCCACCAAATGGATCACGGATATCGACTGAGTTGAAGAAGGCCAGGCTTATGGATCTGAAACAGACAAACCTGGAACTCTCAGATCCAATGGCTCTGAAACCGGAGGTTGACTCGCAGTAGGAGTCAACACTTGGACTGGAGCTGGTGGCAGGCTCGCAGGTCTGATGGGAGATGAAGCCAGTAAATCTCGCAAGTTAATCTGGGCCCAGAGAAACTTCCTTATCATCCTGTCCACATCTGCTTCAGTTAGGCTACTAGATGACCTGAGAGATGATGAGGTTGATGGTGGCCTGGAAGTCCTTCAAGGAGTCTCCTGTAGGAATGGAGAATGGATCTGAGAGTGTATTAGTTCTGGGGTGAAAGTGGAGTAGTGATGAGTCAGTGATTTTGATTATAATCTTGTCGGATCCAAAAGTTTAAGACCTTTTCAGGTGGAGTCGAACCCAAAACAAAGGAGGAAGAACAATCAAGGGATCATTTCCTAGCCTTTTTATCCTTTGTTGATGAATCCCTCTTAGTCTTTGGAAGGCCTTTTGGAAGGAGGGGGAGCTCCAGAAGAAGATGTAGAAGATGTAAAGGCCAGAAGTACTAGTTTGTTGCAGCATTCAACCAAAGCCCAAATTTTAAACCCTGCACAAATATCACACTCAACATCCAGATTGGCCAAACCCAGACAATAAACACTCCTGGTGGGCATCAGAATTAGGAAAAATCTTATGCCCACAGGAGGTGCATTTTTTGAAGCTGGTATGCTTTTCAGACATGGGAAGAAAAGAGAATCTGAATCAGAAGAGAAAGAAAGGGGTGAGATGACTATCAACAATGGTAAAAAAGAAGATAAGAATTACCAGTACCTTCAATAGGTGACATGAGAAGTAGGGAAAACACTGTAAAGGCACAAGTCCTAGAACTTAAAAAAAAAAAAAAAAAAAAAAAAAAAACAGGACAGAGGTAAAACAACCTTTTTTAATATAAATCTATACAACAACTAAGAAAGGGGAGACAGGAACAAAAAAAAAAAAAAAAAAAAAAAAAAAAAAGTTAGAATGTTAATAAAAAATTGGAAAAAAAAACACTTATCCACTAATGTCTGAGCTATAGCAGAAAACATCCATTCGTTGAAGTCTTTCTTACCTGGTATGAGGAGGTCCTTTCTTTTCAACCAACAGGGCAGAGTTCCAAGCTTATCCACTTGGGCTGCTATCATGGGAGAATACTTTTTACCATGCTTCTACTAAATGAGACCATATTTCAATCTATTGCATCTTACATCATTAGTCATAATATCCTGAAAGCTGATAATTACACTTAATGTATTGGAGCAACTCAAAATATTTTTTTTTGGGGGGGGGGAGTGGTAGGAAGGTAAGATTCCCCATACCACCACCCCCACACCTCCTGAACTTTTATAAAGCAACACCAAGGTTGCAAAATAGTGGGGAAGGGAGAGATCCCCCAAAGTAGTGTGCAACATTCTCAGGCAATAACTTGTTTGACTCCAATTCAAGCAATCAAATGACTTAAGAGATGGTGCAGACACATAGGACAGTGTCTGATCACTGCAGCTCTGAAAGAAGACGTAGTCCTGAATATCACATCCAACTCAAAGTGTCTTGGGGAAGTATTCAATGAATGCCACATAGCAGCTGTACAAATATAATCTCAAGATGAATTTTTGAAAAATGTTTCAGAGGTACCACTGTTTAAGCTGAATGTCATGTGGACACACATGGCAGTTTCTTTGTATATTTTTCAAAACAGAATTTGTTTGCCAGTAAGTCACTTGCTCAAAGTTATTTTTTGCAACTTTGTAGCTTTTTAAAGTTATTAGAGAAAGAGAGAAAAATGAGAATCTTTACTGATTGTATTGGTTCTGTCCACATGGAATCTGAATTTCTTTTGGGCATCAGGGCAATGCAATAGGTATTCACCTCAGCTTATATAGTTACAAAAGACGATGGACAAATTGATTTAGTGATAAAGATTTGTCCTGGTAGGTACTAAGGATATAAACACAGGATTAGACCTCTGCAGCACTCTATCCTTACGGATGAGTAGATAAGGAGGATTTATGCATACAATCTGAATTTCAGAAATTATTTTAATGATAGTAATGTCCACTACAAACAGAATTTTCCAGGACAAATACTTTAGATCAACTTTAGTAACAGGCTCAAAAGGAGGAAGAATTAGCTCCTGTAAAATGAAGTGCAAATATCATAGTAGCATAGGATCCTTTACAGGGGGTTAGACCTGTAAAGTTCTCACAAGAAAACTCTGTAAACATTTTAAAAGGCCAAAGATAAGAAGTTGAAACCTTGAAGGAAGCTGGATATTGCTGCACGGTGGATGTCTATAGAAGAGTAACTTATGCATTTATAAAAATCTGGAAAAAACATCTGCACATACCAGAGCACGAAAAGGATCTTATGCCTGTATCAAACATCTGGGAAAAGTAATCTAAACATGCAGATACCAAAGGACGAAAGGGATCTAATTCTCTGGAACTGGAACAAATAGCAAAACATACCTATTTAAATTTATATGTTCCTAATATTGATTCTCTGGGCAGAACTGACGATTTGAACTACCCTAGATGGGTGGGAAGACTCCCTGGTCGTTACTGGAAATTGAGTTATCATGCATTTACAACAATAGTGTGAAGGTCTTGATGAAGCTTGTTGGAGGTGTACATTGGCAGAGTTTTGTAGGGCTTCAGGTGCAGAGACTACTCCAGAAGATGAAACCATAGTAGAGGAACCACAGTTGTTGAAGCCAGAATGAGGCTGTGAAAATTACCCTGGACCTGTCTAACTAACTTTGCAATTAGAGGAAATGGGGGGAAATGTATAGGTCTGGGTGACATAATGCCTAGGTTGTCCCACTTATGATAGATGAGAAAACATGCTTCTGTATCTGATTCTGGCTGGGGATGCAAACACATTGAAGCAAAGCTTCTTCCAGCAGAGGAAGAGTATCCACAATACAAAAATGCTTTGAGACCACTCATAAGGCATTGGTAAGTCCAACTGATCCTTCATTTTACAGAACTAGTCTCCCAGGAATGCTACATATCAAAAAGCAGTCACTTAACAAAGAATATCCCCATACCTTCATTGATTCTTAGTAGAAGATGTAGGAGCGAAGTTCCCCTGCTCGTTTATATGGCTATCCACAGCCATGTTTTAAATGTGGATGCAGCTGGGCTCCATGTGTGACCAAATATCAAGGACTATCTGCCCTTGACAAAGACACTCATGGTAACAGAACAAATGGGGTGGGAATGAAGAATAGGCTTTACAGAATAAGATCTGGGATATGGAGCTGACGTAAATGAATCTTAAATGCCTCAGAAATCTTTGTGTTGAAAAGTACAATTGTGTAAGTAAATTTACTATAATAGCAGATGTTCTAACAGATCACTGCTGCATTAGCCAAAACCTATGTGGGTTACCCCAGTGATTAGCCAGCTTTCAAAGCTTAAGGGTGCCTTCCACATGCTCAAACTATCAGGAGCAGAATAGCTCCATTATAAGGACAGTTAGTAATCCAATTAAGTCAGAGATTTTTTTTGCCTAGAAAAATGGAGGCAGTAGCTCTGAAAAGATAATGCTAAGAAACAAACCCACCAATAAACTATATACACAAGCGTCTATACAACCATACCACAGCATTATAAAAGTAAAACAGCCAAAATAAGTGGGATGGATTGAGGGGCAGCTACTGAACAATGATCTATTGCACATCTACTGTTCTGGTAAGGTTAATATTACAGGAAGTTTACTTACACAACTGTACTGTGTTCAACATTTAGATTAATGTTGCAGTAGTCTAAGCTATTTGGGTCAATTACCACAGCTCAGAAACTAAAGAGGAGGAGGAGTTAAAATAAATTAAGATTCCAGGAGCCACTGGAGAATGGTCTTAGCAAAATCTATTCTGGATCTGGAAAAGGAATCCAGATTGTTGTGCTCTGAAAAGCTATGCACAAAGGACCAAGCTGCTGCTTCTAGAATGCTTCCATAATCCAAACCTTTTTCAAAAAGCTATAGATGACTCCAAGATCCTGACCCTGCCTTTAATAGTTTTGTTGTGATTGAAATTACAAAAGGTAATAGCCCGAGACAACTATTTGGAAATAGTCTTGTTCGGACACAGGTTGTCCTTTCTTCTTATCTTTCCAAAAACCAAACAGACTACGAAAGAACAAAAATTCGAGGGAACAAGCTGCTAAGCGTAAGGAAAACAGATGATAAAGTAAAATCCACAGTCCGGTAAAACTGTTCCAAAGAAGGCAACAAAAGTCCATGCGCTGTAATATTAGAGCTTTTATTAACCACAAGCACTTTCGGAGAGACTCCTATCTCTCCTTCCTCAGACAAAAATGAAACAACCAGTTGTAGTATCAAACTTTCTTTAAAAAGGGTGTTGTTAACTAATTAACCAATTAGAAAACAAATTACCAATTACCAATTCAACAGCTTGTGAGTTTAAAATCATACAGAACCAGCAGCTAAAATGTTAGAAACAAAACAAAACAAAACTTCACTTTAAAAATGTGAATAATTTCACCATTTGAAACACAAAACTTCCAGCCTTTTCTATCATAAAGGGATATAATATCTATCAGTGCTCTTATACGTAATATACACTGTTCTTATGTTGTGTAAAAGTGTATACACAAATACGTAAATTATAAATTACGTAATAATTGCAACTACATCCAAAGGCTGAGCCTTAAACATTTAAATTTAAATTTAACTCATAGTGCTAACATTTAAATGATTGTTAGCATGGAACTACAAAACTCTCATGAGTAGCTTTCCAAATATTAACACCTATAAGTTTAAAGTTTTGAAATTTAAAATTTTAAAACAAAAACTTCTATACATTTTCAAATGTCCTGTTGTTATAAATATGCTCTAAGAAGAACCAATTATTAGTTTTAGTGTTTAATTTTTATAATACCTGCAGCTTATAATTGAGCGAATATGTGTAAACCTAATGTGTTTCAATATTTATGACAACGCTAATAAGTTTTGTGGTTTGTTAAAAATGGATACAAACCACTATGTCCATGTGGCATTATGTTGTTCTCTTAAATGCGATACATGCGTTAAATAGTTGATCAATGTAAAATCCTACATAGGTCAACTCAACACTTCATTTCAGAAGTCCCCTATGCATTTGTGTTAGACGCTAGATACAGCGTCATTCAAAATGGAACCAAATCAAAAAATATGACTTAGCTATGCATGGAGAGTTTCCAAAAGCTCCCTGCTGAGTCAAAAGATGCTACCTTTTACAAGCTAATAGTTTTAAAATACAAGTGAGCGATATTGCTTCATTTAAGCCAGGGTGTGTGTGTGCAGATGTCCTAAGCTGCCATAATAGCTCTTCCTTTTCTAACAACAATTGCCATGGACCTGAAAACATTTGTGTCTTAATTTGTTTCAGAACCATAAATCTGAAACTATGTTCTTTATTGTCCATAACGTGGAAGGCCAGAGCGTTGTTAGTGTCGCTCTTAGAAATAGCATATAAATGCTCATACACTCTTTTATGCAGTGCCCTCTCAGTCTTTCCTATATAGAAAGCAGGGCACTGCTTACAGCTTGCCACATACACCACTGCCTTAGATGAGCAGGTAAAGTTACCTGTTAATTTGTATTTCACATTGTTGATAACCACATAATTACCTTCCTGCATGAATTTACACTGGTTGCACAATCCACATTTAACCATACCCTTAACTTTATTAAATGAACTATTTTTGTTCATTTCTAGCAATGCCTTTAAGTTAAATCCTTTCCTAAAGGCTATACTGGGTGTTGTACCCAACAATTGCTGTAAGTTTGTATCTTCTTTTATGTTGGCCCAATTTTTCTGCAGAATTCCCCTAATAAAATGGTGATCAATTGAGAACGTGCACAAGAATCTGACTTCTATATCAGCTTCTCCACCCTTTCTGTTCAGGCCCCCCACAGAGTCTTGGTTAGTCATCAAGTTCGGCCCTACTCTATTAAGGATGGGTCTAAAGTAGCCGGATTCCCTTTTGTGTTTCACTTCAGATACGATCTCCAAAATGAGAGAATTGGGATACCCCCTATTAGCAAACATAGCAGTTAAATTGGTACATTCATAATGGAAATCCTCATCTTTGGTTATCATCCGCCTCCTAACCATCTGCCCCTTAACCACAGCTCTTTTTTGATGGATAGGGTGGCAACTACCAAAGTGCAGGAATCCATTAGAATACGTGGGCTTTCTATAGATGTTACTAGTAAACATAGCCAGTTTTCTATCTTTGGTCAGGTTAATATCTAAAAAGCTAATTTCGCTCTCGTTCACTTCAAATGTGAAATCCAAGAAGTGGGTCATGGTCTTAATGTCATCAATAAAAGGAGCCACCATATCCGAGGAACCCTTCCATAGCATAAACATGTCGTCCTGGTATCTTGTGTACCAGGCGACATGTTCTTTAAATAGTGGGTTATTAAACAATAATGTGTTTTCCCATTGTGCCATTACACAGTTGGCAAAAGACCCCCCGCATGGTGAGCCCATTGCTACGCCAGAAACTTGCCTATATATAACGTTGTCAAAACTAAAAAAGTTGTATTTTAACACCATTTCTAGCAACGTTTCAACTGTGTAGACAATGTTTTGTTCCACATTCCTTGTCTCTAAGAAGTCCCTTACCCACTCCAATCCCAACTGTTGTGGAATGACCGTGTAAAGTTCCTTCACATCTACAGTTAGGAAGCTTAAGTCAGGGTCAAAGGGTATTTTATTTATGTTCTCTAGAAAGCTCCACGAATCCTTACAGATCTGGTTTTCTTTTTCTAAGTATGGTTTTAAGACAACATCCACATATTTGGCACAAGACACCAACATAGACCCCCTCCCGTCTACTATAGGTCTGAAAGGGGGTTCACAGATAGATTTATGAATTTTTGGCGTTCCAAAAAAGGAAGGCATTCTAGGTGCTGTGATGTTAAGAAAAGAGTGGATATGAATGTCTATAAAATCTTCCAAGAATAAATCTTCAAGCGTAGCCTTCACCCTATTAAATGCTGTAATAACCTCATTAGTGCTAGTTTTTTCATATGGGCCATCATTTAAGTGGGAACTTAACTTGTTAATATAATCCACTTGATTCATAAAGATGAGCCCATTACCCTTGTCGGGTTTCATAACCCGAATTCTACAATCCTGTAGTAATTTGATAAAAGTCCGTTCCTCACGTGTTATGTTTAACCTATGTTTATATTTGTTATTAAATGAGCTTTCAGCCAAAAACCTTAAATCTAGTTCACAGGATTTTTCAAAAGTTTTTAAGTTTCCTATCAAGGGTGGGTTAAATAAACTAGCAATTCTAAAAGGTCTAATGAGGGAAGAACTTTTGCCTAAGACAGCCAAAAGGTTCAATTTGCGGACATAAAGTTTAAGGTCCACAAGAGTTTTAGATAAGTCCATACGGGTATCAGGGACAAAGGACAGTCCTTTTGAGAAAAAGTCAGCCATAGCAGGAGAGATGTTTAATGTAGTATAATTAAAGATCTTAAAGTCTCCTTCGGTACTGCAAACAATAACAGGCTGACTGGGCTCCTTTATCATCTGTTGTTCTGGTTCTGTTTGCTCCTCAGGGCCATCCTGTTGGTGTTCGACCTCAAGTTCCTCTCCGTGGGTTCTGGACCTGGCCAAAACCCTGTTGATGTTCTCCCCGTGCCTGAACTGCCCTAGTGCTCTGCTTTCTTCCACTCCTTTTATTGTTGACCACAGGTACAAAGACCTGCTGTTGTTCATCATCCAATTCGACATCCTCTTCTTCATCAATAAGGGGATTGTTACTATTATGTCCATCCTCTAAAAAATCATCCAACTCATACATATTGTGAGCTCTAGTACCCAAATTTTTCTTATTGGCGTTAGACGATGCCCCTCTAACTTTGTTGCTGGTTGAGTTGATCTGTGGGGGTTTAGGGTAGGCTTTATTGTCAGCATATTGCCTCATGTCTCTAGTGATTTTCTTTTTCTTATTGTCACAGAGCTTATTAATAGAGGCATCAATGCTGGAAAACACTCGTGAATAATCATATTTGTAGCGCAAGAAATCATAGTTATTTTTGATTTCTTGTTCTAGACTGGCCAAGTCGTTCCTGTAAATCTCCACTTGTGCTGTGTAATAATCTATTAGCATCGCCATGTATTCAAAACACTGTTTATCAAATAAGGCCAGAAGTTGTCCATGAAATTCAGAGCCTTCCTCTAAACCTACTGGGAACCTCCATTGCCTAAGCCCTTTAGGGACTATCTTCCTGTCCAGGCATTCGGTTAAATAAGAGATTTCGAGCTGCAGTTTTTTACACCTGAACAGCTTATGATCGAAATCCCCAATAAGTTCTGCAATGTTATTGATGTTAGCCTCATCAGTAGTCTCTGTGTTAACTACCCCTGTCGTTGTTTTGTCAGTGGTCATAAAAAAGTTCTTTCTGTTTAAATACAGTGATACTGTTGGAAGAGAATCATTAACAGAACTAACAGTACCTTGTGTTCCGGCGTTCTTCTTAGAGCATATTTATAACAACAGGACATTTGAAAATGTATAGAAGTTTTTGTTTTAAAATTTTAAATTTCAAAACTTTAAACTTATAGGTGTTAATATTTGGAAAGCTACTCATGAGAGTTTTGTAGTTCCATGCTAACAATCATTTAAATGTTAGCACTATGAGTTAAATTTAAATTTAAATTTAAATGTTTAAGGCTCAGCCTTTGGATGTAGTTGCAATTATTACGTAATTTATAATTTACGTATTTGTGTATACACTTTTTACACAACATAAGAACAGTGTATATTACGTATAAGAGCACTGATAGATATTATATCCCTTTATGATAGAAAAGGCTGGAAGTTTTGTGTTTTAAATGGTGAAATTATTCACATTTTTAAAGTGAAGTTTTGTTTTGTTTTGTTTCTAACATTTTAGCTGCTGGTTCTGTATGATTTTACACTCACAAGCTGTTGAATTGGTAATTGGTAATTTGTTTTCTAATTGGTTAATTAGTTAACAACACCCTTTTTAAAGAAAGTTTGATACTACAACTGGTTGTTTCATTTTTGTCTGAGGAAGGAGAGATAGGAGTCTCTCCGAAAGTGCTTGTGGTTAATAAAAGCTCTAATATTACAGCGCATGGACTTTTGTTGCCTTCTTTGGAACAGTTTTACCGGACTGTGGATTTTACTTTATCATCTGTTTTCCTTACGCTTAGCAGCTTGTTCCCTCGAATTTTTGTTCTTTCTTCTTATCTTCACAACTGACAAGAATTTCTGAAAGATGTTCTTCTGTCAAGACAGTAACTGAGTTGTCTGTGGACATCCAAGGCATGAAGTAGTAACCATTTGAAATTTCAGGATCCACTAGAGTGAGTCCCGCATCACGGAGACTAAATGTACGAAAGAACGGATTTACATATAATGAGTGAGATACCACTTCTCAGAATATTCCCTTTTCTTTGAGGTACTGAGATCTCAAAGTAACTATATATAAGTTTAGGGGAAGGAGAGGGGGCAACCCCCCCCCCAACACAAAAAGAAGTTTTAAGAAGAAGAAGAGCAATTTGAGATTCGCTCTTCTCTATTTTTTCACCTTTTTAGCACTTAACATTTCGAGTGCCAACATTTCAAAACTTGAGACTTATGGTGTATCCTTCCTGCTTCATTTCTAGGTTCGGGAAAAAAGACAGGGATGTGTATAGAATGGCTTAATGTATACTCAGTTATCACTTCAGGCATAAAAGGATTAGTTCTCATGGAAATACTATCTTTGGTGAAAATGAGATAGGGTTGACCCACCATAAGAGCTTGCAACTCACATACTCTTCTTTTAGATTTCAAAGCAATGATTAAGACTGTTCCCTATGTTAATAACCTCAAGTAAACCCTATGAGATAGTTCAGATGTAACAAGTGTTAACTTTTTTAACACAAAATTAAGATTCCCAAGGAGAAGCCACTGGTTTTCTACTTATGCAGAACCTCTTTTAAAACATTTTAACATAAAACTGCTTTGAAAAAGGAGGATCCATGACCAGACATGCTGAAATGGCCGACAAATGAACCTTGTTATTGGAGTAAGACAGACCATAAGATAGTAATTCACAGAAATACTGAAGAAGAACAAAACACAAAAACACTAATCCCGAATGGGTGCTGGTTCTTTTGTTGGCACAAATGAGAAAAACATTTCCATTTGCTAATACATGATTTTCTAGTAGCAGGCTTTCTTGGCTCCATTAATACCTGCTGAATGTCCTCAGATAAACGGTATTTAAAGGGGTTTAAAATCCTATCATTAGGCAATCAAATGCAGTTATTTGTGGTCGCAAAGTGTCAAACACCCCTGATCTTGTGTGAGTAAATCCATGGAAGCTTACGGTAGATGTCACTGGTGAATTCCAAAATAAAGGAGAACCAATGTTAACTGAGCCAGAAGAGAGTCACCGCAATGATCTTTGGGGAGCAATTCTGAAATCAGTGGAAATGGTGGAAAAGCACACAGGAAAATTCCAGGGAAAAGAAAAGGCATCTGTCTTCTAGGCCTTCTTGCATGGAGTCCTGAAACAACATTTTGCAGATGTTTGTTTAGAGAGGAGGCAAGCAGATCTGCTTGAGGTGCTCTCCAAATATGGATAAAATCTTGGCAGACCTCAGATTCACTTTCCATTTGTGCAGGTCTACCCTAGTACTGCTCAGCTTGTCTGCTACACAATCTTGCTCTGACGGGATGTAAGATGCCTGTAGAGTGAGATTGTGATGTAAAGCTATATCCCATCAAAACATGACTAGTCTCCACAGGGGGTAAGATCTGGTTCCTCCTTGCTTTTCATGTACATCATTGTTGTGTTATCTGTAAGCACTTAAAAGAGGTCCTAGGGACCACAGATGACTGACAGAGTTGAAAGCATTTATTAAGACCTAGCACCTATTACATTTATGTGCTTAGGTCTGACTTTTTCTCCACTTGTACATTTTTGTATTTGTATTTTTATACATCTGTATTTAGGCATTGTTTATATTTATATATGTATATATACATATATTTTTATATAGGTTTTATGTCTTTGGATGATGTACTATTTTGCAATTTCATTTATAGTTTTTTATATATGAGTTTAATTTGATTTATATGAGGAGGCTTTATTAGTCATGTATTTAAACATATTTGAACATCTTATCAGTGTTTGTTACGGATACAGGATGCCTTTGTTATATACTCTTTCATCAAGTTACTGTCACTTTATCTGGCAAGTTTTTTAGGCACAGGTAGTTCAAGGAGAACTCTAAGATGTGTTTCAATTAATCAATTGATGATCCACCCTACCTTTTGGCTATTCGCCATTGGAGAATTTGAATTAATTGAATAATTGGAATGTGTTTAAGTAAGATGGTTTGTTCCCTAGTCTTTGATCTGAAGAAGCGTAGTAATACGCAAAAGCGCTCAGCCACAGTTTTATTCTAATAAAAGATTTTGGTTTTTACAACTGCTGCTGCCGTTCTTGTGCCTGAGACTGTACGTGTTTTGTTGCTCCACTTAAAAGAGGTCCTAGGGACCACAGATGACTGACAGAGTTGAAAGCATTTATTAAGACCTAGCACCTATTACATTTATGTGCTTAGGTCTGACTTTTTCTCCAAAAGACTCTGCACTTTTATGGCCATTGATACTGCTCCCCAATCAAAGTCTGAGGTGTCCATTATTGCTGAATATTTTAAGAAGGAGGAACGAATGGTAAATGCAAATTCTGAGAAAGCTGATGTCTCCACTTCACAATCTCCCCTTTTACAAATCTCAAGATGGTACTTTAAAAAATTAATGGGTGATGATGCTGGAACACTAGAGATTTCAGATGCCAGTGTATCTTTTTCATGTGGAGACTTTTAAGAGGTATCATGAGAATCATGGATGCCATGAGACCCAAAAACACAGGAATATATGTAAATGTAGGTCTATTTTTTTCCTGTGAAAAGAAGCTGTTTGTACAGAGGTGTCCAGCAGGATTCCCAGAAAAACTATTCTGTGAGAAGGAGTCAGAAAAGACTTCTGAATGTTCTCTTGGAATCAAAACCTGAGTAGGAGATCTCTTACCTGACAGACAGGGAGATTCCTAACACTTTGAAAAAGACTCTATAAAAGATAAGCAAGTCCATATACAAATAGGGTTACCACCTGTCCCACTTTGTGAGGGACAGTCCCTCTTTGGGCAGTTGTGTCCTGACAAAAAATATTAAAAATGGCAAATGTCCTGACATTGTAGGACATAATTATGTCCCATATTTTATGTAATAGTTGCATAAAATAGTTATTTCTGTATCTAAAATACTTAAATGTTACAAGAAACAGAATAAGCAACTAAACTGCTACAAGAATAAGCTTTTATTTAGGCAAAAAAGTAAAGTTATATCCTTTGTACTGACCGTGGGTATGTGTTGGCCTGTAAAATCTGATGTGTGTCCTGAAAATGTCCCACTTTGGCCATTTGAAAAGGTGGCAACCCTATATACAAAAAATGTGGATACCTTGCAGTAGTTTATCACAAGAGCCAGACACCTTGTAAACATTTTTGGAGCAGTAGACATCCCAAAGAGTAAGGCAGAGAATTGATAATGTGATCTAAACACACAAAACCTTAAGAAGTGCCCAAAATCTGGATGAATAAAAATGTGATGATATGTATCTTTTAAATTTAAGGGCAATAAGAAACTCAAATGAGGAAGAAGGGGGTAACAGGTTGTGAAGTGCAAGCATTTTGAACTTGGGCACTATCATAAATTGGTTTATTTGGCACCAGAATCACTTGAATAAAATCCTTCCCCTAACACAGGAGAATGAAAAGCTTCTATTACTTATCCCCTAAAATAACGTGTTGCAAGACATGAAGAGAAGAGAAGAGTCTGGCCTGGTGGATAAATAGGAATCCTCTAGGAAGGAATGAGAGCCTCCATTTGCCGTCTATAGCCTAGGCGAATCACATTCGGGACCCATTTGCCTGAAACAAACTGTTGTCAAAGACAGAAATGAAGATGCAAACTTTCTAGGGAGGCTTAAGAGACTGCCACGGTGGGAGGAGGAATATGGACCCTCATAGACATTCTGACACATTTGACTGTTCTTGGTTCTGAGAGTTTATTTTTGGAACATCCCTGCCACTGCTTTTTAAATGTCTGCTCACCACCATTCTGCTGGGACTGTTTATTTTGCTTTTTTACCAAAGTTAGACGGGGGCAGATAATCCACTGAAAAAATGTAAGAGAAGAACAGATGAAAAATCTGAGGGATTACCTGAATCAGCTTTCCCCTCTCATCACACTTTTGGATAACTCCTGCAGCAGGAGGTCCAAATTCTAAATATTTGTCTAAGGGAGAATTCAAAATTTAATTTTTAACATCTGGGAAGCAGCAGCCCAGAAGTAATATCCACAGAATCATAAAAAAAAAAGAAGTTATGTACTTACCATAACATTCCATCTGTGTTGCCCATCTTCATTTATCATTAACTTGTGGGTTTGGTTCTGAATATCAGAACAAACTCAGCCATTACTATAGCCCACGAGGACCAAAAACTCTCGAGTTAAGTCCTACCCAGAATGCTCCTTTCCCAAATACCTCAGATCAAGTTTGCAGTTAGAAAAAAGACATACATTATAATCCTAATAATACCTTCATGGAGACCATATCTGGCATTATGGGTGGAAAAATAAATAACTAGGACCATAAATCATTCCACCAAGAGGTCTGAAAGGAATGGGGATGGAGGGTGGGGAGTCAAGGATAAATGAAGATGGACAACACAGATGGAACATTATGGTAAGTACATAACTTCTTTATCTGATGCTGTCAATCTTCCTTTATTCCTTGACCTGTGAGACAAAGCCCCTAGCTACCTTAGATCTTGGGAGAACGCATGGAAGGATATTGCTGAGCACCACAGAACCAAATGATGCTCTTCCCCTAGAGACCAAATCCAATTTGTAATGAGTAATAACTGTATGTGGGGTAGACCATGTTGCTGCTACACAACTCTCATCCATGGAAGCGTTAGATTGGAACACTGCTGAAGCAGTGACTCCTCTAGTTCAGTGTGCCCAGGTAAACCGACTTTCTTCTTATTGTATATAAAGGAAATACAATCTTTTAGCCATCCAGATAAAGAGACTTTGGTAACTGGTTTGTATATTTTAGTACTTGCAAAGGAAACAAACAGCTAGTCAGACTTCCTTATGTCTTTTGTTCTATGAAAACAGAAGCATAATTGTCTATGAATATCTAATAAATGCAAAGAGTAGTCCCTTTGTTTGAGTAATTGGGAAAAAATATTGGTAGATTGATTGCCTGATTGATATTCTTTTTTGACACCATCTTTGGCAAAAAGGAAGGGTTTGTTTTCAGTAAAACCCTCTTTGTGGAATATCAAATAAGGTGGTTTGCAAGATAAAGCTTGAATCTCAATAATCTGTCTGGCAAAAGTTATTGCTACCAAAAAAAGAAGTTATGTACTCACCATAACGTTCCATGTGAGTTGTTTATCTCGCCTTTATTTTCAATGATGGGTTCGGAGTCGATCCTCGGCTCCGACACGGCCGATAGCAAAGCTTAAGGTTTGCCAGTAGCTTAAGACTAAGCCCCTTATCCCACAATGCACTGCTGGAATTACCTCAGATCTTGTTTGCTGCGAGTATATATACCCTTTTATTTTTTTCTATTTCTACAAGGAAGCACTTCCCAAAGGGGAAGAAGAAGTATTGAATAACCAGGATGGTACTAGCCTCTAAGTCAACTGTCAGCCAGGAGGGGGAAGAAGGGAGGGATGTGAGAATAAAGGCAAGATAAACAACTCACATGGAACGTTATGGTGAGTACATAACTTCTTTATTTGAAGTTGTTAAATCTCGCCGTTTATTCTCACTGATGGGTAGCGTCCCTAGCACCCTCAATCTTGGGTGGCTCATGGAAGTACATTTTTCAATACCGTGGAACCAAAGGAAGACCTGTCCCTGGAAGCCTTATCTACTTTGTAATGTGTGATAAAGGTATGAGGCTTAAACCAAGTGGCTGCTGCACAAATATTGTCAAAAGGCAATTTAGCTTGAAAGGCAGAAGACGTAGAAATGGCTCTGGTAGAATGAGACTTAGGTTTGTGTGTCAATGGCATGTTTGCATTCGCATAAACAAAGGATATATAATATGATAACCATTTAGATAGGGTTGTTTTAGCCACTGGATTACCTTTTCTGGCCTCCGAAAAGGATACGAAAAGTTGATCTGATTTTCTAATATCCTTAGTTCCATCAAGATAAAATCTGAGCTGTCTGTGTACATCAAGTTTGTGCAGCACATATTCCAATTTGTTAGAGTGGTTGGGAAAAAAAGACTGGCAACTCAATGACCTGATTGATATTGGATTTGGAACAGACTTTAGGCAAAAAGGAGGGGTTTGTTCTGAGAGATACTCTATCAGCATGGAAAATCATGTAAGGAGGCCTGATAAATAATGCTTGAAGTTCTGACATTCTGCGGGCAGAAGTAATGGCTACTAGAAATATAGTCTTCCAGGACAAATATTTGAGATCACAAGAAGATGCTGGTTCGAAGGGGGGGGGGGAATTATTTGAGACAGCATAAACTTCAAATTCCAGGGAGAATAAGGGATTTTGACAGGAGGTCTCATGTGAAAAGCACCTTTAAGAAAAGCCTTAGATAACTTATGGACCATAACGTTCAACCCATCAAATCCAAGGTGGAAATTTGATATGGCGGCTAACTGGACTTGAACTATGGCAGCTGCTGCTCCTTCCTTAAAAATCTTTGCCAAAAATTCTAAAATGGACAATAGAGGAGTTCGGAAAGGGTCGACTTTCTGTATATTGGCCCAAATTGAGAACCTGTTCCACTTACTACGGTATAGTTTCCTGGTGGATGGCTTGTGAGAAGACAAAAGGATTTGTGTTGTATCATCTGAGAGCGAATGAAGCCTGGCAATTAGGGGACGTGGATTAGCCAAGCAGTCAGTTTTAGGGACTGCAGTGAAGGATGGAGGTACCCTGATAGGTGTGTCAGAAGGTCCGAAACTGGGTCCGGGATCCATGGATCCTCCAGTAGATGATGGTGAAGGAAGGGGAACCAAATCTGTTGAGGCCAGTAGGGGGCTATGAAGATAACTGTCCTTCCCAGTGATTTTGCTTTCTGTAAAACCTTGGGTATTAATGGAATAGGTGGGAATGCATATAGGAGACCCGGAGGCCAATTGTGTACGAGTGCATCTCTCGGGGAATGTCCTGGAGTTGGTATTAGGGCAAAGTAGCTTCTGCATTTGGTATTGATGTGACTGGCAAAGAGGTCGCAGCAAGGGTGGCCCCATTTGCGGAAAATCAAATCCGCAACTCGTTGGTTGAGAGACTACTCATGAGGCAACAGTATTGCCCTGCTCAGCTTGTCCGCTATCACGTTGGATTTCCCCAGGATGGGCGTTAATATCAGAAAATGGTGGGACGATACAGCCCATTGCCATACCCTGAGGGCTTCTTGACAAAGGGGGTAAGACTTGGTTCCGCCTTGTTTGTTCAAGTACCAGATCACTGACATGCTGTCCGTCTGAATTGCAATTGTCCTTAGAGAAAGAGAGTCCTGAAAGTACTGCAATGCCAGAAGTACAGCCCTCAACTCCAGAACACTGATATGCAGATGTGACTCTTGATTCGTCCATGTGTCTTGGGCAGTCTTTACCTGAAAATGCCCCCTCCACCTTATCAGGGAAGTGTCCGTGGTCACAGTGGCTACTGGGGGGGGGGGGGACAAAGGGTCTTCCGATTGTAACATGAAGAGACGTCAACCACCACCGAAGGTCTCTCTTGCAAGAATCTGTGATGAGAATCATGTGATGCATCTGTAGCTTTTGGTAAGACCACTGAGTGAAAAGGAGCCATTGAAGGATTTGCATATGCATCTTTGCGAGTGGTACAGCCAGGATTGCTACCGCCATCAAACCTAGCACCTTCAAGACCTCTGCTGCTGTAGCTTTGTTCTTTGACACCAGTGAGGTGACGTGTTGGCGAAGAAGTGAGACTCTTTTGATTGGAAGACGTAGAGTGGTGGTTGAGGTATCTAACTCTGCTCCTATAAAAACGGTATGCTGCGATGGCAATAAGGCAGACTTTTCGAAGTTGATGGTAATGCCTAATTGATGGCAGAGTGTCCGAGTATATTGTGTTGCCTGAGTCAACTGATGCCTGGTGGTAGCAGTGAGGAGCCAATCGTCTAGGTATGGAAACACCTGGAATCTTAGACGCCTCAGGTCAGCCATGACCACTGCCATGCATTTGGTGAACACTCTGGGGGCTGTAGTGAGACCAAAGGGCAGGGCTCAAAACTGGTAATGATTGGTTCCCAGCAGGAAAAGCAGGTGATCCCTGGAGTTGCCTGTTCATCTTTATGTGATAGTAAGCGTCCTTGAGATCTAATGAGCACATCCAATCGCCTTTCCCTAGGAAGGGAAGAATGGACTGAAGCGAGACCATTCAGAACTTCTCTTTCTTTACGAATTGGTTGAGTCTGCTGAGGTCCAAGACAGGTCTCCAGTCCCCTGTTTTCCTTGGTACCAAAAAGAATCTTGAGTAAGTTCCGAATCCAACTTGGTCTGCTGGGACTGGTTGGATGACTCTTTTTTCTAGCAATTTTTGGACCTCTACGATTGCTTGTTCCCTGAGAATGGGTGGAACATCTGGGATTCTGTTTACAGGAGTGGGAGGGGAAGAGAATGGTATGAAATATCCTCTGTAAATGACGCTTTGTACCCATGTATCTGATGTTATTGTTTAGCCAGGCTTCTGGGTACAAAGATAAGCGACCCCCGACTGCCTCCAGAGCCGGACAGCCGGGCCTCCTTTCAACAGTGCCGGTAGGGCTGACCGGAGAACTGGCCTTTGTCACCATATTGCTGCGGACCCCCTCTGCCGCACGGGCAGCATCTTCCATTATAACCCCCTCCTCTGTCTCTAGATGGGGTTTCTCCACATGTGTCCTGAAAGACTCCCTGTGCTTTTCGGAGCCACATTTTTCCGCCCTTAGGGCCCTTGGGATAGGGCCGAGTAGGGGTAGAAAAACAGACTCCAATGACAGATAGGGTCTTGCCTTCCTGCTCACACCTGGTTAAAGTTTCCTTTACTTTAGGCCCAAACAGTGATGAGCCATCAAATGGGGTGTTGATAAAGGAAGACTTAAAGGGCTCCGCAAAGCAACAGAGACGCATCCAGGCTTGTCTCAGCAGAGCAATGCCTGAACTAGCGGCTCTACTCGAACCATCAGCTGCATAAGATATGAAACGCATGGACGAGTTCACAACCGAGTTTAGGGTAGCGAGCTGTGTGTTGACTTTGTCTGCAACCCCTGCAGCTACCGTACCCTGGAGAGTATCTCCTAGCTCTTTCAGGAGATCTCTTTGTAGTCTCGTGAAATGGGTTAAATAGTTCAGCGATCGCAGAGAAAAAGTCGCTGAACTAAACATATGTTTTCCATATCTATCCATGATCTTAGAATCTCTGTTAGGAGGATGGATAGATGCGGATGTTTCAGACACTTCCTTTTTGGTGGCTGCAGCTACCACCATTGCATCAACAGGCGCTCCTTTGGTCAAAAAGGCTTTATCCACTGGGGCAGAGATGAACTTATTCGGCTTTTGACGGACAGGTTCCATGGCCTCCAGTGACTCCCATGCCTTACGAGAGATCAGCTCCATGAGCTCGTCGTAAGGCAGAGACACCCAAGAAGTGGAAGGTTGAGACCCAAAAGCCTTCAAGAGCACTGACTCGTCCTCAGTAGGGGTTTTGGACTGCCAATCGCCCCTCTGACTCAGGATCTCTAATATCTCCACAAAGGAGATATCCTCAGAGTGGGATCGAGGGGACCCTTCTGACTCATCCAAGTCAGTGTCGGATGTCAAAGACTCCTGTGGGGAGTCTAAGTGCCTCCTCTTGCACATTCTCTTCCTGGGTACCTTCTCAGTGGGGAGATCTGGGGAGGTCTCGGAAGAGCAGGGGACACCCTGTGGGGCTACTTGAGGCTCGGGGTCTCTATGCTTAGGGGGACCGGTAGACGTAGAAGCGGACAAAGGAGCTTGAGGGGAGAAGGAAGCCCGAACTGATGCCGACGATGTCTTAGGAGACAGGACTCTCCTCATGATATCGAAAGCACCATGTCTCCGACGAGAAGGGGTAGATGGATCTGGATGGACCATCCAATCCTCCTGCACTGAACCATGGGCTTCGGGCCTGAGGTAGGAGTCAAGCTCATCCGAGCTAAAGCCCCGAGAGGAAGAGTCGGCACCGACAAATCGGTCCGACTATCCTCCCCGGACCCGACAGGAGAGTGTTGGCTCCTAGCGTCCACGGCCGGTGCCGAGGACGTCCGAGTAGATGGAACCGATAACACTGATGCGGGTCTCGGTTCCATAGGTTCGACAACTACTGGTTTGGGCTCCTTCGGCTCCGAGAGTCCAGTACAGCTTGGAGGAGTAGTCAAGTCCGGTTCAATGGTCTTCGGCTCCGACGAAATGGTCGGGGCCGACAAAATTTAGTAACTCCTGGTGCCCGTAGATGCTTCTGCATTAGCTGATCCATATCCATATCAGACAGGCTGACCGAAGACTTTGAGGAATGCACCGAAGGTGCTGACTGGAGCAGAGGAGATGAGGGAACCTCAGAGACCGGCTCCAAGACTGGGGACTGGCTCTGAACCAAAGGGACACTCGGTTCCGAGGACTATGGAACCGATGACCCTGTACCCTCTGATCTTTTTGCCTTCTTGGTAAGTTTAGAATCTGAAGACTTAGAAGATTTTGAAGAAGTGCTGGCACCATCCTGGCTACCAAATGCCTCAGAGAAAGTATGCTGCAGCAACCCCTTGCCATTGAGTTTTCTCCTTCTCTCTAAGAGAGCCCTAGAGGAAAAAGAGTGGCAAATACTGCAAGAGTCTTGGAGGTATTTAGCCCCCAGACAGTAAACACATTGGACATGCCCGTCAGTGACTGACATTTTCTGTCCACAATCTGGACATTTCTTAAACCCCGATTTGGGGTGAGATTTTTCTCTGTCATCTGACATGTTTGAAACAGACACACCACAAAATTAACCTGTAGAGGTTAAATACAGGGCTAACTATGCCCACACTAAAAAAATACTAATAACAAGAATAAAATTGTTAAAACTAAATAGGACTAAGAAAAGGCCCAACACTGGGCCGGAAAACCAAAGGCGGAGGTGTGTCCATATTCATTAAGGATATCCACACCTCCAGGCTAGTTGCTCAGCATAATGCAGCCGAGGTTATCCAAGTGCAACTAACTCTGGGCAAAACTGCAATCCAAATTGTAGCTTGCTACAGATCACCCACCATGCCCCAGGATTCCCGCTCCTCTTTTCTTGATGTACTGGAAAATATTAGGGTTCAACCAAACACCCTAATAATGGGCGATTTCAACTACCCCACCATTAACTGGGAAAACTACTCATGTAACAACTCCTTCGCTCAACGCTTTCTGGAATTCATAAACTCCAATGCCCTGAATCAACTTATCCACACCCCCACCAGGGGCAACAAAATCCTAGATCTAGTCATTACCAATATGAGTGACTGGTGCTCCACACCTGAAGTCAACGCCTCATTGGTCCGATCCGACTATAAGCTAATTACCTGAGATATCCACATCCTGCCTCCACTCCCCATTAAGGAAACCATGGTAAAAAATTTCTCCAAAGCCAACTTCACGCTTCTTAAGACAGAAGTGGTGAACTTCATGACACCCATGCAGATGGACAATAGAGTTACGACTACTGAATCCTACACAATTGCACTTTATAAGCACTTACATGAGTGCATGGATTGTGCTATCCCAAACAGAACCAAGACGCTATTCTCCAAAAAAAGGAAGCCAATCTGGTGGTCCCTTGCCATAAACAAATTGTACAACAGAAGGAAGAAACCCTTGCAAAAGAGAGTAAAATCCCACAAGTGGAGGAGCTCCCTGGTCAGCCTCAGTAAGAAGCTGCAATCCCTGATAAAATCCTCCAAAGCTAGTTATGAAAACAAAATCGCCACTGATTCTAAAGACAACCACAAAGCATTCTATAGCTATGTCAATAATCTCGATGGCAACACTCAGATCTGCTCTGAGTCACAGCACAATGGCACTAAATATACAGACCCAACTGATATTGCCAACATCCTGGCAGATAGGTTCAGTGCTAACTTTACCCCCTCTCACCCCCTGAAGAGCCCATCTCTATACCGGAAGAATGCAAAGTTCCTGTAATCACGGCTGCACAGGTAAGAAACACACTCTCCAAAGCCAAGAACACAGCATCCATGGGACCAGACAACATCCCAGGCTGCGTTCTACACGAACTACAGAACGAACTGGCACCCCACCTAAGTACCATGTTCAATCATAGCCTCACCTCAAGCTTTGTGCCTGCTGAATGGCACACAGCAATGGTTATCCCACTCCACAAGAGGGGAGCCACCACAGTCCCTGGGAACTACCGCCCCATTAGCCTGACAAGCCTAGTCTGCAAGGCCATGGAACGTATCATCATGGAACTTATAAACAAAGACACTGGTAGTCTCCAAACTCCGGATCCCACCCGGTTCGGGTTTGTAAAAGGCAGATCATGTCTCCTAAACCTGACAGACTTCTTTGAAGCAGTCACCAAAGTCGTAGACAAGGGTAAGGTGGTTCACACAGCCTATCTAGATCTTGCCAAGGCTTTCAACATCATCCTCCACTCTGGAATTACACATAAACTCACTAAACTAGGTATAAATCCGTATGTCACAAGATGGGTTGCCAACTGGTTCACTGACAGAACCCACACTGTGAAAGTAGCAGACTCGAAATCCGACTTCAGACCAGTGACAAGTGGAGTACCACAGGGTTCAGTCCTGGGTCTTCTCCTGTTTGGTATCTACTTCTCTGAAGTACAGGCTAACACAGAAGGTCTTTGGTTAACGAAGTTCGCAGATGACTGCAAACTAGGAGCCATAATCAAAACTCCTAACGATGTGGACATCCTACAAAAGGGCCTCACTGAGACAGATGCCTGGTGTCAAAGCCATGGCCTCAAGCTCAATGCCAAAAAGTGCACTGTCATCCCTTTTGGTAAAAACTCTGTACCCATGAACTACAACATAGGCAGCAGTATACTTAACACCGAAAGTGTGATGAGACCTTGGAACACAGGTGGACAGTAGTCTCTCCTTTGATAATCACATTGCCACAGTAGTCAGGAAATCCTTCTATGTGGCACACCTCATCACAAAAGGTTTCTCATCCAGAAAAAAAGAGATCATTGTTCCCCTCTACTCATCACTCATTAGACCCATTATAGAGGACAACGCTCCTTTTGGTATGTACCTCACAAGACATCTACAACAACTGGAAAGACAGCAGAAATACCTCACAAAGAGGATTACCGGCCTCAAACAGATGCCCTACGCAGACCGTCTCAAAAAACTCCAGCTTTACTCTGCCGCATATCGCCTACTCAGAGGTGATCTCTGCCTAACATACAAAGTTATGTCAAACCCAGAGCTGTTGGACATGCTCCACTTAAAGAAATCCAAATCCCTCCCAGCTACACACTCTAGGGATCTAAACCTTGTCACCACAATAAACAGAACATGCCGGAGGGATAGATTCCTGTCCCAGAGACTTCCCATACTCTGGAATAAACTACCTATCTATATCAAACAATGCTCCTCATTAGCATTCTTCAAGAAAAATCTTGATGATTGGATGGGAAAAAGGAAATTCACCCCGGGGATCACCTCTGTGGCTCTGCTCGACAGTGGCACAGGAAAATAATTTTCTTGGGTGGCAAAAGCCAGGGTACCTTTTTGGCTGGGCTTGTATAGGCCCCAGGGCCGATAGCCTAGTACCTACCTATGAACCTATGAACCTAAGAAAACAAAGCCAACACAGGGCACTATCTCTACAATCTAACCTACTTAAAACTATATTATTTTAACGAGAAACACACACACACACACACACACACACACACACACACACACACACACACACACACACTAAATAAAGAATATCTATCAAAAAGAAGGATAAAGAATTCTTTTAAACTTGCGATTTAGAAAAAAATGGCCTGAGCTGACTGGATCACCGAGATCTCTCTTTCCGCGGCAAACTAGATCTGAGGTAATTCCAGCAGTGCATTGTGGGATAAGGGGCTTGGTCTCGCGCTACTGGCAAACCTTGAGCTTTGCTATCGGCTTTTGCTATCGGCCGTGTCAGAGCCGAGGATCGACTCCGAACCCATTAGTGAGAATAAATGGCGAGATTTAACAACTTCATATGAATAGTTTTCCAGGACAAGAATTTCAAGTCACAGATGGCAGCAGGCTCAAAGGAGGAATGAACTATTGTCTGTAAAAAGAAGTTATGTACTCACCATAACGTTCCATCTGAGTAGTTCTACTTCATTTGTCTTCAACCTGTGGGTACCGGATCCGTATCGGATCTGAGCCGGCAAATTCACTAGCATCTGCTCCGAGCTCCAAGCTCCTCCCCTTACCCATAACACACCTCTACTACCTTCCAACCCCCAGATCGAGTTTGCTGACCCTTATACTGAGAACCCGACCTGAAGAAAACTTTATGACCTAAAACTGTACCCAACAGGCTGTTTATATAAGGTCAGGGGAAGGAGGGAGGGACGGTTGAAGACAAATGAAGTAGAACTACTCCGATGGAACGTTATGGTGGGTACATAACTTCTTTATCTGAAATAGTTTACTTAATTTGGTCTTCACCCTGTGGGACAGAGTCTCCAGATAATAAACTCTTGGGGGGCCCTCATGGAAGTATACTCTGGAGCACCGAGGAACCAAAGGATGCTCTCGTTCTAGAAGTCAAATCCAATTTGTAGTGAGAAATAAAGGTATGAGATGAGGACCAAGTAGCTGCAGAACAAATATCATCCAATGAGACTCTAGACAAAAAGGCCGAAGAAGTAGCCATTGGCCTAGTGGAATGAGCTATCACCTGACCCAGAGGAGACAAACCTTTATCCTTATAGACCTGAAGGATGCACAAGGAAATCCACCTAGCAATAGTGACCTTGGAGATAGGTTTACCCAAAAAGGGTTTAGAGAAGGACACAAAAAATTGATCAGATTTACGAAAGTTTTTAGTCCTGTGTAAATAAAATCGTAACTGTCTATGAACATCCAACAAGTAGAGTCTGTATTCCATTCTGTTAGCAAAATTTGGGAAGAAAACTGTTAAGTTAATGGTCTGATTGATGTTAACTTGTGATGCAACCTTGGGAAGAAAGGACGGATTGGTCCGAAGGTAAACCCTAACTTTATGGAAAACCATATATGGAACTTTAATGGACAAAGCTTGCAGCTCTGAAACCCTTTTAGCAGAGGTGATAGCTACCAGGAATGCTGTTTCCCAAGACAAGAACTTAAGCTCTATGGTTGCAGCAGGTTCAAAAGGCGGAGCGACCAAAGTTTGAAGAACCATAGTAAGGTCCCATGGAGGAACAGGATCCTTGACCGAGGGGGGGGGGGGCCGTAACAGGAAAGTACTAATTGAACTTTGATAGTAGAAGAGCTTGCTCCTTGTTGAAAAATATTGGCTAGGAAGTCGAGAATGGCAGAAATAGGAGCCATGAAAGGATCTAAACTCCTTTGAGAAGCCCAAAAAGAAAAACGTTTCAATTTGCTGCTGTAAATCTTCCTGGTGGAAGACTTATAAGCTGCCACCAGAACAGACCTGACTGAAGAGGATAATCCAGGAGTCCTAGCAATCATGGGAATTGGAGCAGCCAAGCTGTGAGCTTCAAACTGTCCAGGTTCGGATGAGGAACCCCCGATGGGTGTGAAATAAGAGCCTGAATGGGATCCACGCTCCAAGGTGTAGCCAGAAGATGAGACCAAAGGAAGGGAACCCATACCTGGCGAGGCCAAAATGGGGCAATGAGGATCACTTTGCTCCCCAGTCAACAAGCTTTCTGTAGAAACCTCGGAATACGAGGTACTGGAAGGTAAGCCTACAGAAGACCGGGAGGCCAAGCATGGACTAGAGCATCTCTGGGGGACTCCTCTGGCAAGGGGTTCACAGCGAAAAACTCGCTGCACTTCATGTTGGAAGGAGATGCGAAGAGATCGCAGCAAGGTTGACCCCACTCCAGAAAGATCTGCTCCACTACTGAATGATTCAACGACCACTCGTAAGGCATCAGAATAGTCTGACTTAACCTGTCCACTAGAATGTTGGATCGTCCCGGAATGTGCATTGCTATGAGAAAGCGACCGGTGGAGATCACCCATTCCCACACTCTCATGGCCTCATGACAAAGGGGGTAAGTCTGGTCCCTCCCTGTTTGTTGATGTACCAGACCACTGACATGTTGTCTGACTGAACTGCAATGGTTCCCAGAGGAAGAAAGGCATGAAGGGCCTGCAAGTCCAAAAGGACCGCCCTCATCTCCGGAATGTTTATGTGCAAACTGGCCTCGACAGGGGACCACAGGCCTTGGACTGTCCTGTCGAAACAATGCCCCCTCCCACCCAAGTTGGGAGGCATCCGTGGTCACTGTGGCCTGGACAGGGGCTGGAACAAAAGGTCATCCCTCCAAGATTTCCGGAGAGTATATCCACCACAGAAGGGATGACCTGCAGATTCAACTGAGGTGTATTGCATACGATAATGGAAAATCCAACAAGGACCATTTTACCGCTAAGTGTTCACTGTAGTACTCGCATGTGTAACCGGGCACACGGAAGAAGCGTTATGGTCGCTGCCATTGACCCTAAGGCCCTCAGCACTGATTCTGCCAAGGGAAGATGAGAACGGCAGATCAGGGAGACATGCATCCTCAGGTTTCGTACTCTCTCCTTTGTCAGGAAGATTTTGCATTGTAGTGTGTCTATCCTTGCCCCAATGTAGTCTATCACCTGGACAGGATTTAGAAGTGATTTGGATGCACTGATTGCAATCCCCAACTGAAGAGCAAGCTTTAAGAAATAATCCTTGGTTTGAGAAAGTAGACGCCTGGTGGGAGCAGTGAGAAGCCAATCGTCCAGGTACGGATAGACCTGAATCCCCTGAAGCCTCAGGTGAGCCGCTACTACCACCATCACTTTGGTGAACACCCTGGGGGCTGTGGTGAGACCAAAGGGTAGGGCTCGAAACTGGCAATGATGGACACCTAGCCAGAAGCGGAGGAGCCTCCTGGAGCTTCTGTACATCTTTATGTGATAGTAGGCATCCTGGAGGTCTAACGAGCACATCCAGTTGCTCTCTTGCAGGTACGACATGATGGACTGTAATGTGACCATCTGGAATTTTTCTTTGGCAACTGACAGGTTCAAGATAGATAGGTCCAGAATGGGCCTTAAGTCCCCCATTTTCTTTGGCACCAAAAAGAACCTGGAGTAGATGCCTGATCCGGACTGATCTGGGGGGATGGGTTTGATGGCTTGTTTCTCTAGCAGCTTGGAGATTTCCAGTGCTGCTGCCTCCCTTTGCATGGATGGTACATCCAGGAGATGTTTGGGAGGAACCACAAAGGGGATAGTGTATCCTCTGGATATGATCTGAAGCACCCAGCGGTCTGATGTTATAGACTCCCATGCCGCCAGGTGCAATGACAATTGACCCCCGACTGCTTCCAGAGTACAGCAGTCGGGCAATCCCTCAGGGTTGCTGTCCAGGCCTTTCCGAGGAAGGTTCTCGAGACCCAAAATTCCTCAGACCCCCCCCCCCTGCCAATGGGCTAGTGTCTATCCTGTTCCCCTCTGCCTCTGGGAGAAGAAGAGCCCAGTGTCCCGGGAATACTGTGACTTCCGCAACCACATCTTCTTTTGCCCTCTCTGATTCCGGGAAAAGGATCTTTGAGGGTTCGAGAAGCGGATTCCGACGATAGTGTCTTCCCGTCCTTCTCACTCTTAACTAAAATATCTTTGATGGTCTTACCAAAAAGAGTAGAGCCATCATAAGGGGCGTTGGCAAAAGACGCCTTGAAAGGTAACGAAAACTGACATAGTCTGAGCCAGGCGTTACGTCTCATAGACACGCCGGACCCAGCCACCCTAGCTGCTCCTTTAGTAGCATGTGAGAGGAGTTGCATGGACGTACTGGAGACTGCTTTTAAAGTGGCCATCCTCGTGGAGAATGTGTCTCTGTCCTCCTGCGACATGGACTTAGGAGGAGACTCAGCCAGTTCCTTGACCAGGTCATCCTGGAGCCTCATGATGTGGGCCAGGTAGTTCAGAGCCCTGGTGGAAAAGGTTGCTGACGCATAAACCTGCTTCCCTAATAGGTCCATCATCCAAGACTATTGGTCAGGGGGATGAACCGAGGAACTCTCTCTCGGGCTAGTTCCTTTTTTGTTGCTGCTGCTACCACCATAGCATCTATGGGGGAGCCCTTGTTCCACGCTGGTCTATGTGATGGTGGGCTCAAGATCTTGTCCGGATGTTTAAGGATTGGTTCCATGGTGGCCGGCTCCTTCCAGGCCCATGAGGTAACCAGGTCCACCAGGGGATCTCTGGGAGGGGACACCCAGGAAGTAGATTAGCCCGTGACGAAAGCCTCCAGGAACATGGATTCATAAGAAGAAGGTTTGGGGATGGACCAACCTCCCCATTGGCATAGGATTTCCATGATGTCTCCAAAGGAGACATCCTTGGGAGGTAACCTGGGGGAACCTTCCCCATCATCCAAATCCATGTTCTCGGTGAGGGACTCGGGGGAATCCAAGTGCCTCCTCTTACACGTATGCTTGCGAGGCACATCTTTGGTGGAGCACTCCGGGGGGAACTCGCAAGCCACTTGTTCCTCAGGGGGAACTGCCTGGGGCTCCTCGAGCACGGGCTGTCCCTCTGGTAAAATGTTGGGATTCATAGACAGAGCCAAGGAGTTGGGGAGGAATCCGAGGAAATAGTCAAGGGTCTCGATCCAGTGGAGAGAACCCTTTCTATCACATCGAATGCAGTGGGAGAACGAGCCTCCTGGGGTACTATTAAGGAAACCGCTCTCCCCCGATCCGAGAGAATCGGAGCCGGGGTCAAAGTGGACGAAGCTCCAAGGGAGGGAACTTGGCCCGACAATGCCGGAGCTGATGAAAAAAGTTCTGCTCTCTCAGATCCGACACTGAAGCTCCGGCTCTGAAAGCCAGTCGGATCCAAACTGGTCGGATCCGACATGCTCCAGGCAGCTGCCGGCGTCGAGGAGTCAGGTACCATCGGCGCCACCCCCCTGACTAAGGCCTTCCTCGGATCTGAGTACTCTGAACCCAGTGGACGGATCGGAGAAGGAGAAATTGGTGTGCAAAAAGGAAGCAAGCTCCCCGCTCCAGAGGGAGAGGGAGCTGGCAAGGCCCCCATCTGGATCTGAATATGAATGAACCTCCTCATCATTTTATCCATGTCAACTTCTGATAAGCTACACGTGGATCTCGACAAGGCCACAGACTCTGACCTGGCAGCTCGAGGAACCAAGGCCCTAGATGGAGGACGTGTCTCCTCCGGCTCCGGGGAAAATCTCGAAGATCGGAGCTGAGGGGAGTCACAGATCCTAGCCTGACTTTTGGCGGGAGTAGAAGGAAAGTCCGGAGACCTCTTGCATTTCTCTGTTTTGTGTTTGTCAGTTTTGTGCTCTCTCTCCTTCTCTCTGCCCCTTCTGTGCTCCACTTCCACAGGCTTAGAAACGGGAGGTTGAGTCCCAGCCTGGGAGGGAGGAGATGCAAGGGCAAGAGAGGAAGGAGAGGCGGCCACAGCAGCTGCTGTGACCGAAGCAATGGACGAGGCAGTCGCCTCAGAAATGGGTAGAAGGCCTTTAAGTGCCAACTTAGCCTTCCTGTCCTTAATAGCGTTCGGGTTAAAACCCGCGCAAATAATACAGTCAGTACTCAAATGGGCAACCCCCAAGCACATAACACAAAGAGTGTGGCCATCTGCAGGAGACAATTTGTGGCCACACTCAGTGCACCTTTTGAAGACAGGCTTGGGGTCAGCCATGTCTCTATACAAGAAAAAAATCACACAAAAGAAGAAAAAGGAGAAAGAATACCTATTTCCCACTCAGACCCACTCACCACACACTCAAGGCACACAGAACACTGAGGGGAGATGGGAAGCAATACACTCTAACAAACTAACACTGAAACTACAGGAAACTTTCTAATACACGACGCACCAGCAAGGGGAGGAAAAGAGAGAACCTACACTAAACACCTAACACTCAGAAATTTAAGAAAAAGCTGCTTAATAAGCAAATAACCCACTCACTAACTCGGAGCTCAGGAGATCACAATGCTTCAGGCAAGCAGCGGCAAATGGGATCTGGGGGTTGGAAGGTAGTGGAGATGTGTTATGGGTAAGGGGAGGAGCTCGGAGCAGATGCTAATGAATTTGCCAGCTCAGATCTGATATAGATCCGGTACCCAAAGCTTGAAGATCAAATGAAGTAAACTACTTCAGATCACTAAGTTTAAATCCCAAAGTGTATATGGATCCTTATATGGGGTTTTAACATCAAGGTCCCTTTTAAAGATCTTTTGCAAAGGCTATGAGAAATTAAAGAACATTCTTTAAACCCATTATGAAAATTTGAGATAGTCGCTAGTTGAACCTTGATGGTAGAGAAGACGCCCCTACTTCAAACAGTAAAGCTAAGAATTCTTAAGACTTTATTGATAGGAGCAAAAAAAGGATCAATGTTATTATCACAAGCCCAGAAGGAAAATCTCTTCCACTTACTATTGTAGAGTCTTCTGGTGGAAGGCTTTTCGGAGGCCAAAAGAATCCTACGAACTGGGGAAGAATGTTTATTACACCTGGCAATCAATGAAACTGAAGAAGCCAAGCCATGAGCTTGAGGTTTTGAAGGTTTGGGTGAACCATCCCTTAGGATGAGACAGGAGATCCAGATCTGGGTCCTGAGTCCAAGGTCATTGAATTAGATAAGGCCAGAGAAAGGGGAAGCAACTCTGTCAAGGCCAGAAGGGAGCATTGAGGATTACTTTGCTTTTCAACCTGATTGCTTTCTTTAGAAACTGAGGAATTAATGAGAAGGGGGAAAGGCGCACAGGAGTCCGGAGAGCAAATCGTGAAGGACAGTGTCTCTCGGGGACTCCCCCTGAGGGGGGACAAGGGCAAAGTAGCTGTTGCACTTGGTGTTCAGGGGCGATGCAAAAAGGCTGCAGCAAGGCAGGTCCCAGCGACAAAAGATCTTTTTCACCACTCTGGGATTGACAGACCACTTGTGAGGCAGAAGAATGGATCTGATCAGTTTGTCTGCTATCACACTGGATCTCCTCGGAATATGTGTTGCTATCAGAAAGTGGTTGGAAGGGACTGCTCACTGCCAGACTCTGAGTGCTTCTTGACAAAGGCGGTATGACTTGGTTCATCCCTGTTTGTTGATATACCAAACTGCCGACGCATTGCCTGTTTGAATCGCAATCAGTCCTAGAGGGAGAATAGTTTGAAAGGCCTGCAATGCTAAAAGCAATTCCCTCAGCTCTAGAACACTGATATGCAAGTTGGCCTCCACAGGGGACCAAGTGCCTTGGACTGTCTTGCCCAGATAATGGCTTGGGGCTGATAATGGGACAAAGGGGTTGCCCAGGAGAATTTCATCTAATTGGATCCACCAAGCTAGGTCTTCCTTGCAATGGCTGGTAATCAAAATCTGGTCTGACATTGGTTGATACAGAATAGACCACTGGAATGCTAGAAGCCACTGCAAAATTCTCATGTGATTTCTCGCTAGGGGGACTAACATGATGGTTGCCGGCATCGAATCTAGGACTTGCAGAACTACCCATGTGGGTACTGTCCTGCTTCTGATAATTTTTTTCCACTTAGTTCTTGATCTTTTGCAATCTCCGATAATGTAGAGAAGCTATGCAAGCATTAGTATTTAGTACTGTTCCTATGAATTTTATACTCTGAGTTGGAGTTAGATGTGATTTTTTTGTAATTTATGGTAATCCCCAGGTTGGCACAGGTCTGGAAAACTTAGTCTCTTGCTTGTTCTAGAAGATGCCTGGTGGGAGCAGTAATGAGCCAGTTGTCTAAGTATGGTAACACCTGGAATCCATGCAGTCTCAAATGAGCTGCTACAGGTCTATATTAGATCATCGAAACGGCTGAATTTTGAATGATCTAATATCGAACCCAATATCTCGAACGCTGAAAACAGCGAAGCTGCACAAAACCAAATTCTTTCCTAGGGAACGAATTTGGTTGGCCGTTGTTGTGGCTTCACTGTTTTCAGCGATGAGGTGGAAAGTTACGGGTTGGGTTAAGGTAAGTGCGTGATTGTGCGGACATTCGGGTTAGGGCATGGGTTGGGTGAGTTAGGGCGCGGGTCAGGTAAGTGTGCGAATGTGATGGACGTTAGGGTTAGGGGTGGGTTAAGCGAGTTAGGGTTAGGGTGCGGGTGAGGTGAGTGCGCGATATTGACAGAATTTGGGGTTAGGGGCAGGTTAAGTGATTTAGGGTTAGGGTGCGGGTGAGGTGAGTGTGTGATAGTGACAGACCTTACGGTTAGGGTCTGGGTTAAAGTAAGTGGATAGATAGTACTGTATTGTGCAGCGTAGTGTAGGGTTAGATGTAGCTTTTAAGTGTATGTGTGTGGATTGCTGCTTTTTTGTGTGCTTGTGGTGTGTGTGTGTGTGTTTCCCGGAACAGCACATTTTTTCCCTGGAAAAAAATTTGTTGTTTTGAGGTTTCGATATTGTTAGGGTTCGGGTTTTGCAGTTCGACGTTATGGCATTCGATAATGAGCCATTTCGATGATCTGATATAGACCCAGCTGCTACTACTGGCATGCATTTGAACACCCTGGGGGCTATGGTGAGATTAAAGGGCAAAGCTCTGAACTGGTAATGACTGGCTCCCAGCTAAAAGTGGAGAAATCTCCTGGAGGTGCTTATCCATTTTGATGTAGTAATATGCATCCTGGAGATCTATAGAGCACATCCAATCATTTTTCCCTAGAAACAGGAGAACAGACTGCACAGTGACCATCCAGAATTTTGTTTGTCAATCAGATTTATTGAAAACACTTAGATACAAAATTGGTCTCCAGTCCCCTGTCCTTTTTGGCACTAAAAAGAATCTTGAGTAAACTCTGGATTCTATCTGGTCTGGTGGGACATCCTGGATGACTCTTTTTCTAGCAGTTTCTGAATTTCTAGCAGTGCTGGTTCCCGCTGACTGTGTGGATTTTCTTGCAAATTTGGGGAGATAGATGGAAGTGTATGGAGTTGCCTGTGGTTATAATCCTCTACACCAAAACATCGGTAGTTATCTGAAGCCAGGCATGTTGATGCAGGGATAAGCATCTCCCGACTGCCTCCAAAGGAAGGCAATTGGGCCTCCTTTCAGGAGCGATGGTAGGATTTGCAAGGAAAGGTATCTCTAGAACCCTGACTTTCTGGGCCACCTCTGCTCCGTGAATGGCATCTTCTATTAAATCTCCCCCTCTGCCCCTAGGTGAGCCACTACCACATATGTCCTGGAAAGGCCCTTTGGACTTTTTGAACCACATTTTCCTGCTTCTCTGGTTCCTTGAACTGGACGCTTGAGGAACAGAAAAACATACGCCCACTGCAGAAAAGGTCTTTCCATCCTTTTCACACCTGGACGTTTCTCAAACTTTAGGGCCAAAAAGGGATGCTCCATCAAAGGGGGCATTCATGAATGAAGACTTGAATGGCTCTACAAATTCGCACAAGTGCATCCAGGCACGTCTCTTTATGGCTACACCTGATCCCACTGCTCTTGTCATCCCATCAGCTGTATATGCTACATACATACATGCTTCATGGATGAATTCGAAATGGACTCTATGGTGGCCAACTGAAAAGCAACCTTATCTTGGACTTCATCAGATACGTCTCCTGCCAGGGTATCTGATAACTCCTTAATCAGATCCCTCTTATGTCTGGTGAAGTGTGTCATAAAGTTCAAAGACTATAATGCAAAGGCCAATGAAGCGTAAGCCTGCTTTCTGAACCTATCCATCACTCAAGACTCTCTACTGGGAGGATGGATAGTGGAACTTTCCTCTGCCAGTTCCTTTTTTGTAGCCGCTGCTATCACCATGGCATCTATTGTTAATCCTATTGCCCAAAACTGATGGTCCTCTGGTGCAGTTAAAATTTTGTCTGGCCTCTTGGGGATGGGTTCTGTGGTGTCAGGAGCCTTCCACACCCACTGTGAGATCAACTTAATGAGCTCATCACCAGGCGGAGTAACTCAAGAGGTAGATGGTTGAGCACCAAAGGCCTGCAGATACACTGATTCCTCCAAAGTGGGCTTTTGGGATATCCAGCTACCCCCCCCCTACCGTTTAAGGATCTCAAGGATGTCTCCAAAGGAGACATCTTGTGGGGGTGACCGTGTTGAACCCTCACATTCATCAAAATCAGTGTCCTCTGTGATGGATTCCTCCAGGGAATCTAAGTGTTTCCTCTTACACTTCCTCTTCTGAGGAACCTCTTCAGTGGGGCGATCAGGGGAGGTATCAGAAAAGAACAAAACCTGAATAGGTGCCTCCTGCGGTTTTGGTGCTCCAGGTGGTCCAGGTGTTGGGACTGGAAGAGGGGAAGAATCAGGAAGCTGCTCTGACAGAGAAGGAGCCAACTGTAGCACACAGTGGACAAGGCCCTCTCCAAGGCCTGGAAGGCTGGCCCCCGTGAAGAAGAAAGGGAGCCCGAAAGTGAAAAAAACTGCCTGAGAACTGTGGTCACTCCCCACTCTGAATAAACTGCCCCTGAAGCCGAAGCTGGGGTACAGCTAATGTGTGCCGAAGCCTCAAGGTGTAGAGACAGCTCTGAAATAAACTGGAGTCGAGCCCTGCTCGCTGGAGCCGACAGCGTAGCCACGACTCTGAGACTTCTCCGGATAAAGCCAAAGAACTCTGGGTAAAAATCGGAGCCAAAGAAAAAGATCTAGTAGCGACTAAAGCAGTAGGCACCAGAAAACTTGGAGCTGGGATCTCTAAGATCTCAGAGGAGGACAGAGAAAGAAGACTAGGTAGAGTCACTGAAGGAAAGGCTCCAGCTCTGGGTGGGAGTTGAACCATGGACGTACTTGCAAGTCCCCTCGCCGCAAGGACCTGATCCACAAACTTCAACTCATCCATTTCTGTCAAACTCTTGGTGGAACAAATTGACTAGGTAGATGGAGATTTTGGTGTTTCCAAAAAGGGGTAGGTACTTGACCTGCAAAGCAGTCCACTGATGGGGAGTATCTGGTCCTAGGAACAGCAAGGAAAGAAGATTCAGTATTGTCAGCTAGTGCCAAAGACAATGGTGCCAAAACGGAAGACGGCACTGAGACTGTCGGCTCCACTGTATGGTCCTCTGTTTGTGCAGACAACTTCTGCAGTGATGGAAAAGACATTACTGCTGCTGAAGTCGGCACCGAAGTGTCCTTTGAACTAAATGTTGGTTCCTAACTGGTAGAGGGAACCAAAGTTTTAAGTCTTTTGGCTGTCAGTGCCGAGGGAGAAGCTGGCACCAAAAGACTCTTTTTCTTGAGTATGTCAGGTTTCGAAGATGAGGAAGAAGAGTAAGGCTAAGAAACAACCATTTCGCTTTTAGACAAATGACCAGATAAGATAAGGTCTCCTCAAAGGAAGATTTTATCATCCCCTTCAACAAGTAATTCTTCCTTTCTACCGGGGTCGGTGACTAAAACCATGACAAATGGAACAATCTTCTTGCAAGTGCACCAGGCCCAAGCAATACACACACACACACACACACACACACACACACACACACACACACACACACACACACACACACACACACAGAGTGCCCATCAGAACTGGGCAATTTGCAGTTACACTCCAAGTATTTCTTAAACCTAGTGGTACATTTACCTTTATCGGTCATGATTCAAGCACAAGAAACAAGTACACACACACAACCATGCTATAAAAGTGAGAAGGAAAACAGAAACAAGGGAAAGAAAAGGGGACTACCAGCAATGGTAGAAAGGAATACCCAAAGGTATGGAAAGCTACTACGATGGTAGATAAGACTACAGTGTAGAAAGGAAAACACACACTAATACAACCTCTTTTCTTCCTTTTTTTTTTAAACAAGAACAGAAAGCAAATTAAGACTACCACCGATGGTAGTTAGAGTACACCTATGTGTATCGGAGAAAGAGAACAGGAGATGAATACAGCTATTAGAACAGGGTAGGATGCCAAGAAAAAAAAAACACAAAACCCATCTTAAGCATAAAAATTCCTTATACAACTATACCAAAACTAGACATATAGAAAAGAAAACACACTTACCTCGAGAGCTGTGGTGACACGTCTGTCACAGGAAAGTGGCAAACGAGATCTGGGGTAATTGGGAAAGGAGTACTCTGGGTACAACTTAAGCGCAAGAGTTTTTGGTCCTCGTGGGCTGTAGTAGTGGCTGGGTCAGTTCCATTATTCGGAACCGAACCCACAGGTCAGGGAATAAATGAAGACTGACAACACCAGATCACATTTTAAACGATGAGTAGTGACTTGTGAAACAGAAGAAATGAAAGTTATGTACTCACCATTAAAAAAGTTAGGTACTCACCATAGTGTTCCATCTTTGTTGTTCATTTTCATTCTTCTTCAGCTGTTGGGTTTGGATCTGATCCTTGGATTCAACTCAGCTGTTTCTCACAGCTCATGGGACACAAACTCTTGAGCTCCTCCCTTAACCACAATATCCTAGTCAAATCTTGTTTGCTGCCCCTTAAACCTGCAAGGCAGTAGGAAATGATGAAACAACAGAATCTGGCACTCAAAACAAAGGAACAGTAGTTCCTTCAGCATCTTTCGATCCTTCCAAGAGTCAAAAAAGGAGGGGGTTGGAGAGAGGGAAGTTTAGGGAGAATGAAAATGGACAACACAGATGGAAAGTTATAGTGAGTACATAACTTTTTTTTATGTTATGTCATTTTCATTTATTCCTCAACTGTTGTGACACAGTCTCTAGCTATCTACATCCTGGGAGGGCTCTAAGGAAGGATATTCCTGAGTAACGCTGAGCCAAAAGCTGCTCATCCCCTAGTGACCAGATCTAATTTGTAATACGCAATAAAAGTATGAGGATTAGTCCAAGCTGCAGCTGCATAAATATCATCCAGTCTAGATAAAAAAGCTGACATATATCTGGTGGAATGTGCTTTTGATGGTTTTGGTAAATGCAAGTCCAGTTTTTCGTAAACAAATGTAGTACAGTTAGTTAACCACTTGGCTAAAGTCACTTTAGAAACTGGTTTACCTAATTTTGATTCTGAAAAAAAAAAAACAAATAATTGTGCTGATTTCCTGTAATTTTAGGCTCTATGTAGATAAAACAATAATCGTCTCTGAACATCCAAAAGTGTAACATATACCCTCCTTTATTTGAGATATTTGGAAAGACTGGACAGTTGATAGTTTGATTAACACTGGATTCTGACACTACCATAGGACGAAAAGAAGGATTGGTCCAGAAGGATATTCTATCCTTACGAAAACTCAAATAAGTAGGTTTTGATGGCAGGGCCTGCAATTCTAATACTCATCTGGCAAAGATAATGCCCACTAAAATGATAGTTTTCCAGGTCAAAAATTTTAGTTCACACTTAGCTAATGGTTCAAATGGGGCCTGTGTTAAAGTTTGCAAAACAATTTTCAAATCCCAAGGAGGAATGGGATCTTTTAATGGAGGTCTAAGGAGGGAGGTACTCCTTAGAAATGCTTTACAAAGTTTGGAGGATGCTAAAGATGAGTTATTTACTCCTATATGAAAACTGAAAATGGCAGCTAGTTGTACTTTTACAGTAGTAGAGCTTGCACCTTCATTGAAAATTGTTGCTAAAAATCAAGAACTTTACGGAAAAGGTGTTGAAAAGAGATCCAGATAATTCTGATGTGCCCAAATGACAAATGTTTTCCATTTACTTCTGTAAAGTTTCCTAATGGAAGCTTTGTAGGATGACACAAGAAATGTGACAAACAGGGGAGGAGAGTCCAGACTGTCCAGCAGTCTATGGAAGTGGAGAAACCATGCGGTATATTGTTGATGGGTTGGTTTTACAGGCTATTAAGGGAATGGCAGAATGTGACAATTGCAAGTTTTGCCCATTTATTTTGGAAGGTAAAGAAATTAAGGTGATGGACAGAAATTATAGTATAAAATTAGGACATGACTTCAATTGTAAATCAAAATTTGTAGTATATATAGTTTTGTGTGGAATATGTCCAGCTTTTTATGTAAATAGATTAAAATAAATAGATTAAATAGATTAGTACTAGGCTAATTGCCCTTGCGAGCCATTTTAAGCCTAGCCAATGATCCCTTGTGAGACTCAAACCCTGCACCTTGTGTTTGTAAGGCAAACACCTTAACCATTAGGCCACAGTCCCAACCCTGGAGAACTTGTAGAGAATTTAATAAAAGAATATATGGTAGCGTTCGAAAGACATGTGTGTGTAACTGGGCGTGCCTTAGTTGAAGGTTGGACGTCGAGCTGGCACCTCGGCGTTTCGTAAAAATCTACTGCCAATCATTAGCGGACCGGAGTTCCACTGTGGCGACCCCTTACCGGGAAAAAGCTGAAAAACAAACAAACAAACATGAGCATTTGAGGTCGGCAGACATCAAAGAAAATAATAATAGCTTAGCTAAGCATTCTATGTAGAAACATAGTTCTGAAACTGAAAAAGTTTGTTTTAGTTTTTCTGTAGTTGACCAAGTCTTGAATTATACTACTAGGTTTGATGCTGAGGATGAGTTAAACTGGAAGGAATATTGTTGGCAGATAAAATTAAATGCATGTAATTTTCCCGGGTTAAATGAAAGGGAAAATTACAAGGTGGTCCTTAAAAGGAAAGGGTTAATTCGTTGATTTGCATCTTGTCATGTGATTGTGATGTAATGCTTTTATAAGGGCTTTCTTTTTATGTTAACTTGGTCTGAAAAAGTTCCTCTTAGGAAAAAAATCGCTTACCAGGTTTATTAAATGAAGTTTGTGTTTGTTTTAGACTGGGTATGTTTTTATTTTCTTATATGGCCGATTTTAGTATTATTTGTGAGGATTTTTGTTGGATAAAAATGGAATATCCTTTACTGAAACACACAAACAAGTGATCCTTGATGAGTATAATGAAAAGCATTAAAGGCATTCATTAATTTATATATAATCAGGTTATTTGGAGCAAGGGAGTAGTTACTGGGGGCGGTTCTGTTAAGAGCAATAAAAGCATTAAACTCATTCCTTTAACCGAGTCCCCCTTGCCCCTTAGAACCATTGTCTAAACTAAGACTGTGCCACCTTAGAAATGAAACTTAAAAGCTAGAGACAAATTAAAATATATAATGAAGAACAGCTTATTAAGGCTAACCTACTAATCCAAATTTTATTAAGAAACCAACTCAGTAACAAAATGACTAATTAACAAAAAGATCTACTACTAAACACCTATCAGAATAAATATTAGCAGCTTATAAACTGAAACATTTTTAACAAAGATCACTTTTGTATCAAATAAATACTTCATCAGGTTTGTGTGTAAAAACATATCATAATATTAATAAATCTACACGTGAATAACTATGTAGGCTGAAAAATAGAAGTTATGTTCTTACCATAACGTTCCATGTTAGTTGTCTTCTTCTCGCCTTCTTCTTGCTGGATGGGTTCGGAGCCGACCTCGGCTCCGACTCGGCCACTCTAAAAGCTCGAGAGTTGGTTCCACCGGCTCGAGGCTCCCCTTATATCCCACAATGCTAGGCGTGAGTTACCTCAGATCTCGTTTGTAAGCTAGGCCCAGCTTATAATAGTAATAGAATAACTATAAACAAAGTCCACCTCTATAAACCAGGGAGAAGAGAAGGGTGACCTACATCCTGATCCAGGAAAATATGCACAGCAGCATATACCTAAAGTAAAGAGGTGGTAGAAAGAGAGGTCACAATCAAACTCCTCTAGGTCTGTCCAGGCCAGGGGGAAGGAGGGTGGGGCCTTAAGAAGAAGCGAGAAGAAGACAACTAACATGGAGCGTTATGGTAAGAACATAACTTCTATATGTTAAGTTGTCTATCTCGCCTTCATTCTTGCTGGATGGGACCGTCCCTAGCACCTTGTCCCGGGTGGCCTAACGGAACAGACTCTTGAGAACAGTGGAACCAAAGTTAGCTCTATGCCTAGAAGCTAAATCCAACTTATAATGAGAAATGAAAGTGTGAGGAGTAGCCCAAGTAGCCGCTGCACAAATGGTGTCAATAGGCAGTCTGTCTTGGAAGGCTATAGAAGTAGCCAAAGCTCTGGTAGAATGGGCTTTAGGTTTGTTAGGCAGCTTTTGGTGTCTAATTTCATAAACAAGGGAAATCAGAGATGTTAGCCATCTGGATAATGATACCTTTGAAACTGAAAGTCCCTTTCTGCCTTCTGCATAAGAGACAAACAGCTGGTCAGATTTTCTGAATTGTTTGGTTCTATCCAAATAGTACCTTAACTGACGATGAACATCTAGCCAATGCAATTTTTGTTCAGACCTGTTAGAATATTCTGGAAAAAACACAGGGAGGTCAATGCTTTGATTTAGGTTAGACACCGAGGCTATCTTAGGTAAAAAAGACGGGTTGGTTCGTAAAGATACCCTGTCCTTATGGAACAACAGATAAGGAGGTCGACAGCTGAGTGCATGAAGTTCTGAAACTCTTCTAGCTGAAGTAATAGCTACCAGAAAGAGAGTCTTCCATGATAGCAATTTTAAAGAACAGGAGGCTGCAGGTTCGAAAGGGGAGAGAATCAAAGAACTGAGAACTAAATGTAGGTCCCAAGGAGGAGGAGGATTTCTTATCGGAGGTCTGAGTAGAAAAACTCCCTTCAAAAAGGCTTTGCAAAGCTTGTGGGACATGATGGCAGACTCTGAAATGCCCACATGAAAGTTAGAAATAGCTGCCAATTGAACTTTAAGAGTAGAAGGAGATGAACCTCCATGGAAGAGTTCAGCTAGAAAATCAAGGACCATTTGGATGGAAGCAGTGAAAGGATCTATGTCCCTTCCTTGAGCCCAATAGGAACGTTTCCACTTACTCAAATAAATCTTTCAGTGGAAGATTTATGGGAAGCTATCAAAATATCTCGGACAGAGTGAGATATTTGAGGAAGCCTGGCTAAGGTTGGAATTGGAGGAACCAAGCAGTGAGGTTCAGAGAGGAAGGGAGCGATGAAACTGACCCGACTGATGGATCAAAAGATCTGGAACTAGGTCCAGATGCCAAGGTCGCTCAACAGAAAATGATGTAGAAAGGGGAACCAAACCTGTTGAGGCCAGTAAGGAGCAATGAGGATCAACGAGGCCTTCTGAGCGATAGCTTTCTGTATCACTTGAGAGATTAGTGGGAAGGAGGAAATGCATACAGAAGTCCCGGGGCCAAACTTGGACTAGAGCGTCTCTGCTGGGCTGACCTGGTAGAGGGAATAGGGTGAAATAATCTCTGCACTTGCTGTTTTGGGGAGTAGCAAAAAGGTCGCAGCAAGGCTGACCCCACTTGAGAAAAATTTCTCTCACAACAGAGTCTTTCAGAGACCACTCGTGAGGCATGAGGATAGCTCTGCTCAACTTGTCCGCGATTTGATTGGACTTCCGGGGATGTGCGTTGGCATCAGAACCCGCTGAGAAGAAATCGCCCCTTGCCACAGTCTGAGTGCTTCTCGACACAGGGGTAGGACCTGGTTCCGCCTTGTTTGTTGATATACCACACTACAGACATATTGTCCGTCTGGATTGCTATCGTTCCCAAGGGAAGAGAGTCGTGAAGGGCTTGCAACGCTAAAAGCACTGCTCTCATCTCTAGAACATTTATGTGCAAGTGGCATTCGTGTGGTTGCCATGTGCCCTGGACAGTTCTGCCCTGATAATGCCCCCCCCACCCGATCAGGGAGGCGTCCGTTGTCAGAGTAGCAACCGGAGGAAGGGACAAAGGGTCTTCCCAATAAGATCTGAGGGAAGACAACCACCACAGAAGATGATTCCTGCATGTCTGCGTAATCATAATGGTGTGGGACATCGGAAGTTGCTGGTATGACCATTGCGTGAAGAGCATCCATTGAAGGATTCTCATGTGGAACCTGGCTAATGGAAGCAGAGGTATGGCAGCCGCCATAATCCCCAACACTTTCAGAACTAACCTGGCTTTGATTCTGTTGCTGCTGTAGAGGGAGACCAGTTTGTGTATGTCTGTTATTCTCTGATCTGTTAGTCTCTTGAGACATGTTGACTGTGTCTAGATTTGCGCCTATGAAGGTAATAGTACGACAAGGCGACAAAACAGACTTTTCGCAATTTATTGAAATGCCTAAATTTTGACAAATGCGAAAGGTGTAGTCCCTGGCCATTAGAAGAAGATGCTTGGTGGGAGCTGTGAGGAGCCAGTCGTCCAAATATGGAAACACCTGGAATCCTTGACGTCTCAGGTGAGAAGCTACCACTGCCATGCATTTGATAAACACCCGGGGGGCAGTGGTGAGACCAAAGGGCAGGGCCATGAATTGAAAATGACTGGTTCCCAGCCTGAAGCGGAGGAATCTTCTGGAGCGTCTGTTCATTTTTATGTGATAGTATGCATCCTGAAGGTCTACAGAGCACATCCAGTTTCCCTTTCCCAAAAGGGGAAGGATGGACTGCAGCGTGACCATCCGAAATCTTGTTTTCTTGACTGACTTGTTCAAGATACTGAGATCCAAAATTGGTCTCCAGTCCCCTGTTTTCTTTGGAACTAAAAAGAACCTGGAGTAGATTCCGGATCCTTGCTGGTCTGCTGGAACTGGCTGAATTGCTCTTTTTGCAAGCAGCTTTGAAATTTCCAAAGCTGCAAGATCCCTTTGGCGGTGGAACATCTGGAAGGGATTTTTTGATTGGTTTGGAATGCGAGAAGGGAATGGAATAGCCTTCGGAAATGATGGACTGTACCCATTTGTCTTGAGTCAGGGATAGCCAGGCTTCTGGGTACAGTGACAATCTTCCCGACTGCCTCGAAGGTGGGCAGTCGGGCAACACCTCAGGGATGCTGAAAGGGCTTATCAGAGAAGACTTTCGATTGCCCTGGTTCTCTGGACCCCCTGCCTCTAGGGCGGCGTCTACCATTGTTGTTCCCCTCTGCCTCTGGCGGGAACCGACTCTGTCGTCAGGCGAAGTCCCTTGAGATTGTTTGCGGAACCACATTTTCCCACTTTTCTGGCCTTTGGGGTAAGGCCTAGAAGGAGTAGAAAACGGACTCCGGCGGCAGAAAGGGTCTTGCCATCTGTCCCGCCCCTAGTCAAGGTTTCTTTCACTTGAGGACCAAAAGAGATGATCCATCAAGCGGGAATTAGTGAAAGACGTTTTAAAGGGGTCCGCAAAGTTGCATAGCCGCATCCAGGCATGCCTGCATAAGGCCACACCTGTCCCTGCGGCCCTGCTCGCTCCATCAGCCGCATAAGAAAGGAGGCGCATGGAGGAGTTAGCTATGGAGTTCAGGGTAGCCAGCTGAGTGTTCATCTTGTCTTGAAAACCCGCAGCCGTAGGATCCTTCAACATGTCACTCGCTTCTTTGATCAAGTCTCTTTGAAGGCAGTAAAATGGCATAGGTAGTTCAGCGAGCGCATAGCAAAGGTCGCTGGCGAGAACATCCGCTTCCGTGCCTGTCCATAGACCTAGATTCCTTGTTAGGGGATGAACAGGCACTGAAGGATCAGCTAGTTCCTTCTTGGTGGCAGCAGCTACCACCATAGCATCCACAGAAACACCTTTGTGAGAAATTGCTTGTCAGTTGGTGCTGTTATAAATTTGGAAGGTCTCCTGGGGGTAGGGTCCACTGAATCAGGAGCCGTCCAGGCCTTCTTTGCAACCACCTGCATGAGGGGATCAAAGGGGGGGGACACCCAGGAGGTGGAAGGGCGAGAGCCAACCGCCTCAAGATACACAGATTCATCCTCCGAAGGGTTAAGGGCTGGCCAATTTCCCCTCTGTTTCAGGATCTCTAGAATGTCTGCGAAAGAGACATCTTCAGAAGGGGAACGTGGGGAACCCTCGGAATCCTCTAAATCTGTGTCAGAGGTGACAGACTCAGGTGAGTCTATGTGCTTCCTCTTACACTTTCTCTTCCTGGGGGGCTCCCCTGCCAATTCAGGAAAGGCCTCGGAAGAGGATGAGATCCCCACAGGGGATTCTTGAGGAGCTTGCTCTCTGCGGTCTGGGATGAGGGAGTGAGTCGACATAACCAAAGGCACCGAAGAGGGAGGGGCGGATGGAGCCGACTGTGGAGTCGAACAAGGTTCCAACACACTCCGCATGACCTCGAACGCACCCCTGTCCGGCAGAGCCAGAGGTCCCCGCTCCGAGAAGCTGAGAACTTCCCTCGGCACCGACAGAGATGGCTCTGAGGCCGATGTTGGAGCCGAACTCACCAGCGCCGAAGCACCGAGAGGGAGAGGGGGGTCGGACAAGGGTCCGATGCCACTCACCCCCTCGGAGCCGAGGAAGCCAGCGCCAAGATTCTTCAAAGAAGAAATCGGAGCCGGCGGAGCGAAGACAAATGTATCGGCTCCGGCGCTACCACAGTCTCGGTCCCGAGGCGCCCGGCTCGAGCTCAAAGGAGTCGGAGGAGGAATATTTATTGGAACAAGTTGAGGCATCGACTGATGAGTCGGACTCTGGAGCATTTGGGCCAGTGCCGCGGACTTCAAAGTCTACTCACTACCCTCTGGAGGTCGTGATCTGAGAGCCTCGATGACCTGGAGGTGAGATCTATGGCTCCGTTCAGACAGCAGGGAGATGCTGGAGCGAATGAACGGAGCCAAGGGACGGTGACCTCGATCTCTTTCTAGATGTCGGCTCCGATGGTCTGATCGGAGCCGACCCAGGAATCTCTAATGCCTCGGCTCCGGTCGGAGCCGAGGAAACCACGGATACTGCAGTCAAAGACTCATCGGCTCCAGCGGAGCCGATGAAGCAGTAGGCTTCGAAGCCTTAGGCCTCGACTCTGAAGCTGGAGCCGCGGTCTTAGAAGCCTTAGAAGGTTTCCCCGATGACACAGAAAGGGAACCTTCAGGCTTAATTAAACCCCTCAAAATGAGTTTATTTTTTTCTCTCCTGCAGGACTCTAGGGCTGAAGCCATGGCATACAGCACAAGAGTCCTGCAGGTGTAAAGGTCCCAGGCAATACACACAAGAAGTGTGACCGTCTGTCAGAGACATTTTCTGACAGCACGAGTCACACTTCTTGAAGCCTGAGACCTTTGTATCCTTGGACATATTCAAGGAACCGAAGTGTAATCACACACAGAAAACACACACACACAGATTACACTGATAGGGTTCAAAGGGAATTATTTAAATTAAAGGTAAGTTAAAATAAAACTCCCTAATCAAACACATACACACCCTAAGGATAGGGAAGGAAGGGCCCGAAGGCCTTAGGGAAAGAACTATAAGTTCTTTAGAAAAAAAGGGGGCTGGATAAAAGGTAGAAGGGATAATAAGTCCACTACACTAAGGGGAAAGAAAAATACACTAAGCTAGCCTAAGTCTAAAGAATTTAAACTAGTCTAACTTTCACTAACCTGGAGCCGGTAGAAAACACACCTCGATCGCTGTAGCGGCAAACGAGATCTGAGGTAACTCACGCCTAGCATTGTGGGATATAAGGGGAGCCTCGAGCCGGTGGAACCAACTCTTGAGCTTTTAGAGTGGCCGAGTCGGAGCCGAGGTCGGCTCCGAACCCATCCAGCAAGAAGAAGGCGAGATAGACAACTTAACATCAATAGCTATAATTGCTAAGGTGGAAATACAGTGAAAAATTTTAGAAATAAATAGTGAAACATGTTAGAAATAAAGCATTAAGGCCCTGGGGATCTGTTCACGTGTGACATCTAAGAAAACACTTAGTTTAAATGAGTAAAAGTATCAGAAAACAGTACCAATGTCAGTTATTTTCATTGTAAAATATTTACAGTGTTTGATTTGTTTCTACTACTTCTAATAATATTAGCATGTATAATATTAGAGCTAAGTGCAAGAATAATGGACTGGCTCGACACCTGCTTCACAAAAGACACACTGGCTTTAAATTTCAAATTACTGATTGTGTGGACCGAGCCTGCAGACCCATGCATCATTCAACACAAGACTGTGAATCACCAAACAGGCTGTGGCTTGCTTCTCTTTTTGGGATTGGTGGTGACATTTTGCTTCCGGTGAGAGAAAAAGCAAAGAAACATTGTATCCCAACAGAGTGAAGCTGTGGTGAGACCAGCATTAGTAGAAGCAAAGCAGTAGCCATTCATGCAACTCCCCTCTTTTCATCATTCTTGACAAACTAATTCTTTGTTTTCAGTAAGTACTGCTTGATTTGTTTCTAACTTCAGAATATCTACCTAAATACATTATTCTTAAATTTTCAGAGTCTACATATTAGTTTCCCCTCAAGTGTTTGGCAGTGCTCTGTACAGACTCAGACACCTTGAGTGACATTTTTCCTGTAAAAGCACAACTGAAATTTCTCCAATACCTGGTTGCACACAAGACAACTAGTTTGCAGTGACAAGCACTGCCTACATAGTTGCAAACCGGATGCTCCTGACAGTGACTGATATTTTCACTTCAACAGTCTAATCAATAAAAAAGGGTTTGTTGCCATGGATATGAACTTTCTTACCGTCTCTGTTACGGGCTTGGTGAATATGGGCATCCTGAGGCAATGTAGAAATTGCCTCATGTTTACTGACAACCAGTTAATTCTCAAACAAACTGATATGGTATGTGAGAGATGTATTTACACAACATAACTGGAAGCAAAGGCCTCACATTAAAGTGCTCCTAATGTCAATAAGGTTGTCAGTAGTGCACACGCTGCACTCATCACGCACAATTCAAAGCAGACATATAGACCCACATATGCTGAGGCACTTACATGTAACCTTCCTAAACCACAAAGACCTCCTAGAAGAAGTCCACAAAACAAATACCCACAGCAGCCCCAAATGCGCACTTTCAAAACAACACCCACATCAACACACAGAGACTCCATCGTGAGACTCACTGATATCCCTCTCACCAGGCTGAATAAGGAGAAAGTTACGGTCAGTTGCTTATCAGGGGCTAGGATCCGCCGCATTATGCATGCACTCAGGTCATTGGACCACAATTACCAGTATGAGTTACTCATAGTCCATGTGGGAATAAATGACCTGAGATGTACCTCCCTAGACTATATGAAGAGAGACATCATGGAGCTCTCAGAATACGCGTCTCAGGCTGGTATGAGCCTAGCACTGAGCAGCATTTTACCTTCTCAAGGGATGATGCTACAATATGAACAAAAGATGATTGACTTTAATAACTGGCTTATTTATCATTCTAAGGGGTTACAATATTTGTCAGCATGAAAGGAGATGGTCAACAGACCCCGTTGCTTTGCCAGGGATGGGTTGCACCTCTCCCCTCTAGGCTTTCGAATATTAGCAAAAACATTGTCTTCCCCCATAGTGCCTTTTTTAGGCAATGCCAAACTGAAAGTACTTCCAACAAAGCCCTCTTAACCCTAGAAAATGCTGATGTCTGTGCAGTCTCTGAGACATGGTTTAAAGCCATGGAGATTTCACCAACAGTGCAAGGTTATAATGCCTTCCATACATTTAGGCCAGCTACTTCACAGGCAGGGACTAAAGGTGGAGGTGTCTCTATTTACATCAAAAATAAATATACTTCAAGGCTGGTCAAACAGGACAATGCACTTGAGCTGTTCAATGTTCAAATCACCATAGGTAAAATCCAAAACCACTTCCTTGCAAGCTATAGGTCCCCTTCTATGACCCAGGAAACCCATACCATGTATTTAAACTTATAAGAAACACTAACCATCCAACCCAACACCGTATTTATGGGTGACTTTAATTATCCCACTATTAACTGGGAATCCTATACGACACCAAACATACATGTACAGAGATTCCTGGATTTGGTAAACAAAAATTCCCTGGAACAGACAGTCACTGCACCAACCAGGGGTGCAGCCATACTGGATCTGGTCCTCACTAATATGGGATACTGCTGCACATCCCATACTGTAATGCCTTCCCTGGTAAGGTCAGACCACAAAATGGTCTCCTTTGAAGTAAAAACTAAAACCTGGACCCCAGCTAAACCTGGAATATTCCGAAACTTAAGGCTAACCTCCTACTATTAACTGAGAACCTGGCGAAATTTCAAGCCTCCATAAACCCTGAGAACACTTCTGCCTATGCAGAACTGTTTACAGAAATCCTGTACAAGCATGTTAATAGCTGCATAGAGACAGCTGTACCCACCAGGAAGAACCCACCAGGAAGAAGTACAGAACTAACTTAAAAAACAACCCACCCTGGGATCACAAAATCAACTGTCTGTATAACAAGAGGAAGAAAATCATGGCAAAAATTAGGAGATGCAACACCCTGCAGGATAAAATCACTCTCATCAAACTAAACAAACAATTCAGAGGACAATTAAAGTCTACTAAAGCCAAATTTGAGGTAAGTTTGGCCTCCAGGCCAAGGACAATCACAAAGCATTCTTTAGCTATGTTCGCAACCTCAAAGGAAATACGCAATTGTGCGCAGAGCTCATTCTAATGGAGCCACCTATACTGAGCCAGAAGATACAGCAACCCTTGTGGCTGATAAATTCAGCTCCAACTTTACTCCTCTCTCCCCTCAACCTTCCCTCAGGAAATATATCAAATATAACTCCCTCTACTATCACTACGGAAAAGGTCCTTAATGCTCTCTCTCTAAGATCAAGAACACTGCATCAGTGGGCCCAGACAATATCCTAGGATGCCTTCTAAATAGCATGAAACATAACCTATCAGGGCCTCTGGAATTACTATTTAACTGTAGTCTCCAAACAGGCTTCGTGCCTCATGAATGGAGAAAGGCAACAGTCATCCCTCTGCACAAAGGTGGGCCATCTACAGAGCCTGGAAACTACAGACTCACAAGTCTCACTAGTCTTAGGTTCATAGGTAGGTACTAGGCTATTGGCCCGAGGGCCAAAGCAAGCCTAGCCAACAGTGTATTGGCTTTCGCCACCCATGTATTGTTAAATTCCTGCCCCACTATCGAGAAGTGCCCCAGACATAATCCCAGAGGTGAATTTCCTATCACCCATCCACTTATCAAGGTTTTTCTTGAATAGTGCTAATGATGAGCTCTGTTTGATGTGGATGGGAATTTTGTTCCAGAGCATGGGAAGTCTCTGGGACAAGAATCTATCCCTACAGCATGTCCTATTTAATGCTGCGGTGAGGTTTAGGTCCCTAGAGCGTGTAGCTCAGGGAGATTGGGATTTCTTCAAGTGGAGCATGTCCAACAATTCCGGGTTTGACATAGCTTTGTATGTCAGACAGAGGTCTCCTCGGAGTAAGCGGTATGCGACCGAGTACAGTTTGAGTTTCTTGAGCCGGTCAGCGTAGTGCAATTGTTTGAGGCCAGCAATCCTCTTGGTGAGGTACTTTTGGGGGCTCTCAAGTTGTTGTAAGTGTCTTGTCAGGTACATCCCAAATGGGGTATTGTATACAATGAGGGGTCTGATAAGTGATGAGTAGAGGGGAACGATGACCTCCTTATTTCTAGATGTGAACCCTTTTGTGATTAAGTGGGCCACGTAGAAAGATTTTCTGACCACTGTGGCAATGTGGTTATCAAAGGAGAGGTTACTATCCACTTGAGTCCCAAGGACTCTTATCACACTTTCTGTGTTAAGTGAACTTCCCCCTTTTTGGTAATTCATGGCTACCATGTTTTTGCCAAAGGGGATAACAATGCACTTTTTGGCATTTAGTTTGAGGCCATGATTTTGACACCAGGTGTCTGTCTCGGTGAGGCCCTTTTGCAGGATGTCTACGTCAGCAGGGGAATCGATGATGGCACCTAGTTTGCAGTCATCTGCAAACTTGGTTAGCCAAAGACCCTTGGTGTTTGCTTGCACTTCAGAGAAGTATATACCGAACAGGAGGGGTCCCAAGACTGAACCCTGGGGTACTCCACTTGTCACTGGTTTGGAGTCAGATCTGGAGTCTGCAACTCTTACCGTGTGGGTTCTGTCCGTGAGCCAGTTGGCCACCCATCTCGTGAGGTAAGGAATTATGTTCAGGTTGATGAGTTTATCTATGATTCCTGAATGAGGGATAGTGTCAAAGGCTTTATCGAGGTCCAGGTAGGCTGTGTGGACCACCTTGCCCTTGTCTATGGCCTTAGTAACCGTTTCAAAGAAGTCTGCCAGGTTTAGGAGACATGACCTACCTTTTACAAATCCGAATTGGGTAGCATCCAGAGTTTGGGGGTTACCAATATCTTTGTTTATGAGTTCCATGATGATACACTCCATGGCCTTGCAGACCAGGCTTGTCAGGCTAATAGGTCTATAGTTCCCGAGGTCTGTGGTGGTTCCTCCTTTGTGGAGTGGGATAACTATTGCTGTGTGCCATTCTGTGGGCACACAGCCTGTGGTGAGGTTGTGATTGAACATGGATTTTAGGTGGGGGGCTAGTTCATTTTGGAGTTCGTGTAAGACGCAGCCTGAGATGTTGTCTGGTCCCATGGATGCTGTGTTTTTGGCTTTAGAGAGTGCCATTTTTACCTGTGTGTTTGTGATTTCCGGGGCTCTAGAAGCATCTGGTATATATGCCCTTTGGGGATTGAGGGGGGACTAAAGTTTGCACTGAACCTATCTGCCAATATGTTGGCAATATCAGTCGGCTCTGTATATTTTATGCCGCTCTGTTGTAGCTGCTCGGTGCAGATCTGGGTGTTGCCATGGAGATTCTTGACAAAGCTAAAGAATGCCTTGTGGTTGCCTTTGGAATCCGTGGCAATTTTTCTTTCAAAATTAGCTTTGGAGGATTTTATGAGAGATCTTGGTTTCTTACTGAGTCCCATCAGTGAGTTTCTCCATACCTAGGTTTTACTCACTTTTGCAACAGTTTCTTCCTTCGTTGTAGAGTTTATTAATGGCACAGGGCCACCAGACCGGCTTCCTTTTTTTGGAGGATTAACGTCTTGGTTTTATTGGGGATAGCATGATCCATGCACTCATGCAGGTGCTTGTAGAGTGCATTTGTGTAGGATTCAGCAGTTGTGACTGTATTGACTGTGTTATCCATCTGCAGGGCCGTCACGAAGTTAGTCACCTCAGTTTTGAGTAGTGTGAAGTTCGCTTTGGAAACATTTTTTACGATGGTTTCCTTGTGTGGGGGTGGGGTCGGATGTGGATATCTAGCGTGATTAGTTTATGGTCTGATCTAACAAGCGAGGAGTTGATCTTGGACGTTGAGCCGGTCACCCATGTTGGTAATGACCATGTCCAGAAGATTGTTGCCCCTGGTGGTGGTGGCGTTAGAGTTTATAAATTCCAGGAATCGTTGAGCAAGGGGTTTAGTACAGGAGTAGTTTTCCCAGTTTAGGCTAGAGTAGTTGAAATCACCCATTATTATGGTGTTTGGCTGGACCCTCATTTTTTCCAATGTCCCCAGGAATGAGGAGTGAGCGTCCTAGGTCATGGTGGAGGATCTATAACAAGCTACAATTTGGAATGCATTCTTGCCCTGGGTTAATTGGATGATTTCAGAGGCATTGTGTTTTGCAACTAGCCTGGAGGTGTGGATGTCCTTGATGAATATGGACACACCTCTGCCCTTCGTGTTTTGGTCCAGGTTTTGTGGCCAAAATGTGTGGTATGAATTATAGCCTGGTAGTGCTGAGGTGCTCTCGGGAGCCTTGAACCAGGTCTCAGTCACTGCACAGATATCAATGTTTTCCATTTTGAGGAGTGACTCGAGTGAGTGCATTTTGAAGTTTAGACACCTAGCATTGAGTAACATTGCCCTCAGTTTTTTGTTACCTGTATTTCTTATGGTGGTGGGTTTGTTTTTTGAGCCTTGCCTAAAAAAGGCACTATAGGGGCAGCAAGAGCCTTGGCCAATATCCTGAATCCCAGGGATGACAGGTGCAGGCCATTTCTGGTGAAGCATCGTGGCCTGTCAAGCATGTCATCCCAGGCAGACAGATACTGGATCCCCTATGAATGACACCAGAAGCTTAGCCAATTGTTGAAGTTGATCATCTTATCCTTGTACTGTGGTATCATTTTTGGTGAAGGCAGGATGCTACTCAAGGCTAGGGTCATACCTGCCTGGGCTACAAGACTGGAGAGCTCTTCCATGTCTCTTTTCATGTAGTCCAGGGAGGGATGTCTCATGTCATTTACACCAACATGGACTATGACAGAGTAATATTTGTACTTGCCTTGTAGTGACCCGAGTCCATGCGTTATGTGGTGGATTCTGGCACCCGACAAGCAGCTGACAGTGTCCTTCTCTTTGGTGAATGGGACGTCGGTGTGCTTGACTATAGAGTCACCTATCACTAGTGTCTTGGCTATGTTGTTTTGCCTTATAGGCTGTGGTTGTTTGGCACACCGAGTTTGTGGGCTATGTGTTGTTTGGGGTGTGTTGGTGGGAGGAGGCTGCTTGTGCGTCTGCTTTGGAGGTCTCTGTTGCCTAGTCAGGTTTAGGTTTTGAATCAGAGCCTCTGTATATGTCTTGGAGTTTTTATGTGTGAGTTTTGGAGGTGTTGGTTTAGTTGGTCTATGTGTAGTGAGTGGGGTGTTGCAGGTTATTACTTTCTCCTCTTGACTGCCTATTCCAGTCTTGGTTGGAGAGAGCTTTGCCTCTAGATTGGCTGTATAAGTGCATCTCTTGGAAGTGTTAGTGTTTGGTGGTAGGAGGAGAGGGTTGTCTGTGTACGTGAGGCAGTTGTAGCATTGCCTCAAGATGCCCAGGCTCATCAGGTAGGCTGGAGAGTACACCGGGGATTGAGTGCTGGGGTTATCCAGTGCTGCAGTAGACTTAGAACAAGTGCTGGGCTGAAAGGTGCGGGTCTGACTGCTTTAGGTTGAAAGACTGACAAGTTATAAGGGAAAAACTGAACAGCAGACTTTGTGGAGCCGGGGATGGTTAACCCCAGCTAACCAGCTCTATGCGGCGCGCAAAAATGTGAAAATGCGAGTTTATATAGCAGAAAGATGAAAGGGATAGAAATTAGCCCAAAATGACCAATATACTATAAATTCTGAGATGAAAACCACTCCTCCAGGGACAGATAGGCTGCTCAAAGCTCCCCACTCTTACTGGTGAACAGAGAAACTTCCTTCTATCCAAATAAGGTTTGGGTCAACACAGAAACTACAATACAGCCCTGTATTCAGCAAACTCTGAAAACTGGACTATACTAGCTGCAGAAAGGCGGGAAACAAGTGTATGATAGCTTTTTTTTTTTGTTTTTTTTTTTTTAGAAGTTAAGGCAGTTAAAACAAAATAATCACTTTAAAGCACAGAAAAATAGCTATTGCACTTGAGTGTGTAGCCTACAACAGTAAAAACAGTTTTAAATGCTCAGAAAACGATTTTAAAGTGCAAAACAGTAAGTACAATTAAACAGTTGCAATATGCTTTATAGTATCAAATAAATGCTAGAAACCGAGCGTTTAAGCGGAATTAGCAATTAATACCAAGAAACACGAAAAAAAAGTACTTAAATCAAACCAAAGTCTCTCTTTTCTCCTTCTGCTGCTGTAGGGCTCTGCAGGTCATCTGGGCAGGTTCTTGTTGAGCTGATACAAGCACAAAAAATGGGCAAATGTGGGTTTTTATAACAGAAAGATAAAAGAGATAGAAATTAGCCCAAAATATATGAAAAACCATAGAAAGAATTATCATGGAGATGATCTATAGAAATATAGTAAACCTCCAGACACTGGACCCAACCCAGTTTGGTTTTGTCAAGGGCAGAGCATGCCTACACAACCTGGTGGACTTTTTTGAGAAGGTCACCAAAGCAATGGATGAGGGCAAAATCATTCACACTGCCTACCTTGACCTGGCCAAGGCATTTGACACAATACCCCACGCTGGCATTGTTCACAAACTCAAGAGGTTAGGTACAAACCAGTATGTCACCTGGTGGATAGCCAACTGGCTCACAGACAGGACCCAAGAAGTTAGAATTGGGGAGTCCACCTCTACAAAGAGGCCAGTCACAAGTGGAGTCCCTCAGGGATCAGTCCTTGGACCACTCCTTTTTGGCATTTACTTCTCAGAGGTCAAGGCCAATGTCAGTGGTCCCTGGCTGACTAAATTTGCAGACAGTTGCAAATTAGGAGCTGCCACTGAATCTCACACTGACACAAATGTTCTACAGGAGGGACTGACACAGACAAGCAACTGGTATCAGAGCCATGGACTAAAACTAAATTCCAAGAAATGCATAATAGTATCCTTTGGGAAGTCATCCATCCCTGGTAACTATCATATTGACAACACACCCCTTAGAGTTGACCCAGTAGTCAGGAACTTAGGGATACACATAGATAGTAATCTAGCCTTTGATCATCACATGTCTACAGTGGTGAGGAAATCATCACATGTCTACAGTGGTGAGAAAATCATTCTATGTGGTGCAACTTACAAGCAAAGGTATGGCATCTAAGTCCAAGGAAGTCATTGTTCCACTGTATTAGGCAATCATCAGACCTATCATTGAGCACAATGCCCCCTTTGGTAAGTACCTAACCAGGCATATCCAACAACTGGAATGGCCACAGAGGTTCCTCACTAAAAGAATACAGGGGATAAGTAATATGTCCTATGCAGACTGCCTCATAGCCCTATCCCTGTATTCTGTCTCCTATAGGCTTTTGAGGAGAGATCTATGCCTGGCATACATGGCATTGTCAGACCTAACTCTGATGGACCTCCTGCATATCCATAAAACAAACAGTACCAGAATTATCAGTTCTAAAGACTTAAACCTTGCCTGTGATATAAATAGTACCTGCTGAAGAGATAAGTATGTATCCCAGAGACTACCCCATCTATGGAACAGGCTCCCATCCATGTGAAGCAGAATTCCCCCCCTAACCCAATTCAAGTGCAACTAGGACAATTGGATGGGAAACCGGAAATTCATCCTGGTTTGGGACCTATGTCTCTAATGGATACAAGTAACTTGTAAATGGCTCATCTCCCAGGCCCATGCTTACACTTATCAAGGGTAGCAGAACTTCTCAGAGATTTGGGATACGTGGCTAGGCTTAAAAAGACCCCTTTGGCTATTAGTAAACACCTATGAACCTATGAGCTACTGTGGCAGCTGAAAGTGAACTCTTTTAGAAAACCAGGGCTTAATTATTATTGATACATAAAAAGCATACTAGAACTCAGAAAACTGCCTCACTGTTTAAAAAGACTATTAAAAGTCTGATATGGGACTGATTAATGCTTACATTACATTCTAATATTATACATGCTAATACTGTTATAAACAAATATCAAACATTGTAAATATTTTACAATGAAAATAACTGACATTGGTACTGTTTTCTGATACTTTTACTCTTTTAAACTACATGCTTTCTTAGATGCCACAATTGAACAGATCCCCAGGGCCTTAACACTTTATCTCTAACATTTTCTCACTATTTATTTCTAACATGTTTCACTGTATTTCCACCTTAGCAATTATAGCCATGGTTTTCAGCCTACTTAGGTGTTCACTTGTAGATTTATTAATATTATGTTATGTTTTTTTACACACAAACCTGATGAAGTACTTATTTAGTATGAAAGTGTTTTTTTTTAAAAACTGTTTCAGTTTATAAGTTACTAATATTTATTCTGATAGATGTTTGGTGGTCGATCTTTTTGCTAGTTTATTAGATAGTCATTTTGTTAGTTGGTTTCTTAATAAAGTTTGGATTAATAGGTTAGCCTTAACAAGCTGTTCTTATATTATATATTTTAATTTGTCTGTAGCTTAAATTTCATTTCTAAGGTAGCACTGTCTCAGTTTACACTATGGTGTTAAGGAGGAACGGGGACTCAGTTAAAGGAATGAGTTTAATGCTTTTATTACTATTAACAGAACCACTCTCTTGCTCCAAATAACCTGATCATCTGTAAATTAATGAATGTCTTTAATGCTTTTCATTATACTCAACTAGGATCGCTTGTTTGTATGTTTCAGTAAAGGACATTCCATTTTAAACTCAACTATGGACCACCTTCTATCTTATTATTTTGTAGTACGTATTTTAAGTTTAAACTTTGAATTGTATTAGTGAACTAGGTGCATAACATATTTCAAGCAGTGAACTTCACACCCTCCACACTGCAAACTTTCTGCTTGGTCTGTCAGTATTTCCAGATGCAGACCTCTCTGCATCAAGTACAGTTTCCCTTAAGAGCACACAGGCACCACGCTCAGCCCAAGGTCTGGATGTCTCTGTCTGTCTCCCTCCAGGTCCCCAACAAGACTCCCCACTGGTACAGCTGTAGGGTTTGGTCCTCAGTTGAGTGTCCAAGCGAAGTTCTCCAGCACCCCCTCTGTAAACCCAGTGCTTCACGTCCCTGCCCCAAGTAGCTGACACTAAGATTTAACTTTCACATACACAGATCTTGGAAAGGCTGGCACAGATTACCTGCTCTACCAACTTTGCCCAGACTATAAGGTAGTTATCACTCCCAGCAGTCAGTTACTATAAGGTTCTTAAAAGAGTATCCAATCACACTAGATAATATTAACACTAATACAAATGGCAGTAGTTCCCCGAGATGGCTAGGCCTTCTGGAGTGGCCCACTCAGTGTCACCAAATAAATATAAGGACTCTCCAAGGTTAGATACTTTCTACAAGGACCAGCCAAAATAAAAGTTTTAAATATATTTAATAATAAATAATAAAAGTACATGAAAATACTGAATATATATTCTCAGCAAATCACAGAGTTCAGTTCACAGGAAATATTGAAAAGAACATTGATGGACAGACTCAGACTTCTTCTTCTTTCGGCTTTTCCTGGTTAGGGGTCGCCACAGCGGATCACCTTGTCTGCTCATGATTGGCAGTGGCGTTTTACGGTGTCGAGTTGCTAGCCCGGCACCCAACCTTCCATAGAAGGCACACACGCACACACTCACACCTGGGGCCAATTTAGAGTGTCCAATCCACCTGCAGCATGTCTTTGGGATGTGGGAGGAAACCGGAGCACCCGGAGAAACCCACGCGATCACAGGGAGGACATGCAGACTCCACACAGAAGGCACCCCAGCCGAGGATTAAACTGGAGAACGTCTTGCTGTGAAACAATACCTAAACTAAGCTTCACTATATTCCTTTCTGAATATAAGAGAATTACTGTTCTCTATTTAAGTTACTTAATACTGCAAGGCAAGATGCTGTGGTGAGGGTCTTTCTAGTTAGGCTTCCCAAACAGAATACTCAATACTCTGAGATTTCCATAATATCTAAAATATAGTTTCCAACAGGGTTGGTAGAATGACCTCATCTGGTCACTTGACTCGAGGTTCTCACATTATTCTCTTTACAAGCTAAGACAGGGATTAAGCACAGATGGACACAATACTCATCAACATGTTTATGACAGTACCTAGGGCTTCCCCTCTTTTCACCGAGCTAATGGACAAAGGCTCTTCCCCAAACCAACCATCTCTCGTCCTATTCAGCCCTGTAGGATGCCTTTTAATGATTTAACAGCTCATTTACATTTCCCTTATTTTTCTCAAAGTTAACTTCTGCTGTGTCAGTATCTTCTATTAAAACATATACATTTGATTCAGCTACAATAACACACATACATTTCTCTTCAATTCAGCAGGGTGCACTGTTGATACATTTCAATTAGTTTGATATACAAATGACATACACCTGTACTACATTTGTAACACAAGCATCTTGTATAAATCAGTTTGATATTCAAAGAACATAGCATTCCTTACAAAACTCCAGCTAGCTATGTTGGCAGTTGTCCATATCATCACATTTCTCACCCTTCAAAGACTCAAGCTAGTTTTTCAAGTGAACCTTGAGAAACATGCCTTGAGAGAAATAAGCCTCTCTGGGAATATCTTATCCCATTCCCTGTCTTGACAGCCCATCTGCATTGGCATGGCTGACCCCACTACAGTGTTGTATTGTCATGTCACATGCCTGCAATCCTAAGCTCCACCTTAATAACGTGACATTTTGCTGGCTGGCTCTAAGTAGCCATTTTAAGGGATTGTGGTCTGTTACTACAGTGAATTTCCTTCCATACAGATAAAGCTGAAGTTTCTGCAGTGCCCATATTACGGCTATATATTCCTTTTCTACAGCTGCATACCATTCCTCCCTGTGTTGGAGTCTATGGCTAAGATATGCCACTGGGTGCTATTCTCCCTCTGAAGAACCCTGGCTAAGTACAGCCCCCACCCCATGGTTTGAAGCATCCACCTGCACAACAAATTCATTGCTGTACTCTGGACTGGCTAACACAGGGGGCCCTCCCAAAGCTCCTTTAAGCTTCTGGAATGGCTGCTCACATTCTGGGGTCCACACTACCTTATCTGGCCTGTTTTTCCTTGTCAGGTCTTTGAGGGGAGCAGCTATGGTACTATAATTGGGGACAAACTTTTTATAGTACCCCAGTGTCCTTAAGAATGCCCTCACCTGCTTTTTGCTAACAGGGGCAAGTCATGCCTGAATGACTTCTACTTTGTCAGGTTCTGGCCTGATCTTATCACTCCCCACTCGATATCTCAGGCAGGAGACCTCTGCCATACCTACCTGACCTTTACTGGGCTTAATGGTCAACCCAGCCCTCTGCAGTCTGCTCAGCGCCTCCCTGACATGCTGATGGTGATCTTGCCAGGGATGGCTGTAGATGGCAATATCATCCAGGTAAGCAAGGGCATAATCTCCTGCTTCTGCTAGGATACGATCTACCAACCTCTTGAAAGTCACTGGGGCATTTTTCTTTCCAAAGGGCATCTTCATGAACACAAAACAAGCCAAAAGGAGTCACAAAAGGCTGACCTCTCTCTAGCATTTGGATTCAAAGGCACTTGCCAGTAGCCCTTGGTAAGATCAGTACTGGTCAGATACTTAGCCCCTCCCAGCTGCTCTAGGGTTTCATCTGTCCTAGGCATGGGGTAAGCATCTGACTCTATGTGAATATTTAGTTTCCTGTAGTCCACACAGAACCTGTTGCTGCCATCCTTCTTTGGTACCAGCACCACTGGGGAGGCCCAGGGACTGCTAGACTCCTGGACTTACTCTCAGTTCCAACATCTCCTGTATCTCCTCCCTCAGAGTCTGCCTGACTCACTCAGGCACCCTGTAAGGAGTCTGCTTTATAGGTATTTAGGCCCTCTGTATCCACATTGTGCTGCACCAGGTGGGTGCACCCTGGTTTCCCAGTGAACATGTCCCCAAACTCCTGTAACACTGCTCGGATTTCTTGAACCTGGGTAGGGGATAGCCGCTGGGACACTGCTACCCCTTCCACTGAGGTGTCAGTCCTAGCTTCACTGAGGAGATCAGTCACCAGATCCCCCTCAGACTCCTCCTGCCATCTACTACAAATACTCAACACAAGGGCCTCTCTATCATGGTAAAGCTTCATCCTGTTAACATGGTACAATTTGTGCATCTGCCTCCTACCTAGCAGTTCTACCATGTAGTTAACATCACTGACCTTCCTCAACACCTTGAAGGGTCCCTCCCAAGCTGCCTGCAGCTTATTGTGTCTGACCGGAATGAGAACCATCACCTGCTGCCCCACAGTAAACTCTCTGGCTCGAGCATTCCTGTCATACCAGACCTTTTTCTGTTGGGCTTCTGCCAGGTTCTCCTGCCCCAAGCCCATGAGCTCCCTAAGCTTCATCCTGAGGTTTAGGACATAAGCCACAACAGACTCCTTGTGAAATTCACACTCACCCTCACACTCATCACAAAACAAATCTAAAGGCCCCTCACCCTGCACCCATACAGCAACTCAAAGGGTGAAAAACCTGTGAATTTCTGGGGCACCTCCCTGTAAGCAAACAATAGATGGGGCAAATATTTGTCTCACATCCTCTTAAACTGGTCTGCAAATGCCCGTAGCATGGTCTTTAGCACAGAGTTTAACCTCTCCACAAGAACATTAGTCTGGGGGTGGTAGGGGGTTGTCTTTAGGTGCTTCACCCAAAAGCACTTACACAGACAAGCCAGCAGGTCTGACATCAAATTGGCACCTTGTCAACCAGTATTTCTTTTGGGAAACCTACCCTGCTGAAAATCTCTAGCAAAGCATTTGCTGCCTTCTCTGCCTCGATGGAGGACAGAGCCACCACCTCAGGGTATCTAGCAACATAATTTATTACCACTAGGATATACTTCCTCCCTGTGGAACGTGGGGCACTCAGAGGCCCCACAATATCTATAGCTACACTCTGAAATGGCTCCTCTATCAAAGGCAAAGGCATAAAGAGAGCTTTGACCTTGTCTTTTGCCTACTTTTTGGCACTGCTCACAGGTCCTGTAGTACCCTGTTACATCCCTGGCAATCCCAGGCCAATAAAGGTTCTGCATAATACTTCTCTTGGTATGCTTTATGCCCATATCAACTGCAAAAAGAATGTCATGAGCTAAAGCTAGAAGTGCCACATTGTAGGCTGTGGGCACTGCCAACTGCTGTATTACCTCACCTTCTAGCCATCCCTCAGGGGTCCACTCTCTATACAGTAACCCTTTGTTCCAGTATACAGATTCCCCTTTTCCTTCAGAATCACGTGCCTCCCTAGCTACCTCCCTCAAGCCTTGTAATGTAGGGTCTGAGAGCTGAGCCTGTCTCAACTCTCTCTTTGTAACTCTTGACAGCTCCCCTTCCACAGGAAATCTGGTATCCTCTGACAGCATTGTCTCACTGTCAGCCTGGGTACTACTACTCACCTCTGCCCTTGCAGTCACTCTGTCCAAGGGAACATCAGCACCCACCTGCAGCTGTGGATAACCTTCAGTCTCACTGCTACAGGGTAGCTCCCTCCCTGAAGTAGCCACATCACCAGTCGTGGCTTCAGGTGTGCGGTCTGTCTGGGTCTCCCCCAGGCTACCAGACCCACATGCCTGTCTCCAAGCCTGACTGCGTGTCACTGCATGCACACAAGGTAATGCATTATCAAAATCATTCCTCTTCAAGATATCTGCAGGGATATCCTCAAACAGACCAACTTACTTGCTTCCTTTTCCACCCTCCCAGTCAAGGTGAACCCTGGCCAAAGGCATTTGGAATGGGATCCCTCCTAAAGCTCTGGCTGTAGTGGACTGCCCAAACAAGTACTACTCCTCTTTAACCACTGCCAGCTTCACAATGGTTATATCAAATGCTATGTATCTCTTGGCAGTGGCCTATTTTCCATCTACCAAGGTCGGATATAAACTCTGCTGCTGGTTTGGCACCCTTGTTGTCTCCAGACAATTTACCACTGACATTCTATTATTCCCAATTGCTGGCTCCCCCCACCTTATGTTCCCCACCTTGCCTCCATGGACATCTATATGCTACATGGCCCCACTGGTTACATTTAACCCTTGATCCTGTCCATGTACCTGAACTAGTGGCTTCCCCTGTTACTGGCGGACTCTGTTGGGGTGGTCTGGGCTGCCCACCATGGGTTCTCATATATTCATGTGCAGCACTGGGTATCCCTTTCCTGTGCAGTGATACCCTACTTGCTATGTATAGATCTTTATTTGTCCCCTACTCATCTGCAGAGTTGCATTCCCGGTCTGCCAAACAGATTTGCATGTCCTCAGGCAAAGTGTTAAGGGCTTTTTCCCTCACCAAATGGTCTGCCAGCCCTTGAAAAGTGGTGACCTGACACCCACTCACCCATCTATGAAAACAAGTGCTTAGTTAGCAATATAATCACATACATTTTCATCTGCCTTATATCTATGCTCATTAAACCTGTTTCTGTAACCTTCAGGTGTTAACATAAAACAATGTAATAAACAGTGCTTCACTTTTTCATAATCTAAACAATCAGTATCAGACAATTTAGAAACAACAGTTACAACTTTACCATGGAGTAAGGAGGTGAGGAATTGTACCCAGAGCCCTCAGTCAACATTATACGGTCTGCATACTTTTTCAAACAAATGAATAAAACTATCAAAATTATCATTTTCTTGGTACTGAGGAAGACGTTTACTGACCTTTATTGCTTCTGGGGTACAGTTACTCCCTTCCCCATTATTTCCTTGACCCTGGCAAAGAGTCAGCATTTTCTTTTTATGTTGTCTCTGCCTCTCATTTTCTCAGTCTCTCTGCTACATTTGCTCTGCTGATTCTAATTCTAACCGTTGGACATCCAGTTCAAGTCTCTTTAACTCCAGATGGGTTTTTAAGTCCTCTGAGGAAAAGTTGAACTGTCCTGTTTCTGAGAGCTGCAAGTCCCCATCAATAGACTGGTTATCCTCCTGGTTGCTGGTCTGTGCTGTAGCTGTGATTAAGGCTGCAATCATTTCCCCTTTAAGCAGGATGGCATGCCCCAGTCCTTTGGCTTGGCACATCTCAGTCAACTGGTTCCTTGTCAGCTTGCCATAATCCTCTTCTGACATCCTTGCCTGCTCTCCCTGACTAACCGAGCTAACAAAAAGTAAATAAATAAAATAAAACTATTGTGAATTGAAACTCTGAATGTCTACCATGTGGCTGCTTGAGAGTACAAACACCTTCTTTACTGAACACTGCTTACAGGCAACAGGAATTCAATATTCACACCAATTCTCAATAATGTGTGAGCATGTGATGATCCCACCATTACCAACCAATAAATGTGATGCCCACCACTGCTACCAATGTCTGCCATCCCCACACTGGGCCAGTAATCAAGAAGCCTGATTCCTCACCACTGACATTGGAGAGGGATGTGCACCTGGAATACAAATGGATACACTCAGTATTTCCAGATGCAGACCTCTCTGCATCAAGTACAGGTTCCTTTAAGAGAACACAGAGAACACACTCAGCCTGGGGACTGGATGTCTCTATCTGTCTCCCTTCAGGTCCCCAGTAAGACTCCCAACTGGTACAGCTGTAGGGTTAGGTACTTAGCCGAGTGTCCAATCCGAGTCCTGCAGCACCCACTCTGTAAACCCAGTGCTTTGTGTCCCTGCCCCTAGTAGCTGACAGACACTCTAAGATTTAGCGTTCACAAACGCACACACCTGGGAAAGGCTAGCATAGATTACCCGCTCTACCAGCTTTGTCCAGACTATAAGGTAGTTATCACTACCACTAGTTTCATTACTATAAGGCCATTAAAAGAGTATCCAATCATATTGTGTAATATTAATACTAATACAAATGGTTGTAGTTCACCAAGTCGGCTAGGCCTTCTGGAGTGGCCCACAGTGTCACCAAACAAATATAAGCACTGTCCAAGGTTAGATATTCTACAAGGACCAGCCGCAATAAAAGTCTTAACTAGATTAAATAATAAAAGTACATGAAATACTGAATATATATATCCACAGCAAACTACAGAGTTCAGATCACAGGAAATATTGAAAAGAACACTGATGGACAGACTCAGACAAATAAAGAAAAACAATATCTAAACTAAGCTCCACTAGATTCCTGACAGAATCTAAGAGAACTACTGTTCCCTAGTTAAGTTACTTACAACTGCAAGGCAAGATGCTGCTGGTGAGTGTCTTCCTAGTTAAGCTTCCCAAACAGAATACTCAATACTCTTGAGACTTCTCTTTGTAATATCTAAAATATAATTTCCAAGAGGGCTGGCAGAATGACCTCATCTGGTCACCTGACTCTAGCTTCTCACAGAATTTCAGGCACACGATGTTAAAAAAGGTAAAGCACATCCAGAACGCATTAACTGTATCACCGTGTTTTCTTCACAAAAAACTTCTTCAGATGAGCATACCAACTTCTGAAACCCCTTTATATACAGAAACATCCCCAATTAATCAATTAACAAACTGTTATACTTTTAAAAACACAGTGCAAAAAAACTATATACACAAACAATGAAACACAATAAGTACAGAAGTGCATACAAAATCATTTGTTGGTCGCGCAGGAATCTTGTAAAAAAGATACATTATTTACAATTTGTAAAAACTTGTAAACAAAAAATAAATATTTAAAAATATAAAACCCTTGTAAAACTACATTTAAAACACTGTTGTGTAGGTCATACAAAATGTTAAATAGCACCATCTGCTGGACAGTCACATAATTTAAAGTTTAGCTGACCTAAGCTTTAAGACTGGCTTCAATGAAACCATCTCATTCAAACCAGGATACCTAGTAGCTTCAAGAACTAGTTGCCAGTACAGTTCCCTGTATTCTAAACTTGTTTCCCAAGGGCCACCCCTAGGATCAATGGTCAATATTTCTATTACATAAAAATAAAAATCAGCTCCTGCACAGTTCAGAGTATGTTTATACAGAGAATTGTTACTGTTCATCTTTTTTATATCGTACCTGTGTTCATACATTCTTGACTTTAATTTTCTCTCAGTTTTGCCTATATAGAGTGCTTCACATTTGTCACACAAGGCTTAATAAATAATACCATTAGTATTGCAATTAGCAAAACCATTTGTCTTAATGTCTGTCTCTACTTTTCAGATGAACCATCTCTCCAACTTTGACATAAGGGCATCGGGCACAACAACCACACTTGTGTGTGCCCCTTTTATTAGAAAGGTAAACACCAATCCTAGGGGTATCATTCTCCAAAATGTTTTTAATACAGCGTCCCCTTCTGTAAATACACTTAAAAGGCTTATCAAATATATGCTGCAGGTCTGATGTACTAGCAAATCTGTTCCATTCTCTTTCTATAATGTTTCTGGCCAACCGAGCATCCCCGTCATAAGTAATAACCAAAGCACTGTTGTACCCATTATCACCTGACCTCTCCGATGTTTGAATATTTTCAAGGTCCTGATTGTCACTCCCGAAAATGGGGGCAAACCTAGATTTTCTTGCTTCCAAAACTTCATTATATACTTCTGCTAGAAGCTTTCTGGGTACCCCCTAGCTCTGAACAAATCCATAAGATAAGCAATTTCATTAATAAAATCATTGTCATCTGAGGTCATTCTGGATATTCGAGCAAACTGACCCTTTACTACCCCTTTCTTCTGGTGGTGTGGGTGTGCACTGGTATAATATAGGTAAGAGTTTGAAAATGTTGCTTTTCTATAAACTCTAGTTTTGAAATCCCCTCCAGCCTTACTGATACTGAGGTCCAAGTATCTCATCTCGGTAGAATTGATTTCATATGTAAATCTTAAAAAATCGGTGGTGCTAGACAAATAGTTAAAGAAATCTAAAAACCTACTCTCAGGTTCTACCCAAAATAAACATATGAACATTAATCTTAACGGATGTGATTTTAAAGAATAATGTTATATTTTTTCAGGGCGAGTATTTTAAATAACTAAGAGGTGTTGCTATGGGGGCCCATTACGCCCCCACGTATGCTAACATTATACTTTCCTACTGGGAAAAGAAATTTGTGTTCAATTGTGATTTCAGGTGTTGTTGGAATTTTTATGCTCGTTTTTTGCATGACGTTTGTTTATTTTGGGTAGAACCTGAGAATGTGATGTCAATGACAAAATGTTAAATAAATACATGTTAATAGATATAAAAAAATATAGAAAATATACAAAAAAGATCATCTACTTCACAATATTTTAAAAAGATCAATGAATAAATATATAAATAAATAATCATCTGTTTAAAGCTCTCAATTTTAAAAGGGAATTAATGGAGAGGGATTCATTTAAACCTGGCCAGTTGTTCGCATTTAATAACAACTGCCAGTATAATTCTCTCTTTTCTAGTAAGGCAGACCATGCACCTCCCCTGATGTCCATTGTGACACCATCAATAACAAAAAAATTAAAAGTGTGGTCACTGTTCTCTGACGTATGTTTATACAAAGCATTTGTCTCTTTGCCTGTTCTTATTTCATGCAAATGTTCATATATTCTATTTTTAAATTTTCTATCAGTTTTTCCAATGTAAAAACAATCACATAGGTTACAGAGGGCACAATAAATAATACGTTCAGAGTTACAGTTATACATATTTTTGATATAAATCTTAGTGTTGTTGATCATAAATACTGTTCCTTCCTTTATAAAGGGACAGTATCGACACATACCACACTTCAACATACATCCATTTGAAAAATGAGTCACAGCATGTCCTTTCTCAAAAAAAAAATTAAAATTTCTACCGTTTCTAAAAATAACAGAAGGTTGTTCATCAATATGTGTTCTGATACTTCGGTCATGTGTTAGAATTTACCAATTTTGACTCAAAATATGTTTACTATCAGGACTCAATCGTGTATGTAGAAATGAATGAAGTATTATAATCTTTTCCTGTAAAAACAGAGTTTAGGGGCGCAACATTTACTGTGTGTGTTACATCCAATGAAACCTCAGATAAAAGAGGTATATAAAAATTTCTTTCTCTCTTATTTACTACCTCTAAAAGGACATTGTTAACAAGTCTCAACGGGTATCCCCTCTTTAAAAACATATCTTTTAAGGTATCACATTCAACTAAAAAAATCTTCTGAAAGTGATACCATACGGGCAGCCCGTACAAACTGCCCCTTAATAATAGCTTTTTTCTGTTTCTGAGGGTGGATGCTACTATAATGAAGTAGTGAATTTAAATATGTGTCCTTTCGATATATTTTAGATATAAACCTACTATTCTGGTAATCCTTAATTAATTGAATATCAAGGAAGGCTATCTCATGTAAGTTAAACGAATATGTAAATCTTAAAAATTAAGTGGTAGAATCTAAATATCTAATAAAATCACTAATAAGGGCATAGGGATCATCCCATAAAATAAAAAGGTCATCCAGGAATCATGTATAATATTTAACATGCTTGTAAATGTCAGAAGGAAACAAATATTTCTTCTCCCACTGTAAAACTACTATGTTAGAATAAAGACCACCACACACAGAACCCATAGCTACCCATTCATGTTGTAAAAAAATCTCCTTATTAAATAAAATAAAATTGTTCTTAAGGACCGTCTCCATCAACTGGGTATACATTATTACATCAACATGGTTTATTTTCTTTTCATATAAAAATTCATTAAACCATTCTAACCCCTCCTGGTGGGGAATTACTGAATAAAGATCCTTTATATCAACCGTTACTAACATATAGGAGCCTTTAAAGGGTATGTGATTAATATCTTTTAAGAAGCTCCATGAGTCTTTACATATATATGATTCTTCCTGCACAAATTTCTTTAACTTAAAATCTAAGTATATTGCCAGGGGTTGCATAATTGACCCCTTAGAGTCAACTATGGGTCGCATGGGTGGTTGTGATATGTTCTTATGTAGTTTTGGGAGACCAAATATTACTGCTAGTTTAGGATACATAACAGTCAAATAATTCAAAACGTCCATATCAATAAAACCATCATTAAATAGGTCCTGTAATTCATTTTTAATTTTTGAATAGGCACCATTTACCTCACTGATGGATGATCTTCTGTATGCTTTTCCTTCCAATATGAACAACATTTTTCTATTACAGTCATCCAGGTTCATATTAGCACCCCCCCCCCACCCTTATCGGGTTTCATAATTCTGATTGTGTCAAGCAATCCATTAATTTCTTTTATAAGAATACCTTCTTGGATATTGTAACCCTCCCCGTTACAATAGGGGGAAAGTGCACTCCTAATATCTAATTCACATATTTTCTCAAATAGGGTGATCATAGGGTGCAAGGGGGGGGGGGTTATATGTGCTAAATATAGATAATGAGCTGGTGGATTGGATAGGGAAGGAATTCTGAAATAAGACCTTAAAATTAATTTTACGGGTATACAATTTCAGGTCCATCAAAGTTTGTGATATGTTACTACACTGCCATGGGACATAAGTAAACCCCTTAGAAAAAAACATCACATTGCTCTTTATTAAATTCAAGGTTTGAAAAATTATAAACCTTAAAATCACCCATGCTGTTAGTTAAAATACAGCAAGTGGGCAAAAAATGGTCTCCACTATCAACTACTTGTACAGCATCAATGACTGTATTGTTCAGTATAAAACGTATTTCCTGTTCGACCATTTCCTGTTGCGAAAGTTCCCTCCACCCTTGTGGTTGTTCAAACCCCCCCCTCCTCTGTTCCATTGGTTGTTGTTGTGGGGATGGGCTACATAATTCACCCCCCTCAAGTAGTTCACTTGGTGGGGGGGGGGGTCTTGGTTTTTCAGACGTTCCGAACGTCTTAAAGGGGGGTATTTTTCCTCGTCTAAAAAATATTCATCCTCATCTTGGTCGTGTGAAAAATGGGTCGGGGGAACATCCTTAGTATTCACCATCCCATTTTCAGATACATTATATTTGTTACCCCATTCCTGGGATGGTGGGGGTTTAGGGTATGCAATGCCCTTACTATACTCCATTTTGTCCCTGTTTAACTTTTTCATCTTACGGTATTTTATAGTGTTACTCAAATCATCTATACTTTTAAAACTTCTAAAATGCTCACATCTAAAATCTGCATACTGTCTGTGTGTATAAACTGCTGTATCCATTCCGTAGCTCTGTCCATTAATTCATTAATAATTTTTTCATTGTTAGATACAATCAATTTCATATAGTCAAAGCCATGTTTATCAAATAACGCAGTTAATTCAAGAAAAAAAAATCAGAGTCAGATTTTAAGCCACTAGGATACCTCCACATTCGTAACACTTTAGGTATAATTTTTTCTTTGAGGCATTTTATAAAATAAGCATTGTCCATTTGTAAACGTTTTATCTTACATAAATAATATTCTAACTCTTCTAAAAGTAAATGCAAGCTTTTATTACCAGTCTCATTTTGGTTTACTTGTCCATTTTGAAGGGAAATAGTGGCAGAAATCCAGTCTTTTAACTGTGGTACTGTATTCAAGCCTTGTGTACTAGAAAAAATGTCAGCAGTTCATTGCCCACAAGGAATAGAGCTTGTGGGACTCGTAGCTACATTAGGCATAAAAGTAGAAGACAAATTAGCATTGCTAAGGCCAGATGCTCCAGCAGTACAAGTTTTTAAGCTCGAAAGATGGTTTGAGGAGCTCTGTGAGTTGGAAGATGCCATTTCTCCTCCTTCCAACGTAGTTGCAGAGCATTTTACCTCATTTGGGGGCTTGGCAGTCAGGGAATCCACTTTGTGAGAAAGAGACAAAACAATGTTAGTTAAATCCGCTACAGCACGTTGTAAAGTACTGAAATCAGTACTTTTAACAGGAGGTTTGTTGGAGTTGATGGTATCTTCCACATCTGCCATGACAAACAGTAAGCACCAAAAAAAACAGAAAAAAATACTGGCCAAACTGCAGAAGTGTGCGAACCAAATACTCCACAATAAAACCACTGGTATATTGATGCTGTAGAAAATGCTGGTAGTCCACAAAGTAAAGCAAACAAGCTTATTGTAAGACACTAGAAAGCTGGTAAGCGCTTTCGTCCTCAACAAAAGAACTTCATCAGGCAAATTAAAATCAAACACAAAACATATTTTAAAGACTCCCTTTGTGCATCACGATAGTAGCCACTCCCCCTCAGTAACAAAAATTTAAAAGGGCAATACCAACTGTGATGTCAATGACAAAATGTTAAATAAATACATATCAATAGATATAAAAAATATAGAAAATATACAAAAAAGATCATTCACGTCACATTTTTTTTAAAAAGATCAATGAATAAACATATAAATAATCATCTGTTTAAAGCTCTCAATTTTAAAAGGGAATTAATAGAGAGGGATTCATTTAAACCTGGCCCATTGTTCGCATTTAATAACAACTGCCAGTATAATTCTCTCTTTTCTAGTAAGGCAGACCATGCACCTCTCCTGATGTCCATTGTGATGCCATCAATAAGAAAAAATTAAAAGTGTGGTCACTGATCTCTGAGGTATGTTTATACAAAGCATTTGTCTCTTTGCCTGTTCTTATTTCATACAAATGTTCATATATTCTATTTTTAAATTTTCTATCAGTTTTTCCAATGTAAAAACAATCACATAGGTTACAGAAGGCACAATAAATAATACGTTCAGAGTTACAGTTATACTTATTTTTGATATAAATCTTAGTGTTGTTGATCATAAATACTGTTCCTTCCTTTATAAAGGGACAGTATCGACACATACCACACTTCAACATATGTCCATTTGAAAAATGGTTCACAGCATGTCCTTTCTCGAAATTTTTTTTAAAATTTCTACCTTTTCTAAAAATAACAGAAGGCTGTTCATCAATATGTGTTCTGATACTTCGGTCATGTGTTAGAATTGACCAATTTTTACTCAAAATATGTTTAATATCAGGACTATCAATTGCGTATGTAGAAATGAATGAAGTATTATAATCTTTTCCTGTAAAAACAGAGTTTAGGGGCACAACATTTACTGTTTGTGTTACTTCCAATGAAACCTCAGATAAAAGAGGTATATAAAAATTTCTTTCTCTCTTATTTACTACCTCTAAAAGGACATCGTTAACAAATCTCAACAGGTAGCCCCTCTTTAAAAACATATCTTTTAAGGTATCACATTCATCTAAAAAATATTCTGAAAGTGATACCATATGGGCAGCCCATACAAACTCTCCCTTAATAATAGTTTTTTTCTGTTTCTGAGGGTGGATGCTACTATAATGAAGTAGTGAATTTGAATTTTATTCATTTCTACATACACGACTGATAGTCCTGAGATTAAACATATTTTGAGTAAAAATTGGCCAATTCTAACACATGACCGAAGTATCAGAACACTTATTGATGAACAACCTGTTATTTTTAGAAAAGGTAGAAATTTAAAAAAATTTTCAAGAAAGGACATGCTGTGAATCATTTTTCAAATGGACGTATGTTGAAGTGTGGTATGTGTCGATACTGTCCCTTTATAAAGGAAGGAACAGTATTTATGATCAACAACACTAAGCTTTATATAAAAAATAAGTATAACTGTAACTCTGAACGTATTATTTATTGTGCCCTCTGTAACCTATGTGATTGTTTTTACATTGGAAAAACTGATAGAAAATTTAAAAATAGAATATATGAACATTTGTATGAAATAAGAACAGGCAAAGAGACAAATGCTTTGTATAAACATACCTCAGAGATCAGTGACCACACTTTTAATTTTTTTGTTATTGATGGTGTCACAATGGACATCAGGGGAGGTGCATGGTCTGCCTTACTAGAAAAGAGAGAATTATACTGGCAGTTGTTATTAAATGCGAACAATGGGCCAGGTTTAAATGAATCCCTCTCAATTAATTCCCTTTTAAAATTGAGAGCTTTAAACGGATGATTATTTATTTATATATCTATTTATTTATTTATTTATTGATCTTTTTAAAAAAATTGTGAAGTGGATGATCTTTTTTGTATATTTTCTATATTTTTTTATATCTATTAACATATATTTATTTAACATTTTGTCATTGACATCACAGTTTGTATTGCCCTTTTAAATTTTTGTTACTTAAGGGGAGTGGTTACTATCATGTGATGCACAAAGGGAGTCTTTAAAATGTGCTCTCTGTTTTAGATTTTAATTTGTCTGATGAAGTTCTTTTGTTGAGGACGAAAGTACTATCATGTGATGCGTAAAGGGAGTCTTTAAAATGTATTCTGTGTTTGATTTTAATTTGTCTGATGAAGTTCTTTTGTTGAGGACGAAAGCGCTTACCAGCTTTCTATTGCCTTACAATAAACTTGTTTGCTTTACTTTGTGGACTACCAGCATTTTCAACAGCATCAATATACCAGTGGTTTTATTGTGGAGTATTTGGTTCGCACACTTCTGCAGTTTGGTTAGTGATTTAAATTCCTGACCAAAATTGGTCTTCAGTCTCCAGTTTTCTTTGGCACAAAAAATAATCTTGAATAGTTTCAAAATGGATTCTTTCTGGTCTGGTGGGACTTCTTGGATGACTCTTTTTTCCTAGCAGCTTGTTTATTTCTAATGCTGCTGCTTCCCTTTGACTGGGTGGAACATCAAGGATTTTGTTTACTACCAGAGGAAGTGGATGGGAAAAAAAATGGTATTATATAACCTCTGGATATTATCCTCCACGCCCATGAATCTTTTATAATTTCTAGACAGGCTCTCTGGTGCAGGGATAAACAATCCCCAAATGCCTCCAGTGATGAACAGTCTGGCCTCCTTTCAGGAGTGCTGATAGGATCTGACAGAGAAGGTACCTCTAGATCCCTGGTTATGTGGGCCACATCTGTCAGAGTTTCCCCCTCTGCCCTGGGGGAACTATCTCCATGTAGATCCTGAAAGGGACTCTGGGATTTTTTTGAACCACATTTTCCATCTTCCTCATTGGTTCCTAGATAAAGTCCATTAAGGGATCGAAAACTGTACACCTGCAGCAAAAAGGGTTTTTCCTGCCTTTTCACACCTAGAGACATTGTCATTTACTTTGTGGCCAAATAAGAAACTTCCGTCAAAAGGAGCACTGACAGAGGAAGATTTGGAGGGTTCCAAAAAGTCAGATAAGCACATCCAGGCATGTCTTCTAATGGAAATGCCTGAAGCCGACACCCAAGAGGTACCTTCAGCTGCATGGGAAATAAGCCTCATGGACAAGTTTGAAAAGGACTGAAGGGTAGCTAACTGTAAGGCAATAATGCTCTCTGCCTAGGAGGATATGGTCCCAGAGAGGGATATGGAAAGTTCCTTAATCCAGTCCCTCTGGAGTCTCGTGAAGTGTTCCAAATAAGTCAGCAACCAAAGGGCAAAGATCACTGAAGCACAGACTCACTTCCCAAACCTGTCCAGCACCCAAGACTCCCTGTTAAGGAGGTGGACAGTGGAACTTTGTTCCGCTAGTTCCTTCTTCTTGGCTGCTGCTATAACCATGGTATCAACTGGGACTCCCTTGCTGCAATATTTTCTGTCCTTCGGTGGTGCCAGAATCCTATCTGATTTCTCAGGGATATGCTCTATGTTATCAGGTTCCTTCCACATCCGTCAAGAGACCAAATCAATGAGCTCATCTGTGGGCACAGTCACCCAGGAGGCAGACAGGCCACCTCCAAAAGCCTCTAGGAATACTGACTCCTCTTGGGAATGGTTGTTGGGAGACCAACCACCCATTTGCTTTAGAAGTTCTAGGATGTCTTCAAATGAGACGTCATCAGGTGGTGATCTTGGAGGACCCTTTCCCCTCATCAAAGTCAGTATATTCCGTGACAGACTCTTGTAAAGAATCCAAGTGTCTCCTTTTACACTTTCTTTTCCTGGGAACATCTTCAGTGGGATGTTCTGCAGAAGTGTCAGAAGAGGTTGGTATACCCTGCTGGTTGTACTGGAGAATAGTTTGGGTTGGATGACCCGGTGGCACAGCTGGTTGAAGTTCAAGATGCAGTCAAATGGAGCTCAGTAGTTGGAGCCAAAAGGGGGAATAGAAGTCCAAACTCCTGTGACAAAGAAAGCTCTCTCCACTACATCAAACACAGAATGCCTCGGAGAGAAGGAAACTAACAGCTCTGACAAGACATGATGATGGATTGTAGGCTCCCTCCACTCCGAAGACAGAGTATGCGAGGAGGGTGTCAGAGCTGAGCTATCTACAGCTGAGGCTCTGAGAGGCAAAGATGGCTCCTTATAGCTTTAGAGTCGACTCCAACACCCCGAATCCAATGCAATGGCTCCAAGACTCATCAGGCTCTGAAGTGGTCTGCGCCAGGGCCACTCAGAAATGCCACTGGAGTGGAAGATACCAATATCATTGGATCCGATACCAGTGGTCGGATCGGAGAAAGATAATAACAGGGGAGTATTACTAGTAAGGGTCTCCGGACCCAATAGGGTTGGAGCCGGGTGAACCATCATTAGAATCTGCACAGACAGAAATGTCCTCATCATCCTGTCCACGTCGGCTTTGGTCAGATTCTTGGAAGATCAAATAGGAGATGGTGTAGCAGATAGTCTGGAGTGGTGTCTCATTGACCATTCCAAAAAGAGGAAGGCAGCCAAGAGGAAACAGGCTCTGGGACCAGTTACGGTGATTGGATCTGAAACTTTAGCCATTTTACTGGAAGGTTTGAGTACCAGAGCCAAGGAAGAAATCAGATCCGGTGAATGTTTTCCAGATTCTTTATGAAGGGATTTTCCCTTCTTGTCAGCATTTTGCTGGGTTTGAGCCCCAGAAGATGTCGAAGCAGATTTAGAGGGGAGCAAACTTTTTAAAATTAGCTTGTTTTTTCTATCAATTAAGGCCCTAGGATTAAAGGCCTTACAAATATTACAATCTGAATCGGGGTGAGCTGACCCCAAACAATACATGCACTTTGAATGTGCATCAGACAACAGAATTTTATGACCACAGGCCACAAACTTTTTGAAACGAGAATACTTTAAGAAGAAAAGGAGTAATTAATAGGAAGAAAGTTTTTTTTTTTTTTTTTTTTTTTTTACTAACGGAAGATTAGAGGGGAAAAAATACCAACTATGACAAAGCAAGGTGTACTAAAAAGTACAATAAAGGGAATGCCAACAATGGTATTCAAGATATAAAGGTATTCTAGTATATAGAAATGGGAAAGTGACAGAAATCTTAATAGCAAAATAGTAAGGAAGGAAGCGCTTAATAAAAAGAGATTCTGTACTTACCATAACGTTACATCTGTGTCATCCATTTTCATTCTTCCTCATCTGTTGGGTTCGGATCTAATCCTTGGATCTGACAAGGCTGTTTAACTCGTGGCCAGAAAAAAAATCTCGACCTCCCCCTAGCCCTAACATACCTCAGATCTTGTCTGCTGTTTTACATAATGTAGAAACAGCTACTATAAAAAGCTTAACAGAATACGCCATATCTGGAGCTCAGTATGAAGGACAGTGGTGTCCTTATAATCTTTTGTTCTCCCAGAAACCCATTATGAAAAAGGATGTGGGTTGGTGGGTGGGGAGTTGAGGAAGAATGAAAACAGACAACACAGATGGAACTTTATAGTAAGTACATAACTTTTTTAGCTGATGTTGTCAATCTCCATTCACGGACTCCAAGTCAGACTGCCAACCAGTCATGAGTGGAGTCCCAGAAGGATCCATCCTGGGTCCCCTCTTGTTTGGCACCTACTTCTCAGAAGTCCAGGCCAACACGGAGGGACTCTGGCTGACCAAGTTTGCAGACGACTGCAAGCTGGGAGCCATTATTACTTCCCTAATTGATGTAGACATCCTACAGAAAGGCCTCACTGAGACCAATGACTGGTATCGAAACCATGGCCTTAAGCTTAATGCCAAGAAATGCGTCATCATCCCCTTTGGGAAGGGAAAAACTCATTTCCCACTAATTACCACATTGATGTGAGCCCACTGAATGCTGAAGGAATTATAAGAGATCTGGGGACACTGGTTGACAGTAACCTCTCCTTCGACCACCACACTGCCACTGTAGTCAGAAAGTCCTTCTATGTGGCACATCTCAATACTAAGGGTTTTGCATCCAGGAAGAAAGAGGTCATCATCTCTCTCTACTCTTCCCCCATTAGGCCAGTCATTGAGTATAATGCCCCATTTGGCATGTACCTCACTACACACATGCAGCAGTTGGAAAGGCCACAAAGGTAACTCACAAAGAGGATCCTAGGCTTTAAACACATGTCCTACATGGACAGACTCAAACAACTCCAGCTATTCTCTGTCTCATATCGTCTACTAAGAGGCAATCTCTGCTCGACTTACAAAGCCATGTCTGACCCAGCTCTGTTAGAAATGCTACATCTAAAGAAATCCCAATCCTGCTGCACCACACGCTCCAGAGACCTAAACATCATTACCACAATCAACAGAACATGCTGGAGGGACAGGTTCATAACCCAGAGACTGCCCATGCTCTGGAATAGACTTCCCATACATGTAAAGCAGAGCATCTCACAGGCCCTCTTCAAGAGAAATCTTAATGAGTAGATGGGAAATAGAAAGTTCACCCCGGAGATCACTCCAGTGGCTCTACTTGATAGAGACACTGGGAACTAACATTGGGCGGCACAATGCCAGGGCACTTCTATGGGCTAGGCTTGTAAAGGCTCTAGGGCCATTAGCCTAGTACACACCTATGAACCTATTCCTCAACTGTTGGGACATAGTTCCCAGCTACCTACAGTCCCGGATGGACTCTAAGGAAGGATATTCTTGAGCACAGTTGAGCCAATCGAGACCAGATCCAATTTGTAATGATTGATAAAGGTATGAGGATTGGCCAGGGCTGCAGCTGCACATATATTGTCCATGGAAATCCTAGACAGAACATGGAAGAAGTTGCCATGGACATAGTTGAGTGGGTTATTAAAGGTTTTGGTAAGATTAGACCCAACTTGTTGTAGACAAAAGATATGCAATCCGTCAGCCATCTGGTTAAAGTCAACTTTGCAAATGATTTGCCCAATTTAGAATCTTCAAAGGACACAAATAACTGATCTGTCTTCCTAATTTCTTGTGTTCTATGTAAGTCACAACATAACTGTCTGCAAACTTCTAACAAATGCAACATATAAGCATCTTTGTTTGCAAATTTAGGAAAGAAAACTGGCAAATTCATGGACTGGCTGATATTGGATTCTGACACCACCTTAGGAAGGAAAGAAGCGTTGATACGTAATGTTACTCTATCCTTATGAAAATCAAGTAGGGAAGTTTACAGGACAATGCTTGATGTTCTGAAACTCTTCTAGCAGAGGTAATCACCACTAGAAAGATAGTTTTCCAGGTCAGGAACTTAAGATCCCATTTAGCCACTGGTTCAAAGGGAGAATGAATTAAGGCCTGTAGCATCAAAGTTAAATCCCTGGCGGAAAAGGATCTTTATACAGAGGTCTCAGTAGGAAGGTGCCTCCCAAAAAGGCTTTACAAAGCTTAGATGAAGCCGTGGAAGAATTCTCAAATTCAGTATGAAAATTAGAGATTGCTGCTATCTGAACTTTAATCGTTGAGGAGCTAACTATATAATTAAAAATTGTTGCCAAAAATTCAAGAACACTTTGTACAGGTGCTGAAAAGGGGTCAATGTGTCTCTGTTGTGTCAAATAAATTAACCTTTTCCATTTACGTCTGTATAGTTTTCTTATAGAAGCCATATGGGAAGATAAAAGTAAGTGATGGACAAGTAAGAGAGCATTGGTTGTCTGGCTATTAAAGGAATTGGAGAAACCACTCTGTTAGCTTGAGGTTTGAGATATCTGGATGAATCATGCCTGTTGGGTAAGACAGGAAATCTGGAATCAGATCCAGAATCCAAGGCGGGTAACGTAGATGAGACCAAAGGAAGGGGAATTAAATCTGTTGAGGCCAGTAAGGTGCAATGAGGATGACTTTACACTTCAACCAGGCACATTTTTGTATTTGGGAATTAGGGAAGTTGGGGACTAGGCATAGAGTAGACTGGGGGGGGTCAATCATGCAGTAGATTGTCCCTTGGTGAGTCTCTCAGTGGAAGGATAAGGGTAAAGAAACTGCTGCACTTGTTGTTTACGGGACATGCAAACAGATTGCGGCAAGGCTGGAAACATTGATGGAAAATCATATCTGTCACTTTCCTGTTGAGAGACCACTTGTAAGGTGACAGCATAGACCTGCTCAGTTTGTTGCTATCACGTTGGACCTCCCCTGGAATGTGTGTTGCTATCAGAAAGCAGTTGGAAGAAATTGCCCATTGCCACACTCTGAGTGCTTCTCGACACAAGGGGTAAGACCTGGTTCCCCTTTGTTTGTTGATGTACCAAACTACTAATATGTTGTCTGTCTGGATCACAATCATCCTGAAAGGGAGAAAGTCTTGGAATGCCTGCAACGCTAAGAGCGCTGCTCTCATTTACAGAACATTGATATGTGTGTTGGCTTTTTCGGGGGACCAAGTGCCATGGACTGTCTTCCCCAGGAAGTGCCTCCCCTCAACCCAATCTGGGAAGTGCCTGTGGTCACTATAGCCTTGGGCTGACGGAGGATGAAAGGACAGCCTTGTAGAATGTGATCTGAGTGAATCTACCACCAAAGGTATCTTTTGCATGCCTCAGGGATTCTTTTTTGCTGATATGTGTTGATACAAAACCGACTACTGTGCTGCTAGTATCTACTGAAAAATTAGCTTATGAAATCTTGCTAGAGGGAATAAAATTATAGCCACTGACATTTACCCCAAAGCTTGCAAAAATTTGAGCTGATATTCTGGTACTGTGGATTATTTTCCTCAACTGGAATCTGATGGTCTGCAGTCATGAGAGAGGAAGAAAAGTTGACACTGATAATGTGTTGAGCGCTGGTCCTAAGAATTCCAATGTTTGAGTCAGTTGTAACTGAGACTTGTACTTTATGGTTATCCCCAGATGAAAACAAGTCTGGAGTATCTGATCTCTTGCTGTTTTCAGCAGATGTTTGGTCGGAGTGGTGATGATCTGTCGTCTAAATATGGAAACATTCTGAATCCCTGCAATCTCAAGTGAACTGCTACCACTGCCATGCAGTTCGTGAACACCCTGGGGACTGTGGTGAAGCCAAAGGGCAGTGCTTTGAACAGACAATGACTAGCTCCTAGCTGGAAGTGTAAATATCTTTTGCATTATCTGTTCATTTTATGTCATAGTACGCATCCTGAAGGTCTATCCCTCCAGTAGTCCTTCCTCAAAAAGGGCAGAATAAACTAAACCATGACCATCTGAAACTCTGTGTGTCAAACTGACTTGTTCAAGTTGCTGAGATCCAAAATTGGTCTCCAGTCCCCTGTTTTATTTGGCACTAAAAAGAATCTTGAGTAAGTTTTGGATTCTATCTAGTCTAGTGGGACCTCTTGGATGACTCTTTTTTTCTATCAGCTTTAATATTTTTAGTGCTGCTGCTTTCCTCTAACTGGGTGGAACATTGAGAATTTTGCATACAGATAGAGGTGGTAGGAAAATAATCCTCTGCACCCAAGTATCTTTTGTTATGTCTAGCCAGGCTCTCTGATGCACAGATAATTGACCCCAACTGCCTCCAGTGGGGACAATTGGGCCTCCTTTTAGGAGCGCTGATAGGGTCTATCAGAGAAAGAATCTCTGGATGCTTGGTTCTGAGGGCCTCCTCTGCCACATGGGCATCATAGTCCATTTGAGACCCCCTCTGCCCTTGGGGGAACTATCTCCCATGGATCCTAGAAAGGACCTCAGGACTTCCTGAACCATATTTTCTGACCACCTCATTGATTCCTAGAAAAGGATCTTTGAGGGGAAGAAAAATGTACACCCACTGCAGAGAGGGTCTTTCCATCTTTTTCACACCTGGAGAGTGTGTCTTTCAGTTTTGGGCCAAACAACAAACTGCTGTCAAAAGAAGCACTGAGAAACGACAACTTAAAGGGTTCTGCAAAATCACACAAATACATCGAAGCATGTCTCCTAATGGCAATGCCAAAACCCGCTGCCTTTGAGGTATCTTCAGCAGCATGCGAGATAAGCCACATGGACGAATTTGAAATAGATCGAAGGGTTACCAACTGAGAGGTCACAGAAGATTGAGCCTCAGAGTAATGGTACCTGAAAGGGATTTTGAAAGTTCCTTGCTCAAATCCCTTTGTAGTCTCGTAAAGTGTGCCAAGTAGTTCAACAACAGAAGGGCAAAGGTCGCTGAAGCATACGCACACTTCCCAAATCTTTCCAATGCCATAGACTCCCTGTTAGGGGGATAGGTACTTTTCCGTTATCGGGCCAACACTAAAAATGCGGTTCCAATAGCTAATAACAATGACTACATGCTGTTACCAATGTCCTAACTGACATCCCATCATACAATCTTTAAATATATTTATCTACCCAAAAACATATCAGTAACAATGAACAATACATCTAATTTGGAAAGCGTCTTCTTGATATGAAATAATTTTCAGTGCTAGAAATTCTGTATACACGCTATTACTAATTTCATAACTGACATCCCATCATACAATCTTTAAATATAGTTATCTACCCGAAAACATAATGTCAGTAACAATGATCAATAAATCTGATTTGGATAGTGTCTTCTTGATAGGAAATGATTCTCAGTGCTAGAAATCCTGTCTCTGTCTTTCTCTGTTATTTTTTTCTTTTTTTTCATGGTGCAGTGAGAATTACATTAGGTGCCGTATTTCTAAATATGTGGTTCGCTAGTTTATTGTCTAGGTACTGTAATGGTTAACCTGCAGTGAATTAACTGTAATATTATTGCAAGTGTTTATTTGATTAAAGAAAGAAGTTACCTATTTCATTTTTATGTGTCATATTTTTGATGTAAAGAACAACCTAAGAATAAACATGCTCCCTGACTATCCACTGCTGAATGTTCTGTTTGCGGATGTAATTTCCCTTAAGTAGATAGCGGGTGCTGAAAGTAAGAAGTTATGTACTCACCATAACGTTCCATCTGAGTAGGTAGACTTCATTTGTCTGCACCTTTAGGGAATCGGATCCGGCCTCGGATCCGAGCCAGCAATCTTTCATAGCGTAGATCCGAGCTCCTAGCTCCTCCCCTTCACCCATAATCCCCTGCCATCCCTGACTGACCTCAGATCAAGTTTGCCCATAACCAATAAGGCTGAAAAAGGAAACTAACTACCTTCCTTAAAGGGCAGAGTAAAAACTTCTGGCCAAATAACATCTGAAGGTCAGGGGGAAGGAGGGTGGGACGGTTGCAGACAAATGAAGTCTACCTACTCAGATGGAACGTTATGGTGAGTACATAACTTCTTAATCTGAAGTAGTTAACTTCATTTGTCAGCACCTTTGGGACAGAGTCCCCAGCTACCTGTACCTTGGGCAGCCTTCATGGAAGGATGTTCCGGAGCACTGCAGAGCCAAAGGATGCTCTCCCTCTAGAGATAATATCCAATTTATAATGGTTGATGAAGGTATGAGGTGAAGCCCAAGTGGCTGCTGAGCAAATATCATCCAAGGGTACTCTAGACCGAAAGGCAGCAGAAGTAGACATAGACCGAGTATAGTGGGCACGGACTCCCTGAGGTGCGGGCCTGCCAGAACTTTCATAAGCCAAAAGGATGCATTGTGAAATCCACCTCGACAAGGTGACCTTCGACACAGATTTACCTAAATTAAATTTGGCAAAGGAGACGAACAACTGGTCGGATTGTCTATGACCAGCCGTTCTATGAATGTAAAAACGCAGCTGTCTATGCACATCTAGTGAATGTAGTTTGTATTCCCCTTTGTTCTGGTATTCAGGAAAGAAAACTGGCAGATTAATGGATTGGTTAATATTTGCCTCGGAAGCAATCTTAGGAAGGAACGAGGGATTGGTCCTGAGGTAAACCCTATCCTTGTGGAAGGTCAAGTAAGGAAGTTTTACACATAGGGCTTGAAGTTCAGAAACCCTCCTAGCTGAAGTAATAGCAACGAGAAAGGCTGTTTTCCATGACAAATGTTTGAGATCAGCTGAAGCTGCAGGTTCAAAGGGGGGAGCTGTCAAGGCCTGAAGTACTAAAGTCAAATCCCAGGGAGGCACTACTTCCTTTATTGGAGGTCTGAGTAGGAAGGTGCCCTTCAGAAAGGTCTTACATAACTTCGTGGTGATCAATGGACCCAGTTCATGTCCCATGTGGTAATGAGAGATAGGTGCTAGCTGAACTTTGACTATGGAACAGCTAGCCCCCTGATGAAAAAGCCCTGAAAGGAAATCCAGGACGGTGGGCAACGGAGCTGTGAAAGGGTCTAGGTTCTGACGCTCCACCCAAATAACGAAACATTTCCATTTACTCCTATAGACTTTCCTAGCAGAGGGCTTGTGTGCTGCTACTAGGATAGCTTTAACTGGGGAGGAGATACCGGGAGTCCTAGCTACGAGTGGAACTGGAGCAACCAAGCCGTAAGCTTGAGATTGTCCAGGTTCGGGATTGGGAGGCCTAGGGGGTGGGAAATCAGATCCGGGAGGGGATCTAGAATCCAAGGTGGATTCACCAGATGAGACCAGAGGTAAGGGAACCAAGCTTGACGAGGCCAGAATGGGGCAATGAGGATCATTTTGCTCCCCAACCGACTGGCTTTCTGTAGGAGCTTTAGCATCAGAGGTAGAGGAGGGAAAGCATAGAGTAGACTGGGAGGCCAAGCATGCACCAGAGCGTCTCTCGGGAATTCCCCGGTGGGGGGAATTAGAGCGAAGTAGCTGTTGCATTTCGTGTTTGAAGGAGAGGCGAAGAGATCGCAACAGGATTGTCCCCATACGGCAAATATCCACTTCGCTACCTGGGGATTTTGAGACCACTCGTAAGGAGACAGTATGGTGCGACTGAGTTTGTCTGCCAGGATGTTGGACCGTCCCGGAATGTGCATTGCAATAAGAAAGCGGTTGGTGGAGATCGCCCATTTCCACACTCTCATAGCTTCTCGACAGAGTGGGTAGGACCTGGTTCCCCCCTGTTTGCTGATGTACCAGACCACCGACATGTTGTCTGACTGAACTGCAACTGTTCCTGTAGGAAGAAGGCTCTGAAGTGCTTGCAACGACAACAGCACTGCCCTCATCTCTAGAACATTTATATGCAATGAGGTCTCTGTATCGTTCCACGTGCCTTGGACCGTCCTGCCCGCATAACGCCCCCCCCCACCCGAGGCGAGAGGCGTCCATGGTCAACGTGGCGAGTGGAGGGGCCATGGAGAAAGGGCGTCCCGCTTGGAGGTCTGTTGATTGTAACCATCATGCGAAAGCCCTTTTGCAAGCCTTACTGAGGGGAATGGGGTGACTGAGAGGGTATCGACGGAAAGACCATTGGACTTGGAGAGTCCACTGCAAAACCCTCATGTTCAGGCGGGCCATGGGGAGCAGGGTAATCGCGGCCACCATGGAGCCCAGCTCCCTCAGGACCAATCCCGCCGGGGGAGCCGACGATAGTAAAATGGCCCGCACATGCAGCCTCAGGGTGTGAAGTCGTTCGGTGGTTAAGAAGGCTAGTAAGTTGTTGGTGTCTAATCTGGCCCCGATAAAGTCTATCACCTGAGTCGGGTTGAGAAAGGATTTGTCCGTGTTGACGGTGATCCCCAGCCAGGGAGCAAGGTGGAGAAAGTAATTCCTGGCTGAGCAGAGTAGATGCCTTGTTGGGGCGGTTAGCAGCCAGTCGTCTAGGTATGGAAACACTTGCATTCCCTGAAGCCTCAGGTGGGCCGCTATCACTGCTAATACCTTGGTGAACACCCTGGGGGCTGAGGTGAGATCGAAGGGAAGGACCCTGAACTGATAATGACTGTCTCCTAGCCGGAAGCGGAGAAACCTCCTGGATCGTTTGTCCATCAATATGTGGTAATACGCATCCTTGAGGTCTATCGAGCACATCCAGTCGCTCTCCCGCAACAGGGGGAGAATGGATTGAAGGGTGACCATCTTGAACTTTTCTTTGGTTACTGACAGGTTCAGGAGGGAGAGATCAAGGATTGGCCTTAGGTCCCCCGTCTTTTTTGGCACCAAAAAGAACCTGGAGTAGTAACCCGATCCGAACTGGTCTGGAGGGACGTGTTGGATGGCTCTTTTTCCTAAGAGCTGCTGAATTTCCGCAGCTGCAGCCTCCCTCTGATCGGGTGGGATGTCGGGAAGGCGTTTGGGTTGGTGAGGGATTTGAGAAAAGGGAATTTGGTATCCTCTGGATATGATGCGAAGCACCCAGCGGTCTGTTGTGATGGACTCCCAAGCTGCCAGGTGCCTCGAAAAACGTCCCCCCGACTGCCTCCAGAGAGGAGCAGTCGGGCAACCCTCAGGGTCGCTGGGTGGGCCGGTCAGAAAAAGCTTCTCTGGACCCACCATTCCTCGGGCCCCCTCTGCCTCTAGGGCGGCGTCCACCCTGTCCTCCTCTGCCACGGAAGGACTGGGGATCCGGAGCGGACTGGGATTGTTGCGACTTCTGGAACCACATCTTCTTCTGTCCCTTTTGGTTCTTGGAGAAGGACCTCTGGGGAGCAGAGAAGCGGACTCCGACGGCAGACGTCTTCCCGTCCTTTTCGCTCTGGACCAAAGTCTCACGAACGGTCTTGCAAAACAGGGCAGAACCATCAAAAGGGGCATTCGTAAATGACGCCTTGAAGGGTTCCGCGAAATCGCAATGCCGGAGCCAGGCCTAACGCCTCATGACGAGGCCTGTTCCGCTGGCTCTAGCGGCTCCCTCTGTGGCGTGGGACAACACCTCGCATAGAGGTGTTAGATATGGACCTGAGAGTGGCCATCCGAGTGGAGTACAACCGTTTGTCCTCCACCGACATGGACTCCGGGGGCGACGCAGCGTACTCTTTGTTAAGGTCCCGCTGCAGTCGAATAACATGTGCCATGTAGTTCAGAGACCTCACCGCGAAGGTCACTGAACTAAAAGCCCGCTTCCCTAAACGGTCCATCAAACGGGACTCCATGCTCGGTGGATGGACCAAGGGACTCTCCTGAGCTAATTCCCTCTTGGTGGCCGCCGCCACCAACATGGCATCTATGGGGGGACCCTTGCTTCAATGGGACCTCTCAGAGGGCGGACTAAGTATCTTGTCCGGGCGTTTGGGGACTGGCTCCACAGTGTCCGGCTCCTTCCACGCCCTAGTGGTAATAAGGTCCACTAAGGGGTCTGGTGGAGGGGACAACCAAGAGGTAGATGGGCCTGCTTCAAATGCCTCCAGGAACACGGATTAGTCTGAGGAAGCCTTGGGGGCAGACCACCCCCCTCTTATCCTGAGCATTTCCATGATGTCTCCTTCGGAGACATCCTAGGGGGGTGACCTAGGGGAGCTTTCCCCATTCATCCAAATCCGTGTCATCAGTCAAGGACTCGGGGGAGTCCACGTGCCTCCTCTTGCACTTTCGCTTGTGAGGGACGTCCTCGGGGGGGCTGTCCGAGGACGTCTCACCAGCCACGTCCTGTTCCAAGGGAACGACCTGGAACATCGAAGCAGGCTGTCCCTGGGGCCGGGTGATGGAAGCCGGACCCAACAGAGAGGGAGTGCGGGGCAGAGCCAAAGCAAGGACCGGGGGCCTGGAAGCACTCGACAGTGCCCTCTCCACCACATCGAAAGCCGAGGGAGAGTCGCTCTCTCTGGGATCTGAGAGCAAACCCTCGCTTGGATCCGATGGACGGATCGGGGTCAGCGCCGAAGCCATCGGATCCGACGGACCAGTGTGCTCCGACCTAGACATAGCCGAAGACATACAGATTCCCTCGGATCCGACGCTCATCCCACGGCTCCGAGAGCCCGGATCTGACAAAAATGGACCCAACAGGCTCGAGGGAAGAGTCGGCGCCGAAGTACCCGATACTGTTGGCACCGACCCACCCCCGGCTCCAAGGCTGCCCGGCTCTGAACCTGGGAAGCGGGTCGGAGAGGGAGCTATCGGAGCAAAGAAGGGTGTCGAGCTCCCCCCCGGAGGGGGGGGGGGGACAGGAGCACTCCCATCTGCAGTTGGGCCTGTAGAAACCTTCGCATCATGCGGTCCAAATCTGCGTCGGAAAGGCTGCGAGTTGATCTCGAAGAGGCCACCGAGGCTGGCCGGGAGTGCCACCTCGATGACCTCGACGGAGATCGGGTCTCCTCCTCCTCGAGGTCCGGTGAGAAGCACGGAGACCGGAGCCGAGAAGGAGGAGACCTAGAAGCCCTGGAGGGAGAAGACCACTTAGCCAGGGGAGCCGAAGTGGAGGCCTCGGCCCGCCGCTTGTGGTGCTTCTCCCTCCTTTTATCTTTCCTGGCCTCCCTCTCCTCCGGCGCTGCAACGGGAGTTTGAGTCCCACCGGAGGGAGAGAGGCAGGAGTGGCCACCACCGAAGCCGGGGAGGAAACAACAAAAGCACCGGAGGCCGAAGCCGAATCCGGGGGCAAAATCCCCGCTAGGATTAACTTCGACCTCCGGTCCTTCAGTGCCCTGGGGTTGAACGCTGCGCAGATAGAACACCCAGAGGAAAGGTGTTCAACCCCAAGGCACCGCACACACCGAGTGTGGCCATCCGCTGAGGAGAGCTTATGGCCACACTCGGTGCACTTAGAAAAGATGGGTTTAGGGGCCTCAGACATCCTAAAGAAAACCCACTCATTAGGCTCTAAACACACAACACACAGAAACTAACGACCAGCGAAGGGGAGGGAGGGAAAGTTTAACTAAAAGGGTTTAAACTAGGAAGTTTTACACAAAAAATTAACCTGAACACTCAATGCTCACACACACTTAAGGGGGATAAGAAAAAATGAGAAATTTCTCTTACAATACCCTGCGATACCAGGAGCTCAAGAACCTAGCTGCTGACAAGAAGTACGGCAAACTAGATCTGAGGTCAGTCAGGTATGGCAGGGGATTATGGGTGAAGGGGAGGAGCTAGGAGCTCGGATCTAAGCTATGAAAGATTGCCGGCTCGGATCCGATTCCCTAAAGGTGCTGACAAATGAAGTTAACTACTTCAGATTGTATTTTTAAAAGGTTGTTATAAACACATATTTCTCCCTGACTATCCACTGGTGAATGTTCTGCTTGCGGAGGTAATTTCCCCTACGTAGATAGCGGGTGCTGAAAATGTCATTTGAAAAGGTGGTTTTAAAAGCATGTAAAACACATATTTCACTTGTTTTTACGATGCATTTCAATAAACAATCAAAAAAATACAATTATCAGTTTCATTTCATTTTTTCCAGTTGCATCCCTTACATACTATATGGCATACAATTTTGGGTACCCAATTCTGTACAGATAATCACAAAATAGATGTAGGTGTCAGTTTTCACAATAATGTAATAGTTAACACATGCTTAGAATGTACAGATAACAGCTTAGAATGTTTCTGCAAAAGCTATTGAAAATCTTGTAAATCCTGTCAAAAGTAAAGGAGTTATTTCCAGCTTAGGATGGATTTCACTATATGGCAGTTGCCCATGGATAAAGAGTCTGCTATTCAATTTTTTCAAGACAAAGGAATTTTAGATAAAGAAATATTTTGTTCTAATCATCATAATATGACACTTTTTTCAGTAAAAAGGAAGCACCTTAATGGAGATGTACACAATGTGGATGTCTGGAAAAAAGGGTTTAAGATCACAGAACTGGTTTGAGGAGTCTTGTATACCATTCCTTACTGCAGTGAGGTTTATATATTTCTGGTGCCAGGAATTAACATCTATTGAGTTTTGTGAAAAAGAAGTTATGTACCTACCATAACGTTCCATGTTAGTTGTCTTCATCTCACCTTCCTTCTTGCTGTTTGGGTTCGGAGCTGATCCTCGGCTCCGACTCGGCCATCTTCTATAGCTTGAGAGCTGTTTACTGGCTCGAGGCTACCCCTTATCCCAGAATGCCCAGTGTCAGCTACTCAGATCTCGTTTGTGATAGCGCACACTAGACATTAAGTAGAGTAACCAGTTACTAAAACTGGTTGTCCAATACACCTAAACAAGGAAGAGTTATAAATTACCTGGCATGTGAAGTAATAAAAGATGCTCAGCCAGTGAAAACAAAAGGGAGCTCCTCACAATCCTCTAGGAAGGGGGAAGGAGGGAGGGACGCAAGAAGGAAGGCGAGATGAAGACAACTAACATGGAACGTTATGGTAGGTACATAACTTCTTTATGTTAAGTTGTCCATCTTGCCTTCGTTCTTGCTGTTTGGGACAGCGTCCCTAGCACCTAAAATCCCGGGTGGCTCATTGGAACAAAGTCTTCAGAACAGTAGAACCAAAGGAAGCTCTGCTCCAGGAGACCATATCTACTTTGTAATGAGAGATAAAAGTGTGGGGGTTTGCCCAAGTGGCAGCTGCACAGATTGAGTCTATGGGGAACTTAGATTGAAAAGCTACAGAGGTGGCTAATGCTCTAGTGGAATGACCTTTTGGTTTAGCTGATAGCTCTTTATTTTGTAACTGATAAATAAAGGCAATAGTATCAGATAACCATCTGGATAGGGTCACTTTAGAAACTGGAAGGCCTTGTTTGTTGAAAGCATAAGAAAGAAATAACTGGTCTGACTTTCTTAGTTCCTTAGTTCTATGGAGGTAAAAATGCAATTGTCTGTGTACATCCAGTTGGTGGAGCTTATATTCTGCCTTGTTGCTGTGATTAGGAAAGAAAACTGGTAGATCTATGGATTGATTTAAATTGTTCTCTGAGCAGACTTTAGGAATAAAGGATGGATTGGTCCTCAGAGAAACTCTGTTCTTGTGAAACACCAGGTAAGGAGGACGAACACATAGTGCTTAAAGTTCTGAGACACGTCTAGCTGAAGTGATAGCAACCAGAAAAAGTGTCTTCCAAGAAAGAAATTTTTAAAGAGCATGATGCTGCTGGTTCAAAGGGAGGAAAAATTAAGGAGGCTAAAACTAAATTGAGATCCCAAGGAGGGAGAGGATCTCTAACTGGGGGGGTCTAAGAAGAGATGTTCCTTTCATAAAGGCTTTGCAGAGCTTATGAGACATTATGCTAGAATTAAACATACTGATATGAAAATTAGAGATGGCAGCTAGTTGTACTCTAATGGTAGCTGAAGCCGCACCAGACTGAAAAAGCTGTGCTAGAAATTCAAGAATTTCATGGACTGGGGCTGAGAAAGGATCCAAATTTCTAAATTCTGCCCAGTAAGAAAACCGTTTCCATTTACTAGCATACGTTTTCCTCGTAGTAGACTTATGTGAGGAAACAATAATATCACGGACTGCTGGGGAGATATTGGAAAGCCTGGCTAAGGTTGGAAGTGGAGTAACCAAGCTGTGAGCTGGAGAGTTTGAAAGGATTGGTGCAACCCGCCTGATTGGTGAATCAGAAGATCTGGAACCAGGTCCAGAATCCACGGTTGATCCAGAAGGTGGAGGTGTAGGAACAGGAACCATATTTGTCGAGGCCAATATGGGGCAATGAGGATAATTTTTCAACCCAAAGATTTTGCTTTCTGTATGAGTCTTGGAATTAGGGAAAAAGGGGGAAAAGCGTAAAGGAGTCCCTGAGGCCAATCGTGGACTAGAGCATCTCTGTGTATATGACCTGGAAGAGGAAGTAGGGAGAAGTAGCTGCTGCATTTGTTGTTGAGAGGAGTGGCAAATAGGTCGCAGCAAGGCTGTCCCCATTTGCGGAAGATAAGATCCGCAACTTCCTGATTCAGAGACCACTCATGAGGCATGAGGATAGCTCTGCTGAGCCTGTCCGCTATAACGTTGGATTTCCCAGGGATGTGCGTTGCTATCAGAAAACGTTGGGAGGAAATCGCCCATTGCCACAATCTGAGTGCTTCTCGACACAAGGGGCAAGACGTGGTCCCACCCTGTTTGTTGATGTACCGCACAACTGATATGTTGTTCGTTTGGATTGCAATGGTCCCGGAAGGAAGAGAGTCTTGAAGGGCTTGCAACACTAGGAGAACCGCTCTCATTTCTAGGACATTGATATGCAGATGGTACTCGTCAGGTTGCCAAGTGCCTTGGAGTGTCATGCCTAGATAATGCCCCCCCCCCCCCAATCAGGGAGGCGTCCGTGGTCACTGTGGCTACTGGAAGGGGTTGTATGAGGGGTCTGCCCTGAATTACTAGTGGGGAGACCATCCACCAAGAAAGGTGCCTTTTGCATGTTTCTGTGATCAGGATCATGTGAGACATGGGTAGTTCCTGGAAAGACCACTGCGTGAAAAGAAGCCACTGAAGGATTCTCATGTGGAAACGCACTAATGGGACAAGAAGAATGGCAGCTGCCATGGAGCCTAGAGCTTGGAGGACATGTCTGACTTGAACCCTTTTGCTCTGTATTAGAATTAACACTTGTTGACGAATAATGGAAACTGTATCCTGTAGTAATCTTGCAAACATTTCTTTTGTGTTTAATTCTACTCCTATGTATGTAATAGACTGACAGGGCAACAACGCAGATTTTTCAAAATTTACTGTAATGCCTAGTTGAGTGCATAATGTGATTGTATAATCCCATGCCTCTAAGAGTTGACGCCTGGTGGTAGCAGTCAGGAGCCAGTCTTCTAGATAGGGAAACACCTGGAATCCTTGATGCCTCAGGTGAGCCGAGACTACTGCCATACACTTGGTGAACACCCTGGGGGTTGTGGTGAGACCAAAGGGCAGAGCTCTGAACTGGTAATGACTGGCCCCTACTGGAAGCGAAGAAATCTCCTGGAGCGTCTGTCCATCTTGATATGGTAGTACGCGTCCTGAAGATCTATCGAGCACATCCAATTGTCCTGACCCAGAAAAGGGAAAATGGACTGCAGTGTCACCATCCGGAACTTTTCTTTTTGTACAGATTTGTTCAATCTGCTGAGATCCAGTATTGGTCTCCAGTCCCTTGTCTTTTTTAGTACTAAAAAGAATCTTGAGTAAGTTCCGGATCCTAGTTGGTCTGTGGGGACTTCTTGAATGGCTCTTTTTTCTAGCAGTCTTGAAACTTCTGTGACTGCTTGATCCCTTAGATTGGGTGGGACGTCTGGGATGGGCTTTTTTGATTCTATGGGGGATTTTTTTTTTTTTATAGTTAACGAACAGAAGGAAAGCCTCTAATTTAAACGGTTATCCTGGGGGGGGGTGTCTCTAATTTAAACAAGTTCAAGGGAACAGAAGGCCTGAGAGTTACGGATCGATGGCCAACAAAGCTAAAATACACAAAACCGCAATAAGGGATAAAGGAATATTATCTAGACAAAAAATAGACAAAAAACTTGACAAACTTTCAAGAATAAACAACAATATATATAGAAAAAAGATTATACTAAGCCTGAGCCAGTAAGGAAGCAACCTCGCAGCTGAAGCGGCAAACGAGATCTGGGTAGCTGACGCTGGGCATTCTGGGATAAGGGGTAGCCCCGAGCCAGTAAACAGCTCTTGAGCTATAGAAGATGGCCGAGTCGGAGCCGAAGATCGGCTCCGAACCTAAACAGCAAGAACGAAGGCGAGATGGACAACTTAACATCTTTAGTTACAGATGAATAACAACAACACTGTGGACTGGAATAACTATATGAAAGAAGTATGTGCTACTTCATTACTTTCCAAGCCTTCAATTAAGATCGGTGGTGTAAATAAAATTGTGGACGTTGAGGAAAGTCTGTTCACTACAAGAAAATCAAATGTTGGTCGTGTTTTAACACAACAATGGGTTTTTGGAGGATTATGTCGTGAGACTAAGCAATGTTTTCTTGTAGCTGTCCCTGACTGTTCTGCCCAAACCTTATTAAGTGTCTTCCAAAATAATGTAGAGGAAGGCAGTACTATCTATTCTGATTGCTGGAAAGCTTACAAATTGGATGAACTGGTGGATGCAGGATATGAACACTTTACTGTCAATCATACCTATCATTTTTGTAGATCCAGACAGTGGATGCCATACTCAGCATGTGGAGCGGTTATGGAGAAGTGCTAAGTGGCGCAATAAAAGACATCATGGTAGTGCCAGGCATCACCTTGATTCATACTTGTCTGAGTTTATGTGGAGACATGGTAACCCTAAGAATTCACTTTTTACAACAATGTTGACAAACATTTCTACCTTCATGCCTCCAGAATAACTATTCCCAAATTCTTTTATTATAACTTATCATAACTACAGTTTTACACACACTATTTTAAAGTTAGTTATTTGTGTTTCCTGTCATTCAATAATAAATACAATTACAGTAACTATTTCACATTTTCATCTGTTTTAGCTGTTTTAAATACGTTATATGAAGTTACAGAAATGAATGGGTAGGGAGTGACAGAGGCTTGTCTCGGAGGTGTGATGAGCGATAGCCAATCACATTTTGACTTAACAACTGCAGTAAGGAAATTTAAAGTTATACACTCTATACAAACACAGTTCATTGTATACAATGAATGTGTTATATGTATACATATTATGTGCATTTAACAGCAAAAAAAGTAACTTTATTTGATTTTTTTGGAATTCATTACGTTTTTGCTTTCTGTTATTTTACATTATTGATACAACACTTTCAACACGATCGTTCCCTTGTAATCCAGTAACTCATGTAGAAAATGTTGCCTTGGTACAGAAAAACACTGTCTGCGATGCTTAGCCAGTAATACATAGCCCTGGGAACATGCATTTGCTTGTGGTCCTGCAGAGTGGTGCTAGCAGCAGAGAGACGAAAAAGAGTGACTGCTACTAGATTTTAAGTACCTTTTTCTGCCTTTACCTTTGCGACTGTCTATTCTTGCCGAAAAGCGAGTAATAACTGCTATTTTGCTAGATTTAAGCTTGTTTTTGCAATTTATTCAATACCTGCATTTTTAAGTTTGTCTCGTTGTTGATTTAACTGTTGAGGCTGCCCACTCAATTGCGCTAGCCTGTGTAAAGTTTTTCTGTGCATTTTTCCTGTTGCCTGTTGAAAAAAAAAAAAAACAAAAAAAATCCTTGTTTTCCCGCCTTTCCTGAGCTAGAATAGTCCCTAATACAGATTTGCTGTATTCTGGACTTTTGAATAGTTCCTGTGTTGCCCATTTCCTTACTTGGATAGAAGTAAGCTTCTTTGTTCACCAGTGGGAGTGGGGAGCTTTGAGCAGCCTATCTGTCCCTGGAGGAGAGACCTCAGCACAAGATCTTGTTGTTTATTGGCCGCTTTGGGCCATTTCCTAGCTCTTTCAAGTCCCCTCTTTAAAAACCCACTTTGGCGCGTTTTTTGTGCTTGTTGCTGACTCAGCAAGCTCCTCGTGGTCCTGCAGATTGGTGGTAACAGCAGAGAGATGTAAAAGAGTGACTGCTACCAGATTTTAAGTACCTTTTTCTGCCTTTACCTTTGTGACTGTCTGTTCTCACTGAAAAACGAGTAATAACTGCTATTTTGCTAGATTTAAGCTTGTTTTGCAATTTATTCAATACCTGCACTTTTAAGTTTGTCTCGTTGTTGATTTAACTGTTGAGGCTGCCCACTCAAGTGCGCTAGCCTGTGTAAAGTTTTTCTGTGCATTTTTCCTGTTGCCTGTTGAAAAAAAAAGGAAAAAACAAAAAAAATATCCTTGTTTTCCTGCCTTTCCTGAACTAGAATAGTCCCTAATACAGATTTGCTGTATTCTGGACTTTTGAATAGTTCCTGTGTTGCCCATTTCCTTACTTGGATAGAAGGAAGTTTCTTTGTTCACCAGTGGGGGTGGGGAGCTTTGAGCAGCCTATGTGTCCCTGGAGGAGTGACCTCAGCACAAGATCTTGTTGTTTATTGGCCGTTTTGGGCCATTTCCTAGCTCTTTCAAGTCCCCTGTTTAAAAACCCGCTTTGGCACAATTGTTTGTGCTTGTTTCCGACTCAGCAAGCTCCTTGTGGTCCTGCAGAGTGCTGCTAGCAGCAGAGAGACGAAAAAGAGTGACTGCTACCAGATTTTAAGTACCTTTTTCTGCCTTTACCTTTGCGACTGTCTTTTCTTGCCGAAAAGCGAGTAATAACTGCTATTTTGCTAGATTAAACTTGTTTTTGCAACTTATTCAATACCTGCACTTTTAAGTTTGTTTAGTTGTTGATTTAACGGTTGAGGCTGCGCACTCAAGTGTGCTAGCCTGTGTAAAGTTTTTCTGTGCATTTTTCCTGTTGCCTGTTGAAAAAAAAGAAAAAACAAAAAAAAAATCCTTGTTTTCCCGCCTTTCCTGAGCTAGAATAGTCCCTAATACAGATTTGCTGAATTCTGGACTTTCGAATAGCTCCTGTGTTGCCCATTTCCTTACTTGGAAAGAAGGAAGCTTCTTTGTTCACCAGTGGGAGTGGGGAGCATTGAGCAGCCTATGTGCCCTGGAGGAGTGACCTCAGCACAAGATCTTGTTGTTTATTGGCTGTTTTGGGCCATTTCCTAGCTCTTTCAAGTCCACTGTTTAAAAACCCGCTTTGGCACGGTTTTTGTGCTTGTTTCCGAATCAGCAAGCTCCTTGTGGTCCTGCAGAGTGGTGCTAGGAGCAGAGAGACGAAAAAGAGTGACTTCTACTAGATTTTAAGTACCTTTTTCTGCCTTACCTTTGTGACTGTCTATTCTCACTGAAAAGCGAGTAATAACTGCTATTTTGCTAGATTTAAGTTTGTTTTTGCATTTTATTCAATACCTGCACTTTTAAGTTTGTCTCATTGTTGATTTAACTGTTGAGGCTGCCCACTCAATTGCGCTAGCCGGTGTAAAGTTTTTCTGTGAATTTTTCCTGTTGCCTGTTGAAAGAAAAGAAAATACAAAAAAAAATATCCTTGTTTTCCTGCCTTTCCTGAGCTAGAATAGTCTCTAATACAGATTTGTTGTATTCTGGACTTTTGAATAGTTCCTGTGTTGCCCATTTCCTTACTTGGATAGAAGGAAGCTTCTTTGTTCACCAGTGGGAGTGGGGAGCTTTGAGCAGCCTATGTGTCCCTGGAGGAGTGACCTCAGCACAAGATCTTGTTGTTTATTGGCCCTTTTGGGCCATTTCCTAGCTCTTTCAAGTCCCCTGTTTAAAAACCCGCTTTGGCACAATTTTTTGCGCTTGTTTCCGACTCAGCAAGATCCTTGTGGTCCTGCAGAGTGCTTCTAGCAGCAGAGAGACGAAAAAGAGTGACTGCTACCAGATTTTAAGTACCTTTTTCTGCCTTTACCTTTGCGACTGTCTATTCTCGCTGAAAAGCAAGTAATAACTGCTATTTTGCTAGATTTAAGCTTGTTTTTGCAATTTATTCAATACCTGCACTTTTAAGTTTGTCTCGCTGTTGATTTAACTGTTGAGGCTGCCCACTCAAGTGCGCTAGCCTGTGTAAAGTTTTTCCTGTGCATTTTTTCCTGTTGCCTGTTGAAACAAAAGAAAAAACAAAAAAAAATCCTTGTTTTCCAGCCTTTCCTGAGCTAGAATAGTCCTTAATACAGATTTGCTGTATTCTGGACTTTTAAATAGCTCCTGTGTTGCCCATTTCCTTACTTGGATAGAAGGAAGCTTCTTTGTTAACCAGTGGGAGTGGGGAGCTTTGAGCAGCCTATGTGTCCCTGGAGGAGTGACCTCAGCACTAGATCTTGTTGTTTATTGGCCGTTTTGGGCCATTTACTAACTCTTTTAAGTCCCCTGTTTAAAAACCCGCTTTAGCGTGGTTTTGCGCAATTTTGCGCATAGCGCAGCATCGGGTTGCGCCGCCTAAACGGGTTTAGACTATTACCGGCTCCACAAAGTCTGCTCTTCATTTTTTCCCTTGGAACTGGTCTGTATCTCTAAAAGAAGCACTCTATTCTCGCTATCTCTAAAAAAGCACTCTTTTCTCACTTTATAAGCTTCTCACCTGCACTTAAGAAGAAATTAAAGCACCAAATCTCTTATTCTCTTCTAAATCCAAACTAAGAAGGAATTAAAACACTAAATCCTCTCTTATACTCTTCTAAATCCTCCTAGAACAGTCAAAAGTAGAAATCACAAATATCCTGACATGTCCAAAGGACAGTTTCATGTGTACTCTCCAGTCCAGTTGGTAAATATGGGAATCTTAAGGCAGTGTTACAACTGCCTTATGTACACAGACAACCCTCTTCTCCTGCAAAAAAGCTCAAATATATGTGAGAGATGCAACTATATTCCCAAACTGGAGGCTGAGCTCTCTCAAATCATGACTAGCACAGTCAATCAGGAGAAGAAGGTAACTGCACACATCACAAATCCAGTCTCACATAGACCTATAGAAAAAACAGCCCAAACACATAAACACACAAAAACATACTTGGAGGCTCTAAATAAAAACCTGCCTAAGCAACAGAGACCCCCAAAGCATACCAACAAACAACTGCCATCACACAATACCCACGCATCACATAGTCCACAAAGTCAGTGTGCCACACAGTCCCAGCCCATAAGGCTAAACAACACACCAAATACACTTGTAATAGGTGACTCTATAGTCAGAAACACTGACGTCCCACTCACCAGGCTGAACAAGGAGAAGGTCAATGTACGTTGTCTGTCGGGTGTCGGGATCCGCCACATAACACATGCACTCAGGTCACTCCAAAGCAAGTACAAAAATGACTCCATCATTGTCCATGCAGGTGTGAATGACCTGAGACGTACCTCCCTGGACTACATGAAAAGAGACATAGAGGAGCTCTCTGATCACGCAGCCCAGGCTGGTATGACCCTGACCTTGAGTAGCATCTTACCCTCACCAAGAATGATGCCACAGTATAAAGAAAAAATGTCAAATTTTAACAACTGGTTAAAATATTGGTGTCACTCAAAGGGGATCCAGTGTCTGTCAGCCTGGGATGACATGCTCGACAAGACACGCTCCTTCGCTAGGGACGGCTTGCACCTGTCACCCCTGGGCTTTTGAATATTGGCTAAGGCTCTTGCCACCCCATAGTGCCTTTTTTAGGCAAGGCTCAAAAGACAAACCCACCTCCATAGAAAGTACAGAGAAAAAGAAACTAAGGGTAATGCTACTCAACGCTAGAAGTCTAAACCTCAAAATGCACGCACTCAAGACTCTCCTCAGTATGGAGAACACTGATGTCTGTGCAGTAACAGAGACCTGGTTCAAGGCTCCAGACAGCACCCCAGCACTACCAGGTTTTACTTCATACCATGCTTTCCGGCCACAAAGCTCAGTTCGAACCACAAAAAGTGGTTAGAAAGACCTTCTACATAGCCCACCTCATCACGAAGGGTTTCACATCTAAATCAAGAGAGGTAATCGTGCCCCTTTATTCATCCCTCATCAGGCCCATCATATAATACAATGCCCCTTTTGGGATGTACCTTACCCAACACCTGCAGCAATTAGAAAGACCCCAAAAGTATCTCACCAAGAGGATCAACGGTCTCAAACAGATGCTATATGCTGCTCGGTTAAACAAACTTTAGCTCTACTCAGTTGCATACCGCCTACTTCGAGGCGATCTATGCCTGACATACAAAGCTATGTCAAATCCAGAATTAATGGACATGCTCCACCTCAGTAAATCTAAATCCCTTAGAGCCACACGCTCGAGGGACTTGAACCTCAGCACAGAAATAAATAGAACTTGCTGGAGGGACAGGTTCATAACCCAGAGGCTCCCTTCGCTCTGGAATAGAATTCCAGTTCATGTGAGGCAGAGCACCTCACTGAATCTCTTCAAGAAGAATCTCGATAAGTGGATGGGGGATCGTAGGTTTGTCCCAGGGATTACTCCTGTGTCACTATTAGACAGAGGCACAGTAAACTAAACCTTAAAAAGGGCACAGTATACTCAAATCAAGGAGTGGCGTAAGCCATACAGAATCGGGCTAGGCTTATAATTGCCCCAGGGCAGATAGCCTAGTATAAACCTATGAACCAAGCCATTAACTTGAACATTTGAAAGTTGGACATATCTAAACTTGCCAGGTGAGAAATGAGATCTGGAATGAGATCCAGAACCCAAGGAGTGTACCTCAGGAGAGACCAAAGGAAGGGGAACCACACCTGGTGAAGCCAAAAGGGAACAATGAGAAAAAGAAGATATGTACTCACCATAACGTTCCATCTGAGTAGGTAACTTCATTTGTCAGCAACCTGTGGGTATTGGATCCGATTCGGATCCAAGCCGGCAGCTTTCCTAGCAAAAGATCCAAGCTCCAAGCTCCTCCCCCTACCCATAATACCCTGCTACCTCCCTCTAGCCCTCAGATCGAGTTTGCCATAGTATCACAGAATACTACAATAACACAAGGAAAAACTACATGAACATCCTAACCTGATGTCATCTGGGAAGTGAAACACAATGATTCTTCAAGGACAAATTACAGGTCAGTGGGACGGAGGGAGGGTTGGTTGCTGACAAATGAAGTTACCTACTCAGATGGAACGTTATGGTGAGTACATAGCTTCTTTATCTGAAGTAGTTAACTTCATTTGATCAGCAACCTGTGGGACAGAATCCCCAGCTACCAACAACTTGGGAGGTCCTCATGGAAGGATATTCTGGAGCACTGCAGAGCCAAAAGATGCCCTTCCTCTGGATAACAGATCCAATTTATAATGTGTAATGAAAGTATGAGAGGAAGCCCAAGTAGCTGCTGAACAAATGTCATCCAAAGGGACCCTCGACCAGAAGGCTGCAGAAGTAGCCACAGAATGGGTAGAATGTGCCCGAACCCGAACGGGCTCAGGTCGACCAGAGCTTCTGTATGGGAGAAGAATGCATTGGGAAATCCACCTAGCTAAAGTTACCTTTGTCACTGGTTTACCCAAACAGGATTTAGCAAATGAGACAAAGAGTTGTTCCGATTTTCGAAAATAAGAAGTTATGTTCCTACCATAACGTTCCATGTTAGTTGTCTTCTCTCGCCTTCTTTCTTGCTTGATGGGTTCGGAGCCGATCCCTCGGCTCCGACTCGGCACTTGCTTTAGCTCGAGAACTCCTTTTACCAGCTCGAGGCAGCCCCATATCCCATGATGCAAGGCAGGAAGTACCCAGATCTCGTTTGTTGACAAAAGGGCAATAACACCAAGCATAAACATACTTCCCAAAGGAAGAAGAAACTTACAGATGGAAAAAGGACCAGGTTAGAATGGTCTTTAGCATAATAGTTTCTTATACAAGGTCTGTCCAGGCCAGGGGGAAGGAGGGAGGGTCGCAAGAAAGAAGGCGAGAGAAGACAACTAACATGGAACGTTATGGTAGGAACATAACTTAATGTTAAGTTGTCAATCTCGCCTTCATTCTTGCTTGATGGGACCGCCCCTAGCACCTCTATCCTGGGTGGCTCAATGGAACAAACTCTTGAGGACTGTAGAGCCAAAACTGGCTCTGTCCCTGGAGGCCAAGTCCAATTTGTAATGGGAAACAAAAGTGTGAGGAGTGGCCCAAGTGGCCGCTGCACAAATAGTGTCCAAAGGCAGTCTAGCTTGAAAAGCTGTAGAAGTAGCTAAACTCCTAGTTGAATGTGCTTTAGGTTTTGAGCACAGCTGTTTTCCCCTGATCGTATAAATTTCAGTGATGACCAAGAAAGCCATCTGGACAAAGTCACTTTAGAAACAGGAAGGCCTTTTTATTATCCGCATAGGAAACAAAAAGTTGATCAGATTTCCTAAATTTTTTGTTCTGTCCAAATAATATCTAAGCTGACGGTGGACGCCAAGATAATGTAGCTTTTGTTCAGCTCTATCTGAATAGTTAGGAAAAATACAGGAGATCAATGGATTGATTCAGATTGTTTTTGAAGCGACCTTAGGTAAAAATGATGGATTAGTTCTCAAAGATACTCTGTCTTTGTGAAAAATCAAATAGGGGTCGAACCGAAAGAGCATGAAGTTCAGACACCCTCCTGGCAGATGTAATAGCCACTAGGAATAAAGTTTTCCAAGAAAGATATTTCAGGGAACAAGAAACAGCTGGCTCAAGGGGAAGAATCAAGGATGTCAGCACTAAATTTAGATCCCACTGAGGAGGAGGATTCCTGATTGGAGGCTTTAGTAGGAAAATTCCTTTCAAGAAGGCCCTGCAGAGCCTATGGGACATAATATTATGATCTGCTATCCCAACATGAAAATTAGAAATAGCAGCCAACTGAACTCTGACTGTGGAAGAAGAGGAGCCTGCATGAAAAATCTCTGCTAAGAAGTCCAGAACTGCCTGAACAGGGGCAGTAAAAGGATCAATATTTTGGACCTTAGCCCAATAAGAGAAACGTTTCCATTTGCTCATGTAAATCCTCCTGGTAGAGGATTTTAGTGAAGCTACTATGATATCTCTAACTGGGTTAGAGATCAAAGGAAGCCTGGCTAGGGAAGGAAGTGGAGCAACCATGCTGTGAGGTTGAGAGAAGGGATTGACCGGTGCAGCTGACCGGATTGGTGAATCAGTAGATCTGGCACTGGGTCCAGATGCCACGGCTGCACCAAAAGGTGATGATGGAGGAACGGGAACCAAACTTGTCGAGGCCAGTAAGGGGCAATGAGAATCAATTTGGCTCTCAAAACGGTAGCTTTCTGGATCACCTGAGGGATCAGAGGAAATGGGGAAGGCATAAAGAAGTCCCTGGGGCCAATCCTGGGTCAGAGCGTCTCTGGGGATGGCCTGATAGAGGGAAGAGGCTGAAGAAGTCTGGACATTTGCTGTTTTGGGGAGTAGCAAAAGATCGCAACATGGGCGACCCCATTCCAGAAAAATCTCTTCCGCTATGGATTGCTTGAGAGACCACTCGTGAGGCATGAGAATAGCTCTGCTCAATCTGTCCGCTATAATGTTGGTTTTCCCAGGGATATGCGTTGCTACCAGAAACCGATGAGAGGAGATCGCCCATTGCCATAGTCTGAGCGCTTCGACACAAGGGGTAGGACTTGGTTCCGCCCTGTTTGTTGATATACCAAACTACAGACATGTTGTCTGTGTGGACTGCAATTGTCCCTACGGGAAGAAAGTCGTTGAGGGCTTGCAACGTTAAAAGCACTGCTCTCATCTCCAGGACATTTATGTGCAGATGGTACTCGAACGGTTGCCACGTCCCATGAACCATCCTGCCCTGATAATGACCCCCCCACCCGATCAGGGAGGCATCCGTGGTGACAGTGGCTATCGGGGACGGAGGTACAAAGCATCTGCCTTGGTGAACCTGAGACGATGTGATCCACCAAGCAAGATGTTCTTTGCATGTTTGTGTCACCAGAATCTGGTGACGCATTGGGAGCTGCTGGTATGACCACTGTGTGAACAGCATCCACTGAAGGAGGCATGTAGAATCGAGCCAGGGAAGAAGAGTGATGGCCGCAGCCATGAGACCTAATACCTTTAGAACCATTCTGGCCTGTACTTTCTTGCTGGCCAGAATGATCCTGACATGAGTCTGAATGTCTGAAACTCTTTGTTCTGTAAGGGTAGCTGACATCCTAACAGTGTTTAAGTTTGCCTATGAAGGTAATAGACTGGCAGGGCGATAAGGATGACTTTTCAAGTTGACTGAGATGCCCAAATGAGAACAAAGGTCTATTGTGTAATCCCTGGCTTGTATAAGCTGATGCCTGGTGGTGGCTGACAGGAGCCAGTCGTCGAGATACGGAAACACCTGGAATCCTTGACGTCTCAGGTGAGCCGTGACCACTGCCATGCATTTGGTGAACACTCTGGGGGCTGTAGTGAGACCAAAGGGCAGGGCTCTGAACTGGAAATGACTGGACCCCAGCCGAAAGCGGAGAAATCTCCTGGAGCGTCTGTGAATTTTGATGTGATAGTACGCATCCTGAAGATCTATTGAGCACATCCAGTTGTCCTTCTGTAAGAAGGGCAGAATTGACTGAAGAGTGACCATTCGGAATCTTGTCTTCCTGACAGACTTGTTGAGTCTGCTGAGATCCAATATTGGTCTCCAGTCTCCCGTCTTTTGGGGACCAAAAGAACCTTGAGTAGATTCCGGCTCTGAATGGTCTACTGTAACTGGCTGAATGGCTCTTTTTTGCAGTAGTTTTGCGATTTCTAACTCTGCAATGTCCCTTAGACCGGGTGGTACATCTGGAAGGGAACTTGAGGGGAAGGGACTTTCCTCGAAAGGAATTATGTAACCCTTGGATATGATCGACTGTACCCATCTGTCTTGAGTGAGGGAATGCCAGGCTTCTGGGTACAGTGATAGTCTTCCCCCGACTGCCTCCAAGGAGGGACAGCCGGGCAACACCTCAGGGATGCTGAAAAGGCTTCTCAGGAAGAGACTCCCTGTTGCCCTGGTTCTTCGGACCCCCTCTGCCTCTAGAGCGGCGTCTGTTGTTGTTACCCCCTCTGCCTCTAGGGGTAAACTGACCACGTGAATCCGGGGTGACTCCTTGGGATTTACGGAACCACATCTTCCCACCCTTCTGTCCTTTGGGATAAGGCCTAGAAGGGGTGGAAACCGGACTCCAACAGCAGAAAGAGTCTTGCCGTCCTGCTCACACCTGGTCAAGGTCTCCTTCACCTGAGGGCCAAACAAAGCTGACCCATCAAAGGGAGAATTTGTGAAGGACGCCTTAAAGGGATCCGCAAAATCACATAGCCGCATCCAGGCTTGGCGTCTAAGAGCCACACCTGTGCCTGCGGCTCTACTCGCTCCATCCGCAGCATAAGATATTAGTCGCATGGAGGAGTTAGCAATGGAATTGAGGGTTCCTAGCTGCGAAGCAATCTTTTCTTGGGCCCCTGCAGCTGTAGGATCCTGAACTACTTCTCCCAGCTCCTTGAGGATATCTCTCTGGAGTCTGGTGAAGTGACAAAGATAATTCAGCGAACGCATAGCAAAGGTCGCTGAGGAAAACATCCGCTTGCCGTACCTATCCATGATCCTAGAGTCCTTATTAGGAGGATGGACGGGCACGGAAGGATCTGCAAGTTCCTTTTTGGTGGCCGCAGCCACCACCATGGCATCAGCAGGGACACCTTTGGTAAGGAATTGTTTGTCACTAGGGGCAGTGATAAATTTAGAAGGCCTCCTAGGGACTGGCTCTACAGAGTCAGGAGCTGTCCACGCCTTTCGTGCAATAACCTGCATAAGGGGGTCGAAAGGCGGAGACACCCAGGAGGTGGAGGGCCGAGACCCAAACGCCTCTAGGTATACTGACTCATCCTCAGAGGGATTGTTGGTGGGCCAGTTTCCCCTCTGTTTCAGAAGTTCTAGGATGTCTGAGAAGGAGACATCCTCAGAGGGGATCTAGGGGATCCCTCTGACTCAGCAAAGGCAGTATGCGAAGTGACAGACTCGGGCGAGTCTACATGCTCCCTGTTACAAGTCCTCTTCCTAGGAGGATCTCCAAACATCAGGAGAGTCCTCGAAGAGGGGAAATTCCCAATGGGGAAACCTGAGGCGGAGGATCTCTGGGTCCTGTAGCAAGAGAAGTGGCAGAGATGTCAACAGGTACAATAGAGGGAGGAGCTACGGAAGAGACTGCTGACTGATACCAGTGGCCAGTACACTCTTCATCACCTCGAATGCTCCCTCCCAGGCAGGTCCGAGAGAACCCGCTCCAAGAGCTAGGAACCCAGGGCCACCGAAAGGAAGTCTCCGAGGCAGATGTCGGAGCCGAGCTGACCAAGGCCGAGGCTCCAAGGGGAAGAGCGGGCTCGGCCAAGGGTCCGATGCCACTCACCCCCTCGGAGGAGACCATGGAAGCCCGACCACCGAATCCCTCTAAGGAAGAGGAGATAAGAGTAGGGGCTGAAGGAACAGAAGGAGGTATCGGTCCTCCAGCCGTAGCAGTAACCCTGCCCGAAGACTCCAACTCCAAACTCTGGGGTAGAGTCGAAGGAGGAACAGTAACGGGGTGTGGACCTACAGTCGTCTGCTGAGACGGACTGTGTAGCATTTGAGCTAGTACCTGTGACTTGAGCAATCTACTGACCACTCTCTCTAGGTCATGATCTGACAACCTGGATGACCTTGAAGATCGGCTCCGATGGCTCCGCTCCGAAAGAAGAGGCGAAGCCGGAGCCGAAAGTATCGGCTCCAAGGAAGGAGACCTCGACCTCTTCCTGGAATGGGCCATCGGAGCCGATACTACTGATCCTGTCGGCACCGATTTCTCGGAGCCGGCAGAACGTCGGTATCGGCTCCAGCCGAGCCGATACAGCTACCAAGGTAACGGTGTCGGAGCCGATCGAGCCGACACCGATGCCTGTGCCACATGGGTGTCGGAGCCGATCGAGCCGACACCACAGAGGTCAGCAGATTCGGCACCGATAGCCATCGGCGCCGAAAGCTTTGTGGATTCAGAATCGGCTCCAGCCGAGCCGATCTCGACTCTATACGAGTCGGAGCCGAGGCCGCAGGCTTAGAAACAGAAGCCTGGGCCTTGGCAGTTTTGTTGATTTTTGTGGGGCCGACTTAGCCGGAGAGCCCTCCGGCTTAAGAAGACCCCTGAGAATCAACTTATTGCGTCTCTCCTGCAGGACTCTCTGGCTGAAGGAGTGACAAATAGCACAGGAGTCCTGCAGGTGAAGAGGGCCCAAACAGTACAGGCAAGAAGTGTGACCGTCTGTCAGAGACATCTTCTGACAGCACGAGTCACACTTCTTAAAACCTGAAACCCTCTCCTTCGACATGGTGCCTAAACACAACAGACACACACACCAGTCAAATTAAATTAAATTAATACCAAGAGGTATTTAGTAAAAAAACACCAACACACACACCCTAACAGGGGGGGGATGGGATAGGGAAAATTGACTGACTAAAAATTAAAAGAGACAGGGGTTTCTGTCAGAAAAGGCTAAATTAAAGATTAAACTATCAAAAAATTAGTTTAAACTCAAAAAAGGGGCTTAATATCACAAAAGTGAACAACTTACCAGGAGCTGGTAAAGAGAAGACCTCCCAAGCGAAGCGGCAAATGAGATCTGGGTACTTCCTGCCTTGCATCATGGGATATGGGGCTGCCTCGAGCTGGTAAAAGGAGTTCTCGAGCTAAAGCAAGTGCCGAGTCGGAGCCGAGGGATCGGCTCCGAACCCATCAAGCAAGAATGAAGGCGAGATTGACAACTTAACATACAGCCGTTCTGTGTAAGTAAAATCGAAACTGTCTATGTACATCCAGGCAATAAAGTCTATACTCTCCTTTGTTTTGATACTTAGGAAAGAAGACAGGCAATCTGATGGATTGGTTGATGCTGGTTTCGGAAGCCACTTTAGGCAGAAAGGAGGGATTAGTCCTGTGGGAAACTCTGCCTTTATGAAAAATGATGTATGGAGGCTTACTACAAAGAGCTTGATAAGCTCCGATATCCTTCTAGCTGAGGTAATAGCAATCAGGAAGGCAGTTTTCCAAGATACATACTTTAAATCGACCGAAGCTGCAGGCTCAAAAGGGGGACCAGTCAGAGCCTGGAGAACTAGGGTTAAATCCCATGGAGGAACTGCAACCTTAACAGGGGGCCTCAAAAGAAAGGTACCTTTCAGGAAGGTCTTGCAGATCTTAGAGGAAGCTAGGGGGCCAAAATTGTTTCCAATGTGAAAGTGGGAAATAGCTGCCAATTGAACTTTAACAGTTGAAGAACTAGCCCCCTGATGAAAAATATGGGATAGAAAGTTGAGGACTGCTGGAATAGGAGCCGTAAAAGGATACAAATTCCTATGCTCCGCCCAGATAGAAAAACTCTTCCATTTACTCTTGTAGACTTTCCTGGTAGAAGGCTTATGAGCAGCCACCAGGATAGCCTTAACTGAGGATGAGATACCGGGAGTCCTAGCCATTAAGGGAACTGGATCAACCAAGCCGAGAGCTTGAGGTTGTCCAGGTCGGGGGTCTTCAATCCCAAGGGGTGGGAAATCAGATCCGGAAGGGGATCTAAGATCCAGGGAGGATGCACTAGATGAGACCGTAGGCATGGGAACCAGGTTTGACGAGGCCAGAATGGTGCTATCAGGATAACTCTGCTCCCCAACTGACGAGCTTTCTGCAAGAATTTTGTCATCAACGGAAGAGGAGGATAAGCATAAAGAAGACTGGATGGCCAAGCATGAACCAGAGCGTCTCTGGAGGTTTCCCCTGGTGGGGGAATCAGAGTGAAAAATTCGCTGCACTTTGCGTTCGAAGGCGACGTGAACAGATCGCAGCAAGGCTGACCCCATCTGAGGAAGATTTGCTTCGCTACTAAGGGGTTCAGAGACCACTCGTAAGGTGAGAGGATAGTTCGACTCAGCTTGTCTGCTAGAATGTTTGACCGACCCGGTATGTGCGTTGCTATGAGAAAGCAGTTGGTGGATATCGCCCATTCCCACACTCTCATGGCCTCTTGGCAAAGTGGGTAAGATCTGGTTCCCCCTTGCTTACCAGACCACTGACATGTTGTCTGTTTGAATTGCAATAGTCCCTAGAGGAAGAAGGGCATGGAGAGCCTGCAAGGCCAGAAGCACCGCCCTCATCTCCAGAACACTGATATGCAAAAGGGTCTCTGTGTGAGTCCACGTGCCTTGGACGGTTCTGCCCATGCTATGCCCCCCACCACCCAAGGCGAGACGCGTCCGTGGTCACTGTGACTTGGGGTGGGGATATGGAGAAGGGGCGCCCTTCCCGGAGGTGCCTGGAATGGAGCCACCAAAGTAGAGATTCCCTGCAAACCCTGCTGAGGGGAATAAGGGAAGATAAAGGATGTCATAGGATGGACCACAGGACCTGTAAAGTCCATTGGAGAATCCTCATATTCAAACGTGTGAGCGGTGACAGGTTGATGGCTGCTGCCATGGACCCCAGAGCCCTCAGGACTAATTGGAGGGGCCGAGGAATGTAGAAGAGCCAAAACGTGGAGGTTTAGGTTGCGGAGTCTGTCCATCGTCAGAAAAACTTTGGATTGAATTGTGTCTATCCTGGCCCCTATGAAATCCAAGCTCTGAGTAGGCTGAAGGGAGGATTTCTTGTGGTTGATCGTGATCCCTAGATGGCGGGAGAGATGTAGGAAATAGTCCCTTGCTGAACATAGTAGATGCCTGGTGAGGGCGGTTAGGAGCCAGTCATCCAGATAAGGAAAAACCTGTATTTCCTGAAGCCTCAGGTGGGCCGCTACAACTGCCATGACCTTGGTAAACACCCTGGGGGCTGTGGTGAGACCGAAGGCTAGGACCCTGAACTGATAATGGCTGGCTCCCAGCCAAAAGCGGAGAAACCTCCTGGATCACCTGTCCATTAGAACATGGTAGTACGCATCCTTGAGGTCTATGGAGCACATCCAGTCATTCTCCTGTAAAATTGGGAGAATGGATTGAATGGTGACCATCCGGATCTTTTCTTTGGCGACTGACAGGTTCAGTGTGGACAGGTCGAGAATTCGCCGTAAGTCCCCCGTCTTTTTTGGCACCAAAAAGTACCTGGAGTAAAAGCCTGATCCGGATTGACCGGGGGGGGGGGGGGGGCGTGCTGGATGGCTCTTTTTCTTAGTGGCTCTTTTATTTCGAAGGCTGCTACCTCCCTCTGATTGGGTGGGACATCGGGGAGGAGAACTTAGGAATGGAATTGAGTAACCTCTGGATATGATCCAGAGCACCCAGCGATCTTTCATAATGGACTCCCACTGCGCTAGATGCTCCGAGAAGCGCCCCCGACTGCCTCCAGAGAGGAGTAGTCGGGCAACCCCTCAGGGTTGCTGTGCGGGTCGATCGGAAAAGGGTTCCCTTGACCTGAAATTCTTCGGCCCCCCTCTGCCTCTGGGCCGGCATCCACCCTGCCCTCCTCTGCCTCTGAAGGACGAGAGGTCCGGAGCGAAACGGGATTGTTGGGATTTCCAGAACCACATCTTCTTCTGTCCTCTTTGGTTCCTGGAGAAGGACCTCTGAGGAGCCGAGAAATGAATCCCGGCGGCACACGTTTTCCAGTCCTTCTCGCTCTGGAGTAGCGTATCGACGGTTTTGCCGAAAAGCGTAGAACCATCAAAAGGGGCGTTCGTAAAGGACGCCTTGAAGGGTTCCGCAAAGTCGTAGAGACGGAGCCAGGCCTGTCGTCGTAAGACAATGCCTGCTCTGCTGGCTCTAGCCGCTCCCTCCGTGGCATGGGAGAGAAGCCACATAGAGGTGCTTGTGATAGACTTAAGAGTGGCCATTCGAGCCGAGAAGGTCCGTTTGTCCTCGGCCGACATGGACTCTGGGGGTGACCCAGCGTACTCTTTGATTAGGTCCCGCTGGAGCTGAATTACATGTGCCATATAGTTCAGTGACCTGACAGAGAAGGTCGCTGAAGCGAACATCCGCATTCCGAGGCAGTCCATTGTTCGAGACTCCTTGTCTGGGGGATGTACCAAGGAACTCTCCTGTGCCAATTCCTTCTTGGTGGCAGCCGCCACCACCATGGCATCTACCGGGGCACCCTTGCTCCAAACTGTCCTGTCTGTGGGGCGGCTGAAAATCCTGTCCGGTCTCTTGGGTATTGGCTCCACAGTGTCCGGCTCCTTCCATGCTCTGGTAGTTATGAGGTCCACCAGGGGATCGGCGGGAGGGGACACCCAAGAGGTAGATCAGCCTGTGTCGAACGCCTCCAGAAACACAGACTCATCCGAGGAAGGCTTTTGGGCTGACCACCCCCCCCTAATACGAAGCATTTCCATAATGTCTCCAAAGGAGACATCCTCGGGGGGTGACCTGGGGGAACCTTCCCCTTCCTCCAAGTCCGTGTCTTCTGTGAGGGACGCGAGTGAGTCCAAGTGCCTCCTCTTACACTTTCGTTTGTGAGAAACCTCCTCTGGGGGCGCTGTCAGAGGAGGCCTCACCAACAATGTCCTGTTCCTCTACAGGAGCCATCTGGGACATAGACGTAGGCTGTCCCTGGGGCCGGATGATGGAAGACAGGCCCGTCTGAGACGGAATGGCGGGAGGATCCATAGCAAGAACCTGGGGCCTTGAATCCCTCGAAAGGACCCTCTCCACGACGCTGAATGCCGAGGGTGAGCTGCTCTCCCTAGGATCAGAAAGCAGCCCCCTCAGATCCAGCGTGTGGATCGGGGCTGGAGATGACCCAATCGGATCCGAAAGAGCAGTGCGCTCAGATCTCAATGGAGCCGAAGGCACACTAACCCCTCCGGATCCGACGCTCAGCTCACGGCCCCGAGAGCTCGGATCCGAAAACGGACCCAACAAACTCGAAGGTGCAGTTGGTGCCGAAGTAGGAAACACTGTCGGCGCCGACACCACCCCGGCTCCGAAGCTACTCACATCCGACAGCTCCGAACCCCGATAGTGTGTCGGAGAAGGAGCAATGGGGGCGAAAAATGGGGTCGAGCTCCCCACCCGGAAGGGGGGGGGCAAGAGCACTCCCATCTGCAGCTGGGTCTAAAGAAATCGACCCATCATCCGGTCCATGTCCTCATTGGATAAACTTCTGGTTGACCTGGATGAGGCTGCCGAGGCTGGCAGGGAAGGCTGCCTAGATGACCTTGAAGGTGACCGGGTCTCCTCCTCCGGCTCCGGGAAGAAACGCGGAGAATGAAGCCGGGAGGGAGAAGACCCGGAGACCTTAAGGGGGGAGGCGAGCTGCTTAGACGGCAGGCCGAGGGGACTGAATCAGCCCGCCTCTTGTGGCTACGATGCCTGTCCCTATCACGCTCCTTGTAATTTTTCCTGGTGTCCCTTTCCTCCAGAGCCGAAGAGGGAGTTTGAATCCTGGCCAGGGGAGCGGGAATGGTCGGTGGAGCAGCCGCAGCTACAGAGGGGAAGGAGGATGAAGCCAAATCAGGGGGCAAAAGACCCACAAGGACTAGCTCGGTCCTCCTATCCCTCAAAGCCCTGGGGTTGAAGGCTGTACAGATAGTGCAGCCTGACGAAAGGTGGTCCACGCCCAGGCAAATAACGCACCGAGTGTGGCCATCCACTATGGACAGCTTATGGCCACACTCGGAGCATTTAGAAAAAATTGCTTTTGGGCCTTCAGACATTTTTAGAAAGGAACAGGCCCACACGCACACACCTTCACACTCAGACAGAAGGGGGGAGGGGAAAAAGAAAAAGTATCTAAACTACAGCTAACACGAAAAGTACCAAAAAGTTTTAAGGGAGGAAAAGGTACCACACACACCAAGTTTAGAGAGATTTTAAGGTAAAAAAAAGTTTGAATATCTATTTTAAACTCACAACCCAACACTAGGAGCTCGTTCTCAGATGCTTCAAGAAGCCGCGGCAAACGAGATCTGAGGACTAGAGGGAGGTAGCAGGGTATTATGGGTAGGGAAGGAGCTTGGAGCTCAGATCGTTTGCTAGGAAAGCTGCAGGCTCAGATCTCAATTGGATCCGATACCCACAGGTTGCTGATCAAATAAAGTTAACTACTTCAGATTTACAGTTACTCTGCAATGGGCCACTTTCTGAAGAAACTTAAATATTAACAGGGTTGAAGAATACACATACAGAAGACCCATGAGCCAAGACAGGGTGACTGTCCTTGAGGAGGAACTAAGGCATACTAACTGCTGCATTTAGTGTTATACTGAGAAAAGTTCACAACACAGAGTGCCCCAGCACCAAAAATCCAAGCAGCAACCCTCAGATTCACGGACTACTCACGAGGAAGAAGAATGTTCTTGGTCAAACTGCTCGCTAAGATGTTGGATATCCCTGGGTCATGCATTACTGTCAGAAATCACTGAGTCAAAATCACCCACTATCAGACCCTTATGGCCTCCTGACAAAGGGGGTAGGGCCAGGCTCTCCCTTATTTGTTCAGATACCGGACTACCGACATATTGTCTGGACAGATATCACACCCTTGGGGAGAGTGTCCTGAAAAGTCCACAACACGAGGAGGAGCACTTTCATCTCCAAATGTTGATGTGAAGGTTGGCATCGGCTGGAGACCAGGCCCGTGGATAGTCCTCTCTTCGAAATGACCCCCCCCCCCCAGAAAGGCATCCATTGTGACCATAGCCGGATGATGGGGAAAAACAAAATATTTCCCAGTGGCACTAAGGAAGACTCCAACTACCAACTGATTTGATTTCAACAAATCCGGGCCAGGAAGACTGGAAAATTTATCAGGTGTGTTAAGTACAACCACCGGACCACCAGAGTCCACTGTAATGCCATGAGAACCAAACAAATGGCAGCCTCCATGTGAGCTACGAGTCTGAGAAAAAGATATACTGGAGATTTTCTGCACATGACCTTGCCAGATCCTGAAGGTTCGATATTCTAAACTCTGGAAGCTTGGCAATCTGGCAAACTGTGTCCAAATGGCAACCTATAAATTCCTAGGGCTGAACTGGATGGAGACTTGACTTCTGGTAGCTAACTCTGATCCCTAAAGGACTGAAGTAAGGTGTCCCTGGGCCTGATTAGGGATGCTCTTGTGGGGACAGTTAGGCGCCAGTTGTCCAGGTTGGGAAAGACCTGGAACCCCTGCATCCCAAACAACTGGGTCAGCTCTTAGGGGTGTATTGCCAATGTGGTAGTTCCCTGGGGTAGATGATATCCCAAAGGATACAATAAAAAGAAGTTATGTTCTTACCATAACGTTCCAGCTATGTTGTCGATCTTCATTCATTCTTGACTGTTGGGTTTCGGTTCCGGCCCTCCGAACCAACTCATCCATTATATCAAGCTCATGCCAGCCAGAAACTCTCAAACCAAGGCTATCCATACTGCCTCTCTTCCATTTCCCTCAGATCGAGTTTGCCAACAGAAAGTAGAAAATGACGGAAGCCTTGTCTGAGCAACAACCTTACTAGGATCCCAGGACTAGTTCCAAACCTCCAGGAGTCTTAGGAGGCGGAAGGTGGGTGGGATGTCAAGAATGAATGAAGATAGGCAACACAGATGGAACATTATGGCTACTGATGTTGTCAATCTTCATTCATTCTTGACTGCTGGGACAGAGTCCCTAGCTACTTCAGACCTTGGAAGGCCCTAGGGAAGGATATTCCTGAGTGCCATAGAGCCAAAGGATGCTCTTCCCCTAAAGACCGTACTTAATTTGTAATGAGTGATAAAGGTAAGGGGAGTAGCCCAAGTCACGGCTGCACATATGTCAAACATAGAAGCTCTGAAATGAAAGGCTACTGAAGTGGAAACAGATCTGGTAGAATGTGCCCTAACATTTGTTGGTAAATATTTAGTTGATAAATAAATGATGCAATCTCTCAACCATTTTGATAGAGTAACTTTCGAAACTGGTTTGCTTAGTCTAGGGCCAGGAAAGGATAGGAATAATTGGTCTGATTTTCTAAAAGATTTTGTTCTATCCAAGTAAAAACATAATTGTCTGTGTACATCCAACAAATGTAAACAATATTCTCCCTTATTTGAGAAATTTGGAAAGAAAACTGGTAGATCAATGGACTGATTAATACAGAAATCTGACACTACTTTAGGCAAAAATGAGGGATTAGTTCCGTTCTGAGTGATACTCTTTGTGAAAAATGATATACAGGTATTTTACACACACAGCCTGTAATTCTGAGATTCTCCTGGCCGACATGATAGCTACCAGGAATAGGGGTTTCCAAGATAAAAATTTGATATCACAGGTGGCTGCTGGCTCGAAAGGCTGAAGGACCAAACTTTGTAAGACCAACGTTAAATTCTAAGGTGCATGGGGCTCTCTGAAAGGCAGTTTCAAATGTAAAGTGCCCTTGAGAAAGGTTTTACACAGACGGTGGGACATCAAGGAAAGGTCATCGAAACCATTATGAAAATTTGAAATGGCAGCTAAATGAACTCTTATAGTAGAAGTAGAGGCTCCCAATTGGAATAAGGTGGATACATATTCCAAGACTTTGTCGAGCAAGGCTGAAAAAGGATCAATACCCTTTTCATTAGACCGATGCGTAAATCTTTTCCATTTGCTAAGATAAAGTTTTCTAGTAGATGGTTTATTAGAAGCCACTGGGGAAAATAAGTTATTTCACCTGGCAATTACTGGAAGTGAAGATACCAAGCAGTCAGCTTGCAATTTTGTAGGCTGGGATGGACCAGGCCCTGCGGATGAGATAACAGGTTTGGGGTTGACTCCTAAATCCATGGACAGTAAATTAAGTGAGGCCAGAGAAAGGGAACCAGACTTGATGGGGCCAATAAGGTGCAATGCGAATCACGTTGCTTCTCATCCGTTGGGCTTTCTTTACAAATTGGGGAATTAGGGGATTGGTGGAAAGCCATAAAGAAGTCCCAGGGGCCAGTCTTGGAGAATAGCATCTCTCTGGGACTCCACCCGAGGGGGGGACCAGGGCAAAGTAGCTGCTGCATTTGTGGTTTGTGGGAGAGGCAAACAGATCACAGCAAGGCTGACCCCATCAACAAAAAATCTTTGCCACAACATCGGAATTGAGAGACCACTCATGAGGCAGGAGAATGCATCTGCTCAGTTCGTCTGCAATCACGTTGCAGTTCCTCGGAATGTGCTTTGCTATCAGAAAGCGGTTGGAAGCAATCACCCCTTGCCAAACTCTTAGGGCTTTCCGACAAACTGGGCAGGATCTGATTCTCCCGTTTGTTGATGTACCAGACTACTGACATGTTGTCCAACTGAACAGCAATTGTCCCTGAAGGGAGGGCAGATTGGAATGCTTGCAATGCTAACAGCACTGCTCATAGTTCTAGGATGTTGATAAGCAAACTGGCCTCTGTAGGGGACCAAGTGCCTTGGACTGTCTTTCCCTGAACCCCCCCCCCCTCCATCAGAGATGCAATCTGTGGTCACTACGGCCTTGGGCTGAGAGGGGGAAAAAGGGGCGGCTCCATAATTTGTCTTCTAGCTTCATTCACCAATATAAGTCCTACTTGCACTGGTTGGTTATTTGGATTGGGTGGGACATTGGATGAGTTAACAATGACCACTGTGACGCCAGAAGCCATTGAAGTAGCCTCATTTGGTATCTCGCCAGAGGAACTAAGGTGATTGCCGCTGCCATGGACCCAAGGAGCTGTAAGACCTGGCGAGCTGGAACTTTCTCTTGGGAGAGTATCACTTGTAGTTGCAACCTCAACTTCTCCAGTCTGTGAAGAGAGAGAGCAGCCATGCAGGATTTTGTGTATAGTCTTGCTCCAATTAATTCTATGTCCTGTGTAGGGGATAGCTTTGACTTTTCACTGTTGATCGAAATGCCTAACAACTCTGCAAGCCTAAGAACCGAGTCCGAGGTGGAAAGCAGCAGATGCTTGGTGGGAGTGGTAAGAAGACAGTCGTCTAAATATGGAAACACACGGAATCCCTGTAGCCTTAAGTGAGCTGCTACCATTGCCATGTATTTGTTGAACACCCTGGGGGCTGTGGTGAGACCAAAGGCCAGTGCTCGAAATTGGTAATGACTGGCTCCTAGCCGGAAGCAGAGGTATCTCCTAGAGCATTTGTCCATTTTTTTGTGGTAATACACATACTGAAGATCTATGGAGCATATCCAATTGTCTTTCTCCAGAAACAGGAGGACAGACTGAACCTTGACTATCCAGAATTTTGTTTGTTGAACAAACTTGTTCAGTACACTGAGATCTATGATTGGTCTCCAGTTCCCTGTCTCTTTTGGCACTAAAAAAACTCTTGAGTAAAATCCAGATCCTATTTGGTCTGGTGGGACTCTTTGGATGACTCTTTTTTTTGAAGCAGCTTTTTTATTTCGAGTGCTGCAATATCCCTCAGACTGGGTGGAGCATTGGGGATTCGTCTTTGTGGTCTGGGACAAAGATTGAAGGGGGATATGGTAACCTCTGGTAATTATTGTCTGCACCCAAGAATCTTATGTTATTCTGTGCTAGGCTGCGTGGTGCAAAGAGAATCTTCCCCGACTGCTTCCAGAGGTAAGTTATCGGGCCGCTGCACAGGAGAGCTGGTTGGGTTCCCTAGAGAAAGAATCCCTGGAACCCTGCTTATGCGGGCCCCATCTGCCAAGGGAGGGGCGTCTTCCAGAAGAGTTTCCCCCTCTGCCCTGGGAGGAATTCCCTCCACGTGTGTCCCAAAAAGGCCCTTGGGACTTCTTGAACCACATCTTTCCACTCCTCTGATTCCTGGAGTAAGGTCATTGAAGAGTGGAAAAACACACATCCAAGGCAGAAAGGGTCTTTCTGTCCTTCTCACACCTGGCTAATGTGTCTCTGACTTTTGGGCCAAAAAGCAACGAAGCACCACTGGGATTGTTGATAAAGGAAGATTTGAAGGGCTACACAAAGTCACACAAGCGCATCCAGGTGTAGCACCTAATGGCAATGCCTGTACGTACTGCCCTGGAAGTCCCTTCATGTCATCACCATGGCATCTACTGCTAGACCTTTTGACCAGTGAGGCTGACCCTCAGGCGCAGAAATAATTTTGTCTGGTCTCCGGGGAATTGGCTCTATAGTATCAGGACCTTACACGCATGCTGCACATGAGTTTGATCAGTTCATTGGCAGGTGTGGTCACTCAAGAAGTAGAAGGTCTGGCACGAAAAGTCTGCAAGAAAACATATTCCTCGGGGGATGGGTTTGCGGACTTCCAATCACCCCTCTGTTTTAAAATTTCCAGGATGTCTCCGAAGGAGACATCTTTAGGGGGTGACCGAGGGGACCCTTCCCCTTCACTGAAATCTGTATCCTCAGTGACCGATTCTACTGGAGAATCCAGGTGCTTCCTCTTGCACTTTCTCTTCTGGGGTGGCTCCTCAGGGAGAAGATCCGAGGAGGACTCTGAAGAGAAGGGACCATTCAACAGGGTGTCTTGCTGCTTGTGCCCGCTGCCCCAGTGTAGCAGATTGTGGCAGCTGCGAGCCAGAGGATACATAGATGTGACAATCTGATGAGGATGGTGCCAGCTGTGAGCCTGCTAAGGCCAGGGCTCTCGCCATAACCTGGAAGGCAGGTCTGCCCGAAGAGGGATGGGAACCCAGAACCAAGAAAGACAACCTTGAAACCGGAGTCACACCCCACTCTGATGAGCCCACCTCCAGGGTAGGAGCTGAAGAGGACTCAAAACTGCCAGGCACCAAGAACTGTGGATGGCGCCGTGAAAAAATTGGAGCTGATCCAGAGATCCCAGAGCCGGCAGCCAAGTCACTATCCTGTGGGTTGGCTCCAACAGGGCCGCAGACCACAGAATCGATTCTGGAACCAAGGTGAGATCCACCATCGGCACTAAAGAAGTTGGCACTGGGAACGTTGAAGTCAAGGGCTCCAAGACCTGCGGAGAGGTTGAAGGATGAAGATAAGTGGGAGTCCTAGGAGAGTAATCCTCAGCTCCGGGTGGGACAGAGGTCCTAGAGGGGGCAGAAAGGCTTCTGACCGCCAAGAGCTGATCCACTAATCTGACTACATCAAGCTTTGAAAGGCTCCTGGTGGAACAGATAGACATCCCCGAGGGCTATTCTGGTCTTTCAAGAAATGGACTTAACTGCTGACCCAGGAACGGGCCTGTAGATGGAGAGTACCTAGTTCTGGGTGTAATCTCGACCTTCGGCACAATGGTCAGTTGACCAGTAGTTTGCTTTGCAGGAGAAAGAGTACCCATAATTGTAGGGGAGACTATTGTTGGTGCCAAGAAGGTCACTGGTACTGATGAAATGGTCGGTACCTTATGGGTCCTGGTAATTTCAGAAGTTGTCAGCACAGTGGTGGACGTGACAAGTTTCAGTGCCAGAGCAGATGTTGGTGCAGATTTTGGTATCACAGGCCTCGGTTTCAAGGAAAGAGTCAGGACCTGGGTCTCAGTAGATTTGGCTTTATGAAGTTTTGGTGACATAGGAATGGAACGACTCCTTTAATTCGATTCCTTTTTGGGAGACTTGGATGTCTCCATCTCAGACAAAGCCTCACTAAAAGGGCATTTTAGCAGCCCCTTGAGGATAAGTTTATTACGTCTCTCTGGAAGAGTTCACACGGAGGTTAAATTTCCAAATGTGGCACCCCCAAACAGTAAACACATGAAAACCTTTGGGCATCTTTCTTCCACATTCCTCACATTGCTTGAACCTGTGGTTCCTTTCCCTTTTTCTGCCATCTTCCAAAAAACAACAAGAAGGGCATGCACAACACACACACACAAGAACTAATGGGAAATATATATGTATATATATTTTTTTTGAAGGCTGTACCAACAATGGTATTTAGAGAAATTACTCCAAAAAAAGTAAAGAAAAGAAAGAAGGGAAGTAGGGATACCAGTGATGGTATTTAAGAATTTACCAGAGGTAAAGGGATGGGAGGGCCTATACCAACGATGGTAAGAGAAACTACCGATAAGGTAAGTGGAGGAAAATACAAACACCACAAACACAGCAATAACAGTAATTACGAAGGAAAGGCAACAGTTAAGGAATTAAGGTATATATATATATATATATATATATATATATATATATATATAGAGAGAGAGAGAGAGATAACAAGAAAAAGTTTAGCACTTAGCTCTGAGCATGGCTGATGCGTCTGATTTTCTACACAGGAAACAAGATCTGAGGGGAAGACAGGCAGTACGAGTAGCCTTGGCTTGATAGTTTCTGGCTGGCGTGAGCTTGATATAACGGACGAGTCTGTTCTGAAGGTCGGAACCGAAACTCAACAGTCAAGAATGAATGAAGATTGACAACATCACGGCGCACTTTTTAGCATTTAGTTTCAGACCATGATTTTGACACCAGTTATTTATTTAAGACAAACCTACCTGCAGGATAGTTAAGTCATTTGGGGATTCAATGACTGCCCCTAACTTGCAGTCACCTTCAAACTTAGTCAGACAGAGCCCTTTGGTGTTGGCTTTTACTTCAGAAAAGTAGATGCCAAATAGGAGAGGTCCCAGCACAGAACCATGTGGGACTCCATTAGTGACTAGTCTCTTTGTGGAGGTATATTCCCCTATTTTGATTATCTGCAGCCTATCTTTTATCCAGTTGGCAATCCAGTGGGTGACAAATGGGTTTATTCCTAGTTTATTTAGCTTTTTTTTACTGACAGCTGTGTCAAAAGCTTTGGCCAGGTCGAGGTATGCAGTGTGTCCATTTTACCTTTATCCACTACTTTGGTGACCTTTCCAAAAAATTTACCAGGTCGAGTAAGCATGACTTGCCCTTGATGGAGTCAAACAGGGAGTTCTACAGTTTGGAGGTTCCCTATGTCTTAACTGATTAATTCCACAATAAATCTTTTCATAGCTTTGCATACGAGGCTGGACAGACTTATGAGTCTGTAATTGGCTAGGTCTACAGAAGGTTCTCCTTTAGGCAGGGGAATGACTGTAGCTGTTCTCCATTCACTTGGTACAAAAATTGTATGGAGGCTGAGATTAAACAGTGTTGTTAGGGGTATGGCTAAATTATACGTCATGTTATTTAAGTTGCATCCAGGGATATTGTTAGCATCCATTGATGCAGTATACTTAACTTTTGATAGCACATTAATCTTTATGTGCATTAGCTGTGTTTAAAGACCTTGTGTTTCTGAAATATAGTCAAACTATCCACTTATGCTGTGCTGACAAGGTCAGTAAAGTGGTCAAAACATGCATGCCCACAGCTAGTGGAGTTTCGCTTTATTTGCCTGAATGTAATCATAAAGACTTAAAAAGTAAAAAAAAGTCATGGACACTTAGAAGCCATGTAGCTGAAACACTTGATGTCCTTAATGGGTCATATGCATATATCCCATGTGCCTCCATTACAGAAGGTTTAAGGTATCACACAGTGAAAACTGTAGCTTGGCTGGGATTTTATTTTGGATTCAAGGATGAGGTCGTTAGGGGGTTGGAAAAATAGGTATGTGGAGTATATTGTGTTTTTTCCCCTCCTGTTCACTTCTGGTGAGTGTTTCTTTGACCTTGGGTCCAAAGAGAGAGTGGATCCATCAAAAGGGTCATTCATAAAGGATAGCTGTCTGCAAAGACAGAGAGACACATCCAGGTGTGTCAGCATATAGCCATGCCAGTGCCTGCAGATCTTGAAGTGCCATTTCCTGCATTCGATAACAAGCACATGGACACATTAGAAATGGACTACAGGGTAGACAGTTGTGAATCCAGTCTTCTGGACAATGGCAGGTAAGGTACCTAAGAGGAACTTGAAGAACTCCTTGGTCAAGTCTCTCTGGAATCATATCAGGTAAGCTAGATAATTGATTGTACATAAAGCAAACATCAGTGAGGTATAAGTCCACTTTCTGAACCTGCCCAAAGCACTGGATTCCTTGTTAGGGGGTTGGACAGTTGGGCTGTCTTCCAATAGCTTTGCCTCTGTGCTCCAGATTAGTAATGCATATTAACCCTATCCCGAAATTTGCCTTTGCCCCTAACCCTAATGTGCAGTTTACCTTAAAAAATCCCTTGTCATAACACTACCACTACACAAGACAGCTCGGACACTCACTATGTGTACACACAAGCCAGACACATACAGACACACACACACACACACACACACACACACACACACACACACACACACACACACACACACACACACACACACACACACACACACACACACACACACACACACACACATCTATCTATATATCTATATATATAACAGAAAAGGAAGGACACAAAGGGTAGGAAAGTATACCTATGACTGAACTAGTCAGAAAGGGAGACAGAACTATCACAAAGTTAGCAATAGTATGTAAGAAAAAGATATCTAAAGCTAGATATACTTTAATCCCAAAAAGGGACAGAATTTATCTGTGAAAAAAGAAACAGTACTGGTAAGCCCTGAGATCACATCTAAGCCTAACGAGTGGCAAATAAGATCTGGAGCACTGTAGGATGGGCTGGATTATGGCAGAGGGGAGGAGCCTGAGCCATGGATCCAGAAGTCTAAAAAGATGCTGATATCATATCCAATATATCCATGAGTTGAGGCATTTGGAAAAGACAACATCAGATTCAAATGTTAAGCAGTAACTGCATTCAATAAAGCAATTCCTGATGGGTCTGATCTGTAAAGACTGCATACAAACATAAAAGCTTGAGAAACTTTACACAGTTTATGTACTTTTTGGGGAGCAGCAGGTTGGATGTCAGGCAAGTTACAGGCTGTGACATAACCATTCTCCAAAGCAGAAATAAAAGAAAAAAACTGAGGTAAGTTATGGAAATTCCAGTTGTAATAAAAACAAAAGTTATGTGCTTACCATAAAGACCTGTGTTGTCTGTTTCTGTCCTTCCTCAACTGATGAGTTTCAGATCTGACTTCGGCCTCTTTTTCCAGACTTAGGATCAGTAGCTCAGGCACATAACATTACACATAATCCCTTACACCCTTACACATAATCCCATTCCTGTCCCTAAAGGTACCTCAGACCGAGTTTGTCCTTGAATCCTGCAAACCCTGTATATTAATTATAAATATTTACTGCATAAACAAGGTATCAGAAGACTGCATGGCGCAGCAAAAGAAAATCTGTATGGGAAGTGCAAGAGTGTTTAATGCTGTACCAATGGCAGTCCATACAGGTATACCAGAAACCAAAGAAAGAAAACTTTCCATGAGATGAAAGGGGAAGGAGGGAGGGAAGTTGAGGAAGGACAGAAACAGACAACACAAATCTATTCTTATGAAAAGTGTGGCGCCCCAGCACTGGCCCAGTAATCAAGGACCCTCAATCCTCACCACAGGCAACAGTGGGGGACATTACACACTGGGAGGATGACAAGTACACACACAGTAAAGTGTAATTTCCCTTAAGAGCACACAGACACCGCAGTCATTCTGGGGCGGGTCTCTCCCTCTTTCTGCAGATCCCCAATAAGATTCCCCACTGGCATAGCTATAGAGGTCAGTCTTTAGCCAGGGTTCCAAGCCAAGTCCTCCAACACTCTATCCAACCAGTGCTTCGTGTCCCTGCCCAAGTAGCTGACACACACACTCTTCGAGATTTGTTTTACACACACACACACACACACACACACACACACACACACACACACACACACACACACACACACACACAATCTGGGAAAGGCTGGCCCAAGTTTACTAACTATGCCCCCTTCTGCCCAGACTATAAGGAAGTTATCACTGTCACCAGAACCCCTTATCAGCTACTTTAAGGCCCTTAACAAAGGGTGTCCAATCTTACTGGGTAATGTTACTATTAATCCAAATGATATTCCGACCAAGAGCAAGGCTATTAGGAGTGGCCTGCACAGTGGCACCAAATAAATATGCAAGTATTCTCAAAGCTTAAATATGTCTCCCAAATATTAGCCACAAAGATAAGTTTACATATATTTAATAATAAATAATAAAAGAACAAAAAAATACTCAATAAATCATCACAGTAACTTCAGAGTTCAAAATCGCAACAAATATTTAATACAACACTGCAGGACAGTCACAAATAAATACAGAAATCATCTAAACTAATCTGTACTATATTCCTAACTATATCTACAAGAATTTACTGTACCCTAGTTAACTTACTTACATCAAGGTAGGACAGATGTGGTGAGTGGATGTTTCCAGCAGATGCTGGCAGGTCAAAAGACAAAATACAAAATGCCCAGCCACTCACTCAGAGAGTTATTAAATTAATATCAAATATTACTGTTGGGATACTTGCAGCATGACATCACTTTTTGTTACCTGACTTCAGTTCCCAGGCTCAACAACCATTGCTAGAAACTGCTAGCATAAAGTGAAAATACATAGCCTTCAGATGTTTGCAACTGCTGGAAGACATAAAACAATAAATCACTTACAATACAATGCAGAAGGCTCCCTAGTTTTAGACATCCTGTCTCCTTGCTGCATTGAAACTAACTTTTATGGTGCAGTTAAAAAAACAAACAAATTAATTTCAACTATTTCTCTTTAGGTTTTGCAAGTTAACCCTCTATGTTCTAGTTTCCACTGTTAAAACATGTACATTTTAATGGCTAGAAGAAAAAAAAAAAACGAGGAACTGGTTGGTTGTTCCATGGAAAGTTCGGAAGGGCTTGGTTCCCAAACCTATCTTTCAGTCAGTTCAGTTTGAGTTGACTGACAGTCTGGGCACATGGAAGGTGCCATGAAGCTTTGGAAGATGGCTGGCTGTTATATCCTTGGCAGCTAAGGTTACTACAGCAGCGATCCATATGAAGAATATTGCATATAACTTGTGGAAATGAAAGGTCAATTTATAATATTTTTAGTTGTGATCTGTAAATATTATAAATAAGAAGTTTTAAAATAAAATTCAACAACAATTAAGAGATTTAAGTGGAGGGAATATTTTGAATAGTAACTAAATATTTTCTATAACAATATGGGGCGGTACACAACGGATGAAATGTAAGATAGTGTTGTGACTGAACATATAAATAAAGTGGACAAGGGAACAAACTAATTTAAAAAATGGAATAATTCGAAGCATTATTGATGGCAATTTATACAATGACAGGGCATTAATAATCAAAAATGAGTATTCTGATTGATCAGCCCAACTAGCATGCCCATTGTAAATCCAGCATAAACCAATGGAAAAAAGTCTGGTTGCCTGGACTTTCTTCTATTGATATATGCTATGAAAATTCTACTTTTCTTTAATTTTTTTTTTTAAATAAACTTACAAAAAAACAGAGACTTCAAAAGAATGAGACAGACAGGACACAGAAAAATGCAAGGATAATCAGGTATGTTATGCAAAACTAGAGAAACATACCTGACTATCCTTATATTTTCTCTGTCCCTCCCCTCCTGTATGTTTGAAGTCTTCGGATTTAATTTTTTTTAATTAAAAACAAATCAAAAATGCAATGGAGATCTTCCTTTCTCTGTTGCTTCCTTTACACAGCACTGATGTACTGCGTAAGCGTGGGAAGTTAATTCCCATACGCATGCACAGTACATCAAGAGCCCCATGATACAGGGGAAAAACGCAGAAGAGCACCACGGTGCCATTATACAAGGACATTATTTAAGAAAAGTAAGTTAAATTTTTTCTTAAATAATGTCATTGCATGATAGCAATAAGCCATGGCTGGGTGTGGGTAATGTGGATTTAGCCACTGTTGGCTTTGTCTGGTCATGTGAGCTTCGCCCTCATGACCAAATCACACCAACTGTGGGTAAATCCAGAACTACCCACAACCAGCCGTGGGTTATTGCTACAATATAATGTAGTATATTCAAACGGTATTAGCACAGTACTTCCTATTAAGCCTTTTTTGGAATGAGTTACATATGAGAAGTGCAACAGTTTTATAATAGTATTTATGATACAATATATATTCTCCACGAGTTAATGAAATATGATAGAAAAGAAAAAGGGAAATGTTATGTGAATCAGTTATGTCTGCAAATTACTATTTATGATGTAATAATTGTCATTAATAAGCTAAAGATGTATGTGATAGAAAAAAAATGAAGAAACTGTCACATGATTTAATTAGCTTTATAGGGAGCTTTTATATAAGGCTAATGCCGGAGTACATCTGAATTTCAGAGAAGCCAATAATTTGAAGAGGTAAGGGTTCTGCACAGTCAAGAAGTTTATTAAAGTCATGGAATAAGTGTCTGTCATTTCTGAAGTCACAGGATTTTTGCTGAATTTAATTTACTAAAAAGTTATGTACTAACCATAATGTTCCAATTTTTTATTGTTTTTTATGCTGGAATAAATTGACTGTGGACTGTTAACTCACCCTGTCTTATTTGCACCAAATCAGACTGGCGAGAAGGTGTTTTGCTGTTCCTGTTTTTTTATCGCCTTTTCACATTGTTTGGAACTATTGGTTTTGGTTGTGGTGGTGTGTGCCTAATCTGTTTTTGGTGTTTGGACTGTGCTTTTGAGCTGAAGAATTCCTGCCTGCTATGGAAGGGGCACGAAGCGACATGCTTATCGATGGTTTGTCTACTGTTAGCAAGGACTCAGCACTGAATAATGGTAATTTAACTCAACTTATTATGGTCTTTACACAAAAGGTAACATCATTGCGGGAAACAGTGGTTAACTTAAAAGCAAATACCGCTTTACATTCAAGATCGGGTTCCCAGTTACAAGGAGTCATGTTTGGACAAAACATGTGATCGTTTACTTCCAGGATTATTGAATTCTTTTACTGTTTCACTGTCCCAGACAGAGGTGCCATGTGGGCAGGAAAGGGGAGCCTCTAAACAACTGAATGATAATCGAAACATTCAAGACTGGGTGAACATAGATAATTTTAGTTTTTCAGGTTCCTACTCGAATGTTACTGAAGGTACGTAACCTTCAATGCGACAATGCATTTTTGAAGGAATGTCTTAATAAAAAACATGTACCTAGAGGGCTTAGAGTGTTTAGATTCCCTAACGGGTTATCTAAAGATGACACTGAATGTCAGGACTTGTTTGAAATGTTTGACAGACATGGGTTTGAACCCATGGAGTTCATTATTAATGTTAACAACAAGAGAATTGATAAACTACTAACTGAAGTGGACAAACTTAATAATGTTATTGTTAACAATGTACATTTTGCTGACTATAATGCTTGGTATGAGGGCATTTTTGATAATATAAAAAAAAACAGATATTAATACTAAAAGGAAGAAAAATAAACTTTTTAGAGATGAGACTGAATAGAAGGATATTAAATGAAAAACAACAGGTCAACGACCTAAAACAATGCAAAAAAAGAAAAAAATCACCGAAACAATGGAGCCGATAGCGGTTTAATGCTCAATAATCCACAAATCCAATACTGACATCCACCAAAAGAATACGAACAACTAAGCGCTTTCGCCAAGGTTAACAAACCAAAGGCAACATCAGCGTTGTTCGCTTACAATGCATTCTCCTCTTTTAAACTATTCAACAATAATTAACCAATTAATCAATTAAAAACTTTTTTCATTTTTTTCATTTTTCAAAGACATAAAAGTAAAAAAGAAAATATAAGAAAACAAAACAGAAACATTTTCTTAAAAAATCAACAAACAATTGCTAAATACACAATCATTGAAAAAATTCTTAGTTCACTCAATTCCACTTTAAAAAAACATATCAAACATGTATACCATTTCATATTTTTTCTTAAAAATACATACATATATATATATATATATATATATATATATATATATATATATAAAATAATGAATATTCCCCATTCCTATTTATATTACATAACACTTTGATGTTTATTACCCTATTTTATTGTGTTTTATTTTTAAGAAAGGCTTGATGGAAATGTACTCATTCAACCTTGGAAAGCATGTGGCATCAGTACGTATTTTATTAATTGATTAATTGGTTAATTATTGTTGAATAGTTTAGTTGGTGGATGTCTTTTGGTGGATGTCAATATTGGATTTGTGGATTATTGAGCATTAAACCGCTATCGGCTCCATTGTTTCGGTGATTTTTTTTCTTTTTTTGCATTGCTTTAGGTCGGTGACCTGTTGTTTTTCATTTAATAGTTTTTAACACCGTTCCGTGTGGCCGTGGCTGTGCTCGTCCTGATCCTGTGAATTTCCTATTCAGTTTAGGAACTGGAGTTTTATATTGTGTAAAATATTTGTTTTGCACCATGTTTAGAGGAATGGAGGAATTACTGGTGCAATTGTTGGATTCTGTCAAAAATTTGACATCTTTGCTCTCTAAGGAGAAGGGGGCATCTAATTGTGACAATGAGCGGCTTTTTACTGATAGTCAAGCTGAACATTTTACTCTGCATTCTCCGGTGGAAAGTGCAAATAATAGGGTAACTGGTTCTTTAAAAGATCATGGTTCTGCAAGCCGAGAAGGAAGAGGGGCATGTAAAGATTTTAGTACCTGGTTTAGCGTTTCGGAAGTGGATTGGACACATAGTTCAGAGCGAAGGTCTAATTCAAACGCAGACATCAATACACCAACATGGAAAGAACAATTGGCGTCTTTTGAAAAGTATTGTTTTAAATTTCGTTCCTTGCAAATGGATAATATGTTTTTGCGTAAATCGATTGAATTAAAACATGTTCCTAAGGGCTTGTGCATATGGAAGCTCCCTATGGAGATAGAAAATGGAACAACAGCTCATCGTGAGTTAATTTCTTTATTTCATAGGACTGGCCTCGAAATGTTGGACATTATTGTTAGAAATAATGATAATAAAATAAAAGAGTTACAGTTGAAAATCAATGATTTAAACAAATGTATTATGGATGATGCTTTGTTTGAGCCATATAAAATGAATTATAATAAGGTTTTGAATGATCTAGAGAAATTTGTTAAGAAAGGTATCGAGACTAAACAACGTAAATTAGCTCGTGATACACATGAATATCTTAATAATGTAGCATACCCTCAGGGACAGTATGGTTATGAAAAAGACATTCTAAGGGGGGATAACGTTGTAGGGGGGAATATTGAAAATGAAAGTGGGGGGAATCAACAGGAAAATGGAGACAACGATGACAATAATTTTTTAGAAAATGTGCCCAAGAGATCGGAACGCTTAAAAAATCAGACAGGTCCACAGCATTCGAGGTGGACAGGGGGATGGAATCAGCAGGGGAGACAGCAACAGCAGATGAGGCCGTGGGGGAATGCCCAGGGCAAGAAATGGACATAATTTCAGGACATTTGGAACTGAGTGGTTTGAGTGAAGGTACATGGACCTTTCATGATACTTCAAACAATATACAGGAATTGAGATGTGAAATAACAGAGAATAAAAAGTTATGTACTCACCATAACGTTCCACCTGAGTACGTAACTTAATTTGTCTGCAACCTTTGGGTCTTGGGATCCGAGCCGGTAACTTATACATAGCTTTAAGATCCGAGCTCCTAGCTCCTCCCCTTACCCATAATCCCCTGCCAACCCTGACTGACCTCAGATCAAGTTTGCCCTATAAAAGCAGCTAAAGCTACATACGTCCCAAAGGGGACTAAGGACAAAGGACATACAGAGACTGATTGCTGCAGGCCAGGGGGAAGGAGGGGGGGAATGGTTGCAGACAAATTAAGCTACCTACTCAGATGGAACGTTATGGTGAGTACATAACTTCTTAAACTGAAGTAGGTACTTCATTTGTCAGCAACCTTTGGGACAGAGTCCCCAGCTACCTGAATCTTGGCCGGCCATCATGGAAGGATGTTCCGGAGCACTGCGGAGCCAAAGGATGCTCTCCCTCTGGAGATAATGTCCAGCTTATAATGGTTGATAAAGGTATGAGATGAGGCCCAAGTGGCCACAGAACAAATATCATCTAGAGAGACTCTAGACCTAAAGGCAGCAGAGGTAGATATAGAGCAAGTAGAGTGCATCTGGACTCCCTGAGGTGCGGGCCTTCCAGAGCTTTCATAGGCCAAAAGAATACACTGTGAGATCCAATGTGACAAAGTGGTCTTAGAGACAGATTTACCTAGGTTAAATATGGTAAAGGAGATGAACAACTGGTCGGATTGCCTATGACGAGCAGTCCTATGAATGTAGAAGCGCACCTGTCTGTGCACATCTAACGAATGAAGCTTGTATTCTCCTTTATTCTGATACTTAGGGAAGAAGACTGGCAGGTTAATGGACTGATTGATATTAGCCTCTGAAGCCACCTGAGGGAGAAAAGAGGGATTGGTCCTGAGGTACACTCTATCCTGGTGAAAGACTAAGTACGGGGGTTTTACACAAAGGGCTTGAAGCTCGGAAACTCTTTTCGCTGAAGTAACTGCGACCAGGAACGCCGTTTTCCAGGAGAGGTACTTAAGATCGACTGAAGCAGCAGGTTCAAAATGGGGAGCTGTCAAGGCCTGTAGAACTAAAGATAAATCCCAAGGGGGTAAAACTTCCTTGACAGAAGGTCTAAGCAGGAAGGTACCCTTGAGGAAGGTTTTGCACAACTTTGCTGTAATCAAAGGGCCTGACTCATGCCCTACATGGTAATGAGAAATAGCTGCTAGTTGAACCTTGACCGTAGAGCAGCTAGCCCCCTGATGAAACAATCTTGTAAGGAACTCCAGCACAGACGGCAATTGGGGGCTGTGAATGGGTTTAAGTTATGATGTCCCGCCCAGATGGAGAAGCGCTTCCACTTACTACGATAGACTTTCCTAGTGGAGGGTTTATGTGCTGCTACTAGGATGGCTTTAACTGGGGAAGAGATACTGGGAGTCCTGACTAGGAGTGGAAAGTACAGTTTTGTACCTACCATAAATGTAGATGTCCGATAGGTATGCATCTGCAGTCATCACATATGGGTTGTCCTGCCTCAGGCAGCCCTTCGGTCGGCCGGATTCCAAAGTCTGGGTCTGGCCTCGGCTGATGTTGCACTTTCCCCGACGTCAGAGCGTCTGGGGTATAAAAGCATCAGCCGACGCCATTTTCCTCAGTTTTTCTTGCCCCAGATGCCAGGTGCCCTCTAAGGAAGGCTAAAATTTGGAGAGATGCATTTTAAAAACAAATCCAAACATGCACAGTACTATAAAAACAAATACACCATAATAGATCTCCCCAGCTAGCTATAAGAGGGGTAAGTACCCATGAAATATACCACAGAGGGGAAGGAGGGAGGGTAAACCTGACTGCAGATGCATACCTATCAGACATCTACATTTATGGTAGGTACAAAACTGTACTATGTCCTTCAAGGATGCATCTGCAGTCATCACATATGGGTAGAATACCATAGCCAATCTGGGGGTGGTGGTACTAAGTAAAGGATGGTGTAGCTAAAATACCCTGCAGGACTGCCGTAGCAAAGCCTGCTCTGGATCTGGAGTATAAAGGTAAATTGTAATGCTTGGCAAATGTATGCACGGAGCTCCATGTAGCAGCTTCTAAAATGTCCTTGGTAGCCACCCCTCTTAGGAAGGCTGTGGAGGTGGCTGTGGCTCTCGTGGAATGAAATCTAATGTTAGCAGGCACAGTCTTTCCATGAAAGGAGTAACAAAAACGAATGCAATTTCCTATCCATTTTGAAATTGTCTGTTTGGAAATTGCTTTTCCTTGTGCCCCAGCAGCATATGCTACAAACAGCTGGTCAGTCTTTCTGTAACTTTTAGTTCTGTCCAAGTAGTAGCACAACTGTCTGTGTACGTCCAGGGTGTGCAGAAGTTTCTCCCCTTTATTTTGTGGTTGTGGGAAGAATGTAGGCAAGTGAATAGCTTGGTTCAAAGATACCCTGGATACCACCTTTGGCATAAATGTAGGATTGGTTCTCAATGAAACTGTCCTGATGAAAAATAAGAAATGGCTGTACTGCCATTAGAGCTTGTAACTCAGATACTCTTCTTGCTGAGGTTATGGCCAGAAGGAGGGCAGTTTTCCAAGACAGAAACTGTAGATCTGCAGATGCTGCTGGTTCAAAGGGAGGAAGTGTTAGTTTTTCCAACACGAAGTTAAGGTCCCAAGTAGGTAGAGGTGGTTTCCTTGGAGGATTGATGTTTTTAATTCCTCTTAGAAACTGTCTCAGGAGAGGATGAGAGAAGACAGGTGGATCAACATTGTATTCTGCTGAAATTGCTGAGGCATGTATCTTAATGGAAGAGTAAGACAGGCCGTTGTGGAACAATTCTGCCAAATATTCCAGTATATGTGCCATGTTCATCACTGTCGCATCTAGGCCCTTTGTTGTGTTCCAAGTGTGAAATCTTTTCCACTTTGCTGAATATGCCTTCCTTGTGGAAGGCCGCCAGCTTCCATAATAATATCCTTCACTCTCTGGGATAGCTTATCCTGAGGAGGAGTCAAGGTATTCTCCAGGCAGTTAGTTGCAAGGTTTTCAGGTTGGAATGCAGAGTCTTGAAATTGTGCTGTGTCAGTAGAAGTGGCCATAGGGGGAGAGGCCACGGTTTCGTCTGTGACATGCTCTTTAACAGTGGGTACCAGTGCTGTCTTGGCCAGTTTGGAGCTATCAGAATCACTCTGGGCTGCTCTGTTCTGATCTTCAGTAAGACCTTGGTAATTAATGGGAGAGGTGGAAAAGCATACACTGTTAGAGCTTTCCAGCTGAAAGAGAGAGCGTCCACTTTCCATGCTTGTGGGTGGTATGTCCTTGAGCAGAATTTCTTCAGCTGATGATTGTGGGGGGAGGCGAACAGATCTATTTCCGGCCTTCCTCATGATTGTGTTATGAGTAAGAAGATGTCTGGGTGCAGCATCCATTCGTGTGCATCCATGGTATTTCTGCTTAAGCTGTATGCCAGTATATTGTCTTTCCCTGGCACGAACTGGGACTGCAGCTGTATATTGAGTTTCAAGGAAAGTTCCCATAGATTCATTGCCAGTCTGCAAAGAGGGTAGGAATGGGTGCCTCCCTGCTTGTTTATGTACCACATAACTGTGGTGTTGTCTGTCCTTATGAGTAGGTGGCCTTAATGAAGAAAAAGTTTGAAGGCCTCGATTGCGTGTATCACTGCCAGCATTTCCTTTTGGTTTATGTGCATGCGTAGCTCTCTTTGTGACCATAGCCCTTGGATACATCTGCCCTCCATGTGTGCTCCCCAACCTTGGTCTGAAGCGTCCGTAGTGATGGTTTGGTTGGCTCTTGGCTTGCTGAAGGGCAACCCACTGTTCGACTGGCAGGCTTGAGCCCACCACAGAAATTCCTTTTGGAGGCATGGAATGAGTGGGATCAAAGTTTCTAAACTGTGACTGTGCTGAGTCCATAAACTCCTTAGGTACCATTGTAATTTTCTCATATGCAGCCTTGCTTGTGGAATCAGAAGAATGCAAGATGCCATGTAACCCAGGGCCTGCAGGATTTTCCTTGCAGTCAGCTGAGTTTGTCTTGTCAGATTCTTGAAGTAATCCGGTAGTTGTTTTTCTTTTTCTTCTGTGAGAAAGGCCATTTGGGTGGTTGTGTCTAGATCCGCACCCAGAAAAGTTATTCTTTGGGATGGAACAAGTCTTGATTTGTGGATGTTGACTGTATATCCCAAGGCCTGAAGTAGGTGGATGGCATAATCCAAGTCCTTTAACAAAATTTGCTTGCTGTCCGCTTGTATAAGGCAGTCGTCCAGATATGGGTAAATTTGAATCCCCTGAAGTCTGCAGTGTGCAATTACTGATGCCAGGCATTTCGTGAATACTCTGGGCGCAGTAGATAAGCCAAAGGGCAATGCTGAGAATTGATAATGCTCTGACCCTGCAAGAAATCTGAGGTGTCTTCTGCAACTTTGTCTGATAGGGACATGCAGGTATGCCTCCTTGAGGTCTAGAGTCACCAGCCAAGACCCCTTGCCCAGCATGGGAAGGAGTTGCTGTAGAGTCAGCATTTTGAATTTTGGCACAATGAGGTAAGTATTCAGTGCGGACAAGTCGAGAATAGGCCTCCATTGAGTTTCTTTTCTTGGAACAAGGAATAATCTGGAGTAAAATCCTTGGCCTTGTTCTGAAAGAGGTACCTTTTCTATAGCTTTCATTTGTATTAAGCTGGAAATTTGTTTCAAAGCCTCTGCCCTCTGATTTGGTGGCAGGTCTGGCATGCCTTTTCTTTTGGCAATGTGTGGAAATGGAACCTGTATCCTTTGTCTATTATTTGCAGTGTCCATGTGTCCCTTGTAATGCTGTGCCAATTTTTTGAAAACAAAGAAAGCTTTCCGCCCAAAGGTGCTTCTAATTGAGCCCTGGTCGGCGGAGTCAAAACAAAGTCATTGAGTCTGTCCTGGTGTAGCAGTTGTAGTTCCTGCACTACCTCTCTGGTTGGGAGGCTGCCACTGACGGCCTCTGTAGGAGCCTCTAGCTTGCCCTCTACCTCTGGCACGCCTATTCCTGCCTCTCTGAGATCTGTCTGAGTCCAGAAAGTACCAATTCTTAGTAGGCCAATTTCTGCTGAATCTCGGTGGTTGGACTTGCAGAAAGTCTTTGACTGTTTGCACAGATTTTGTCTTTTCTTCAAATTTCTTTAAGACCTCTTGAGCCGTGGAACCAAATAATTTTTGCTTTTCCATAGCAGCATCCAAAAGCTTAGCCTTAACATGGTCTGGCAGAGATTGTTCCTTCAGCCAGGCATGCCTACGTATGACTGCACCTGTCATAGCTGACCTACATGAAGCTTCCAATGCATCATAACCACACTGCAAGAAATGGTTACTAACCTGCTGGGAGTTATGTACCAGATCCTGAAGGGATTTGCGATCAAGGGGTTCAGAAGAAGACAGTTTCTTATGCAATTCATCTAACAAATACTCTTGGTACTGTATCATATGAAATTGACAATTTAATGCCCTCATGGAAAGAGTTGCAGAAGTATACACTTTTTTTACCCCATCTCTCTAAAGCTCTGGACTCCCTTTCAGAGGGTAGAGGATTTCTAGCAGTGGCAGCTGCAACCCCTTTTGGGACCTGGGAAACAGTTTCTGGATCAGCAGAGTGGGCCTTGTACAGATGTAGATGTGAGTCCGGGACCCTGTAGTACCTATCAGGTTTGGCAGGAGCCGGAGGGAGAGAGTCAGGGGTTGTACTAGCATCAGAGTACACATCATCAATGACATTCAAAACAGGAGGTATAGCTAAAGGCCTATGCTGAGGTAAATGTAAAAAGGTCCTTAATCTCTTTCTAGAATCAGAGAATTCCTGACCCTGCCATTGAAAATGTTCTCTCATAGAGTGTAATGTCTCTCCAAAGGAAAACTCTTCAGGAGGGGAGGCCGAGGGAATAGATTCTTCAGCATCAGAATCCTCGTAGGCCGAATAATGCTCCTCCTGGTGGTCTGACAAAGTAGAGCCATCAGAGGACTCATCTGAGGAGTGGGGGTCAGAGGACTCAACCCTGGGCCTTTTGTCTGGAGGTGGTTGCGAGCCCCTGTCCGGATGAGGTTGAGAACCTCTAATTAAGGAGATAAGGTCCTCTGCTAAGCTAAGAATCTGTGAGCCAGTAGAGGGTCTCTGAGAGGTAACCTTGGGAGGCAAAGCTTTAGAAAGTTTAGCAGCTTTAGCCCTAGAGAAAGCCTTAATGGACATGGATGCAGGAGGTCTGGCTGCACCACGTGCAGGAGTAGATTTGTCTAAAGGAATGGTGTCGGGAGGTTCCTGGAACCAATTTCAGTAGGTAATTCAATAACCGACTCGGCCGGGGCCTCCGGGGCCGAGGTAGTCAGTTGTGCAGTTTCGGTAATCGGAAGTACCAAGGACTCGGTTTCAGCCGAGACCGAGACACTCGCGGTAGGCCTGACCGTGGTTTCAGCCGAAACCGCGGCCCGAGTGTGTCGGTCCTTGTCCTTCCGTTTCTTAACTAAATGCGAAGTCGGAGTCTCCGACGGCATCTTGTAAGCAAAACTGGCCCCAAAGAATTCCTCTGCAAACTCCGACCGACGTCTAAGAGTTCGTCAGTTGAAGGAAGCACAGGCTGAACAGGCCGAGACGTCGTGGTCTGGGCCTAGGCAGGGGAGGCAGTAAGAGTGGAAATCCTTATGAGGTATTTGTTTCCTACAAGTTAAACAATTATTAAATTTATCTAACATCGGCTGAGGCAAGAAAGAGTCCCCAACGGGGTACTTAGCTTTTTCGAAGTCTTCGGTAGCTGAATCACAGGAGCTGGCCGACCGGCACTTGCGAACTGCTTCTGCTTCGGGCACCACGCGGCAAGAAAGACTGAGGAAAATGGCGTCGGCTGATGCTTTTATACCCCAGACGCTCTGACGTCGGGGAAAGTGCGACATCAGCCGAGGCCAGACCCAGACTTTGGAATCCGGCCGACCGAAGGGCTGCCTGAGGCAGGACAACCCATATGTGATGACTGCAGATGCATCCTTGAAGGACATCTGGAGCAACCAAGCCGTCAGCTTGAGGTTGTCCAGGTTCGGGATCGGGAGACCTAGGGAGTGAGATATTAGATCCGGAAGGGGATCCAGAATCCAGGGAGGATTTACAAGATGAGACCACAGGTAAGGGAACCAGGTTTGACGAGGCCAGAATGGGGCAATGAGGATCATTCTGCTTCCCAACCGACTGGCTTTCTGTATGAGTTTCAGCATCAGTGGTAGAGGAGGTAGGCATAAAGTAGACTGGGGGGGCCAAGCATGCACCAGAGCGTCTCTCGGGGATTCCCCGAAGGGGGGAATTAGAGCGAAGAAGCTGTTGCATTTCGTATTTGAGGGAGAGGCGAAGAGATCGCCCATACGGCAAAAATCCGTTTCGCTACCTGGGGATTGAGAGACCACTCGTACGAGGAAAGGATGGTGCGGCTGAGTCTGTCCGCCAGTATGTTGGACCGTCCCAGAATGTGCGTTGCAACAAGAAAGCAGTTGGTAGAGATCGCCCATTCCCACACTCTCATTGCCTCTCGACAGAGAGGATAGGACCTGGTCCCCCCCTGTTTGTTGATGTACCAGACCACTGACATGTTGTCCGTCTGTATCGCAATAGTTCCTACAGGAAGAAGGTTCTGCAGTGCTTGCAGTGCCAACAGCACCGCCCTCATCTCCAGGACATTGATATGCAAAGAGGTCTCTGTGTCGTTCCACGTGCCTTGGACCGTCTTGCCTGAGCAATGCCCCCCCCACCCGAGGCGAGAGGCGTCCGTGGTCACCGTGGTCAGAGGAGGGGGCGTGGAGAAGGGACGTCCCGCATAGAGGTCCGGAGATTGGAGCCACCATAAGAGAGCCCCCCTGCACTCCTTGCTGATGGAAATAGGGTGGTTTAGGGAGTAATATTGAAAAGACCATTGGACTTGAAGGGTCCATTGCAGAACCCTCATATTCAGGCGAGCCAATGACAAAAGAGTGACTGCCGCCGCCATGGAGCCTAGAGCCCTCAGGACCAATTCCGCCGGTGGAGCTTTTGACTGGAGGATGGCCCGCACATGAAGCCTCAGGTTTTGAAGTCGTTCCGTCGTCAGGAATGCTAGAAGGATTCTTGTATCCAACTTGGCCCCTATAAATTCTATCACCTGAGTCGGAGCAAGGGAGGATTTGTCCATATTGATCGTGATGCCCAGCTGGGGAGCAAGCCTGAGGAAATAGTCCCTGGCTGAGCAGAGTAGATGCCTTGTCGGGGCGGTCAGGAGCCAGTCATCCAGGTACGGAAAGACCTGCATTCCCTGAAGTCTCAAGTGGGCCGCTATCACTGCTAATACTTTGGTAAATACCCTGGGGGCTGTGGTGAGACCAAAGGGAAGGACCCTGAACTGGTAGTGACTGTCTCCCAGCCGGAAGCGGAGGAACCTCCTGGATCGTCTGTCCATCAGGATGTGGTAGTATGCATCCTTGAGGTCTATTGAGCACATCCAGTCGTTCTCCCACAAAAGGGGGAGGATGGATTGAAGAGTGACCATCCGGAATTTCTCTTTGGTTACTGACAGGTTCAAACAGGAGAGGTCGAGAATGGGCCTTAGGTCCCCCGTCTTTTTTGGCAGCAGAAAGAACCTGGAGTAAAAACCCAATCCAAACTGGTCTGGGGGGACGGGTTGGATGGCTCTTTTTTCTAGTAGCTGCTGGATCTCTGCAGCTGCCACCTCCCTCTGATCAAGTGGTACATCGGGGAGGTTTCTTACTTTGGGGACATGGAACAGGGGAATTTGGTAACCTCTGGATATGATACGAAGCACCCAGCGATCTGATGTGATGGACTCCCAAGCTGCCAGGTGCCTCGAGAAACGCCCCCCGACTGCCTCCAGAATGGAGCAGTCGGGCAAACCCTAAGGGTTGCTGTGGGGGTCGATCAGAGAAGGTTTCTCTGGACCCAAAATTCTTCGGGCCCCCTCTGCCTCTAGGGCGGCGTCCTCCCTGTCCTCCTCTGCCACGGAAGGACTGGTTGTCCGGAGCAGGCTGGGAATGTTGCGATTTCCGGAACCACATCTTTTTCTGTCTCTTTTGGTTCTTGGAGAAGGACCTCTGGGGAGCAGAAAAGCAGACTTCGATGGCAGATGTCTTCCCGTCTTTTTCGCTCTGGACTAAAGTCTCGCGAACGGTCTTGCCAAATAAGGCAGAACCATCAAAAGGGGCATTCGCAAATGACGCCTTGAAGGGTTCCGCGAAGTCACAATGATGGAGCCAGGCCTGCCGTCTCATGACTAGGCCTGCTCCGCTGGCTCTAGCGGCTCCCTCTGTGGCATGGGACAAAAGCCGCATAGAGGTATTCGATATAGATCTTAGAGTGGCCATGCGAGTGGAGTACAATTGTTTGTCCTCCACCGACACGGACTCCGGGGAGGAAGCAGCGTACTGTTTGATACGGTCTCGCTGCATCCTAATAATGTGTGCCATATAGTTCAGGGACCTTACTGAGAAGGTGGGGGGGGGCGAAGCGGAGGCCTTGGCCCACCACTTGTGGTGCTTCTCCCTCCTTTTCTCCCTCCTGGCCTCCCTCTCCTCCGGCACCGTAGTGGGAGTTTGGGTCCCGGCCGGGGGGAGGGGGTCAGGAGTGGCAGCCACCGAGGACTGGCGTGGTGCCACGGGAGTACCGGAGGCCGAAGCCGAATCCGGGGGCAAAAGTCCCGCCATAATCAGCTTCGACCTACGGTCTTTCAGTGCCCCGGGGTTGAACGCCGCGCAGATAGTACACCCAGAGGAGAGGTGTTCAACCTCAAGGCACCGATCACAGCAAGTGTGGCCATCCGCCGATGAAAGCTTATGGCCACACTCGGTGCATTTGGAAAAAATAGGCTTTGGGGCCTCCGACATGACACTATAAAAAAAAAAATTAAACTCACTCACACAATGCCCCAAACACACAGCGACTCACACACACACACACTACGCACCAGCGAAGGAAGGGGAGGAATTACACTAAAATTAAACTAGAGAAGGACTAAAAAAAGGGAACAACCTAAACACACTCAAACATTTTTAACTGTATCTCTGTTAGATTTTACAGAAAAAACAAGGCACTTATCTGACCCAACTAGGAGCTCAAGAATCTACTAGCTTTCTCTAAGAGCAGCAAACTAGATCTGAGGTCAGTCAGGGTTGGCAGGGGATTATGGGTAAGGGGAGGAGCTAGGAGCTCGGATCTTAAAGCTATGTATAAGTTGCCAGCTCGGATCCGAGATCGGATCCAAGACGCAAAGGTTGCTGACAAATGAAGTACCTACTTCAGATAGAAGGTTTCAGTATTTTTAATTATACTGAACTGGATATAAGGAAAGTTATTTCAGTCTTCTTAAGAAAGGTATGTCCTTCGTTCCAACAAATAAATTCAAGTTGGCAAAAACGCTTTTGAATTTAAAGTTATTTTCAAGGCAGTTAAACCTCAAGATGTTTTTTAAAAGTAAGGAAGAAATTATTGAAAGGCATGAATGTATACGTTCTAGTACATTCATTTCCCCTCCTAATCCAGAAATTCAATTGTTTGAGACATATTGTGAAAAAGAAATTAGAAATTTAGTTAAACAAAGATGTTCAATCTGTTCAAATCTTACTGTTCAAGAAAATTAAATTTTGTGTTGTTTAGCAAGGGATAGACAGCTTCGCATTATGACACCAGACAAGGGGGGAGGGGTGGTGATAATGCGATATACTGATTACAATACGTAGATGGAAAAAGTTCTAAATGATGAAAGTACGTATCAAAGAGTCTCTAGAAATTAGATTAATAAGGCCTATAGATGGCTAGATATTATTTTGGAACATGAAGTACTGGAATGGAGAATAAGTTTAAAGGAAAAAGAATTTTTAACGGTCCCCCTTCTGATTACTCCAAAAATTTTTGGAATACCGAAAACTAATAAATCAGTTGTTAATCCCCCTTTCAGACCCATAGTGTCGGCAAGAGGCTCTAAAACAGAGCCTCTTTGCGGCGTGGGTAGATAAGAAGGTGGGTAAACTTGTTGAGGGGGTGCCACATATCATTCGTGATTCATGGCACTGTCTCCAACGTTTATCTGAATTTCGGAACTCATTCAATGATTCCATTAGTTTTTTGACTATCGATGTTGTAAATCTGTTCTCAGTTATTCCTCATACAACTGGAATTGAGATGTTTTGAAACAGCATCCATAATCTGTCAGATATGGATGAAGGGAAAGTGGAGATAGTGGTTGAACTTATGGAGATAGTTCTCAAGAATAATTTCATGATGTTTGAAGGTGAACTATTCCATCAGGTTTCGGGAGTAGCAATGGGGGCCAAATGTGCCCCCATTTTTGCAAACCTTGTATTGTTTGACTGGGAGAACAGATTTGTTTTAACTTCAGAATTCGCCTCACATATAGTTTGTTATAACAGATTCCTGGATGACATTCTAATTCTTTGGAAGGGAGATCTTGATGAGGTGAATGAGTTTATTGATTTTTTGAATGGGACAACTGAATTTCTGAAGTTTACATACAATTGGGATAACAAAACTATCAATTATTTGGATATTAAATTCAGTGTGGAAAGTGGCATCTTAGAAAGTTCTATCTATAGAAAAGAATCCTATTCAAATAGTTTGTTGTATTTTACTAGTCACCATCCATTGTTCCAAAAACGTAGTGTTGTGATGGGACAGATGGTGAGAGTTTCTAGGTTGACGAGTGAGGAAACTAGATTTAAGGAAGAAATGTATACTCTTATAGGAATGTTTTTGGAAAGAGTGTATCCCCTCAAACTATTAATAAAATTGAAGAAGGAAGTAGAGAAGAAAAGAATGTCTAGTTTCAAACCTATATTGTCATTAGAGAACAATTTCCAAGGGGAGAAAAAGAACAATTCTCACACAACAGGTATTGTTTTACAATTTAGTGAAAGAACACCGGCGATAATTAACATCATCAACAGTGGCTGGGACATGATCTTTGGTGGAAATATAACTTCTGTGTTAGGTATAAAACCCCAAATAATTCATAGTAGGGGAAATAATATTAAAATATAATTGAGAGACATCATGATAGTTATACCAGTGTTTCATTTGTGTCCAAGTGTGAGAATTGTAGGTATTGTAGGTATATAAACAATGGGCCCTATGTTGACATTAGTGGTTTTGGAGTATCAGTGAATTGTCCTGGCAGATGTAATTGTAATTCCAGGAGAGTGGTCTATGTGGCCACTTGTCTTTCCTGTCCGGGTTTTTACATAGGAAAGACTACTCGTCGACTTAGGGACAGGATTAGTGAACATTTAAGAGCAATTAAAAACAAGGACCTTCATAATGCTTTGTATTTACATTCTATGCAGTGTATGAATTTTAAAAAATTTCTATTTTTTATTATTGATAAAATATCTGACAATGGATGGGGGGGTGATTGGGAATCTATCCTGGAAGCACATGAGTCTATGTGGCAAATACGTACTGATGCCACATGCTTTCCAGGGTTGAATGAGTACATTTTCATCAAGCCTTTCTTAAAAATAAAACACAACAAAATAGGGTAATAAACATCAAAGTATTACATAATATAAATAGGAATGGGGAATATTCATTATTTTATATATATATATTTTTAAAAATAAATATGAAATGGTATACATGTTTGATATGTTTTTTTAAAGTGGAATTGAGTGAACTAAGAATGTTTTCAATGATTGTGTATTTAGCAATTGTTTGTTGATTTTTTAAGAAAATGTTTCTGTTTTGTTTTCTTATATTTTCTTTTTTACTTTTATGTCTTTGAAAAATGAAAAAAAAAATGAAAAAAAGTTTTTAATTGATTAATTGGTTATTGTTGAATAGTTTAAAAGAGGAGAATGCATTGTAAGCGAACAACTCTGATGATGCCTTTGGTTTGTTAACCTTGGCGAAAGCGCTTAGTTGTTCGTATTCTTTTGGTGGATGTCTTTTGGTGGATGTCAATGTTGGATTTGTGGATTATTGAGCATTAAACCACTATCGGCTCCATTGTTTCGGTGATTTTTTTCTTTTTTTTTTGAATATAAGGATAGGTTGGCCTACCCCTTTCCCAAATCCTATTTAATGAACACATACAATACACAGGGTCCACGAGAGAGAGGGAGGAATTATGGCAATGTAGGGAACCAAATGGATAATGGTTATCCTGAGAATGAAGATGAAGTGTATGATCAGGAGTTCCCACCCTTGAGAAGATCTGAAAGGCTTTTAAATAAGGGTAACGGTTTTAACAATAATAATCAGAATTTTTTAGGAAGACAGGGTCAGGGGAGAGGCCAAACACCTAGAGGACAAGGGTGGTAAAGGGGGAGTTACAACCATTGAATTATAATGTGACTGAGGGTATAACTGTAGATTACGAAGGGAGGCTTTTAAGCCTTGGGGGGGTTTAATATTTTTAACTATTCTGATGAGGTTATTACACATGAGCACTATGCACTGTTGAATAAAGGGATGAAGTTCATCCCTGCTAGAAAAGAACATGTATCCCATACACTTTTGGAACTTAAAAATTATACAAGGAAGTTAAAGTTTATTTTTAAGAACAATAGTGCTATTGGTAAGAGTGAAGGTGCTATGTTACCTCAGAAGTTTAAAAAGAAAAGTTGTTTCAACCCCCCACTACACTCAGCCATAGCATCTTTTGAAGAGGTTTGCACACAGGAAATTTTTAATTTACATAATATAAGTAAAAGGGAACAGTTTAACCTATCTGTGAACGAAAGTAAAATTTTAGAAAACATTAGGGGCAATAATAGTATTAGAGTAATGAAGCCCGATAAGGGTGGGGGTATTGTTATTGTTAACAAGATGGATTATAACTGTCACATTTTGGCTATGTTATATGATGAGGAGAAATTTGTTGTGGTTTCCAAAAATGAAATTAACATAGCACAGAGAAAAATAGGGTTAATGTTGGAGGACAGTTTGTTCCAGGGTGGCATTAATGAAGCTATACATAATTTTCTGGTTAATAAGCATCCATTAATACCCCTTGTTTTTGGTATTCCGAAGACACATAAGGATATTTTGGAACACCCCCCCCCCTTACAGGCTTATTATCTCTTCTCTGTATAGTATGACATATTCTTTGGGTATTTTTGTGGATAGGTTGATGAGAGAATCCATAGCTCCAATAGATTATATCCTTAAGTATTTGTGGGATTGATTTCCTCTCAAGGTTTAAGAAGGAATTATATGATGACAATTGTTCTTTTACTACAATTGACGTATGTGACCTCTTCACTTCTATACCCCATGGGATTGGTTTGGATTTATTTTATGATGCCCTGAGAGAGAAAACATGATTGAACAGCACATTATTGAATTTTGTTATGTTGTGTATGGACACAACTCTAAAAAATAATCTCTTCTGTTTTGAAGGGGAATATTTTAAACAAAATCAAGGGATTGCCATGGGTTCCAGTTGCGTCCCTCTGTTTGCTAACTTGGTTATTTATAGCTGGGAAAAGAAGAATGTGTTTTGTACTGAATTACAACACAAATGGTCCATGTGCTTGGGGTTTTTGGACGATATTTTTATTTTATGGAAGGATGATGAATATGGCAAACAGTTTTGTGATTACATGAATGAAATTTGTGATCATTTTAAATTTACTTCCACGCATAACAATGTGGAAATTAATTACTTGGATGTGACTATAAATAAAGATATTATGTTAAAATAATTTTCTTCCACTATATACAGGAAACCTACATTTTCTAATGACTACATAGAATTTAGTAGTAGTCACCCCTATTTTATGAAGAAAAGTATTCTCAAAGGCTAGTTTATTAGAATGGCCAGAATGTATTCATCCTTCAATAGTGCTATTAGGGAGATGGATGTGTTGTGCCATTTTTTAAGGATAGAGGTTACCCGGATAAATTGGTTATGAAAATGTACAATTTTGTGAAGGAGAATTTAGGTACACCCCTTTATTAGGGAACTCCATGGTTGCCCATAGGTGGAAAACTACCCTTGATGAATTTGAGAACAGTATGGTCCTAACTTATGTTAATTATAGTAAAAATGTTAAGGACATACCGTGTAAGAACTGAATTTTGTTTAGGACTAACAAAGAACTTCAGTCGACTATGGGGAATAATCCCAGTTTTGGGTTTAAAACTAACGCAAACTTAAAATTTTTGTTTGAACAACCTAGTATGGTAAGAAGTGTTTTTGACAAAGGCACCACTTGTTGGGACACTGTAATTATTGTAAATATATTTTTAAAGAACCAATTCTGTATATTGGTGAATTTGGGATAAAAGTGAGGATGATAATTGGTAATTGTGGCACAAAGGGTTATGTCTATTTGGCAGTATGTCAAGACTGTTCTAACTTCTATATATAGGGAAAACAGAAAGAACCATTCGTAGAAGAATATATGAACATATGTATGGCATTAGACAAAAGAACACTAACAATGCCCTGTTTAGACACTTAGATAGCAGTGGGGGTTGTTCAATGTTTTTGTTTGGGATTCTAGAAATAGTAGTGATGAATTCTGGGGGGGGGGGGGGTGATTGGGATAATGCACTTAAGAGGGTAGAAATGAAATGGAAAATAAGGTTAAATGCTACCCACACCCCTGGTATTAATGAACACATTTCTATTATCCCCTTTTTAAAGTATAGAGCCATAATGTTATAAAACATCATTTTAAATATTTTTTTTATTTATTAACAAATGTTTTATAGTTGTTGTAAATGTACCATTTCTGTGTTTTAAATCATTAATTAATATGTACACAGCCAGTATTTTTATTGGTTGTTTCAATATATTTAAATGGAGTGTTTTAATTGTGTCATTGGTTCTGATGAAGTCCAGGGTTTCCTAGAAGAAAGCGCTTGACCAATTTTTTATTGTTTTTTATGCTGGAATAAATTGACTGTGGACTGTTGACTCAGCCTGTCTTATTTGCACCAAATCAGATTGACGAGAAGGTGTTTTGCTGTTCCTAGTTTTATAATAGTATTTATGATGCAATATATATTCTCCACGAGTTAATGAAATATGATAGAAAAGAAAAAAGGAAATGTTGTGTGAATCAGTTATGTCTGCAAAGTGCTATTTATGATGTAATAATTGTCATTAATAAGCTAAAGATGTATGTGACAGAAAAAAACTGAAGAAACTGTCACATGATTTAATTAGCTTGATAGGGAGCTTTTATACAAGGCTAATGCCGGAGTAGGTCTGAATTTCAGAGAAGGCAATAATTTGAAGAGGTAAGGGTTCTGCACAGTCAAGAAGTTTATTAAAGTAATGGAATAAGTGTCTGTCATTTCTGAAGTCACAGGATTTTTGCTGAATTTCATTTACTAAAAAGTTATGTACTAACCATAATGTTCCATCTGTCTTGTCCATTTTCATTCTTCATCAACTGATGGGTTTGGATTTTAGACGGAGATCCAACTCAGCCTCTTCTTCCAGATCACTGGATCCTAGAATTCTCGAGCTCCTCCCTTTACCCATAATGCCCCACCAACCTAACGTACCTCAGATCGAATTTGCAGACCCTGGATGTAAAATGACAACCAATAACAGAAAAAGGCATTGGCAGAAAAGAAAAAAGAAAGAAAGCTGGAGCTCAAACAAGGAACACAGGTTCCTGCACAACTCTTAGATCTTTCCAGATGCACCAAAGGAGGGGGTAGGAGAGGGTAAGAATGAAAATGGACAACACAAATGGAATGTTATGGTGAGTGCATAGAGTAATAACTTTTTAATCTGATGTTGTCATTTTCATTCATTCCTCAACTGATGGGACACAGTCCCCAGCTACTACAACCTTGGGGGACCTTTAAGGAAGGATATTCCGGAGCACTGCTAGCCAAATGCATCTCTGTTCTGAGAGATCAAATCCAACTTGTAATGGGCAATGAAAGTGTGTGGATTAGTCCAAGTTACAGCTGCACAAATACCATCTAATGGTAATTTAGACCAAAAAGCTGAAGAAACTGCCATAAATCTCATGGAATGGGCCCTGGGAGGTTTTGATAAAGATAAACCTAATTTACCATAGACAAAGGTTATACAATCAGTCAACCATATGACCAATGTAACTTTAGATACTGGATTGTCTAATCTAGTAGGAGCAAAGGAAACAAATAACTAGTCAAATTTCCTAAAGTCTTTGGTTATCTGAAGGTAGAAGCAAAGTTGCCTATGCACATCCAACAGATGTAACATATTCTCTTTTGTTAAGAACAATTTGGAAAGAAAACTGGGAGATTAATGACCTGGTTAATATTTGACTTGGAAGCTACCTTAGGTAGAAATGAGGGATTAGTCAGTAAGGACACCCTGTCTTTATGAAAAATCAGATAAGGAGGTTTTGAAGACAGAGCTTGGAGTTCAGATACTCCTCTAGCTGATGTAATAGCCACCAGAAAAATGGTTTTCCAGGATAGAATTTTAGATCAGCTTTGGCTGAAGGTTCAAAGGGAGATTGAGTTAAGACCTGAAGAAGCATTATATTTAAATCACAAGGTGGAGTAGAATCTTTTAATGGGGGTCCAAGCCAAAAAGTTTCCTTGAGAAAAGCCTTGCAAAATTTAGAAGAAGCTAATGTAGAGTTACTTTCACCCATGTGGAAATTAGAAATGGTAAGCCAGCTGAACTCTAACAGTGGAAAAATTAGCACCTTCATTAAAAACTGAAGCTAAAGAATCAAAGGATCTCTGGTACAGGCATTGAAAAAGGGTCCAGGTCTTTGCTAAGCACCCAGAAGACAAATCTTTTCACTTATTCTTGCAAGTCTTTCAAGTACAAGTCTTATAGGAAGATAGCAAAATATGACAGACCGGGGAAGAGAGCCTGGGCTGTCTCACAATTAGCGGAACCGGAGAAACCATGCAGTCAGTTTGAGGCCTGTTAAGTCTGGATGAGTCATGCCTTTTGGGTAAGCAGAAGGTCTGGAGTTGGCTCCAGAATCCATGGTGGATGTAGAAGATGAGGCCAGAGGAACGGGAACCAAATGTGACAAGGCCAAAATGGAGCCATGAGGAAAACTGTGCTCTTCAACTGAACTGCCTTTTGAAGAAATTTGGGAAATAGTGGTAAGGGTGGAAAAGCATACAGGGGTCCAGAGGGCCAATTGTGAACTACAGCATCTCTCGTTGACTCCCCCAATGGAGAGATCAGGGCAAAGAATCTGATGCACTTGTTGTTGGGGGGACAGGTAAACAGATCACAGCATGGCTGGCCTAACCGATGGACATTGACAGACCACTAATGAGGCAACTGAATGGACCTGCTTAGTTTGTCTGCAATCACATTGGATTTCTCCAGGTGTGTATTGGTATTAGAAAGTGAGTGGAAGAGATCACCAATTTCCAAACTCTCACAGCTTCTCGACAAAGCAGGTAAGACCTGGTTCTCCCTTGCTTGCTGATTTACCAGACTACTGACATATTGTCCATTTGAAATGCAATAGTCCCAAAAGGGAGAGTGTCTTGAAAGGCCTGCAATGTTAGGACAGCTCTCATCACCAGAACACTGACATGCATCTTGGCTTTTTTGGGGGACCACGTGCCTTGGACTGTCCTTCCCAAGTAGTGCCTCCTCCACAAGCTGGGGAACATCTGTGGTCACAGTGGCCTTGGGAAGGGAAGAACAAAAGGATGGCCTTCATGTAGCTAGTCTGAATGAATCCACCATAGAAGACATCTTTTGCACACTTGCATGATCCCGATTAGCATGGATAATGGGTGCTGGAGAATGGACCATTGAATTGACAGAGTCCACTGAAGAATCCTCATATGGAACAAGGGTGGTAGCTGGTGCCATGGAACCCAAAGCCTGTGGGATCAGATGGTCTGGAAGAGATGAATTTTGGATCACTTTCTTTACTTTGGACTGCAGAATGTTTATACGAGTAGAGGGAAGAGAGGCTGTCTGACTGTGTTCAACTGTGCCAATATGAACTCCAGACTCTGTGTTGGGGTGAGTTGAAATTTGCTGTAATTGACTGTTATTCCCAGATGAGAACACAACTAGAGCAAGTAATCCCTTGCCTGTATTAGTTGATGCCTGGTTGGGGCCGTTAGGAGTCAGTCATCTAGGTACAGAAACATCTGGGATCCCAGCAGTCTAAAGTGAGCTGCTACCATTGCCATGCATGTGGTGAACACCCGGGGGGCTGTGGTGAGACCAAAGGGCAGTGATCTAAACTGATAATGACTGACTCCCAGCTGGAAGCATAGGTATTTCCTGGAATGACTGTTCATGTTGATGGGATAGCACGCATCCTGAAACTCTATCGAGCACATCCAATCGTCCTTCTACAGCAGAGGCAAAATGGACTGAACCATGACCATCTGAAACTTTGCATACTGAACAAACTGATTTAACTTGACAAGATCCAAAATTGGTCTCAAGCCCCCGATCTTAAGAAGAATCTTGAGTAAGTTCTGGACCCTCTCTGGTTTGGGGGGACCTCTTAGAGGACTCTTTTTTTTCTTGCAGCTTTTTTATTTCTAGAGAAGCTGCTTCTCTCGGACTGGATAGAACATCAGGGATTTTCTTCAGAACTGTGGAAGGGGCTAGAGAAAATGGTATGGTATAACCTCTGTATATAATCCTCTGCACCCAAATATCTTTTGTGATAGCTAGCCAAACTCTCTGGTGCAGGGATAAATGACCCCCTACTTTCTCCAGAGAGGGACAGTTGGGTCTCCTTCTAGAAGCACTGATAGGGCCTATCTCAGAAAGAATCTCTAGATCCCTGGTTCTGCGGACCACCTCTGCTGCAAGGCTGACATCTTCCATTCCAGATCTCCCTTTGCTCCTGGGGAACTATCTCAATGTGAATCCTGGAAAGGATCTGGAAATTCCTAATCCACACCTTTCTACCACCTCGTTGGTTCCTAGAGTAGGATTTTTCAGGTGCAGAAAAATGTACACCCATGGTACATAGGGTCCTTCCCTCTTATTCACACCTAGCGAGTGTGTCGTTAACCTTGGGGCCAAAAACAGAAGATCTGTCAAAGGGTGCATTGATGAAAGAAAACTTAAATTGTTCCGCAAAATCACATGGGCACATCCAGGCATTTCTCCTGATAGCTATGCCTGAACCTGCCACCTGTGAGGTACCTTCTGCAGCATGGCGATCAACCTCATGGACGCATCTGAGATAGCTAGAAGGGTGGCCAGCTGCAAGAAGATTCTGTTCCTATCCTCAGAGGACATGGATCCAGAAAGAGATTTTGTAAGCTACTTGATCAAATCCCTTTGCAGTCTTGTAAAATGTGCCATGTAATTCAGTGACCTAAGAGCAAAGGTCGCTCAAGCATAAATGCACTTTCCAAATCTGTCCAATGCCCTAGACTCCCTATTAGGGGGATGGACAAAGGAACTCGGCTCTGCCACTTCCTTTAGCAATAACCATGGCATCAGCAGGAACCCCCTTGCTCCAGTGCACACGGTCTGGGGGGAAGGGGGCGGGAGTAAGAATCTTATCTGGCCTCTTAGGTATTGGCTCAACAAACTAAGTCAACGAGCTCATCGGCCCAGGGGTGTTACAAAGAAGTAGATGGGCCAAACCTGAAAGCCTCCAGGACCACCAATTCCTTTTGGGAGGGAGTTTCAGAAGACCAACCACCTCTTTGTTTCAAGAGCTCCAGAATGTCTCCAAAGGAAAAGTTGTCAGGTGGTGAGCTGGAGGACCCATCCCCTCATGAAAATCAGCGTCCTGTCTTCCTGGTGGGAATGTAAGTGCCTCCTTCCACATGTCCTCTTGTGAGGAACTTCCTTAGTGGGGTGTTTTATTGGAGTATCTGAAGACATAACAATGTCTTGATGGGCTGACTGGAGGCTTGCCTGGATTGGCTGTCCCAGTGGAAGACATGATCAAGACTTAGGACACAGAACAGTATGACATAGAGTTGTCTGATCCGATGGGGGCAGGGATGTCTGTTCTCTAGGCATAGAGAAAAACCCTCTCCAGAACCTCGAAAGCAAAACATTTAGGTGAAACAGAAATTGATGGCTCCTGCAACCACATCAGCACTCCATCCAAGGAGGAAGTCAGACCTGAGCTATCCAGTGCCGAGGCTCCAAAAGCATCCGAATAAACTCCAATCCCACAGTACTGGCACCAATGCTTCTATTCAGAGAGTCCTCCAGTTCAGAAACACTCGGTGCCTGCCGGCTGAGGGGCGCCATTTGAGTTGAAGAACAAACATTCTTCAGATCAGAAGAAGACCCCCCCCCCCGGATCTTAGATCTGATGGCTCCGAAACACAAAGACAGATCAGAGAAGGAGATACCAAAGGGGAAGTGGACAGTAGTTGGCTCTCATGCCCAGAAGGGGTCAGAGCCTGGAGAACCCCCATCTGTACCTGTGTTCTGAGAAACTTTCTCGTCATCCTGCCCACATCTGCTTCTGAAAGGCTTCAGGAGGGCTGAAGAGAGGACTAGAATGCCTTCAAGGCAACTCCTCTAGGAATAGAGAGGGGAGCTTGGATGGAACAGGATCAGATGGGAGCAGAGGGGTACGGATCTGTGGTGATCTTGAACTTTGAGCTGTCGGATCAAAGACCAGCGGATCCAACATTTTTAGGATCTTGGCAGGGACTCCATTGAAGGTGCTGAAGTCATAGATGATCAGAAGTTCTTTTCCTTGTCCTTAGTTTGAGAATCAACTTATGCCTTTTCTGACTTTACAGAAGGAGTTTGAGCCCCAGCCACCAAGGAGGAAGATGTAAAGGGCAAGAAACCCCGGCAGAATTAACTTATTTTTGCTGTCAATCAAAGCCCTAGAATTAAAACCAGAACAAATATCATAGTCTACATCAAGGTGGACCGGGCCCAAACAACTGACACATTCCTTGTAGGTATCAGAATTTGGGATCTTATGCCCACAGGAAATACACTTTTTAAACCCAGAGGATTACTTTGACATCTTATAAGCGCTACCAACAAAAGGCAGATACAATAAGTTCTTAACTACAAAGCCAAGAAGCAACACAATTACGCTTAGCTATATCAACAGACAACAAATTACTGTTTTTTTATATATAAAGGGAAAGATAAAGGGGTAGAAAAGAGAAACTACCAGCAATGGTAGATAAAGAACTGGAGTACAAAAGAACACTAGCAATGGTAATTAAAAAAGTACCAAAAATGGTAACTTAGCAGTAAAAAGGGTAGGAAAGAATGCTAAATAAATTAAATTGCGAGAGGGAGGAAGAAGAAAGGCAAAACACCAAAATTTCAGTAACTCACAAATACCAGTTAGAAGGAAAAACTCTGAAGATTACACCAAAATCCCTCAAGAGCTAGGAATCTGTGTCTGATACCTAATGGTGGCAAATGAGATCTAAGGTACATTAGGTTAGTGAGGAATTATGGATAAAGGGAGGAGCTCTACAGTTCTAGGATCCAATGATCTGGAAGAAGTGCCAGGTCGAATCCGAGTCTCAGATCCAAACCCATCAGTTGAGGAATGAATGAAAATGATAACATCAGATAAGATGCTACTTTGGGGCAGGGCAAGTACAGAGTGAAAAGATGGTAGGTTCTAGAAGAGTAACAGAAATTAAGCTTCCGAGCAGAAGAATACAAAAAGGGAGATATGGGAGAATTAGAAAGGATAATGGAAGTGGAGTGGAGGAAGGGTAGCGAGTATTAGGGGAATATGAAGAAGTGAGGGCTGGAGATGAAATGGGAGAGTGGAGGGTGAGTTACCTTCATGGGCAGAGGATATGTAACCAGTGGCTACTATTGTGCAGCTGAATGCTGGAAATAATCAATAGTCTACAGCAGGAAATGCTGGAATAGGCAGTCTTGAATCCTAACTGCCTAAGAAACCTAGCTTGAGAGGGAGGGTTATTGGTTAGGATATTCAGGGAATGTGATGGTTGGAGAAGGGGAGCAGTGAATGGGGTTTGCTACATTGTATGCTCCAGGCTGCAACAACTTACACAGAGAAGAATCTGGTAATGTAGACAATTAAGAAAATAAGGCCAATGATAGTTAAGTTGAAGAAAGTAAAGTTATATGAAGGGTGTTTGCACTGACTCAATATGAAGAATCTATAAACAGTTTGGGTAATAAATCAAAGATAAGAAGTAAGAGAGGAGTGGTGATACTAGTTAAAATAGGATAGTACTTAAAGTGTTATGCAGTCAGGTAGGTGAAATGGAACCTTGTGAGGTGTACATATACTGAAAGGGATGTGGCACTAAGAATACACTGACCAGTCAAACAATCTGATGTATCTTTCGAGAATTGTTTTGTACAACTACAGAGGGTAAGGACAGAGGATGACAACGTGGTGATAGGGGAGATATTTTAACAAGATCTGAAGCAAGGTGTGGAAGTGCATTTAAGAGAAAGAAGAAACACGAGGAGTATTGGAAGGAGAAGATAGATTAAAGACCATGTGGACAGGCAGAATAATGTATAAAGGAGTCCGGTACAGATGAAGGATGACAAGGAGTAGCATGTTAGAGGAAGAAATAAAGAAACTGAAGGGGAGTGGACAGAGTAAATTGGAATGGAGGATGGAAACAGTATAGGTGTTAAAATGTTAGAAGCCATTAGTGTAGCACAGTGGAAGTATAAGCAGAAAAGAGAAAATTAGTGCAATTGGCTGGAGTGTAGATTTGTGGGAGATTGTTGGCATGGAAGCACTTGAACAGAGTCTGGAAATGGTGCGACTGACTGCTGCGTTTGAAAGAAACTACATTTTCTTTGTCTTATCTATATTAAGCATTGTGACAAGTCTTGAATTCAATAATTCTGTCTTAGTATTTCAAAGTTTTAAAGTCTTACTTATTCATCTGCCTATATGCAGGTAGTCTGTCCTGGCAGTTTGTTACGCTGTTTATTACACCAGCATTGTAAAAGTATTTGTTGCATGCTGCTACATTAACTATATTTTCATTATCTATATTAAGCATTGTGACAAGTCTTGAATTCAGTCATTCTATCTTAGTATTTCAAAGTTTTAAAGTCTTATTTATTCATCTGCCTATATGCAGGTGATCTGTCCTGACAGTTTGTTACACTGTTTATTACACCAGCATTGTAAAGTTATTTGTTGCATGCTGCTACATTAACTATACTTTCATTACATGCTGTTTGTATGTAAAGTTTTCAGCTGTGAGAGTCTTGCTTTTGTTTGAGTTTGGCCGTTTTGTAGCATTTACTCTGTTTGGTGTTGTGAAACATGACTGATCATTAGAATAACTTTGCTGCTAACTTTGGGCAATCTGTGAAAATTCACTGAAGGATATATGGCAGTTTTTCTAGCTCTAGTTACTGAAAGATGTCCTGTCACTGTTAAACCTCTTGATTTTTTATGCCACTACAAGAAGACATTATATGTTCTTAATAATCTTATCAGCTTTGCTTTTCTGGACCCTTTGCTTCATAATCAGAATCTGTGTTCCAGTCTAACAGTTTGCTAAGCCTGGCTGTCATGGTAGTTTGATGTGCTTTTGAACATAATATTTAAGGTAGGCACCCGCGGTGGTGGTGCTACCTCACAGTAAGACGCTTTCCGGTTCGATTCTCAGCTAGAGCGTCTTCTGTGTGGAGACATGCGTGAATGGGCGTACCTTCGTTGAAGGTTGTGCGTCAGGTCTGGCAAGCCGGTAGGTAAAAATCAACTGCCAATCATTAGCGGACCGGAGTTCCGCTGTGGCGACCCCTAACTGGGAAAAGCCGAAAGACACAATCCCAGTAGAACTTTTTTCAGGGTTTGTATGTGTGCATTATGTAACTCTATTGAGTGAACTTTATGGGAACTGTTTGCATTATAGGAAACTAAAATTAATGTCTTTCGGCTTTTCCCGGTTAGGGGTTGCCACAGCGGAACACCGGTCTGCTAATGATTGGCAGTGGATTTTTACTGTGCCGAGGTGCCAGCCCGATGCCCAACCTTCAAAGAAGGCACACCCGTTCACGCACGCACCTACCTGCATATCTTTAAATGTCACTCAACCACGGGGAGGACATGCAGACTCCACACAGAAGATGTTCCAGCCGAGAATCAAACCAGAGAACCTCTTGCTTTGAGGCGACAATACTAACCACTGCACCACTGCGGCCTATTTTGCATTATAGGAAACTGATTATGTTAATTAGTTTGATGAAGAAGATAGTTGTCAATGAGCTTATCCTTGAAAGCAGACCATTCATTTGACCTGGATAATGTGGATTTATGCTATATTCCTGTCAAACATAAGTCACAGTACTGGGGCAAGTAGTATAAGAAGGCAAGCATTGGACCCCAATACATCTGACGGAGAAATAGGAGTCATGGGAGAACCTGACGTATTCTTGAATCAAGATTTAAGCTTATCTAATTGCATTAATTATTTTGTGTTACAATTGACTTTTTGATATTGCTTCAGTATTTTGACTGCACTAATGACATTTTATCTTGCCTATTACTCATTTGTTTTTTTTTTTGTTTTTTTATTTCTTACATTGTTCAGTTTCTAATACCACTTAAGAAATTAACACTGAAGTGTGAACCTTGAAGATGAAAGACAAAAATAGAGATGGAGAAGGGTGAAAGTTGTATACAATAAGGCGGTATAAAGATGCATAGATCAAATGAGATTGGGGCAGGATTCAGTGTGCTCTCTCAATAATCATATACAATGGGGGACAGGAGGTGAGGCAAGGAGGAGAGAGGGGAAAGACAGACTGTGGTTTATTGAGGTATAACAGGAAAAGCTAGATAAAGACACAGAAGCAAATGAAGTGCTAATGCCATTTCATATCTTAAGTGGATAATGCAGCGTAGGACAATTTTCTGCTGTATTTTTTCGAGGTAAAAGTAGGATTAATAATGGGAGTAATGATGCAGATATTTCAAGGAAAATGAGATGGAGGTTTGCCAGAGATTTTGAAGGACCTTGCAGAGTTCTCTTTTCAAATGGAAAGGTGGGGTTGGAAGATCCAGCTAACTATAGGTCCATACCTTTAATTAGTGTACATACTATAATTTTTATAATGGTATTAACAGCTAGATTATAAAGGTACTACAAATGGTAGTTGGGGAGGGCTCACTGGTGAATCATTGAGAAGCAATGGTAAGCTTTGTTATTGGAGCAGGGAAGGTGCGGAATAAAAGCAATTAGATGATACTTTTTTTTCTGCATTTAGGCTTTTGATTTGGTAGACTGGGGATTTATGTTTCTGTATTGGGGAAATAATTTTAGGAGAAGACTCCTCGCAGGGGTGAGGGCACTATGTTTCAGCAAGGCTGTAGGACAAAGTCAATAGGGAACTGTCAAGGGCAGTGGAAAGGGGTATAAGGCACAGATGCTCACTTTTAGTTCTGGTAATTATATTGGTGATGGAGATCTTATCTGTGAAGGTGAGGACAAAGTAGAAGAACTCATGCATGTCTTTCATATGTACACTGATGACTGAATTTATGCTATTATTAGAGGTGGGCATCTAACTACTGTTAGTGCTGGAAAGATATAAAGCATCCGAGAAGATGTCAGGACTTGAAGTCCATGTGTGAAAGTTCGTAGTTGTCTGACTCTTAGAGTGGAGGAGGAGGGAAGGGTGCAACTATTGAAGGGAAGAAGCAAGTTATTTGGGAGTGAAGGTCTTCCCCACTTTCACTGAGCTAAACAAGGACAATCTGAGGAAAGGCATGGAAAGGGGAATGAAATTTTGGATAGGCAAAGTGGAACAGTAAGTTCACTGACTTGGAGGACTGGAGGATGGGGATAACATACTAAGTATTAGAGTAAGGCAGCTACCACTTCTGGTACGCTAGCACCAACTGGAAAAGTGGCAGAAAGCATGTGACATGGTCATAAAGGTGGGAAATGAAGGTGAAAGTGGGGAAAGAGCTATTTAAGGAAAGATGATAGGAGGGGACATGCCAAATCTGCAACAATGTGTGGCATCAGTGTATAAGTACATTAGTAAATAATAGAGAAAGGAGAGGGAGTGTAAAAGGCTATAAGGACAAAATAAGAAGACTAATATAGACTCCATATAGTGGAAGGGAGGAAGAAAACATGAGGAACTGGTTAGAGATGAAAGGGACTTTGTGGATGAAGGTAGTGGAAGAAATAAACAGGTGGGAAAGATTATAGAGAGGGAGGAAGAAAATTATAATGGAATCAGGTCACTGATGTGTTTAGAGTAAAAAATATTCTCAAAGAGGCAGAGGAGTTGCAGTTTAAGCCATTTGATGAGTAAAGCAATCTGTTGGAGTGGTCAGGGGAGTATTGGCTGCTATATCAGGATCTGATAGGTAGCATGCAAGCAAGTAAGATAAAGTAAGATGACAGGATGGCGGCTGAGGAACAAATGGTTTAAACCACAACTCCTCTTCCTCTGAGAATATTCTTTACTCTAACCACTTTAGTGACCCGATTCCTTATCCTTCCCAACCTCTACTTCCATCCCGCCTGTTTAGTTCCTTCAATACCTTCATTGCTCAAGTGCTAGAAGTGGAGAAAGAATTGGGAAAGTAGTACAGAACTAGTACATACAATTTAGAGGAAAACAAGGGAAGGAAAGGGGTTGAATAAAATGAGGAGAAGTTGAAAGAAGGAGGAAAAATGATATGGAAGAAAGAAATGTGGGAGGGGCCATGCCAGATGTACAGAGATCTAAAGGCATATGGCTGACATCTGTCCAACAGATAAACAAAATAAACAAATGCTGTGCCCTCAAAAATAAATTACAAACTAGTTTATTACACTTCCTTTTACTGTTTTATCCCAATAAACAGGACTTCATCAGAAACAACAAAATTCTCAACACACTATAATAATATGATTTTCCAAGTTGTCCTACTGTCATTGTTATCACTATTACTGTTATTATTTTTTAAACACTAAGGTATTTTTAACTTTTACATCTTTAAATAGTCTGGAGGGGACACCTGATTTCCTTTCTTATCACATGATTGGGATTGTGACTGCTTAACTAATAGTATGTTGAGAACTTTGTTTCTAATAAAGTCCTATTTATTGGGATAATAATAAAAAGTATAGTCAATTGTTTTGATGTTTATTTTTATGCAGACAACATTTGCTTGTTTTGTTTATTGGTACTCTCCTTCATGCTCTGGAGGCTGTTCATATTCTTTTTTGTTATCTGACCAACAGATGTGCATCTTTCACTATTGATTGGTATATAATTGCAATACTGCATAACTGTAGCCTAGAGTGCGATAGTGCTGGAAGTGTGAACAGGAAGAAGGAGATCAAGTGTATGTATGGATAGGTGAAGTGGCTAGGGAAAACAATGACAGAGATTGCTGAAGAGGTTATAAAAGGGCAATATTATCAGATTAGAGACTGTGAATGTATGATGTGGAAAGTGGGCATAGCATCACATAGGGAGGACACAATTGTTATAACATAGATATGCAATGAAAGGAGAAGAGAAAAAGAAGAGGTGGGGAGGATGCTTGAGGACAGACAGCTAAAGGTCTTGTGGGGGCAGAGAGGGGGAGAAGGTGAACTAAAATTAAGGGAGATGTAAAAGTGGGTGAAGTGGGCATAAATGAATAAGTGAAAAATAAATAAGTGAAATGTAGGAGGAAATGAAGAAAGGGGAAAGACAGCATGCAGAATGCAGTGTAGGATTGGGTTGAGGTGAAGGAGCAGAAAGTTTTCTCTCTTAACTCAGAAACTTAGTGGGAGGTGTGTTCTTTCTGGAACTGTGTTAAAGTGTAGGTAACAGGGAAAGAAGCTGTGAGACTGGAATTTCTGTCAGTGTAAGTTCACTGGTACTGTTACTGAATAATAATCACAAAAGATTTAACACAAAATAAAACTGAATGGTAATCCAGCACTTGGTGTTGGATGGCACTACCCTGCACACAAAGTGGTACATGTCAGCATTCACATCAAACCACACTTCCTAAGGATACAGTCCCACAAAAACAGATTCTGACACACATCAAATACTATACACATGTATAATGTGGGTCACACCATGGACTCAAAACAGGAAGACCTGTGGGAATCTCCTTAACTCCTGTAGGCGATCAATCCCTTACTTAGTAAATGATGAATGGCACAAAGAGTAGATTATTGAGCCTAAGTAATACAATGAAGACTTTAATGGAGGACTCAGGGATTGTCCTCAAATTAGCTGTCTGGATGCAAGAATGGGAATATCAGTACTAACACCTCAGGATGGCTCCCAGTATGAGTGCTGGGGGAGTACCTGACTGGCTCCCCTTACCATTAGCAGCTTATGGACAAGACTGTGATCTTCTGCTAGTCAGATGAGACCAGGTAGTATGCAAGAAGCACAAGGCTATCTCAGGGACAGCCTATGGTGGTGGAGGTTTAATTTCTTTAATGTCCCTTAATTTCTCCCAGGAGCAAGGCAAAGATTCAACACACACATTTGTTCAACACTCAGAAGTGTGAGCAGTAGACTGTGACTGGATTAGAATGCATACTAATTCCAAGACTGCGGTAACTCAAGAGAAAATAGAAGTGCATATACATACTACCGCCATGGGAGGCACAACCCCCCAATTTGAATGCTTAAATACTATTAACACTAAATGTCAGTATCCCTGTTTTCATCAGAAGTTCACTTTACTGTTTGTACTTTAGAGAATCAAACATTTTTGTGTTGAACTTGAACTGCTTTCTCCCATCTATCTGACAGCCAGGATTTTCTTGCCAGTCTCTGCACTGACCAGACTTGAAGAATATTAACCTCTGTGAAGATTGGGGAAAGATTGGCGAAGGCTGCCAGCCTAGTCAAATATAATTTGATACATAATTCTATCATTTGTATAAATAAATGTAAAATACAGGCTTGTGTTTTTAAATGAAAGAAAACACTGTAAAATGTGAACTTCAAGATTGTTGTAACATTGCCATCTGGTGTAAGGAAAAGCAAGCCAAGCATTTCAAATGTTCTTTGAAGTTACAATTATCTAAAAAATGGTGCCAAAGTGACTGGCTGAACACATTCTTTCTATTGTGTTAATTAAAGGAATAATTGTTAGAGTTCTATTGTGTTAATTAAAGGAATAATTGTTAGAGTATACATGTGAAATGTCTTTTATTGTTGTAGTTTCCTGAGCAGGTGTTAGCTTTCTAAATAATACAGTTTATGGCCTGCGAACTCCAGACTAAGTGTCAAAATGATGTAATTTGGGAGGGCCTTAATAGAGCTGTTTGTTAGTGTTTTAAAAACTATTGTTCAGTGAGAGACTGAAAGCATTTGTCTTGGACCATTAACCCCAGCACTGCTTATTATGCTCTTTATGTATGTAAGTAGGATTATAGCACTGTTTTTTCTCTTAAGAATAGCTAAAGATTAGAAAGTTGGATTAAGTGTTTTTGTTTGATATCAGACCTGTCCTACTGTATTGTTTTAAGTTTCTGTGTGATCTTTGAACTCTTAAATATCTCTGTGGTGTAGTAGTATTGCCTTGTGTTTTAATTATTTAGTATTAAATATTTTAAAAACCTTTACCTGTGGCTGGTTTGTGTAGAGACAAGTTAGGCTCTAGAGTACAATGCACATTTATAGAGGTTATCGTAATAAGCCACTCTACTAAGCCTTAAGACTGAATAGTCACATTACCAATTGGATAATAATATTGCACAGTAATAACTGGACACCCTTTCAATGGCCTTTGGGTAGCTGATAATATTAGCTGGTGGTGGCAGGAATTACTATTGTATAGTCTGGGTAAAGGGGCACAGCTAGAGAATCTGTGCCAGCCTTTCCCAGGAGTGTCTGTGAAGTTGTATAAATACTTATTTCAAAGTGTGGGTGTATGTCAGCTACCTGGGCAGGGACACAAAGCACTGGTTGGATAGAGAGGGTACTGGAGGTTAGCTTGCTAGCTAAGCTGAGATCTGGAACCTATAGCTGTGCCAGTGGGGAGTCTTATTGGGGACCTGGAGAGCAAGGGAGCAACCAGCCCCAGACTGACTGTGATCTCTGTGTGCACTTAAGGGAATTTGTGCTTTGCTGTGTGTATTAGTTATCCTTTCCTCTTCTAGGAGACGACCTCCCTGGTGTTAGTGGTGAGGATTGAGGCTCCTTGACTGCTGGGCCAGGGCACGGTCGTCAGATAGTGGCAGTGGTTGGGATAAGATATCCTCACAAGTGTTTGGCAGTGGTGTGGGTAGAGTCAATCCTGTAGCTTATGTACAGTGATCTCTGGAAGTGTTTTGTACTCTAAATCAGCCACACAGTGTATTTTGAGAGTTCAGATCACAATTGTTTTACTTCTTTTGTTAGCTTAGCTAGTCAGGGTGAGCAGGCAGCATGTCAACACAGGAGTATGGAAAGCAGACAAGGATCCAGCTGGTGGAGATGTGCCAGGCTAGAGGACTGGTGCATGGAAACCTGACTAAGGCAGACCCGACTGCAGCCTTGGTTACAGCTGCATCAGAAAAAAGCATCCAGGAGGACAATCAGACTGGCAGTGGAGATACAATATCCTCGGAGAATGAACAGCTCAACCTTTCAGCAGCGGACTTAAAAATCCAGCTGGAGCCAAAGAGACTTGAGTTGGAGGCCAGGCGTTTAGAGACAAAAGCCAAAGAAAAAGAGCGTCAGACGAAGCATGAGAGGGAAATGTTGACACTTCGCCAGAGTCATGGAGGTAATGGTGAAGGGAGTAACTGGACCCCAGAAGCACAACAGGTCAGTAAATTTATTCCGCAATTTAAAGAGGGGGATCATTTTGATAGTTTCATTTACATGTTTGAAAAAGTATGCAAACAGTATAGTGTTGACCAAAGGCACTGGCTATGGTTCCTGACCCCCTTACTCCATGGGAAAGCTGTAACTTGTATATCACAGATGCCTGACTGTCTGTTTTGATTATACTGCTGTAAAGAAATGTCTGTTACAATGTTTTAAGCTAACACCTGAAATGTACAGGAAAAAGTTTTGTGAGCATAGAGGCAAGGCAGATGAAAATGTATGTGAATATGTTGCTGAACTGAGCACTTATTTTCATAGCTGGGTGAGTGGATGTCAGGTCACCACTTTTGAAGGGCTGGCAGACCTTTTGGTGAGGGAACAAGCCCTTAGCACTTTGCCTGAGGACATGACAACCTGGTTAGCTGATAGACAATATGCTACTTCAGATGAGTTGGGGAAAAAGGGAGACCTATACCTGGCCAGCAGGGCAGTCCTGCACAGGAAGGGGACCCCCAGTACTGCTCATGGGTCTAAAGGAACCCATGGTGGGCAGCACAGACTGCCCCAACAGAATTCGCCAGTAGCAGGGGAAGCCACTAGTCCAGGTACATGTTCAGGAGCTAGGGTTAAATGTTTTGAATGCAACTAGTGGGGCCATGTGGCATACGGATGTCCACGGAGGCAAGGTGGGGAACCAAAGGTGAGGAAGCCAGTAAGTGGGAAAGACAAAATGCCAGTATTGGGTTGCCTTGAGACAACAGGGTTATGGAACTACCGTCCTGCAGATGACCTGAGAGGGAAGGATTTGGATGAGGCAGTACTATGTACTCATGCAGTTACATGCAGTGAGGCTTGGAGACAAGCATGTGGGTTTGGTAGCCTGGGGGAGACCCAGACAGACTGCATACTTGCAGCCAGGACTGCTGAGACGATTACTTCAGGGAGGGAGCTACTCTGTAGCAGTGAATGTGAGCCACAGCTGCTTGTGGGTACTGATGTTCCCTTGATCAGGGTAACTGCAAAGGTAGAGATGAGTAGTAGTACCCAGGCTGACAGTGAGGCACCACTGTCACAGGATGCCAGACTTCCTGTGGAAGGGGAGCTGGGAAGGGTTACAAGGAGAGAGTTGAGACAGACTCAGCTCTCAGACCTACATTGCAAGGCCTGAGGCAGGTACCTAGGGAGGCACCTGATTCTCAAGGGGAAGGGGGAATTTGTATACTGGGACAAGGACCCCTGAGGGAAGGTGTGATGGATCCACACAGTCTACCAGTTTTTGCTATGCCTCGAGCCACATATCACTGTGTATGTTTAATGATTGCTAGATTGATTATTGCTAGATCTTGATATGCCACTACCTCAATATATGCTGCTAATATTGAAACAATACAATATGCTTAAGAGCAGGCCTTGCTCACTGATTACTGGTATTACTAAACTTTTGTTAACCTATAAGTTTTTTATCAGCTTAAGAGATGTTTACCAGAATGTGGGGATTTCAAAGAGGAACTATATCACAAGTTTGTGAGCTAACTGTTCTTTGAAAAAGGGAAGTAAGGCACAAGACCAGACATTACGAGACTTGTTTAAATGATCTGTAATTTTCTAAAATATTCCATCAACTCATGATGAGCTTGTAATGTCATATTTTCTAACCATCATCATCCGGATTTGATCACAGCACCAGCCTGAACTGAGCTTAGAGACATTTTGCCAGTGTCGGCCTTGCCTTGACTGAACAAACAGCTGCACTGGATAGGATTGAAGTCTCCCTATCAGTGGCAAAGATGATTTTGTTTATGCATATGCTTGTAAGTACATGATCTATTAGTTTATCTGTTTATTTAGTATTAGTTTTACTGTTTATTTAGTAAGTTTTTGTTTAATAAATTGTTAAGTTTGAGCCTTGGTGTCTTGTGTCATTTCTAATCCTGTACTAACCTCAGACTTTAAAGTAACAGACTAGTTCAGAAGGCTAGAAGGTGAAAGAGTACAGCAGTTGGTAGTGCCTAGAGCTTACCATCTGGCACTTCTAGCCATAGCCCATGATATTCCCTTTGCAGGTCTTACAGGCATAAAACGTACAAAGAGCCGTATTATGCAAAACTACTATTGGCCTGGAATTTCCAGAGATGCAACAGGGTACTACAAGACCTGTGAGCATTGCCAAAAGGTAGGCAAGGCAGGAGACAATGTGAGAGCTCCTTTGATGCCTTTAACTGTGATTGAGGAGCCATTTCAGAGGGTAGCTATGGATATTGTGAGTCCTCTGAGTACCCCAAATTCCACAGGGAAAATGTATATCCTAGTGGTAGTGGATTATGCTACACGATACCCTGAGGCAGTGGCTTTGTCCTCTACTGAGGTAGAGAAGATGGCAAATGCTTTGTTAAAGATTTTCAGCAGGGTGGGTTTCTCAAAAGAAATACTGACTGACCAAGGTGCCAATTTCATGTCAGACCTGCTGGCTTGTCTGTGGAAATCCCGTGGGGTGAAGCACATGAAGACCACCCGTACCATCCCCAAACTAATGGTCTTGTTGAGAGGTTAAACTCTACAATCAAGTCCATGCTACGGGCATGTGCAGATCAGTTTAAGAGAGTGTGGGACAAATATTTGCCCCATCTGTTTGCTTACAGAGAGGTTCCCCAGGAATCTCTTAGTTATGTACTTACCATAACGATAGATGTTTGTGATCCATCTCGCCTACATTCAATACTGATGGGCTCGGAGCCGAGAATCAGCTCCGACTCGGCCATTCTGACTAGCACGAAGTCTCTCATTGGCTGGGCCAACCATATATCTCAGGATGCACTACGCCCAAAACCCCAGATCTAGTTTGCCCCCAACACATTCTTCCACCCACAGAGCACACAAGGGACAAGTGTAAGACTAGAGAAAAAATAATATCCTCATGGGAATCAAACAATACTTGTCTCCTCCAAATCCAACAGGAAGGGGGAAGGAGGGCGGGTACGTAAGAATGTAGGCGAGATGGATCACATACATCTATCGTTATGGTAAGTACATAACTAAGACATGTAATGTGATCCTATCTCGCCTACATTCAATACTGATGGGACAGCGTCCCTAGCACCTAAATCCTGGGAGGCTCACTGGAAAACACTCCTGAGCACTGTGGAAGCAAAGGAAGCACGACCTCTAGATGCCATGCCATTTATAATGAGAAATAAAGGTATGTGGAGAAGTCCAAGTAGCCGCTGCACAAATCTCATCCACGGACAGCCTAGCGTGAAAGGCCACTGAAGTTGCCATAGCCCTGGTAGAATGCGCCTTCAGTGGAAAGGGAAGATTCCTACCCTTCAATGCATAAATGAATGATATGCAATCTCTAATCCACTTAGCGATAGTCGCCTTGGTTACAGATCTGCCAATTCTGTTGTCCGAAAAGGACACAAACAACTGGTCTTATTTTCTCTCCTGTTGTGTCCTATTCAAATAAAACCTCAATTGTCTATGTACATCCAACTGGTGAAATATGTATTCTGCTTTGTTGGAGAATTGTGGGAAAAAGACTGGTAGCTCAATAGCCTGTTGGAGACAAAATGCAGAAGACACCTTAGGGAGAAAGGAAGGATTTAGTCTTAGAGATACTCTGTCGTTGTGAAAAATCAAATAAGGAGGTTTGACAGAAAGGGCTTGAAGCTCCGATACCCTTCTAGCTGAAGTAATGGCTACCAAAAATGCAGTCTTCCATGATAAGAATTTTAATTCGCAAGTGGCTGCAGGTTCGAAGGGAGGAGACGTCAAAGCTCCGAGCACCATATTTAAGTCCCATGGTAGAACGGGTTGCGAAATCGGGGGGCGAATTAACCAGGCTCCTTTTAGAAAGGCTTTACACAGCTTATGACCCATGAGGGAAGGCTCATGAGCTACGTGATAATTAGAGATCGCTGATAGTGGAGACAGCGGAACCCTGTTTAAAAAGTGTCGCCAAGAAATCCAACACTGCTGACATAAGGGCTGTGAGGGGATTAAGGTCACGCTGCTCAGCCCAAATAGCAAACCTCTTCCATTTACTTGAGTAAATCTTTCTAGTAGAAGACTTATGAGAGGAGGACAGAATCTGTAGTACCTCCGGGGTAAGGTCATGCTGTCTGACTAAGGAAGGAAGTGGAGTAGCCAAGCAGCGAGTCTGAGAGTTCGGAGGGATGGATGAGGCTGTCCCGACTGATGAGTCAATAGGTCTGGAGCTGGGTCCAGGATCCAAGGCCCATCCACCGCATATTTCCGAAGGAAGGGGAACCAAACGTGATGGGGCCAGAGTGGTGCTATCAAAATCATGCTGCTTCCTGCGTAGAGTGCCATCTGAATCACTCTTGGCAAGAGAGGGACCGGATGGAAGGCGTAGAGTAGACCGGAGGGCCAATCGTGGACTAGAGCATCCCTGGGCGGCTCCCCTTGAGGAAGGATTAGAGTGAAATAATTTCTGCACTTCTCATTGAGGGGACTGGCAAAGAGGTTGCAGCAGGGAAGACCCCACCTGGAGAATATCTGAGCCGCCACTCGATTGTTCAGGGACCACTCGTGAGGCATCAGAATAGCTCTGCTCAGCCTGTCTGCAATCACGTTGGACTTCCCCGGAATGTGCGTTGCCACTAGAAAGTGCTGGGAAACGATAGCCCAGCTCCACACTCTCATGGCTTCCCTGCAAAGGGGATAGGACTTGGTTCCCCCCTGTTTGTTCAGATACCAGACAACCGACATATTGTCGGAAAGAATTGCAATAGTTCCCTGGGGAAGAAAGCTGTGGAGTGCCTGCAATGCTAGAAGCACTGCTCTCATCTCCAGAACACTGATATGCAAGTGAGTCTCGTGATCTTGCCACGTACCTTGAACCGTTCTGCCCAGGTAATGTCCCCCCCACCCCATCTGGGAGGCGTCCGTGGTTACCGTGGCAACGGGGGACGGGGGAATGAACGATCTTCCTTGATTCAGATTGGAGGGGAGAAGCCACCAACGAAGATCTTGTCTGCATCTCTCTGTAATGAAAACCGGATGGGACAAGGGCAGATCCTGATATGACCACTGGGCCGAAAGGAGCCATTGAAGTATTCGCATGTGCAACCTGGCAAGAGGGACTAGAAGGATGGTAGCCGCCATTGTTCCCAACAACTGCAGAACTGTTCTGGCTTGAGCTTTTTTGTGGGGCAATAAGGCCATAACTTGAGCCTGTAACACCTTTATTCTGTCTAAGGGTAGGAATGCTCGCATCTCTACAGAGTCTAGCTCTGCGCCGATAAAGGCAACACGCTGTGATGGCAGCAGTACAGATTTTGCCCAATTGAAGGTAATTCCTAACAGATGTCCCCATTTGAAGGTGGTTCTCATGGCTTGAAGAAGTAGATGCCTGGTGGGGGCGGTGAGGAGCCAGTCGTGTAGATAAGGAAACACCTGGAATCCTAGACATCTCAGGTGAGCCGTCACCACTGCCAAACACTTGGTAAACACCCTGGGGGCTGTGGTGAGACCAAAGGGCAGGGCCCGGAATTGGAAATGACTGGCTCCCAGCCGGAAGCGTAAATGATGCCTGGAGGCCTTGTTTATCTTGATGTGATAATAGGCGTCCTTGAGATCTATGGAGCACATCCATACTCCTTTCTCCAGCAAGGGGAGAATGGATTGTAACGTGACCATTCGGAACATAGACTTTTTCACAAAGCGGTTTAAACAGCTGAGATCCAGAATGGGTCTCAAGTCCCCTGTTCTTTTCGGCACCAAAAATAATCTTGAGTAAGTTCCTGATCCGATCTGGTCTGCGGGGACTGATTGGATGGCTCCTTTTTTTATCAGCTTTGAGATTTCCAGTGCTGCTTGATCCCGCTGACTGGGTGGAACGTCCGGGGTTCTTTTTGACGGTGGGGGAGAACGGATGAAGGGAATGGTATAACGTCCGGCAATGATTCGAAGCACCCATCGATCCTGAGTGATGGACTCCCAGGCCTGAAGATGCTCCGAAAAGTGACCCCCGACTGGCTCCGGAGACGCACAGTCGGGTAATCCCTCAGGGATACTGGAAGGAGGAGCCACGAAAGGATTCGCGGTTTCCTGTATTGCGGGGGCCTCCGCCGCCTCTGGGGCGACTTCTTCCGGAGTAATTTCCCCCTCCTCTGCCTCTGGAGGGGGGTTCACTCTGATGGGCAGGGGAAGACTTTTGAGACTTTCTGAACCACATTTTTCCTCCCCTCTGAGCCTTGGGATAAGGTCTAGTGGGGAGAGAAAAACATGCCCCAACGGCAGACAAAGTCTTATCCTCCTGCTTACATCTCATGAGGGTGTCTTTCACTTTGGGTCCAAAAAGGGAGGACCCGTCGAAAGGGGAGTCCGTGAAAGAAGACTTGAAAGCCTCCGCAAAATGACACAAGCGCATCCAAGCTTGCCTCCTGAGGGCTACGCCTGAACTTGCTGCTCTACCCGCCCCCTCGGCTGCATAAGATATGAGCCTCATGGACAAGTTGACAATGGAAGAAAGGGTAGACAGCTGGGTGTTAACAGACTGGGTCAATGCCTCAGGCACGTTACCCGCCAGGGTATCTCCCAACTCTTTAATGAGATCCCTTTGGAGCTGCATAAAATGACGCAAGTAATTCAGCGACCGCAAAGTAAAGGTCGCTGAAGACAGGGTATGCTTCCCATACCTATCCATGCTCCTAGACTCCTTATTAGGAGGATGGATGGAAGCAGAAGCCTCTGCCACGTCCTGCAGAGTGGCAGACGCCACCACCATGGCATCCACAGGAACTCCCTTGGTCAAAAACTCTTTCCCAGGAGGTGCCGATAGGAATTTATTGGGGCGGCTAGGAACTGGCTCCACAGAGTCAGGGTGTTCCCACACCCTTTGACAAATAAGATCCAACAATTCATCGAAGGGTGGAGACACCCAAGAGGCGGAAGGCTGGGCTCCGAAGGCCTTGAGGAAAACCGACTCCTCCTCAGAAGGGTTTTTGGATGGCCAGTCGCCCCGCTGTCTCAAGATCTCCAGGATTTCGGAGAACGAGACATCATCCGAGGACGACTTCGGAGACCCTTCTACATTATCGAGATCGGTGTCCAAGGTGACAGACTCATCTGGGGAGTCTAGGTACTTCCTCTTACACAGCTTCTTTCTGGGAGGCTCTTCTGGCACGGACTCTGAAGGGCCTTCAGAAAGCAAGGGACCACACATGGAGGTATCCTCAGGCCTTGGAGCCCCGCTGTCCAGAGATAGAGGGTCGCCAGAAACTCTAGTCGTAGTGTCTAGGGAGGGAGAAGCCGATTCAGGTGAAGTCACTAAGGACTTGGCCAGCGCACTCCTCATAGCCTCGAAGGCGGGTCCCCCCGCATCGGAGGAAGGGCCCGTCTACAAAACCATGACCTGAGTCGGGGTTCCCCTAGCCAAAGCCCTAAGGGGGAGACTCGGATCCAAAGTCAGTGGTCCCGATGTATCACCCTCTAACCCGACTGAGGACCCCCGAGTACCAAAACCTGCAGTAGGAATAGAGAAGGTTGGAGCTGAGGCCGGAACCGAAAGACTGGCGGGGGGTCTCGGAACCAACCCAAGGACTTCACTCGACTCAGCACTCTCCGACTCCGACAACACCAAGGTTGTCGGAGGAGGAAGGAATGGGACCGATACTATGGTGGGCTCCACAGCCGAATGGGCTGGAACCGAAAATAATTTAGATAACACTGGCGACTGTAGGAGTCTCTGGACCACCATATCTACGTCCGAATCAGATAACCTGGAGGACCTAGAGGAGACAGAAGGGGGTCGAGAAACATTTCCCATCGGATCCGAGACACGACTAGGAGAACAGCTCCGAATCGGCTCCAAGATGATCGGAGCCGAAGCAGGCTCGAGAAGCATCGAAACCTCCTTCGGCGCCGAAAGCCGTGGAACCAAAGAAGCCTGCTCCGAAGTGGAAAGCATTACCTGCGGCTCCGAAACCAGTGGAACCGAGACAGTGGACCCTGCTGTCGACCCTGAAACCTGCGGCTCCGAGACCAATGGAGCCGAGGAAGGAGACACAGCTTTAGACCCCATAGCCAGCTGCTCCAAGACCAGTGGAGCCGAGGAAGGGGACATCGACCTGGATCTTTTCTCCAGCAGCTCCGAAGAAGAGGACGGAGCCGGGGACTTCTTTTTCAAATTAGCCCTGGACTTTTCAGAGGGAGGAGAAACAGCTTCCTCAAAGGAGGGTTTGATCAAACCCTTCAGGATAAGTTTATTTTTTCTCTCCTGCAAAACTCTCAAAGAGAAAGCATGGCAGACACTGCAAGATTCTTGCAAGTGTTTGGTGTCAAGGCAGTATACGCAAATCGCGTGACAGTCTGTCAAAGACATTTTATAGCCACACTTTGCACATTTTTTAAAGGCCGATGGCTTATTTTCTTTTTCTCTGGTAGACATGATGCAAAAACACAAGTCAAACACAAGTTAAACACTAGGGGGGGGGACGGCTCTAAGTTAAACGCCAAGACACAAGATAGGGCAAAGGCCCTCTAACTAAAACGGGCCTAGCCCGCCAAACTCACACAACAGGAATAAACAATCCCACTCAAACAACAATTACCACAACGTAGCTATGAAAATAGCTTTTAAATATACATTTTCCTACATTAAACTGCTATGAGATATGAAAAAATCACAAAAGAGGGTGCTTAGCCACAGCCAAGTTGAGACCACGTTGATACTCCAAGAGCGGCAAACGAGATCTGGGGTTTTGGGCGTAGTGCATCCTGGGATATAGGGTTGGCCCAGCCAAGGAGAGATTTTGTGCTAGTCAGAACGGCCGAGTCGGAGCTGATTCTCGGCTCCGAGCCCATCAGTATTGAATGTAGGCAAGATAGGATCACATTACATCCACAGGTTTTTCACCCTTTGAGATGCTGTATGGGCATAGGGTGAGGGAACCTCTAGATTTAATTCGAGATGAGTGGGAAGATGAGTGTAAGTCTCACAAGGAGTCTGTTGTGGCATACGTGTTAAACCTCAGGACAAGGCTCGGGGAAGTCATGGGTTTGGCCCAGGAGAACCTGGCAGAAGCCCAACAACAGAAAAAGGTGTGGTATAACAGGAATCCTCGAGCTAGAGAGTATGCTGTGAGGCAGCAGGTAATGGTTCTCATTTCTGTCAGACACAACAAGCTGCAAGCAGCTTGGGAGGGGCCCTACAAGGTAGTAGGAAAGGTCAGTGATGTTAACTACATGGCAGAACTGCTAGGCAGGAGGCAGGGGCACAAACTGTACCATGTTAACATGATGAATCCTTACCATGATAGGGAGGCCCTTGTGCTGTGCATTTGCAATGGATTGCAGGAGGAGTCTGAGGGAGATCTGGGGACTGATCTCAGTGAAGTTCAGGCTGACACCTCGGTGGAAGGGGTAGCAATATCCCAGCAGCTATCTCCTACCCAGGTTCGAGAAATCCGAGCAGTGTTGCAGGAATTTGGGGACATGTTCACTGGGAAACTAGGGAGCACCTACCTGGTGCAGCACCAGGTGGATACAAGACCCCAAAGGCCTATTAGGCAGGCCCCTTATAGGGTGCCTGAGAGAGTCAAACAGACACTGAGGGAAAAGGTACAGGAGATGTTGGAACTAGGGGTGATTCAAGAGTCCAACAGTCCCTGGGCCTCACCAGTGGTGTTGGTGCCAAAGAAGGATGGCAGCACCAGATTCTGTGTGGATTACAGGAAATTAAATAGTCACACAGAGTCGGATGCTAATCCCATGCCTAGGACAGATGAGGCCCTAGAGCAGCTGGATGGGGCCAAGTATCTTACAACCATTGATCTTACCAAGGGTTACTGGCAGGTACCCTTGACTCCCAGTGCTAGAGAGAAGTCAGCATTTGTGGCTCCTTTTGGCTTGTATGAGTTCAAAAGATGCCCTTTGGGATGAATAATGCCACAGCGACTTTCCAGAGGCTGGTGGATAATATCCTAGCAGGAGCAGGAGGGTTTGCCCTTGCTTACCTAGATGATATTGCCATCTACAGCCATTCCTGGCCAGAGTACCTTCGGCATGTCAGGGAGGTGCTGGGCAGACTACAGAGGGCAGGGCTGACCATTAAGCCGAGCAAATGTCAGGTGGGTATGGCAGAGGTCTCCTACCTAGTACATAGAGTGGGGAGTGGTAAGATAAGGCCAGAACCTGCCAAAGTGAAAGCTATTCAGGCATGGCCTGCATTTGTTACCAAAAAGCAGGTGAGGGTATTCCTAGGGACAGCAGCGTACTACAGAAAGTTCGTCCTCAGTTATAGTACCATAGCTGCTCTCCTTACAGACCTGACAAGGAAGAACAGGCCAGATAAGGTAGTGTGGACCCCAGCATGTCAGCCAGCATTTCGGAAGCTTAAAGAAGCTTTGGGAGGACTCCCTGTGTTTAGCCAGTCCAGATTACAGCTAAAATGTGTTGTACAGGTGGATGCTTTGAACCATGGGGTGGGGGATGTACTTAGCCAGATCTCTTCAGCAGGGGAAGAGCAGCCAGTGGTTTATCTCAGTCGTAGGCTTCAACCCAGGGAGGAATGCTATGCAGCTGTAGAAAAGGAATGTCTAGCTATAGTGTGGGCAATGCAGAAACTTCAGCCTTATCTGTATGGAAGAAAATTCACTGTAATGACACAGCACAATCCTCTAATATGGTTAAACAGAGCCAGTCAGCAAAATGCCAAGTTGCTAGGATGGAGCCTGGGGTTGCAAGCATATGCTATATCAGTGCAACACCGCAGTGGGAGTAGCAATGCCAATGCAGATGGGCTCTCAAGACAGGGAATGGGGTGAGGTACACCCAGACAGACCTAACCCTCTCAAGCGGTGTTTCTCAAGGATCACTTGAAAAACTAGCTTGAGTTTTCCGGGGGGGGGGGGGGTGAAGATTGGGGAAAGATGGGCGAAGGCTACCAGCTTAGTCAAATAGAATTTGATACATAATTCTATCATTTGTATAAATAAATGTAAAATACAGGCTTGTGTTTTTAAATGAAAGAAAACACTGTAAAATGTGAACTTCAAGATTGTTGCAACATTGCCATCTGCTGTAAGGAAAATCAAGCCAAGCATTTCAAATGTTCTTTGAAGTTACAATTATCTAAAAAATGGTGCCGAAGCGACTGGCTGAACACATTCTTTCTATTGTGTTAATTTAAAAAATAATTGTTAGAGTATATATGTGAAATGTCTTTTATTGTTGTAGTTTCCTAAGCAGGTGTTAGCTTTCTAAATAATGGTTTGTGGCCTGGGAACTCCAGACTAAGTGTCAAAATGATGTAATTTGGGAGGGCCTTAGCAGAGCCATTTGTTAGTGTTTAAAAAAAAACCTATTGTTCAGTTTGAGACTGAAAGCATTTGTCTTGGATCATCAACCCCAACACTGCTTATTATGCTCTTTATGTATGTAAGTAGGATTATAGCACTGTGTTTTCTCTTAAGAATAGCTAAAGATTAGAAAGTTAGATTAAGTGTTTTTCTTTGACATTAGACCTGTCCTACTGTATTGTTTTAAGTTTCTGTGTGATCTCTGAACTCTAAGATATCTCTGTGGTGTAGTAGTATTGTCTTGTGTTTTAATTATTTATTATAAAATATTTTAAAAACCTTTACCTGTGGCTGGTTTGTGTAGAGACAAGTTTGGCACTAGAGTACATTGCATATTTATAGAGATTATCATAAAAAGCCACTCTAATAAGCCTTAAGACTGAATAGTCACATTACCAATTGGATAATAATATTGCACAGTAATAACTGGACACCCTTTCAAGGGCCTTTGGGTAGCTGATAATATTAGCTGGTGGTGGCAGGAATTATTACTGTATAGTCTTGGTAAAGAGACACAGCTAGAGAATCTGTGTCAGCCTTTCCCAGGAGTGTCTGTGAAGTTGTATAAATACTTATTTCAAACTGTGGGTGTATGTCAGCTACATGGGCAGGGACACAAAACACTGGTTGGACAGAGAGGGTACTGGAGGTTAGCTCGCCAGCTAGGCTGAGATCTGGACCCTATAGCTGTGCCAGTGGGGAGTCTTATTGGGGACTTGGAGAGCAAGGGAGCAACCAGCCCCAGACTGACTGTGATCTCTGTGTACACTTAAGGGAAATTGTACTTTGCTGTGTGTATTAGTTATCCTTTCCTCTTAGGTTCATACTAAGCTATCTGCCCTGAGGCATTTATAAGCCTAGCCCGAGTGAGTTTGGCTTTTGCCACCCTTCGATTCGGGTTTACCAAACCCTTACTAAGGTTAGTTTACCATGCCTCTGTCTAGTAGTGACACTGAAGTAATCCCTGGGGTAAACCTATGATCCCCCATCCACTCATCAAGATTCTTCTTGGAAGAGAGTCAGTGAGGGGCTCTATCTAAAATGGACTGGGATTCTATTCCAGAGCAAGGGAAGCCTCTGGGTTATGAATCTGTCCCTCCAACATGTTCTGTTTATTTCTGTGCAAAGGTCCATATCCCTCGAGCGCGTAGCTCTAAGGGATTTGGATTTTCTGAAGTGGAGCAAGTTCATTAATTCTGGGTTGGACATGGCTTTATATGTCAGGCATAGGTCGCCTCTAAGTAGGCGGTATGCAACTGAGTAGAGTTGGAGTTCTTTTAACTGAGCCGTGTATGACATCTGTTTGAGTCCTTTGACTCTTTTTGTGAGGTACTTTTGGGGTCTTTCTAGTTGCTGCAGGTGTCGGTTAAGATACTTCCCAAAAGGGGCATTGTATTCTATTATGGGCCTAATTAGGGCCGCATAAAGGGGCACTATGACCTCCTTCGATCTAGATGTGAATCCTTTCATGATAAGGTGGGCTATGTAGAAAGTTTTTCTAACCACTTTGGCAATGTGGTTGTCAAAGGAGAGATTACTATCAACTTGGGTCCCCAGATCCCTAATTACTTCCTCTGTGCTTTGTGGGTTTCCTCCTATGTGATAATTTGTGGGTACTTTGTTTTTGCCAAAGGGTATGATTATACACTTTTTGGCATTAAGCTTTAGACCGTGGCTCTGGCACCAGTTGTTCGTCTCTGTGAGACTTTTTTGAAGGATGCTTGTGTCAGCTGGAGAGTCAATTATGGCTCCCAGTTTGCAGTCATCTGCGAACTTGGTCAGCCACAGTCCTCCCATGCTGGCCTGCACCTTGGAGAAGTATATACTGAACAAGAGAGGTCCCAGGACTGAGCCCTGTGGTGCACCACTTGTGACCGGTTTTGAGTCAGACATGGCTCCAGCAATTCTGACTCTGTGGGTTCTGTCTTTGAGCTAGTTTGCAACCCATCTTGTGACACAGGGGTTTATATTTAGGCTGGATAGCTTATCTATGATGCCCGAGTGGGGTATTGTGTCAAATGCCTTCGCGAGGTCCAGATAGGCTGTGTGGACTACTTTCCCTTCGTCTATGGCCTTGGTTACTGTTTCAAAGAAGTCGACCAGGTTCAAGAGGCAGGATCTGCCCTTGACAAAGCCGAACTGGGTAGGATCTAGTGTCTGTAGGTCCCCAATGTCATTGTTTAGGAGTTCTATGACGATCCTTTCCATAGCTTTGCAGACTAGGCTAGTCAGGCTTATGGGGCGGTAGTTTCCAGGGTCCGTCGAGGCATCACCTTTGTGGAGAGGGACCACTGTTGCTGTACGCCACTCATTTGGTACATATCCTGTAGTAAGGCTGAGATTGTACAACATTTTTACATGAGGGTTTAGTTCTTCTTGGAGTTCATGTAGTACGTAACCCGGGACACCGTTGGGTCCCATTGAAGCGGTGTTTTTTGCTTTGGGGAGGGCGGCTTTCACCTGAGCATCTGAGATGCTAGGGGGGGCTACACTCTGCCGGGATAGATATTTGCTCTTTTGGAGGGGGGGGGGGGCGGAGAGAAGTTTGTACTAAACCTGTCTGCCAGGATGTTGGCAATGTCTATGGGTTCCGTGAATTTTTTGTCATTTAGAATTAACTCTGAGCATATCTGGGAGTTGCACCCCAGGTTCCAAACATAGCTGAAAAAAGCCTTCTGATTGTCCTTAGTGTCCTTTGCAATTTTTTTTCTCAAAGCTTGCCTTGGAGGATTTTATGAGGGATCGTAATTTTTTGCTAGTACTGATCAGAGATGCCTTCCCTTTTAGGGATTTTTATCATGTAGTAGCTTCTTTCATCTGTTGTACAGTTTGTTTATGGCTGGGGTCCACCAGACTGGACGCCTGCCTTTGGATGATTGGGTCTTGGTTTTGTTAGGGATAGCATGATCCATGCATTCCTGGAGGTGTCCATAGAATGCGTTTATATAGGATTCAGCTGTTTGGGCCGTAGTTTCCCTTGTCCCGGGGGCCTTGAAGGATTCCACCTCTGTTTTGAGAAGTGTGAAGTTCGCTTTTGAGAAATTTTTCACTGTGGTTTTCTGGGCTGGGGGTGGGGAGGGGTTTTGGATATCTAGTGAGATTAATTTATGGTCTGATCTTACCAATGAGGGGTTTACTTCTGGTATGGAGCACAGAGTCCCCATGTTGGTAATGATCAGGTCGAGTATGTTATCCCCTCTTGTGGGGGTGGTGACTAATTGTTCCATGGCGTTTGAGTTAATAAATTCCAGGAACCTTTGGGCTAGGGTGTTGGGGCTTGAGTAATGCTCCCAGTCTATGTTTAGGTAGTTGAAATCACCCAGTATGATGGTGTTTGGAGAGATCTTCATGTTCTCCAATGTTTTCAGGAAAGCCGAGTGGGATTCCTTATTTTGAGAGGGTGGTCTGTAGCATGCTATAAACTGAAAAGCAGTTTTGCCCACTGTTAGTTGCACATGGATGTTCTCCGATGCTTCGTGCAATGCCACTAACCTGGAGGTGTGGTTATCCTTGATAAAAATGGATACTCCCCCTCCTTTTGTGGTTCGGTCCGAGTTTTGGGGCCGATATGCATGGTATGAGGTATAACCTGGTAATGCTGGGGTGCACTCTGGAGCCTTGAACCAGGTTTCTGTCACTGCACATATGTCGATGTTCTCCATACTGAGGAGAGCATCGAGTGCATGCATCTTGAGGTGGCGTTTAGCAGCATTACCCTTAGTTTTTTGTTCATTGTGTTGTTTATGGAGGTGGATTTGTCTTTTGAGCCTTGCCTAAAAAAGGCACTACGGGGGTGGCAAGAGCCTTTGGCAATATCCGAAAGCCCAGGGGTGACAGGTGCAAGCCGTCCCTAGCGAAGCAGTGTGGCTTGTCGAGCATGTCATCCCAGGCTGACAGACACTGGATCCCCTTTGAATGACACCAAAATTTTAGCCAATTGTTAAAATCGATCACTTTGTCTTTGTACTGCGGCATCATTCTAGGTGAGGGTAATATGCTACTAAAGGACAGGGTCATACCGGCTTGGGCTACATGATCAGAGAGCTCCTCTATGTCTCTTTTCATGTAGTCGAGGGAGGTACGTCTCAGGTCATTCACACCAGCATGTACTATGACTGAGTCATATTTGTACTTACTTTGGAGTGACCTGAGTGCTTGCGTTATGTGGCAGATCCTAGCGCCCGACAGGCAGCTCACTGTGACCTTCTCTTTGTTCAGCCTGGTGAGCGGGACATCAGTGTGTCTGACTATAGAATCACCTATTACGAGTGTATCAGGTGTGTTGTTCAGCCTTAAGGGCTGTGACTGCTTGGCACACTGACTTTGTGAACTATGTGTGGCATATGATTTGTTCTGTGGTAGCGTTTGCTTGGATGTCTGCTTTGGAGGTCTCTGCTGCTTAGGCAGATTTTTATTTAGAGCCTCCGAGTATGTTTTTGTGTGTTTATGTGTTTGGTTTGCTGATGTTGTAGGACTATGTGAGACTGGATTTGTGTTGTGTGAGGTTACCTTCTCCTCCTGACTGGTTACACCAGTTTTGAGTTGAGAGAGTTCAGCCTCCAGTTGGGCTATATAGTTGCATCTCTCACATATATTTGATCCTGTTTGGAGGAGGAGAGGATTGTCCATGTACATGAAGCAGTTGTAACATTGCCTCAGGATTCCCAGATTCACCAACTGGACTGGAGGGGAAACCATTAACTGACCTTTGGACATGCTAGAGTAATATAGGGAACTTCTTATTACTGAATTAAAAAGTACCAATGGGGGACGACATGACCGTAATGAGTCTGTGAGGATGTAGTGCTTTTAGTTTATTAGTGCTAAGATTGTAAAATTGCTTTTTTGTGCAAGTGCTGGGCCTTAGATAAGAGTATAGGGTGCTCAATTTGAGAGAGTAGAGCAGTTCTAAGGCAAAAAGTGAAGAGCAGACTTTGTGGAGCCAGGAATAGTTTAAACCCAATTTACTGCCGCTGCCCGATGCTGCACTATGCGTACAATCGCGCAAAGCTGCGCTTAGGCGGGGTTTTTTATGCAGGGAACTTCAAAGAGCTAGAAATGGCCGAAAACTGCCAATTACTACAGATTCTTGTGCTGAGGTCACTCCTTCAGGGGCAGATAGGCTTCTCAAGGCTCCCCACTCCCACTGGTGAGCAATGAAACTTCCTTTTGTCCAAGTAAGGAAATGGGCAACACAGGAACTATCCAGGACTCCCGAATACAGCAAAGCCTGTATAGGGACTATTCTAGTCAAGGAAAGGCGAGAAGCACAGATATTTTTTTTTTGTTTTTTTCTTTTTTTTTCAGGAAAACAGCAGATAAATCACAGTATAATTTATGCACAGGCTAGCGCACTTGAGTGGGCAACCTCGACAGTAAAAATACAACAAACAAACTTCTTAGCAAGTGCAGGTAATAAGAACACAAAAAACAAGCTTAGAACAGTTATAACAGCAGTGTGGCTTGCTTTTCAGCGAAAAAAGAAGGTCGCACAGGTAGAGACAGAAAAATATACTTAAATCTGGATAGCAGTCATTCTTTTCGTTTCTCTGCTGCTAGCACCACTCTACAGGACCATGAGGAGCTGTAGCTGAGTAGGATAAGCGAAAAAAACTCGCTTAGGCGGGTTTTTTTATGCAGGGAACTTCAAAGAGCTAGAAATGGCCCAAAACGGCCAATTACTACAGATTCTTGTGCTGAGGTCACTCCTTCAGGGGCAGATAGGCTGCTCAAGGCTCCCCACTCCCACTGGTGAGCAATGAAACTTCCTTTTGTCCAAGTAAGGAAATGGGCAACACAGGAACTATCCAAGAGTCCCGAATACAGCAAAGCCTGTGTAGGGACCATTCTAGTCAAGGAAAGGCGGGAAACAAGGATTTTTTTTTTCAGGAAAACAGCAGATAAATCACAGTATACTTTATGCACAGGCTAGCGCACTTGAGTGGGCAACCTCGACAGTAAAAATACAACAAACAAACTTCTTAGCAAGTGCAGGTAATAAGAACACACAAAAACAAGCTTAGAACAGTTATAACAGCAGTATAGCTCGCTTTTCAGCGAAAAAAGAAGGTCGCACAGGTAGAGACAGAAAAAATATACTTAAATCTGGATAGCAGTCACTCTTTTCGTTTCTCTGCTGCTAGCACCATTCTGCAGCACCACGAGAAGCTGTAGCTGAGTAGGATAAGTGAAAAAACCTCGCTTAGGTGGGTTTTTTATGCAGGGAACATCAAAGAGCTAGAAATGGTCCAAAATGGCCAATTACTACAGATTCTTGTGGTGAGGTCACTCCTTCAGGGGCAGATAGGCTGCTCAAGGCTCTCCACTCCCACTGGTGAGCAATGAAACTTCCTTTCGTCCAAGCAAGGAAATGGGCAACACAGGAACTATCCAAGAGTCCCGAATACAGCAAGGCCTGTATAGGGACTATTCTAGTCAAGGCAAGGAGGGAAACTTTTAGTTATGTACTTACCATAACTTTAGATGTTTGGGATCCATCTCGCCTACATTCTGTACTGATGGGCTCGGAGACGATCCTCGGCTCCGACTCGGCACGCTATGCTATAGAGCGAAGCCTCTTATTGGCTGAGCTATTCTCTATCCCAGGATGCACCACCACTAATCCCCCAGATCTTGTTTGTCCGCATTCATGCACACACACATAACTGTTTATATAACATTGCCAGATGTTTCAAGATGAAACAATAGAATTCGGACCGTCCGATCTCTTCTGATCTCCAAGGCAGGGGGAAGGAGGGTGGGTTATTAGGAATGTAGGCGAGATGGATCCCAAACATCTAAAGTTATGGTAAGTACTAACTAAAAGATGTTATGTGATCCTATCTCGCCTACATTCTGTACTGATGGGACAGCGTCCCTAGCACCTAATTCCTGGGTGGCTCACTGGAAAACACTTCTGAGCACTGTGGAACCAAATGAAGCTCGCCCCCGAGATGCCACATCCAATTTGTAGTGGGAAATGAAAGTGTGCGGGGAAGACCACGTAGCCACAGCACAAATGTCACTAATGGCAAGCTTAGAATGGAATGCTATTGAAGTAGCCATAGCTCTAGTAGAGTGAGCTTTGACAGAGGTTGTAAGCTCTTTATTAGAAGAGGAATAAGCTTGACTAATACAGTCCCTGATCCATTTGGCAATAGTGACCTTTGTGATGGCTTTGCCCAATTTATTATCCAAAAAGGACACAATTGATCAGTTTTCCTTGTTTGTTGGGTCCTGTCTAAATAAAAACGCAATTGCCTGTGAACATCCAATGTGTGGAAGATGTATTCCGCTTTGTTTGAGTACTTTGGAAAGAAAACTGGAAGTTCTAATGACTGTTGCAGGCAAAAACTGGAACAAACTTTAGGGACAAAGGATGGATTAGGCCTGAGGGATACTCTATCTTTGTGAAAAACCAGGTACGGTGGTTTTACAGATAGAGCTTGAAGCTCTGAAACCCTTCTGGCAGAAGTAATCGCGACCAGAAAGGCAGTTTTCCAAGATAGAAATTTCAAATCACATGTTGCTGCCGGTTCGAAGGAGGAGGAGGAGGTTAAGGCACGTAATACCACATCGAGATCCCACGGAGGAGCAGGATGAGAAATCGGAGGTCGTAAAAGCGCAGCACCTTTCATGAAGGTTTTACACAATCTGTTGCTCATTAAAGGTGGGTTTATAGATTCATGAAAATTGGAAATAGCTGCCAATTGGACCTTGATGGTAGAGACTGAAGAACCTTGATTGAATAGGGAAGTTAGACATTTCAGGACTTCCGATACAGGAATAGTGATGGGATCCAGACCCCGGAGTTGAGCCCAAATAGCAAATCTCTTCCATTTGCTAGTATACAATTTCTTAGTGACAGACTTGTGGGCCGATGATAAAATATGTATGACTTCCGGGTCTAAGGTATGATTCCTGACTATAGTCGGAAGAGGAGGAGCCAAGTTGTTAACTTCAAAGTGTGAAGGGACTGGTGGAGTTGTCCCGACTGATGAATTAATAGGTCTGGGATCTGATCCAGGGACCATGGACCGTCCAGTGCATATTTCTGAAGATAGGGGAACCATACCTGACGAGGCCAGTAAGGGGCAACTAAGATCATTTTGCTCCCCAAGTGAGATGCCTTTTGGATCATTCTGGGAAGGAGGGGAACTGGAGGGAAGGCGTATAGCAAGCCGGTGGGCCAAGGATGGGCTAATGCGTCCATAGGACTCTTCCCCCGGAGCTGGAGTGAGAGAGAAGAACTTTCTGCACTTCGCGTTCAGTGGGGTTGCGAAGAGGTCGCAACAAGGAGTTCCCCATCTGCTGAAGATCTGAGTTGTCACTGCATCGTTCAGAGACCACTCGTGAGGAGAGAGGATAGTTCTGCTTAGTCTGTCGGCTATCACGTTGGATTTGCCAGGGATATGAGTTGCTACCAGAAAACGTCTGGTCGCCACTGCCCATTCCCAAACTCTCATGGCCTCTCTGCAAAGAGGGTAGGATCTGGTCCCTCCCTGCTTGTTCAGATACCAGACTACTGACATGTTGTCGGAGTGAACGGCAATTACGTCCTGAGGGAGGTAATCGTGGAGGGCTTGTAGAGACAGAAGCACCGCCCTCATTTCTAAAATGTTGATATGAAGGAGACTCTCTTCTGAATGCCATTTGCCTTGGACTGACCTGCCCAGAGAATGCCCCCCCCCCACCCCATCTGGGAGGCGTCCGTAGTCAAAGTGGCTATAGGAGGAGGTGGAACAAAGGGTCGTCCCTGATCCAGATTGGAGGGCACCAGCCACCAAGCGAAGGTCCCGTTTGCAGGTTTCCGTGATCCGTATGAGGTGACTGAGAGGGAGATCCTGAAAGGACCACTGTGTCGAAAGGAGCCACTGGAGAATTCTCATATGCAATCTTGCTAGGGGGACTAGAAGAACAGTGGCCGACATAGAGCCCAATAGCTGCAGGACCATCCTGGCTGGAGCTTTGGATCTGAGAAGCAAGGCTCGGACTTGAGCCTGTACAGTTTGTATCCTGTCTGTAGGAAGATAGACCCGCATTCGGTTTGAGTCTATTTCTACTCCGATGAACTTTATGTGCTGAGATGGCAGCAACACAGACTTTGGCCAATTGAAGGTGATTCCAAGGGAAGTGCCTAGTGATATTGTGGCTTGTAGGTTCTGCAATAGTAGACGCCTGGAGGTGGCAGTTAGGAGCCAGTCGTCCAGATACGGAAACACCTGGAATCCTAGACTCCTCAGGTGAGCAGTCACGACCGCCAAACATTTGGTGAACACCCTGTGTGCACCACTCAGCAGGACATCGAGGAGCTGTAGCTGAGTAGGATAAGTGAAAAAACCTCGCTTAGGTGGGTTTTTTATGCAGGGAACTTCAAAGAGCTAGAAATGGCCCAAAATGAGAAGTTATGTACCTACCATAATTAGAAGTTATGTACTCACCATAACGTTACATCTGAGTAGGTACTTCATTTGTCTGCAACCTGTGGGTCTCGGATCCGACCGCGGATCCGACTGGCCGCTTTCCAAGCTTCAAGATCCAAGCTCATAGCTCCTCCCCTCTACCCACAATCCCCTGTCACCACCACACTACCTCAGATCGGTTTTGCTGTATCACCTGAAAAAACCTGTAATAAACAGGTTCAGATATTCTCAAGAATCATAAAGATCCTAGAAACCCGATACAGGTTAGGGGGATGGCAGGGGGGATGGTTGCAGACAAATGAAGTACCTACTCAGATGGAACGTTATGGTGAGTACATAACTTCTAAATCTGAAGTAGTTACTTCATTTGTTCTGCAACCTGTGGGACAGAGTCCCCAGCTACCTAAACAAAGAAACCTGGGTGGTCTATGGGAGGATATTCCGAAGGACCGCGTAGCCAAAGGACGCCCTGCTTCTAGATATCATGTCCAGCTTTTAATGAGAAATAAACGTATGAGCAGAAGACCAAGTGGCTGATGAACATATGTCGTCCAACGGCATCCTGGACCAGAAGGCTGCAGAAGTTGCGATGGACCTTGTGGAATGTGCACGGATTTTGAATGGGGTTGTTTTGCCTGATGCCTTATAAGCCTGAGAAATACATTGACAAATCCAATTAGCCAGTGTCACTTTGGATATAGGTTTTCCCATGTATGAAGGAGCAAATGACACAAAGAGTTGATCAGCCTTACGAACATCTTTGGTCCTGTGCAGGTTAAAACGCAACTGTCTATGTACGTCTAGTGTATGCAACATGTATTCTCCCTTATTTTGAAAAATTTTGAAAAACACTGGCAGATTGATAGTCTGATTGATATTTGCCACAGATGCCACTTTTGGTAAGAAAGACGGGTTAGTCCTGAGAGACACTCTGTCATTGTGGAAAATAAGATAGGGAGGTTTCATGCACAAAGCTTGGAGCTCTGAAACCCTTTTAGCAGAAGTTATGGCCACCAAGAATGCTGTTTTCCAGGACAGAAAATTAAGGGGTACAGAAGCTGCAGGTTCAAAAGGAGGTTTCGTTAAGGCTTGCAGAACAAAGGTTAAGTCCAAAGGGGGAGTCACTGATTTCACTAGTGGCTTGAGAAGGAAAACGCCAAGCAAGAATGTCTTACACAGTTTTGTAGATGCTAGAGATCCTAATCCGTCTCCCACATGAAAATGGGATATTGCTGCCAACTGTACTTTTACCGTTGATGCACTGGCCCCTTGTTCAAAAATCATAGACAAAAAATCCATGACTGTAGGAATCGGAACAGAAAAGAGGTTGAGACCTTGGCTGTTAGCCCAGATAGAAAATCGTTTCCAATTGCTATTATAGACTTTCCTGGTGGACGGTTTATGAGCCGCTACCAGAATAGGTTTCACTGGTGACGAGATACCGGGAGTCCTTGCCATTAGTGGAACTGGATCAACCAAGCCACGAGCTTGAGGTTTACCAGGTTCGGTGTTGGGCACCCCGTTGGGTGCGATATCAGATCTGGAATGGGATCCAGGATTAAAGGGGAGGAGAGACTGTGAGACCGCAAGTATGGAAACCAGATTTGACGAGGCCAGAATGGGGCTATGAGGATAATTTTTCTCCCCAACCGTACGGCTTTCTGAATGAACTTCGCCATGAGCAGAAGCGGGGGGTAAGCATAGAGTAGACCGGGAGGCCAAGCATGAATCAGAGCGCCTCTGGGGCTCTCCCCTTCTGGGGGAAGAATTGCGAAGAACTCGCTACATTTTGTGTTTTGGGGGGCAGCAAAAAGATTGCAGCGAGGCCAACCCCACTTGTGGAAAATTTCCTTCGCAACTTTCGGATTGAGAGACCACTCGTAAGGACTGAGAATTACTCGACCCAATTTGTCCGCCAGAATGTTGGATCGTCCCGGAATGTGCATTGCTATCAGAAAGCGGTTGGTGGATATCGCGCATTCCCAAAATCTCATGGCTTCTCGACACAGAGGGTAGGATCTGGTTCCCCCTTGTTTGTTTATATACCAGACCACTGACATATTGTCCGTCTGTACTGCCATCGTTCCTAGAGGTAGAAGGTCTTGGAAAGCCTGCAATGCTAGAAGCACCGCCCTCATCTCCAGAACATTTATGTGCAAGGCGGTCTCCGACAAGGTCCACGTACCTTGGACGTTTCTGCCCAAACAATGCCCCCCCACCCCACCCTAGGCGAGAAGCATCCGTGGTTAATGTGACCTGGGGGGGGGGGATCACAAAGGGTCTCCCTTGCCTGAGTTCTGGGGGAGTGAAGCCACCAAAGCAGGGATTCCCTACAAACTCTGCTCAGGGGGATAGGAGTGTTCAGTGGGTGGAGTAACAGTGACCATTGAACTTGGAGTGTCCACTGTAATATACGCATCCTTAGGCGAGCATGGAGAGAGAGGCTGATAGCCGCGGCCATCGAGCCTAGTGCTCTCAGGACTAACTCTGCCAGCGGAGATTTGGTGCGAAGAAGAGCCAAAACCTGGAGTGAGAGGCTGGGCGGCCTGTCCGAGGTCAAGAAGGCCCGAGAAGATTGGGAATCTAGCCTGGCTCCTATGAAATCAAATGCTTGCACAGGATGAAGACAGGACTTCGGTATGTTGACTGAGATGCCCAAGCTGTCGGCAAGAGACAGCACATAGTCTCTCGCGGTACAAAGTTGACGCCTGTTGGTTGCTGTGAGGAGCCAGTCGTCTAGGTACGGAAAGACCCTTATGCCCTGAAGCCTCAGGTGGGCCGCAACCACTGCCATGACTTTGGTGAACACCCTGGGGGCTGAGGTGAGTCCGAACGGAAGGACCCTGAACTGGCAATGACTGGCCCCTAGCAGGAAGTGGAGGAACCTCCTGGACCGTCTGTCCATTAGAATGTGGTAGTACGCGTCCTTGAGGTCTCTAGAGCACATCCAGTCGTTCTCCTGCATTAAGGGGAGAATAGATTGTAGAGTGACTATCCGGAATTTTTCTTTGGGGACAAACATGTTCAGGGTGGACAAGTCTAGAATGGGCCTAAGATCCCCTGTCTTTTTTGGCACTAAAAATAACCTCGAGTAGTAACCTGATCCGGATTGGTCTGGGGGGACCAGCTGGATGGCTCTTTTTTCTAACAAATGGTCGCCGCCTCTCTTTGATTGGGTGGGACATCGGGGAGGCGACCACCTGAGGGAGGACGAAATAGGAAGGGAATTTTTTAGCCTCTGGATATAATTTGGAGCACCCATCGATCATTCGTGATGGACCCCCACATTGACAGGTGCTTCGTTAAACTCCCCCGACTGCCTCCAGAGCTGGACAGTCGGTTAAGCCCTCAGGGCTGCTGCGCGGGTCTCTCGGAGAAAGGCTCCCTAGACCCGAAGTTACATGGCCCCACTCTGCCTCTGGGCCGGCGCCCACCCTGCCTCCTCTGCCTCTGGAGGGCGCGGAGTCCGAAGCTGGATAGGATTGCTGAGACTTGCGGTACCACAGCTTCTTTTGCCCCCTCTGATTCCTTGAGAAGGAACGTTGGGGGCTCGAGAAGCGGACTCCGACGGCAGACGGCGTCTTCCCGTCCTTCTCGCTTTGGACTAATGTATCGCGTACGGTCCTGCCAAAAAGGGAAGAGCCGTCAAAGGGTGCGTTCGCGAAGGACACCTTGAAAGGTTCTGCAAAATTACAAAGACGGAGCCAGGCGTGACATCTCTAGACAACACCTGCCCCGCTGGCCCTTGCGGCTCCCTCCGTAGCATAAGACAGTAGCCGCATGGACGTATTTGAAATGGACTTGAGAGTGGCCATACGTGTCGAGAACACTGTTTTGTCCTCGACCGACATGGACTCAGGTGGAGCTGCAGTGTATTCCTTGATCAAATCCCGTTGCAGCCTGATGACATGCGCCATATAATTCAGCGCCCTCACGGAGAAGGTTGCTGAAACAAAGGTCCGCTTCCCTATACGGTCCAGCGCCCGGGACTCCTTATCCGGCGGGTGGACCGTGGAGCTCTCCTGGGAGAGTTCTCTCTTAGTGGCAGCAGCCACCAACATGGCATTAACTGGAGACCCTTTGGCCCAGGCCTGTCTGTCTGAAGGGGGGCCAAGGATTTTATCCGGTCGGTGTGGGATAGGCTCCACGGTGTCGGGTTTCTGCCAAGCCCTGGTAGTCAGCAGATCTACCAGGGGATCTGCCGGTGGGGACACCCAGGAGGTAGATGGGCCCGCTTCAAACGCCTCCAGAAATATGGACTCATCCGAGGAAGGTTTTTGGGCAGACCACCCCCCCCCAATACGCAACATTTCCATGATATCTCCAAAGGAGACATCCTCGGAGGGTGACCTTGGGGAACCTTCCCTTTCCTCTAAGTCCGTATCTGTAGTGATGGACTCGGGGGAGTCCATGTGCCTCCTTTTACACGTCTGTTTACGAGGCACCTCCTCTGTGGGACTATCAGAAGAGGGCTCGTCAATGGCCTCTTGTTCCTCCAAGGGAACCAACTGGAGGGTCTGAGCAGGCTGTCCCGATGGAAGGATGATGGAAGTTAAACCCGTATGCAGTGGGGGAGCGGAGGGATCCAAAGCCCGAGTCGGGGACCTGGAAGACCTCGACAGTACCCTCTCCACTACCTCGAACGCTGAGGGAGAACTACTCTCTTCCGGCCCCGAGAGCAGTCTCCTCGGCTCCGAGATAGGGATCGGGGTCGGAGCCGAAGCCATCGGATCCGAAAGGGAGGTGCTCTCTGATATAGGCGGCACCGAAGATGCACCTGCTCCCATGGATCCGACGCCCGGCCCACGGCCCCGAGAGCTCAGATCCGAGATACTCGAGGGAATGGTCGGTGTCGAGAAGGCTTGGGCCACCGGCGCCGAAAAAACCCCGGCTCCGAAAGGGCCTGGATCCGAAGACTCCAAAACCCGGATCCGGGTTGAAGAAGGAGAAATCGGAGCAAATATTGAAGCTGCACTCCCCCCCCGTGGAGGGGGTGGGGGGCAGGAGCACCCCCATCTGCATTTGGGTCTGCAAAAACCGACGCATCATCCTATCCATATCAGCGTCGGAGAGAGACATAGTAGATCTAGAGGAGGTCGTAGAGGCGGGCCTGGAGGGCCGCCTCGACAACCTCGAGGGTGATAGAAGCTCCTCCTCTGGCTCTGGTGAGAAGGAAGGAGATCGGAGCCGAGAAGGAGAAGGTCTAGACACCCTCGGAGGCGATTTAACAATTTTTGAAGGCGGAGCCGAGGGATGAGGCTCGGCTCGCCTCTTGTGTCTGTGCTTCTCTTTGTGCTTTTCCCTAGAAGGAGAAGACTGAACTTCCCTCGTACTCAAGGCAGTAGTGGGAGGTTGAGTCCCAGTCGAGGGAATCAGAGGTGCCGAAGCTACCTGGGCAGCCTGCACCTTGGAGGGAGAGGAGGAAGAGGCCTCCTCCGGGGGAAGCAATCCCACCAGAATAAGCCTGTTCCTCCTGTCCCTCACAGCCCGGGGGTTGAAGGCCGCGCAAACCTGGCAGTCTGAAGACAAATGGGCAACCCCCAGGCATATAACCCACTGAGTGTGGCCATCAGCTGGGGAAAGCTTATGGCCACACCCAGTGCACTTTGAAAAAAATAGCTTTATGGCCTTCGGCCATTTTCCTGACACACACACTCACACGCCCAAACACCTAGGGGACGGTTTAACTGAATAAAACGCAATCCCGAAAACAAAAAAGGGCAGAGAAACACTCTAAATACTCTTCTTTTGAACTTGTTAAAGTTTTAAGAAAATCTCTTGAAAAAAATATTCACTTCCCTGTCTAAGCTCAGGAGCTCTTCTCAAGACGCTTGTTATTCAAGCCGCGGCAAAAATGATCTGAGGTAGTGTGGTGGTGACAGGGGATTGTGGGTAGAGGGGAGGAGCTAGGAGCTTGGATCTTGCAGCTTGGAAAGCTGCCGGTCGGATCCGAGGACGGATCCGAGACCCACAGGTTGCAGAAGAAATGAAGTAACTACTTCAGATCGTTCCATGTTAGTTGTCTCCTTGCCTTCTTTCTTGATGGATGGGTTCGGAGCTGATCCTCGGCTCCGACTCGGCCTATACTAAAGCTCGATAACTATTTCTACCGGCTCGAGGCTACCCTATATCCAACAATGCTAGGCGCTAACTACCCAGATCTCGTTTGATAGCTGAAACCATAGCCGTTCTGATCTCCAAAATAAGGAGAATAGGAAACCTCACTCTTAAGACACGTAGACCTATAGCTTACCAGTAAAAGATAGCCAAGGGGGCTAATACTGAGGCAGAAAGAAGATGCCCAAGGATCCTTAGGTCTATCCAGGCTAGGGGGATGGAGGGTGGGACGCAAGAAAGAAGGCGAGAAGAAGACAACTAACATGAAACGTTATGGTAGGTACATAACTTCTCAATGTTAAGTTGTCAATCTCGCCTTCATTCTTGCTGGATGGGAACGCATCCCTAGCACCTTCACCCTGGGTGGCTCATCGGAACAGACTCTTGAGAACAGTGGAACCAAAATTAGCCCGGCTTCGGGAGGCCATGTCTAATTTGTAATGAGAGATAAAGGTATGAGGAGAGGCCCATGTGGCTGCCGCACAAATGGAATCTATTGGTAATCTAGCCTGAAAAGCTATTGACGTGGCTAATGCTCTAGTTGAGTGAGCCCTGACGGTAGCTTTTGGCGTCTAAGGTCATAGATGAAAGTAATCACAGAGGCCAGCCATCTAGAAAGGGTTATTTTGGAAACTGGAAGGCCTTTCTTCCCTGCCGCATAAAATAGGAAGAGCTGCTCAGATTTCCTGGCTTGCTTGGTTCTATCCAGATAGTAACGGAGCTGACGATGAACGTCCAGAAAATGCAGCTTTTGTTCCACTCCATTGGAGTAGTTGGGAAAGAAAACTGGAAGATCGATAGTCTGGTTTAGGTTCGCCTCAGAAGAAACCTTGGGTAAAAAGGACGGGTTAGTCCTGAGAGACACTCTGTCTTTATGAAAAATTAGATAAGGTGGATGAATGCAAAGGGCATGAAGCTCTGATACTCTTCTTGCAGATGTCAAAAAATGTGAACACAAGACCAAGAATCACCAAAGTCCACGGCCACAGTACCCAAATCTCCAAAAAATGTGGTTAGAAGCAGTAGGTTAAGAACAGCGCATTTATTGGTACGTAATCTGAATCACACCAAACAGCAGCAAACAATAAACCAAACGCTTTCGCTCGGTTATTACCGAGCTTCTTCATGGTTAAAAAATCTGTTGTGTAGTCAGCCATGTTAAATACTAAATGCAACATCACATGACATGCCCCCCCCATGTGAATCATCCCTAATCAGTTTCTTAAAAATACAGTGTGTATAAACTTTCCTTAAATATTAAATGTATGTTCCAATCCAAAAATCAAACTCAACTTTAAATCCAGTAATGCCAAAAATAAAATATATAATATATTACAACACATGTAAAAACACATAAAAAATAAATTAAATGGTAATGAAATTAATAAACATGACAATAATAAATGTTAAACTAATCCATGAAAGTAAATAAATGTAACTTCTTCATTACCAATACAGCACATGGTAACCAAACTAAGGCATTAGGCTGAACTGCAAGTGCATCCAATACCAGTATGTTTAATGGGGAAATTTAAACAGTCTACAAGAACCCCTATTATAATCGTGCCCTTCTTAATTTGAGCACACTGTTTATATTCAAGGCGTCATTCATGCCCGGTGGTCTAATTGCGTCTAGTCTAAGCTGCCAAAACAGTTCCCGATACTCCAACCTAGCTTCCCAGTTCCCTCCCCGTGGGTCGGGTGTCACTTGTTCTAGAATTGTAAACTTAATTTGCATATTTTCACATAGTTGTGAATGCTTAAAAAAGGCATTGGTCACTTTACCCTTACTAATATCATATTGATGTTCATAGACTCTTTTTCTAAAAAGCCAAAAGCTAGGGAAGTAGTGTAATGGCTGCCGCCATGAGACCTAATACCTTCAGGACAAACCTGGCCTGGATTTTGTCGTTCTGAAGGAGGATGTGAACATGCCTGCGAATATCTAGAACTCTTTGCTCGGTCAGTTTTGCGGATAGCCGGACTGTGTCCAAGGTGGCACCTATGAAGGTAATAGACTGACAAGGCGACAAGGCGGACTTTTCGAAATTTATGGAGATACCTAGCCCTTTGCAAGTATGAATGGCGTAATCTCTGGAGAGGAGAAGCTGACGCCTGGTGGTGGCAGTGAAGAGCCAGTTGTCTAGATATGGAAACACCTGGAATCCTTGACGCTTCAGATGAGCCGTAACCGCTGCCATGTATTTGTTGAACACTCGGGGGGCTGTAGTGAGACCAAAGGGCAGGGCCCTGAACTGGTAGTGACTGGCTCCCAGCCGGAAGCGGAGAAACCTCCTGGAGCGCCTGTGCATCTTGATGTGGTAGTACACATCCTGAAGGTCTACTGAGCACATCCAATCATCCTGACCCAGAAAGGGTAGAATGGACTGTAGCGTGACTATCCGGAACTTCGTTCTTCTTACAGACTTGTTTAGTCTGCTGAGATCCAATATTGGTCTCCAGTCCCCTGTCTTTTTTGGTACCAAAAAGAACTTGGAGTAGATTCCGGATCCTTGTTGGTCTGCTGGGACTGGCTGGATGGCTCTTTTTGGTAGCAGTTTTGATATCACTAGTACTGCTTGTTCCCTTAGACTGGGTGGAACGTCTGGAAGGGGCCCTTTTGGCTGAGTTGGGGTGTGGATAAAGGGAATTTTGTAACTCTCGGATATAATCGACCGTACCCATTTGTCTTGAGTGATGAAAGCCAGGCTTCTGGGTACAGTGATAACCTTCCCCCGACTGCTTCCGAAGGCGGACAGTCAGGCAGCTTCTCAGGGATGCTGGAAGGGTTTGTCAGAGAGAGACTCTCTGCTACCCTGATTTTGCGGACCTCCTCTTCCCCTAGGGCAGCGTCTGTTATTGCCCCCCCCACCTCTAGAGGGAAACTGACCTCTTGCATCAGGAGCGACCTCTTGTGGTTTACGGAACCACATTTTCCCATCCTTCTGACCCTTAGGATATGGTCTGGACGGGGTGGAAAAACGGACTCCCACTGCAGAGAGAGTCTTGCCTTCTTGCTCGCATCGGGTCAAAGTATCCTTCACCTGAGGTCCAAACAAAGCTGAACCGTCAAAGGGGGAGTTAGTGAAGGAAGCCTTGAAGAGGTCTGCAAAGTTACAAAGCCGCAACCAGGCGTGACGCCGTAAGGCAACGCCTGTGCCTGCAGCCCTACTTGTCCCATCGGCCGCGTAGGAAATAAGCCGCATCGAGGAGTTGACAATGGAATTCAGGGTTGCCAGCTGGGAGTTGATTTTGTCTTGAGACCCTGCAGCTGTTGGATCCTGTAAGGCCTCACCCACTTCTGTGAGCATGTCTCTTTGAAGGCGGGTGAAGTGGCACAGATAATTCAGCGACCGCATAACAAAGGTCGCTGAAGAAAACATCCGCTTGCCGTACCTATCCATAGTCCTAGACTCCTTGTTAGGAGGATGGACAGGTACTGAAGGATCAGCCAGTTCCTTCTTATTGGCTGCAGCCATCACCATGGCATCAACCGGGACACCCTTGGCTAAAAACTGTTTGTCCGAAGGGGCTGTTATGAATTCTGAAGGCCTCCGTGGGGTAGGTTCCATCGTATCAGGGGCCGTCCATGCCTTCCGCGCCACCACTTCCATGAGGGGGTCAAAGGGCGGAGACACCCAGGAGGTGGAAGGGCGAGAGACAAACGCCTCTAGGTTAAACCGACTCGTCCTTGGAAGGATTAAGGGTAGATCAGTTCCCCCTCTGCTTAAAGATCTCAAGGATGTTTGAAAAGGAGACATCCTCAGAGGGGGACCGTGGGGACCCTTCCGACTCATCCAAGTCGGTATCCAATGTAATGGACTCAGGGGAGTCCACATGCTTCCTCTTACATTTCCTCTTCCGAGGGGGTTCCCCTGACGGATCAGGGGAAACCTCGGAAGAGGAGGATATTCCCAATGGGGAAACCTGAGGCGTTGGATCTCTACGGTCAGGAATGAGAGGGTGGGTAGAGACCGCAGCAGGTACTACAGAGGGAGGAGCTGAGGGAGCCGACCGTGGAGCAGGCACAGGGGCCAGCACGCTCCTCATGACTTCAAAGGCGCCCCTATCAGGCAGGGTAGAAGGTCCCCGCTCCGAAGAGATAAGGACCCCTCCTGGCACAGAGAGGGACGGCTCCGAAGCCGATGTCGGGGCCGAACTTACCAGCGCCGAAGCTCCGAGAGGGAGAACGGGGTCAGACAAGGGTCTGATGCCACTCGCCCCCTCGGAGCTGACGAGGAAGTCCATGCGCCCGGATCCCTCCACGGATGGGACCATGGAAGAGACCGGAGCCGACGACGGAGCCGAAAGGTGAGGTATCGGCTCCGACGTGTCGACGGCCACAGCTCCCACAAGCTCCGGCTCCGAACTCAAGGGAAGAGTCGGAGGAGGAATTGAAGATGGAGTGGGAATAGCCACTGTCTGTTGAGAAGGGCTATGGAGCATCTGGGCTAGTGCCTGAGACTTAAGAAGTCTACAAACTACCCTCTCGAGGTCATGGTCCGAGAGCCTGGAAGACCTAGAGGAATGGGATCGATGGCTCCGCTCTGAGAGTAAGGGAGACCTCAGAGCCGAATGAACACATTCCAAGGATGGAGACCTGGACCGTTTACGGCTGGCAGATGGCACCGACACAACTATCGGCGCCGAGTCCTAGAAACATCGGCTCCGTCTCGAGCCGATGTAGAAGACTGCGCTAGAGAAACGTCGATTCCAGCCGGAGCCGATGAAGAAGACGGTGTCTTAGAAACATCGGCTCCAGCCGGAGCTGATGTAGAAGCAGTCAGAGCACCCCCAGTCGAAGGTTCTGAACACGGAGCCGACGGCTTGGAAGGCTTCGAAGGCTTCCCCGACGATGACTTGGCCGGGGAATCTTCTGGCTTTAATAAGCCTCTCAAAATTAACTTATTTCTGCGTTCCTGCAGGACTCTTGGACTGAACGCATGACAGACAGAACAAGAGTCCTGCAGGTGCAGAGGGCCCAGGCAATAAACACAAGAAGTGTGACCGTCTGTCAGCGCCATTTTCTGACAGCATGAGTCACACTTCTTGACGCCTGAGACCGTGGTGTCTTTAGACATCCTAATAAAGGACAAAAATACACACACACACACACACACACACACACACACACACACACACACACACACACACACACACACACATTAACACAATCTAAGTCAGTCACACAAACAATTTAACCTGACAATTTAAAGAAAAGGGGAATGGGCCCAAAGGCCTAACCTTTTAACCAAACAAGGAGTTAGGAATTAAGGGATTAAAGGGGACCGGAAGGAAGTTAAGCTAAGAAGGGAGCTAATGGGATGGTTACTAACAAAAACTATCTGAAAAACTGACTAAAATAGAGAAAATTAAAGAATGATTAAATCCAACCTGCAGAGCCGGTAAGAAACACACCTCGTAGCTGAAGCGGCAAACAAGATCTGGGTAGTTAGCACCTAGCATTGTGGGATACAGGGTAGCCCCGAGCCGGTAGAAATAGCTCTCGAGCTTTAGTATAGGCCAAGCCGGAGCCGAGGATCGGCTCCGAACACATCCAGCAAGAATGAAGGCGAGATTGACAACTTAACATCGGCCAATTAGTACAGATTCTTGTGCTGAGGTCACTCCTTCAGGGGCAGATAGGCTGCTCAAGGCTCCCCACTCCCACTGGTGAGCAATGAAACTTCCTTTTGTCCAAGTAAGGAAATGGGCAACACAGGAACTATCCAAGAGTCCTGGATACAACAAAGCCTGTATAGGGACTATTCTAGTCAAGGAAAGGCAGGAAACAAAGATTTTTTTTTTTTGTTTTTTTTTCTTTTTTTTTTCAGGAAAACAGCAGATAAATCACAGTATACTTTATGCTCAGGCTAGCGCACTTGAGTGGGCAACCTCGTCAGTAAAAATACAACAAACAAACTTCTTAGCAAGTGCAGGTAATAAGAACACAAAAAAAAACAAGCTTAGAACAGTTACAACAGCAGTGTAGCTCGCTTTTCAGTGAAAAAAGAAGGTCGCACCGGTAGAGACAGAAAAAATATACTTAAATCTGGATAGCAGTCACTCTTTTCATTTCTCTGCTGCTAGCACCACTCTGCAGGACCACGAGGAGCTGTAGCTGAGTAGGATAAGCGAAAAAACCTCGCTTAGGCGGGTTTTTAATGCAGGGAACTTCAAAGAGCTAGAAATGGCCCAAAACGGCCAATTGCTACAGATTCTTGTGCTGAGGTCACTCCTTCAGGGGCAGATAGGCTGCTCAAGGCTCCCCACTCCCACTGGTGAGCAATGAAACTTCCTTTTGTCCAAGTAAGGAAATGGGCAACACAGGAACTATCCAAGAGTCCCGAATACAGCAAAGCCTGTATAGGGATTATTCTAGTCAAGGAAAGGCGGGAAACAAGGATATTTTTTTTTGTTTTTTTCTTTTTTTTCAGGAAAACAGCAGATAAATCCCAGTATACTTTATGTACAGGCTAGCGCACTTCAGTGGGCAACCACGACAGTAAAAATACAACAAACAAACTTCTTAGCAAGTGCAGGTAATAAGAACACAAAAAAACAAGCTTAGAACAGTTACAACAGCAGTGTAGCTCGCTTTTCTGTGAAAAAAGAAGGTCGCACAGGTAGAGACAGAAAAAATATACTTAAATCTGGATAGCAGTCACTCTTTTCATTTCTCTGCTGCTAGCACCACTCTGCAGGACCACGAGGAGCTGTAGCTGAGTAGGATACAACTTCCCTGGTGTTAGAAGTGAGGACTGAGGCTCCTTGATTGCTGGGCCAGGGCACGGTCGTCACAACCTCTATGAGAAAAAGTAGATTTCAACCTTCATGTATCTTCTTCCAGTCACTAGGTTGTAGAATTTGCATTTATGATTCTTCACACTGTGTGTTCCTCCTAAGCAGTACAAGAGTGCTAGTGTAAGTCTTGATGTTTCTGATGACAGCAGGAACACTGGAAAGTTTCAATGCATTACTTAATGAAAAAAAGAAGTTATGTACTCACCATAACGTTCCATCTGAGTAGTTATACTTCATTTTTCTGCAACCTGTGGGTATTCGGATCCATATCGGATCCGAGCCAGCAACTTTTTTTTCTAGCATCTGCTCCAAGCTCCGAGCTCCTCCCCCTACCCATAATGCACTCCCATCTCCTACCTTCCATCAGATCGGGTTTACTGCAACTAAATACATTAGCAACTCAGCCCAAAGAACCAAACCTGTATATGGACATGACAAGGTCCGGGGATAGAGGGAGGGAAGGTTGCAGAAAAATTAAGTATAACTACTCAGATGGAACGTTATGGTGAGTACATAACTTCTTTATCTGAAGTAGTTAACTTCATTTTATCTGCAACCTGTGGGGCAGATTCCCCAGCTACTTCAATCCTGGGAGGCCCTTATGGAAGGATATTCCTGAGCACCGCAGAGCCAAAGGATGCTCTACCCCTAGAAATCTGGTCTAACTTATAATGGGAAATGAAGGTATGTGAATTGGCCCAGGCTGTTGCTGCACAAATGTCATCCAAAGGAACCCTAGACCAAAAGGCAGCAGAAGTCGCCATGGACCTGGTAGAGTGAGCTTTAACAATACCAGGAGATAAACCTTTTGCTTTGTAGACATGCGAAATGCAAAGAGTGATCCATCTTGCCAAAGAAACCTTAGAAATAGCTTTTCCCAAAAAGGATTTGGAAAAAGAAACGAACAACTGGTCAGACTTGTGGAATGATTTTGTTCTATGAAGATAGAAGCGAAGTTGTCTATGAACATCTAACCAATAGCGTACACCAGTTTTATTGTCCGCTTTCGTCAGAAAGACTTCATCAGAATAAAGCTAAACCACAGAACAGCGTATAAATAGTGGTGATAATAATCAATTAAACGATTAACAATTTTGATTGACACATTTTAAAAGCACCACTACTTTAAGTAAAAAAAGAAATAATATCTACGTCTTTATTAATAAATAATTTTCTGTATTTTAAAAAACATTTAACATTAATGGCATCGTTTAAACCAGGAAATACATCAGATTTTAATTTAATCTGCCAAATGGTTTCATGTTGCTCTAAATAGTTTTTAAAATCCCCTCCTCTCATGTCTGGATTAACCACTTCTAAAACAGAAAACAAAATTTTTTTAAAAAAAGAACAATTAACAGAATGCTTGTACAAAGCATTAGTGTCATCACTATTACGAATACTGTAAAGGTGCTCCCTAATACGAGTTTTTAAGGACCTTGTAGTCATGCCAATATAAAAAGCAGGACAAGTTGAGCATTGTTGTTGCCATCAGTGCAACATGTGTCGTTACATTTCTGAGGGTCCCTATATCAACATTAACACTTTAGATAGAACTTTGAGTGTGCCACATTTTGTTAATTGTAATACCAAGGGAGTAGTTTACATTAGTATGTGCTCAACTTGTCCTGCTTTTTATATTGGCATGACTACAAGGTCCTTACAAACTCGTATTAGGGAGCACCTTTACAGTATTCGTAATAGTGATGACACTAATGCTTTGTACAAGCATTCTGTTAATTGTTCTTTTTTTAAAAAAAATTTGTTTTCTGTTTTAGAAGTGGTTAATCCAGACATGAGAGGAGGGGATTTTAAAAACTATTTAGAGCAACGTGAAACCATTTGGCAGATTAAATTAAAATCTGATGTATTTCCTGGTTTAAACGATGCCATTAATGTTAAATGTTTTTTAAAATACAGAAAATTATTTATTAATAAAGACGTAGACATTACTTCTTTTTTTACTTAAAGTAGTGGTGCTTTTAAAATGTGTCAATCAAAATTGTTAATTGTTTAATTGATTATTATCACCACTATTTATACGCTGTTCTGTGGTTTAGCTTTATTCTGATGGTCTTTCTGACGAAAGCGGACAATAAAACTGGTGTATGCTATTGCCTGGATTATTTCTTCTCTTGTCTTTCTTGACTATGAACATCTAACAAATGAAGTTTGTATTCACCCTTGTTTTGAAAATTAGGAAAGAAAACAGGCAGATTAATGGACTGGTTTATGTTTGCTTCAGATGCCACTTTAGGTAAGAAAGAAGGATTAGTACGGACAGAGACCCTATCCTTATGGAAGACCAAATAAGGAGGCACGGCAGACAGAGCTTGAAGCTCAGAAACCCTCCTAGCTGATGTAATGGCGACTAGGAAAGCTGTCTTCTAGGATAAAAATTTTAAATCCACTGATGCTGCAGGTTCAAATGGGGGAGCCACCAATGCCTGTAGGACAAAGGTAAGGTCCCAAGGGGGCACTGAATCCTTGACAGGAGGGCGCAAAAGATAAGTGCCTTTAAGAAAAGCCTTACACAGCCTAGAAGATGCTAAGGCGATGTTGTCTTCACCAACATGAAAATTAGAAATGGCTGCCAATTGCACTTTCACTGTGGAGGAGCTAGCTCCTTGCTGAAAAATACCAGACAAGAAATCCAACACTGCTGGAACAGGGGCTGTAAAGGGATCTAGATTTCTCCGTGAGGTCCAAATGGAAAATCGGTTCTATTTGCTGCGATAAAGTTTCCTAGTGGAATCTTTAAGAGAAGCCACCAGTATGGATTTTACAGGGGATGAAAGACTGGGAGTCCTGGCAATCAACAAAACTGGAGCAACCAAGCTGTCAGCTTGAGGCTGCCCAGGTTGGGCGGGCGAACATCCGAAGGGCGGGAGATTAGATCCGGGCAGGGATCCAAAACCCACGGAGGAGCTAACAGATGAGACCAAAGGAATGGGAACCAAACTTGGAGAGGCCAGAACGGGACAATGAGGATAACTTTGCACCGCAGTCGGCAAACTTTCTGAAGAAACTTCGGAATGAGTGGCAATGGTAGGTAAGCATACAAAAGCCCGGGGGGCCAAGCATGGACTAGAGCGTCTCTGGGGGCATCCCCTGGTGAGGGAATCAGAGCGAAGAACTCGCTGCACTTTGTTTTGGAAGGAGATGCAAAGAGATCGCAGCAAGGCTGAACCCATGCAAGGAATATCTCCTCCGCTACTGACTGTTTCAGAGACCACTCGTACGGCATCAGAATAGCCTGACTCAATCTGTCCGCTAAAATGTTGGAGCGCCCCGGAATGTGCGTTGTTATGAGAAACCGACCGGTGGAAATCGCCCACTCCCACACTCTCATGGTCTCACGACCCAGGGGTAGGATCTGATCCCCCCTGCTTGTTGATATACCAGACAACTGACATGTTGTCTGACTGAATTGCAATCAGTCTGAGGGAGGACAGTGTGAAAGGCTTCCAACGTTAAAAGCACTGCCTTCATCTCTAGAACATTTATATGCAACTTGGTCTCTGTCTGGGATAATGTGCCTTGGACTGTCCTTCCCGAACAGTGTCCCCCCACCCGAGTTGGGAGGCGTCCGTGGTCACTGTGGCTTGGACTGGAGATGACTCGAAGGGGCGTCCTTCTATAACCTCCGGTGAATTTAACCACAAAAGAAGGGACATCCTGCAGACGTGACTGATCCTGATCGGAAATTCCATGGCCAGGTCTATCCGAGACCATTGAACAGCCAGAGTCCATTGAAGAATCCGCATATGAAGGCGCGCACAAGGGAGAATCACTATAGAGGCAGCCATGGAGCCCAGTGTCCGGAGAACCTTGCTCACCTTTGGAGACTTCGCTATTTGAGCTATGTGGCACCTGAGGTGTAAGATCCTGTCTGGAGTTAAAAATACTTTCATCTGCAAAGTGTCTAGCCGTACCCCAATGAAGTCTAAAACTTGTACTGGTTGCAACTGGGATTTTTGAACACTGACTGTAATCCCCAACCGAATAAAGTAGTCTCAGGCCAGACAGAGCAGATGCTTGTTGGGTGCAGTGAAGAGCCAGTCGTCCAGGTAAGGCAATACCTGAATACCCTGAAGCCTCAGGTGAGCCGCTACAACTGCCTTTACCTTGGTGAACACCCTGGGGGCTGTGGTAAGACCGAAGGGTAGGGCTCTGAACTGAAAGTGACTGGCTCCCAGCCGGAAGCGCAGAAACCTCCTGAAACTTCTGTGGATCTTGATGTGGTAGTAAGCATCCTGGAGGTCTAACGAGCACATCCAGTCGCACTCTCGGAGATAAGGTAGAATGGACTGTAGGGTGACCATCCAGAACTTCTGTTTGGCGACAGACAGGTTCAAAGTTGACAGGTCTAGAATGGGTCTGAGGTCCCCTGTCTTTTTTGGCACTAAAAACAACCTTGAGTAAACATGTGATCCGGACTGGTCTGGGGGGACCTGTTCGATCGCTCATATGACAAGCAGCTTTGAAACCTCTAGAGCTGTGGCCTCCCTGCCAGCGGGTGGAACATCCGGGAGGTGTTTTCGAACATTTGGAAGGACAACAAATGGGATAGTGTAACATCTGGATATAATCTGTAACACCCATCGATCTGTTGTTATGGACTCCCATGCCGCTGGGTGTAAGGACAATCTCCCCCCAACTGCCTCCAGAGTAGAACAGTCGGGCAACCCCTCAGGGCTGCTGAGCGGGTTTATCAGAAAAAGGTTCCCTAGACCCAAAATTCCTGGGACCCCCTCTACCTCTGGGTCGGCGTCGCTCCTGTCCCCCTCTGCCTCTGGGGGAATAGTTGTCTTGAGAATCCCGGGAAAACTGAGATTTTTGGAACCACATATTCTTTTGCCCTCTTTGATTCCTAGAGAAGGATCGCCGAGGGTTAGAGAAGCGGATCCCGATGGCAGACAAAGTCTTCCCGTCTTTTTCGCTCTGGACAAGTGTGTCACGTACTGTCTTTCCAGAAAGGGAAGAACCGTCGTAGGGAGCATTAATAAACAACACCTTGAAAGGGTCCGCGAACTGACACAACCTAAGCCAGGCATGACGCCTCATGGCTACACCTGTTCTGGCCGCCCTAGCTGCTCCTTCCGTGGCATGGGAAAGGTGCCGCATAGACGTGTTCTATACTGACTTCAGAGTCGACATTTTCGCAGAGAACAGCTGTTTGTACTGCGGCGATAAGGACTCTGGGGGTGACCCAGCGAATTCCAATACAAGGTCTCGCTGAAGCAGGATCACATGTGCCAAACAGTTCAGCGCACGGATTGAAAAGGTCGCTGAGGAATAAACGCGCTTCCCAAACCTATCCACCGACCTGGACTCCTTGTCTGGAGGGTGGACTGAGGAACTCTCCTGTGCTAGTTCCTTCTTGGTGGCTGCTGCGACCAGCATACCGTCAACTGGGTCTCCTTTTGACCAAGGCTGTCTGTCAGTAGGAGGAGATAAAATCTTGTTGGGGTGTTTGGGGATGGGCTCTACGGTGTCAGGTTGGATGAAGAGAGTCATCGCCAAATCCAGAGGGGTCTGGGTGGAATCCAAGGGGATGGGCTGGAATCTCTATCCCTTGGACAGAACCCTCTCCACCACTTCGAAGGCCGATGGAGAGTGTACCTCCTTGGCACCCAGCAAGGAAGAAGCCCTCCCCGGATCCGAAGCAGGGACCGGAGCCGAAACATGGGTAGCCTGAGGTCCGAGGAAACGGGTTGGATCCGAAAGAGGCGGAGCCAAAAAAAATCCATTCCCTCAGGTCCAACTCACTGTCTGCGGCTCCGTGAGTCACTCGGCTCCAAACTAGTCAGATCCGAGGAGCTCAAGCTAACAGCCGGAGTCAAAGTTGGGGGGAACCATCGGCGCCGAGCTACCAGCTCAAAAAAATCTCGGATCCAAGAACCCCGAAGCTGACATACAGGTTGGGGAAGGAGAGATGGGTCAGAAAAAAGGCATGGAGGTCCTCTCTCCAGAGGGAGAGGGGCCAGGCGAGACTCCCATCTATATTTGGGACTGAATGAATCTCCGCATCATCCTGTCCATGTCTAAGTCTGATAAGCTCCAAGTCGATCGCAAAGAAGCCACCGACTCGGATCTGGCTGGTCTGCGCTGTAAGGGAGAGGAAGGCCTCTGATCAGAAGGTTCCAGTGGCTCCGGTGTGGAGACCGGAGTCATGGAGAAAATGGCCTCATGGACTTAGTAGGGGGACTAAGGAAGAGCTCCCGGTCCGGGGATCTATTGCAAGGTTTGTCCCTTTTCTTGTCCCTGTCCTCCTTGCGCCTTTCTCTGTCCTTGTCTTTGTCTGCTACAATCACTGTAGCTTTTTCCTTGTCTGACCCAGCACCAGAAGAAACGGGAGTTTGAGTCCCTGTCTTGGTGGGAGGTTGGGTGGGAGTAATGGGTACTGAGGCCGTGGCAGACTCCAGCAGAGATGCAGGGAGAAGGCTTTTGGCTACCAATTTAGTCTTCAGATCCCTGAGGGCTCTAGGGTTGAACCCAGTGCAGATTGTACATTTAGTCGACAAATGGGACACTCCCAAACAAATTACACACAGAGTGTGATCATCAGCCGGTGAGAGCTTATGGCCACATTCTGTGCATTTTTTAAACACTGCCTTTGGCTGATCAGCCATGGTCCTGCACCAAACACCACTCCCTACAAAGATCACCACACACAAACACACGTAGGTGAAAGGCAGGCTTAACAACTACTCTAAATTTTTATAACAAAAACTTTTTTTTTGTGTGAACTAACCAACTACAAGCGATATACTAGTGGGGGAGGAAGGGAAACAACTAACACAGACACACTAAAGACAAAGAATTTTTAAATTTACTATCCCTGAGCTCAGAGCGAAGGAGACCACGATGCTCACTATGGCGCGGCAAACGAGATCTGAGGGAAGGTAGAAGATGGTGGTGCATTATGGGTAGGGGGAGGAGCTTGGAGCAGATGCTAGAAAAAAAAGTTGCCGGCTCGGATCCGATATGGATTCGAATACCCACAGGTTGCAGATAAAATGAAGTTAACTACTTCAGATCAAAAACTTTTCAGTGGCGTATATTAGGACTGAAATTCAAACTGCGATAGTGACAAAAAAAAAATGGCAGTGTATCTTTTCATGTGATGTAACAATGCAGGTGGAAATTAGATCTATTTTTCAGAACTGTGCCAAGCTTGTGATATCAGGATAGGAAATCTCAAAATGTTTCCACTGCAGAGGACCCTCAAAGTCAGATCAACAGTTTCTGAAAAAGGTGGACTTGTAATAACATACAGACATATTCTATAGTCTTCTATAGAAATAGCAGCAGGTGATCTTCAGGCTCCTGTCATAAATAACAGCAGGGACAATTCTTAGTTCTATCACTCAGATACATCTATTCAAATGAGGGTGGCCCTTTCCATCATTTCATTGGATCCCCATGTAACTAATTACCATTGGATGGGAGGGTAGTCAATTAACCCAAAAAACTAACCCTGATTTGATGGCTGGGCCCTTGTTACCACCTCTGCATAAAGACTACTGTATATAAAGAAATCGTATGTTATTACAAGCCACACATCTGAAGAAGTCTATTTTATAAGACAAAAGTGCTTATCTCGGCTGAATAAAAAGTTGAACTAAACCAGTTTCAAGTCTAGATTATTTCTAAAACTCGGTATTATACCTTATTTTTACAGGATTTTTACCAGTGGTAGATAGCCACAGATCACCGGGCACCAATAAATTACAAAACTCCCTGGCTATTCCCTTTAGAATCTTTGTGTTTGTCCCATTCCTTGCTCCCTCGAGGCTGGAACTGGACTGGATTAAAAGCGGGCTTCCTTTTCAAAATGATACTTTTGAGCTTTTAGTAACAACAGAGCATGTCATTCAAGTGCCCTCATTTCACAGAGGGAAGAAACTTACATCTGGGATGTTTAATTTTCTCCTTGTCCCCCAGTAAAGTCAATCTACCATTTCCTTAGTCATCCTTCAAGTTTGAACTGTCAGTGTCCCAAAGGTCTTGCCTGCAGGTCATTTATAAGGCAGTTAAATTACAGCATTTCTAAACACACACACACACACACACACACACACACACGCACGTATATACACACACACCAAGTAAATATTTTGAAGGTAAGAGCGCTGTATTATTCTACAGCTTTCTGCAGTCTGTCATCTTTGGTAAGTGGATGAACACTAGGCTGATAAGTGTTTTCAGTATGGTAACTTCAGATCCTTAGCCTGGTTAAATGCCCTTCCGAGTGATACTTGGTAGGTAAACATAAGAACCAGTCTCAAGGCTCAATTCCATAATTTGTTAGAAGATTATTACATTAACCGTTAAACCAAATGGCTTAGAATTATATTTTAACTCAAGAAAACAAGGCAATTTTGGAAGATGGATGATGATTAAGACAGTGGTTGTGGTTCATGAAATGTCTCTCATGGCCCAGCTAATGCTCTGCTGTATAAAACTGATTCCTTTTGCCATTGTTATAGAGTAGAACATACATAAAATAATACACAGACCATGTGACACAGCAAAGGTTTATAAACTAACTATCTGTGGTGGGCTGTAGCTGTTCCTTATAATCCCTGTTTAGCTTAAACTGGTTTTATCTGTACATTGTATACACAACATTTGCATTGTTTCAGTTTATTGCATTATGTTCTGTTATTTTATGGTTTAATGTCCAAACTGTTATGACTTTGTAGTTTTTCTTTCCAGGCCGCACTGAAAAGGGGCATCTTTTCTTGCACATTCGAACTATCCTGGTATACAAATGCAATAAATAAATAAAATGAATACATACTACAACGTATTTATGATGGGCTAGTGGAAAGCTCTGAAAACTTTTTTTTTTTTTTTACATGGAAGAGCATCAGTAGGGGTAGCACCAGGTGGTGGAAGCTTTAGAGCAACCCTGTATCCCAGCTATCTTTCCAGCACATTGTACTACTTCCTACAATGGAAAGAACTATTTCGGCCATTCTAAACTGAATTACTGAGTTATAAAAGGTACAGCTGAGTAATTCATGAAGGCCATCACATTACTACAGATAAACAGGAGAACTGCATAGTAGGCTTAGATGCAGGCTCAGCCCCAGCAGTGCTTACACGGGCTTATTGACAGGGCATGGATCAATGTTAGACATTATATACTATGCCAGATGCATATCAGTGTCTGTCACCACCCATGCAAGTCCTGTTAGGGCTAGCGGGGCCCCCTCCCATATACTATTATAACACTGAAGGAGGCAGCTGTAGTAGTGGTATTGCTTGGTTATATGCAGTATACGGCCAGCTTTTGTGCTACACTTGCCAGTGGCTTCTCGAACAGCACAGTGTATTTTAAAATGTCTGTAAAGAAGGTATATGTCTACTCCCTTCACTTTAGCCCTTCTTGGTATTGTGAAAACCACAACAGTCTTTGGTTCTGGATTGCAAATTGCCACATCTGAACTTGTACCAGGCAAGAAAACATTTTGCATCTGGCATACGGGCTTCAAGAATCCCAGACAGCGGCACTAAGCATAAACTTCCTGCATCTAGGCAATTTTACAGAGGTACTGATTTTCCAAACATGCTCACTGTTACAGCACTGACTGGTTTAGTTTATTGGCTAAAACATGAACTAAATTACATTTTATTTATTTACTGCAGAATAGATCACTGCCTTGAAAAAAATGCATTTAATATATAACAATTAATTAAGAAATTCTTGAGGTTAAGTACTTTCTGTAAATGTGCTGACTTCTCAAATATTTTTATACTCACAGCTCAAATTAAAGAATAAAATTTTAAATAAATAGTATAATATATTATGAAGTTTACCTTTGAAATTGGATGGCTGATTTTTGGAAGTTACATCAGAAGTGATTGTTTACTTCCAGACTGGGTGCTTGTGCTACTACTACAACTGGCAGGAGATTCTGTATTGCTGAAGTGTGGAGACAGACATCCGGAATGGAAATATGTGTTACTGTGTTGCTGATTTTCTTCCACTCCAAACTTTGGGGATTGGGTCTTAATATGTAGAATATGTAAGGCTGACTCATTTAGTTGTGGGGAATGACTAGCAATACAGGCTGTGGTATCTTCAGTAATATGAATGGCTGAAGTTTTAATCTGAGAGGCCTGACTGACAGGATTCACTGAAAGGGTACCGTGTGGAAAATGAAGAGCAGAACATCTGAGTTGGGCAGCCTGGTTGGAAGAAATGATCGGAAGGCTGCCTTGTGTAATGGGAACTCCTGTAACTTTGAACAATGTGGACTGGCTCTTAGAAGTGACTGAGTTGCTGGCTTGTGGAATACAAGTAGCAGAACTTCCGAATTGAGGGGAATTGTTTTCGGCAGTTAGACAGGTACGGTCATTTGGATCATGAGCACTTGAAACTCTGAATTGCTGCAGCCTACTTACTGGAATATAAGAAGATTTTTTTTGTTGACTGCAAACACCTGAACGTCTTGACTGCTCCAGGTGGTTTGCAGCAGTGGCAGAAGTATTTCTTTGAGGAACATGCATATCTGAAACTCTGAAATGTGGGGGCTGGATATTTCCTTGTGGGGCACTGATACCTGGTACTGTAAAATGTTTGTCTTGTACAATGGGAATTACTGAAAGCTTGTGCTGTGGGAGATGAAAGGCAGGATTAACAGAAGAGCCACCCTGTTGGACAGGAATGCCTGGAACAGGGAAATGTGGAGAGTGTGTATGGTTTGTGGAAGTGACAGATGTGCTGCACTGTGTAACAGGAATGATTGAAAACTTGAGTTGTGGGGTCTGACTTGAAGGAACAAGTGCAGTGTTATTTTGTGCAATACAAATAGCTGGTACCCTGAAAGACTGCAGTGGAACAGGAGCAGTTTGCTGCAGAAATGCAGAACACGAATCTTTGAAATGTGAAGGCTGGCCCACAGAAGTGACTGAGCTACTTCCTTGTGTAACAGAAATGGATGAAAATCTGAAGTGAGTGGACTGGCTTAAAGGGGCAACTGAAGTGCTACCCCGTCCATTAGGAACAGCTGGCATCCTAAATGATGAAGTGACAGGGATAGGGATGGGGATACTGTTTTGTGCAAAAGAAATACATGACAGTTTGACTTGTGATGACTGGCCTACTGGTGCAACAGATATGTTTCCTTGCGGAGCAGGAACAGCTGCATTCCTAAACTGTGGGAACTGGTCAGCAGGAAGAAGACAATTTTGGTTTTGTGGAAGAGGAAAGGCTGAAATACTGAACAGTGGGAACTGTTTTGCTGGATTAGATACATTGTTTTGAATGCCTAAATGTCCAGACTGTGGGACAACCTTTAGTGAGAGTTCATTTGGAGACTGATGCACTGCAGAAGGTGTGGCTGAATTCAATGGTCTGAGATTCTCCCTAAAAGAAGCATCTGAAGAAAGGAGACATACATTTCTAGGGACTGAAGAAAGAGAACTGCTTTTATTGATGCTATGTGTACTTGGCACAGTGGTTAGACAACATGCACCAGAAAAAGATGACGGATTATTTAGCAACTTGAGAGAGCCAGATGACAAGGACTTTGTTGGGGCCTGTAAAACTGTAGCAGTGACTAAGTTTGAAAGTCCACATATTCCAACTTGTCCATCTGTTAGTTTCACTAGTGTGTATTCTTGAGTGGAAGGAATCTGAGCTTCCATCTTATTAGACACAGCCTGCAAAGGGATTTGTAGAGATTCTTTGGTGTAGCCCAATGTTATAGGCTGTGAAAGATTTATGTTGAGATTTCCTGAACTGCTGTGCAACCGTTCTGACATTTCATGATGAGAATGTGGTTGAATGCTAGAAGGATTGACAGTGTATCCAGTATCTTGAATATGTTTGTCTGATGTGTCAAGGTGATTTAATACAGTTTCTGACTTGGATAAGCCTGACAATTCTGATATAATGGTTGGTTGGAGGTTGCTGGACAGCATTCTTTCTTCATAAGTCTTGATGCCAGACAAGATTCTGGGTATCTGATTTTGCTGAAGTCTGTCTGCAGGGCTGTCAGAGTGTCTTTCTAGTAAAGTACCCTTGAAAACAGACTTTCCATTGTTTACACATGAAGACAATAGACGATGAGGTTCAGATACATTTCTGATTGATGCAATTATTTCAGCATCTGGCATGTTTGGAAGTAATATGCCACTAAATTTACTGGTCAATACAGAAGGCTGTGAGGATTCATTTACAGACACAGTTATGGGGGCAACATAACTAGGTGGATTTCTGGGGGCCTCAGGCTGGTTCTCTTGGATTAAAGTTGGTATGCTAGCATGTAATGGGCCATTCTGGGAACCTGAGAGGTAGAAGACAGGTGGTAAAGACACAGTACCATTTTTGGAACTCTTGACCGATGTCTGTGCCACAGCTAATGGTTTTTGGACTGTTGAATTCCTAGTTGTAATACAGGAAGGTGAAATTGTAGCTATTGGTGGCTTTGATGAGTTTTTTAGTATCATCAGGGCTTCTGCTGCCTCTCTTTGTGGTTGTTCTGCTAACATAGGAGAGTAGATTTGCCTTTGGGAATGTGACATTTGAAAATCTTGAAGTGGAATCTAAAAAGGGAAAAAATAAGGGTAACTAAACAGTTACAAAAATCTCACTGTAATTCAACACTTTCAAATTTTTTTTGACAAAATATATTTTGTTTCCTTGCAGAAAGCCTTTAAACTGTAAGGGAAGAGGAATATCTGTAGGTCTCCACATCTAGTATTTCTCTAAGGTGCAGTGAAGCCTGTATATATAAACACATCACATTACAGCATCTGTCCAAATAACTGCTATTCTTACAAATGTTATCATAAATATAGTAAAGGAAACCTTACAGATATCCTAAAATTGGTGCCTGCAGATTGCCTGCATGCTTCCCACCATTTAATCTATTTGACAATAACAGCTATTTCTTTCACACTTCAAGAACATAATCAGACAATTTACTAGCATTTTCTTAGCCACTGTTCTAGATTTAGGTGGTATAATACTAACAAAACCACCCCAAATGTATTGTCTCCTCCCCCCGTCTTCCATTTGAATGAACTAACTTTATAAATAACGAAGCTAATATTTGTTGTGTCTAATTTGACGCACAAAATAAAACATCTACTAATATATGCATAATGTACAACAGGAAACACAAGTACTGAAAAGCCTGCTACAGATTACACTCAAAATTAGGAATTGCAATTTTGGGAGATCTCACAGTGCTTCAAGAGGATGGTCATCCCCTGCTGTTGCTCCAATACGATTTGTGTTGCTTTATGTATAGTTACTAGTTAAAGTTAATTACACAAGATGAGTTTTATGGTGGTGTTAGTCATTGTGAATTATAGTTATGTACTTACCATAACTTGGCATCTGTGTTATCTGTAGTCACCATTCATCACGCAAGGGTCTTGGATCCGACATTGGATCCGAGCCGGCAGACACAGACAAACAGCTTAGCTCAAGCTCCTCCCCTCCCATAATGCTCTGCTGCCCTCCAATCCCTCAGATCGAGTTTGCATAAGGAAAGAAGACAGACCAAAACACTAACAGCAAAATAGAACCACCATAATCCAACCAATCTTCCAGGAAGGGGGCTGGAGGGTGGGACCGTGATGAATGGTGACTACAGATAACACAGATGCCAAGTTATTGTAAGTACATAACTATAAAGCTGATGTTGTCTAGTCAGCATTCCTCACGCTAGGGTCAGAGTCCCCAGCTACCTAAATTCTGGGAGGCCTCAAGGAAGGACATGCTGAAGAACCGTGGAGCCAAAGGAAGGCCTTCCTTCCTCTAGAAACCAAATCCAACTTATAGTGGAAAATGAATGTGTGAGGAGAAGACCACGTTGCTGCTGCACAAATATCGCAATCTGCAAACGCAGTTGAGGTAGAAACCGTTCTGGTGGAATGAGGCCTTACTGGTGTAGATAAAGGAACACCTTCTGAAGAATAAATGAAGGAAATACATTGTGAAATCCAGCAGGAGACAGTGACTTTTGAAATTCCTCTGCCCTTTCTATTCATAGAAAAGGCTACAAACAACTGCTCTGATCGTCAAAACTCCTGAGTCCTATGTATATAAAAATGAAGTTGATGATGAATGTCTAAGGTGTGCAGGATATATTCTCCTGTATTGATACAGTTAGGAAAAAAATACTGGAAGATGAATACATTGATTATGATTAGTTGTTGAGGCCACTTTAGGCATAAAGGATGGATCTAGCTTCAGAGACACTCTGTCTTTATGGAAAACTAAGTAGGATGGCTTAATTGTAAGATCTTGCAGCTCCGAAACTCTCTTCGCCGAAGTTACTGCCACTAAAAAGGCAGTCTTCCAAGAAATAAATTTGACATCGCAAGATGCCACTGGTTCAAAGGGTGGTTTTGGCAATGCCTGCAGGACCAAAGTCAAATCCCACGGAAAAGATGGATGCTTCACAGGAGGTCATAAGAGAAAAACACCTTTTAATAAAAGGCAAGCAGGAAGAAAAGGTAGAATCACCACTAAGATGAACATTTGAAATTGCTGCCAATTGAACCTTGATCATGGAAAAACTGGCCCCTTCCTTAAAAAGAGAAGTCAAAAAGAAAGGACTTCAGGAATGGAAGCTGAAAAGGGGACCAGATTCTTATTCTTTGCCCAAATCGAAAGCTTCTTCCATTCATTGGAATAAACCTTCCTAGTGGAAGACCTCTGGAAAGCAAGAATAATATCCTTTATGGGCGAAGCTAGCCTGGCTTAGCCAAAACCACTGGAAGTGGACATACCACGCTGTCAGATGTAAGGTCTGAAGGTTCGGGAGTGGGAGCAGAGATGGATGAGACAAAAGATCTGGAATTGGATAGAGCACCCAAGGTGGATGCCTCAAGTGAGACCGTAGAAGGGGGAACCACACCTGCTGAGGCCAGAAGGAGGCAATGCGGATCAATTGACTCTTGAGGCGTCTGGCTTTCTGAAGTACTCTGGGAATTAAAGGCAAAGAAGGAAAGGCAGACAAGAGGGTGAGCGCATCCCTGGGGGATTCCCCCTCTGGGGGGATCAATGCAAAGAAGTTGCTGTATTTGTGGCTGAGAGGAGATGCAAATAGATCTCAGCTCGGATATCCCCACCAATGGAAGATCTGCTAAGCCACCACTGGATTCAGGGACCACTTGTGAGGGATCAAGATAGCCCTGCTCAATTTGTCTGCCAACACGTTAGCTAGAATGTGCATTGAAATGAGAAAGCACCCAGTGGATATCGCCCATTCCCAGACCCTCATGGCCTCATGACACAGCAGATAAGAATGTGTGCTTCCTTGCTTGTTCATATACCAAACAACTGCCATGTTGGTCAATAGAACTGCAATTGTTCCTTGATGGAGGCAATCCTGAAAGGCTTGAAATGACAGAAGGACTGCCCTCATCTCCAGAACACTGATGCGCAATTTGGTCTCTGATGGCGACCACGTCCCTTGGACCACCTGTCCCTGGAAATGTCCACCCCACCCTAGTAGGGAAGTGTCCGAGGTGACTGTCACCACAGGAATCAGTGGAGCGAAGGACCTATCCACTAGGCGGTCCGGTGAGGGAATCCACCAAAAAAGATGGTTTCGACACACTGGGGTGAGACGTGTGGTGAATGATAGGGGATAAAGCAACACTGGCCACTGAACTGCAAAGGTCCACATAAGAACTCTCATGCGGTACCGATGGCCCATCGGTATCAAATAAATGGCAACCGCCATGGATCCTAGAGACCTGAGAATGAATGAAGCCGGAGAACATGTTTGCTCCAGCAGAACCCGAACCTGGGCGTGAATAAGAGACACCCGGCAAAAAGGAAGGGCTGCAATCTGCGTGGTGGTATCCAATAGAGTGCCTATGAACTCCAGACGTTGGGGTGAAATCAAAAAGGATTTCGTCATGTTCACTGTAATCCCCAGCTGATGAAACAGGGAGAGTAAGTTGTGAATGTTGTCCAATAGTTGATGCTTTGTAGGGGCCGTCAGGAGCCAATTGTCCAAATAGAGAAAAACTTTTAGTTATGTACTTACCATAACGATAGATGTATGTGATCCATCTCGCCTACATTCATAACTGATGGGCTCGGAGCCGAGAATCGGCTCCAAATCGGCCGATACACTAGCACAAAGTCTCTCATTGGCTGGGCCAACCCCCTTATCCCAGGATGCATCACGCCCAAACCCCCAGATCTTGTTTGCCCCACAACAACTCACTCACATGTGGCACTCCGACTCTACAATAGTGTTTCCTCCAGATCCAAAAGGTAGGGTGAAGGAGGGCAGGTACGTAAGAATGTAGGCGAGATGGATCACATACATCTATCGTTATGGTAAGTACATAACTAAAAGATGTAATGCGATCCTATCTCGCCTACATTCATAACTGATGGGACAGCGTCCCTAGCACCTAGATCCTAGGAGGCTCACTGGAAAACACTCCAGAGCACTGTGGAACCAAAGGACGCCCGACCTCTAGAGGCCACGTCCAGTTTGTAATGAGAAATAAAAGTATGTGGAGAAGCCCAAGTGGCCGCTGCACATATCTCATCCACCGACAGTCTGGCGTGGAAGGCCACTGAAGTTGCCATAGCCCTAGTAGAATGTGCTCTAACTGGAAATGGAAGGTCCCTTCCTGTTGATGCATAAATAAATGAAACACAATCCCTAATCCACCTAGCAACAGTGGTCTTAGTTACTGCTTTGCCAATCCTGTTATCTGCAAAGGCCACAAACAACTGGTCTGATTTCCTCTGCTGCTGTGTCCTATCCAAGTAAAACCTCAGTTGTCTATGCACATCCAACTGATGAAGTCTGTATTCTGCCTTGTTGGAAAATTTTGGAAAGAAAACTGGTAGCTCTATAGATTGCTGCAGACAAAGAGCAGAAGAAACCTTCGGATGAAATGATGGGTTTAGTCTTAGAGATACTCTATCCTTGTGAAAGATCAGATAAGGGGGCTTAACAGAGAGGGCTTGAAGCTCCGAAACTCTTCTGGCTGAAGTAATAGCTACCAAGAAGGCAGTCTTCCAAGATAAGAACTTTTGCTCACAAGTGGCCGCTGGCTCGAAGGGATGAGACGTCAAGGCTCCTAAAACCACATTCAAATCCCATGGCAAAACAGGTTGCGACACCGGGGGGCGAAGCAACCAGGCTCCCTTAAGAAAGGCCTTACACAACTTATGACTCATGAGTGAAGGCTCAAAGGTAACATAATAATTAGAAATCGCTGCCAATTGGACTTTAAGCATGGAGACAGCGGAACCCTGTCTAAAAAGAGTTGCCAAAGAATCTAATACTGCCGACACCGGGGCTGTCAGAGGGTCAAGGTTGTGCCGCTGAGCCCAAATGGCAAACCTTTTCCATTTATTAGAATACATCTCCTTAGTGGAAGCTCTGTGAGAAGAAGACAGAATCCGGACCACCTCAGGCGAAAGGATATGCTGTCTGACTAAGGTCGGAAGTGGAGCAGCCAAGCCGTTAGCTTGAGAGTTCGCAGTGATGGATGGGCCTGACCTGACTGAAAGAGTCAGGAGGTCTGGAACTGGGTCCAGAATCCAAGGATCCTTCACTGCATACTTCCGAAGGAAAGGAAACCAAACTTGGCGGGGCCAGTGTGATGCAATCAAAATCATGCTGCTTACCAAGCAGATCACCTTCTGAATCACCTTTGGCAGTAGTGGGACCGGAGGGAAGGCGTAGGACAGACCGGAGGGCCAATTGTGGACTAGAGCGTCCCTGGGTGACTCGCCCTTGGGGGGAATCAGGGAAAAGAAATTGCTGCACTTCATGTTCCAGGGGCTGGCGAAAAGGTTGCAACAGGGAAACCCCCACTTGGAGAAGATCCGAGCTGCTACTTGGTCGCTCAGGGACCACTCGTGAGACATGAGAATAACTCTGCTCAGCCTGTCTGCTATCACATTGGACTTCCCGGAATGTGCGTTGCCACTAGAAATCTTTGGGAAGCGATCACCCAGTTCCAAACTCTCATGGCTTCTCTGCAAAGAGGATAAGACCTGGTTTCTCCCTGCTTGTTCAGGTACCATACTACCGCCATATTGTCTGAGAAGATTGCGATGGTACCCTTGGGAAGAGAGCTGTGAAGTGCCTGCAATGCTAGAAGCACTGCCCTCATTTCTAGAACATTGATATGTAAGTGGGCTTCGTGATCCTGCCACGTGCCTTGAACTGTCCTGTCCAGATAATGCCCCCCCACCCTATCTGGGAGGCGTCCATGGTCACTGTGGCAATGGGGGAGGGGGGGGCAGAAGAGTCGCCCCTGGTTCAGGTTGGAGGAGAGGAGCCACCAACGAAGATCTCGCCGGCAGGTTTCTGTGATGAGAATCGGGTAGGACAAGGGCAGATCTTGGTACGACCACTGGGTCGACAGGAACCATTGGAGAATTTGCATGTGCAATCTTGCCAGAGGGACCAGAAGAATGGCGGCCACCATCGACCCCAAAAGCTGAAGGACCATCCTGGATGGGGCTTTCCTTCAGGGTAGAAAGGCTAGGACTTGGTCCTGTAGCATCTTTATCCTCTCTGTTGGAAGGAATGCTCGCATCTCGACAGAGTCTAGCTCTGCGCCTATAAAGGCAACACGCTGTGATGGCAGCAATACAGACTTTTCCCAGTTGAATGTAATTCCTAATAGATGTCCCAACTCGATGGTAGCACTCACGGCTTGAATAAGAATATGCCTGGTGGGGGCAGTGAGGAGCCAGTCGTCTAGATACGGAAACACCTGGAATCCCAGACGTCTCAGGTGAGCCGTCACCACTGCCAGACATTTGGTAAACATCCTGGGGGCTGTGGTGAGACCAAAGGGCAGGGTTCGGAACTGGAAGTGACTGGCTCCTAGACGGAAGCGTAAATGTATCCTGGACACCCTGTTTATCTTGATGTGATAATAGGCGTCCTTGAGATCAATGGAGCACATCCATACTCCTTTTTCCAGCAATGGGAAAATGGATTGCAACGTGACCATCTGGAACTTGGACTTCTTTACGAAGCGGTTTAGGTGGCTGAGGTCCAGAATGGGTCTCAAGTCCCCTGTTCTTTTCAGCACCAAAAATAACTTTGAGTAAGTTCCTAATCCGGTCTGGTCTGTGGGGACTGGCTGGATGACTCCCTTTCCGAGCAGCTTTGCAACCTCTATGGCTGCTTGATCCTGTTGACTGGGTGGCACGTCCGGGATTTTCCTTGACGGTGGAGGGGGATGGATAAAGGGAATGGTGTAACCTCCGGCGATGATACGAAGCACCCACTGATCCTGAGTGATGGAACCCCAGGCCCTTGGATGTGTCGAGAATCGACCCCCGACTGGCTCCGGAGACGCACAGTCGGGCAGTCCCTCAGGAATGCTGGAAGGAGGAACCACGAAAGGATTCGCAGTCTCCTGAGTTGCGGGGGCCTCCGCTGCCTCTGGGGCGACGTCTTCCAGAATAATCCCCACCCCTCTGCATCTGGAAGGGGGGTCACTCTGATGGGCAGGGAAAGACTTTTGGGACTTTCTGAACCACATCTTTCCTCCCCTCTGAGCCTTGGGATAAGGTCTCGAGGGAAGCGAAAAACGGGCCCCAACGGCAGACAAAGTCTTACCCTCCTGCTCACATCTAGTGAGTGTGTCTTTCACCTTGGGTCCAAAGAGAGAGGACCCATCGAATGGAGTGTCGGTGAAGGAAGACTTGAACGCCTCCGCAAAGTGACACAAGCGCATCCAGGCTTGCCTCCTAAGGGCTACGCCTGAACTCGCTGACCTACCCGCCCCTTTGGCTGCATACGATATGAGCCTCATGGACGAGTTAACAATGGACGAAAGGGTAGACAGCTGGGAGTTGACAGACTGCGTCAACGCCTCAGGCACGTTACCCAACAGGGTATCTCCCAACTCCTTTATGAGATCCCTTTGGAGCCTCGTAAAGTGACATAAATAATTCAGCGACTGCAGGGTAAAGGTCGCTGACGTCAGGGTACACTTCCCATACCTATCCATGCTCCTGGACTCCTTGTTAGGAGGATAGATAGAAGTAGATGCCTCTGCCACATCTTGCTGGGTGGCAGACGCCACCACCATAGCATCAACCGGAACTCCCTTGGTTAGAAACTCCTTGCCAGGGGTTGCGGATACAAACTTGTTGGGGCGAGAAGGAACTGGCTCCACAGAATCAGGGTGTTCCCACACCCTTCGACAAATAAGGTCCAGTAACTCATCGAAGGGTGGAGACATCCAAGAGGTGGAGGATTGGGCTCCGAAGGCCTTGAGGAAGACCGACTCCTCCGCGGAAGGAGTTTTGGATGGCCAGTCACCCCTTTGTCTCAAGATCTCCAGGATATCAGAGAACGAGACATCGTCAGAGGACGACTTAGGGGACCCCTCCACATCATCGAGGTCAGTGTCCGAGGTGACAAACTCATCTGGGGAGTCTATGTGCTTCCTCTTGCACAATTTCTTCCTGGGGGGCTCTTCAGGCACGAACTCTGAAGGCTCCTCGGAAAACAGGGGATCACATAAGGAGTAATCCACAGGCCTAGGAGCCACGCTGTCTGAAGACAGGGGGGCACCAGAAGCTCTAGCCGCCGTGTCTAGGGAAGGAGTCGCAGATTCAGGTGAAGTCACTAGAGACTTGGCCAGCGCGCTCCTCATAGCCTCGAAGGTGGGCCCACCAGAATCTGAGGAGAGGCCCGTCCCCGAGACCATGACCAGTGTCGGGGTTCCCTTAGCCGAGGCGCCAAGAGGGAGACTCGGGGCCGAAACCAGAAGCCCCGACGAATCCCCCTCGGGCCCGGCTGAGGACACCCGAGAAACGAAACCTCTGGAAGGCGCAGAAAGGGTTGGAGCTGAAGACGGTGCCGACAGACTAGCAGTGGGTCTCAGGACCGACTCAAGGACTTCACCCGACTCTACAAACTCCGACTCCGACGACACCAAGGTTGTCGGAGGAGGAAGAAACGGTATAGAAGGGACTGGCTCCGGGGCCGACTGGGCCGGAGCCGAAAATAATTTGGATAAGACAGGTGACTGGAGGAGTCTCTGGACCACCCTATCTACATCCGAATCTGAAACCCTGAAGGACCTGGAGAAAACAGAAGGGGGCCGAGAGACTTTTTCTATCGGCTCCAAGACAAGGCTAGGAGGCCGGCTCCGAATCGGCTCCAAAAGGATCGGGGCCAAAGCAGACTCGACCAGAACCGAGACCCCTTTCGGCGCAGACAGTTCAGGAGCCGACAAAACCGACCCCAGAGCAGAAACACTCTCCAGCGGCTCCGAGACCAATGGAGCCGACGAAGGAGACCCCGATTTAGACCCTCTATCCTGCGGATCCGAAATCAGTGGAGCCGAGGAAGGGGACAGAGTACCTGATCTCTCATCCCAAGACTCCAAAAACAGTGGTGCCAAGGAGGGAGACCCAGCTTTAGATCCTCTATCCTTCGGCTCCGAGGCCAGTAGAGCTGAGGAAGGGGACACAGATTTAGCCCTTTTTGCAGGCGGCTCCGACGGACTTGGAGCCGAAGACTTCTTTTGCTTCGATTTCGAAGAGGGAGAAGAAGCCAAAGCTTCCTCGAAGGCTGGTTTGATGAGACCTTTCAGGATAAGCTTATTTTTCCTCTCATGTAGGACACGAGAGGAGAAAGCATGGCAAACACTGCAAGACTCTTGCAAGTGTTTAGCCCCTAAACAATAAACACAGATGGCGTGGCCATCTGTCAACAACATCTTATAATTGCATTTTGAACATTTTGTAAAGCCCGATGGCTTATGTTCCTTTTCTTTGCCAGACATACTCACTGTAACACACTCAAAACACACAAGGAGGGAAGGGGGTGAAGAGCTCTAACTTAAACGCTCTACAAGAGATAGGGCAAAGGCCCTCTAACTCAAACGGGCCTAGCCCGCCAAACAGAAGGGATTACCACAACAATTCAAAAAGACAAACACAGTCAATCACAATTGAACTAACAACAAGATAGCTATTAAAATAGCTGTTTGAGTATAAATTCTAAAGCTGACTGCCAAAAAGCGACCAAAAGGCCAAAATAGAAGGATACTTAGCCACAGCCAAGTCGAGACCACGTCGTTACTCTAGGAGCGGCAAACGAGATCTGGGGGTTTGGGCGTGGTGCATCCTGAGATAAGGGGGTTGGCCCAGCCAATGAGAGACTTCGTGCTAGTGTATCGGCCGAGTCGGAACCGATTCTCGGCTCCGAGCCCATCAGTTATGAATGTAGGCGAGATAGGATCGCATTACATCCTGGATTCCCTGCAGCTGGAGATGAGCTGCCACCACTGCCATGCATTTGGTGAACACCCGGGGGATGAGGCGAGACCAAAGGGCAGGGACTTGAACTGAAAATGATCGGTTCCCAGGCAGACCCTCTCTGCCCTGCAGGGACCTCTTGGATGGCTCTTTTCTGAAGAAGGTTCGCAACATCCTGTTGGGCCAACTCTTCCTGACTGGGTGGCACATCCAGAAGGGTTCTGGATTTTGGGGGAACGTCTGAAAAAGGAATGCAATAGCTCCTGGATATAATTGCTAGCACCCACTGATCATTTCTAATGCCTGCCCAGGCTAGAGGGTGCAACGATAACTGACCCCCAACTGCCTCCAGGGAAGGACAGTCAGGCAATGCTTCAGGGGCGCTGCAAAGGTTTCTCAGAGAAGGGTTCCCTGAAACCTTGACTTTGTGAGCCTCCTCTACCCTTAGGGTGATGTCTACCATTGAAACCTCTTCCCCGTCCCCTGGAAGAGGAATCCTCCTCAACATCCTGGAAGAAAGACTGCGCCTTCTGAAACCACATTTTCTTACTCACCTTCTGGGTTTTAGAAAAGGACCTCTGAGGGGCAGAAAATTTGATCCCAATGGCCGACAAGGTCTTCCCTTCCTGTTCATTGCGGGTTAACATCTCTTTCAGAGTGGGACCAAAGACAGTGGAACCATCAAAGGGAGCATTGATAAACGATGTCTTGAAGGCCTCTGCAAACCCGTTCAGGTGCAGCCAGGCAAGACACCTAATGGCAATGCCTGAGTCTGCCGCCCGTGAAGACCCTTCCACAGCATTGGAGATTAGCCTCATAAACGAATTCGCAGTTGAATGAAGGGTTGACAGCCTAGGAAAAACTACCCTGAATTCCTTCTCAGACATGGACCCAGAGAGGGAAGTAGACAGTTATCAAATACCTCTGGAGACGGGTGAAGTGCACAAGATAATTTAATGCTCACAGGCTAAAGGAAGCCGAGGCGAACACACACCTTCCAAATTTGTCCAGAGCTCTCGATTCATGATTGGAAGGATGGACAGAAGAACTCTGCTCTGACAATTCCATTTTGGTGGCAGCAGCCACCACAACAGCATCAACTGGGACCCCTTTGGATCAAAAGGTTTTATCCGCTGGGGGACTGAGAAATTTGTCTGCTTTCTTTGGCACTGACTCCACGGTATCTGGCTCCTTCCAAGCCCTGCTGGACACGAGATCAATAAGAGGATCGGGGGGGGGGGGCACCCAAAAGGTAAATCGGCCTGTACCAAAAACCTCCAGAAATATGGTTTCCACCAAGAATGGGAATTGGGCAGACCAACTGCCTTTGGCCTTCAGTACCTCGAGTATGTCTTCAAAAGAGACATCCTGCGGTGGAGATCTCGGGACTCTGTCCCCTTCATCAGCATCAGTATCCTCGGTCAAGGATTCCATAGGGGAGTCAAGATGTCTCCTCTTACATGTCCTCTTCCTGGGAACTTCCTCCAACGGAAGCTGCGGAGAAAACTCAGAAAAGAAGGGGACCCCTGAGGGGGAGGCACCCCCCTGGAGGCTAGGTCAGATGGGCTGACATAAAGTAGGATGACCCAGCCCGTTCAGATACTGAGGATGGGTAGGATGATAGTGTGCGGGGGAGGCATCTATGATCGCACAATAGGATCTTTTTGCCGCCTGGAAAACAGAAGGACTGGAGGAGGTTCTATCTCCCTCTCCTGCTGATAATACTCTAGCAGAAGCAAAGGTAGACCACCCCCCACCCTCCCACTCTGCCGGACAGCACCGGATCAGAGGCTGAACCGCCGAGGGGATGAAACCGGTCTGAAAACCCCAGAACCCAAATCCAACCCCATGAACCCTGGGTCAACAGCCCTGACCGGAGGGATGATCTGTCCTGGGCGGGGGCAAGAACAGTACCAGTCGCCGATACCTCTAGTGAAGGGCCCAAACTAGACCCCGAAGCCCCCCTAACCTACGTCCCGCTCATCAATCCCTGAGAATCCAAGCCACTGGTGGGATGAGGAGTGGTTAAATGGAAAGTGGGAGACTGGATTCCTGACCTGTGGGCCGGGGAAGCCAGAAGCCTCAGCTCCATCTGAGCTTTCAGAAAGGCCCGCATCATCCTGTCCATACCCATAGCAAAGGCACTCCTGGAAGATCGGGAGGATATGGAGGACCTGCTGGGAGAGCCCTGCCTGGTGCCTGAAGGTCTTCTCTTGTGCTCGCTAGAGTGAGACCTACTAGGAGAGGAAAGGGCCTGCCCTGAAATCAAGGGATCCAAGGGGAGATGCTCCACTACAAATGGCTCCTGCATGACTCTCGAATCCGACCTACTCAGAGCCAATATCAAGGATGGATCCGGAATAACATCACTCGAATCCCTCGGCTCTGAGAGGGTCGGATCTGTGGGCACGGCTCCTACCCTCGGATCTGAAGGTCTTGAATCCAGAACCCTGGATCCGGGAGAAGGGGCCGAAGGAGTCTGATCCGAAGGCTTTGGATCCAAACCTTTGGATCCAAGAGTAGATTCCCTGGACATTCTGGGACCTGAGGATCTCAGATCCGAAACTGCTCTGGCTGGAACCGGATCCGAGGACTTAGGATCTGACAGCCTGGGAAATTTGGATGGGTCCTCATCCACAGGAATCCTCTTTTTAACCCCTGAAGAGCCCACCTTGGCCAGGGAACCAGTGACTAGGGGGTCTCTTTTAACCAAACCTTTGATAAGTAACTTATTACGGTGATCAACCAAGGTTCTAGGATGAAGGCGGCACAAATGCCGCAGTCCACCTTGAGGTAGTCACTGCCGAGACAATACAGACACTCCTCGCATGAGTCGAAAATACTCATTTTCTGACCACACGAGAAGCATCTCTTACATCCCAAGGGTTTATCTGACATGACCAAACCTAGGGGAAAACCTTTACTCAAAGTCCAAGACAAGCCAAAGTTCGGAAACACACAACAAAACCGTCCGAAACACTCACCATCCACTCACTATTACTTAGATTAAACTACTCTACCTACGCCAAACACAGTACACTAAAACACAAACAAGCCCCCAAAAAGGGCGCCAAAGAAAAGACTAAATAACCAACCAGGAGGGGATAAAAAGGGCAAAAATAACTATCAAGAATGATAGAAATGAACAACCCAATAACAAAAATCCCAAAGATAACACTTACAACTAATGAGGAATTGAGCAATCTGCGTCTATCTTAATGAAGTGGCAAACGAGATCTGAGGGATTGGAGGGCAGCAGAGCATTAAGGGACAGGAGAAGCTTGAGCTAAGCTGTTTGTCTGTGTCTGCCGGCTTGGATCCAATATCAGATCCAACACCCTAGGGTGAAGAAGGTGACTAGATAACATCAGATCATGATGTTAGTGAAAAGACTAGCAAAAATAGAAAAAGGTGATTTTAGAAGACGAGATATGGAGTGGATGCAGCCTTTCCTGACCAAAAACGGAGTCAACAACCAAATATCAAGTGGTCATGGGCAAAACAGAGGGGATTGCACTAGATGTGGTCATGCATGAGTTGAAGCAGATTTCTCCTGAGTTGCCCAGATAAGCTAGACAACTGGACTGTTCTTGAGATGACAGCTGTGAGTTCTTGACAGAGCAATATGATGCAATTTACTGTTAAAGCAAAGGTACTGTAGGAAACAGAACTTGAAACTATGGTTAAATGGTAAAAATTGAATAGCAAATGGTTTCTGTGGAAAACTAAGCACATATATGGAATATGCAAATGAGTGAAGTACTTGAGGGAGAGGAAGTTACCGAATGTTTGGAGTTTGTGAAAACTAAGATGGAGCAGTGAACAGATTTTGTGAAAGAAATGGTAGGAATTGTTAAGACACAAAAGTGCCAATTACTGACGCTGAGTGATTGACTGGAGAACCATGAGTGACAGTAGTTTGTTTGCTTCTTGGTATAAAAAAAGCAAGTATTATATCCAATCTGGCAACCTTAGAAAAGATGCACATCGGAAGGTTGCCTGGTACATGTGGCTCACTCCTTTTCAAAATCTACTTTGTTTCAGAAGATTATGACTTACATAGGTTATTAAGGAATGTCATAGACATAAAGTATAAACTGAAATGCAGAATGCAAATGATTACCAATGCGTAATCAGCAAAGGGTTGTCATATGTGCTAGACTATGAAACAGAGTCTCGTTATTCAAAATTCCTCTCAGACTGTAATCTAAGTTCTGTGAAACTATAGGATGAATAAGAAGAACAGAACAAGATCAGGTATTTGTGTGGTTTGTTGTGAACATGAAATGATGTGATACAGTTTCTCTTCCACGATTAATGAAAGTAAACTGAATGGGTAAATATGGTGTTACTTAGTCATAGCATATTACAAGAAGGATTGAGAAACTACTAGTGGTTTTCATTAGTGGTGAATGGATGACGGATGTGTATAACTTGAAAAAATGAGCACTGATAATCCAATATACATTTGAGGTCAACAGAACATATGCATGTTGAGATTCCTCTCCAGTGAATCATGATTAGCTACCTGATGGAGTCTGTTCACGGTAACAACAGTTGCAGTGCAATAATATTGCATGAGATTATCAGGGCAATTTTTACAGATAGCTGTGTGACGACCCTCCACTGGACCAATAATCTGGAAGCCTTAATCCTCACCACTGGCACCTGTGGGGGGACGTTCACTGGGAGGGTAACAGGTACACACATCGTATTTCCAGATGAAGCTCTCTGCATCAAGGGCAATTTCCATTAAGAGCACACAGAAACCAAAGTCAGTCCGGGGCTGGTTTCTCCCTCTTCCTCCATATCCCAAAAAAGATTCCCAACTGACACAGCTATAGAGTTGAAATGTCAGCTGAGTGACCAAGCCAAGACCTCCAGCACCCTCTCTGTCCTACCAGTGTTTCGTGTCCCTGCCCAAGTAGCTGACACACACTCTTTGATGTCTGATTTACACACAAACACACCTGGGAAATGCTGACACAGGTTTACTAGCTATGCCCCCTTCTGCCCACACTATAAGGTAGTTACCACTGCCACCAGTCACTCCTCATCAGCTATCTTACTGTGTAATATTAATATTAATACCAATGGCAATTTGACCAAAAGCAAGGCTATTAAGAGCGGCCCACACAGTGTCACCAAATAAATATGCAAGTACTCTCAAAACTTAAATATCTCTACACAGATCAGCCACAGTGAAAGGTTTAAATATATTTAATAATAAATAATAAAAGAACAAAACAATACTAAGTATCTATCCACAGTGACATCGCAATTACAAAAAAACACAGGAAATATTTAGAATATTGCAGTACAGGCTCACACAAATAAAGAAAAATATCTAAACTAAGCTTTATTATATTTCTGACTGTATCTAAGAAAGTTATACTGTTCCCTAGAAACTTACTTCATTAGAGCAAGGCAGATGTGGTGAATGGTTCTTGTTATTGTCAGGTTCAAGACATAATGCAGAATGCTCTGTCTCATTAAGAGACTTCTCAAATTAATATCTAAAATATTACTGCTGGGATAGCTTGCAGAAAGACCTCATTTCTGATAATCTGATTTCTAGTTTCCAGGCCAAAACCCCCATTGCTAGAAGCTGGCAGCATTGAGCATCTAACTGTAAAAATATACAGACAAGGGCTTTTCCTCAGACCTTTGGCAGATGCTGGAAGTCATAAAACAACTGCATTCCTTCATACTTCAAAAGTTGGATTAGTTCACGCCAAGGACAGTACAGAAAGCTTCTTATTACAGACTTTGTTGCTCTAGCTGCACTGAAAACTTGAGAGATACCTTCTTTATTACGTAGCCTATAAAGGAATTTAATTTCAGCTATTTTTCTAAAGTGAAGTTAACCCTTTAGTTTCCTCTGTTGACATATACATTTAAACAGTTACAATAGTACATGTACATTTCTGTTTTCCTCCAGTAGGGCACACTGTGGATACATTTTAAGCAAAAGCATTTTACAAAATACCTTTTCAACACAAACATCTATACACAGCAGTTTGATATACACATGACATACAGTTCTAACACATTTGTAACACAAGCATCTTATATAAATCATTTCAATATTCACCAATGACATATAATTATTTACAAAATTCTGCCTAGCTGTGCTGGCAGTATCTCCTTTCGTCACACTTCTTCCTGCCTTCAAAAACCCAAGCTATTTTTTCAAGTGATGCTTGAGAAATGTTGCTTGAGAGGAATGAGCTTATATGGGAATATATTACCCCATTCCCTGTCTTGAAAGCCCATCTGTGTTGGCATTGCTTTCCCAACTACAGTGTTGTATTGTCATATCATATGCCTGCAACCCTAGGCTCCACCTTAGTAACTTGGCATTTGCTGGCTGTCTCGATGTACTCATGTTAAGAGATTGTGGTCTGTAACTACAGTGAACTTCCTTCCGTACAGATAAGGCTGACGTTTCTGCAGTACCCATACTATGGCTAGATATTCCTTTTCTACAGCTGCATAGCATTCCTCCCTGGGTTGGAGCCTATGGCTGAGATATGCCACTGGGTGCTCTTGTCCCTCTGAGGAAACTTGGCTGAATACAGCCCCCACTCCATGGTTTGAAACATCCACCTCCACAACAAATTCTTTGCTGCAGTCTGGACTGACTAACAAAGGGGGTCCTTCCAAAGGTCCTTTAAGGTTCTGGAACGCCTGCTCACATGCTGGGGTCCACACTACCTTACCTTGCCTGTTTTTCCATGTCAGGTCTGCGAGGCAAGCAGCTTTGGTACTATAATTAGAGACAAACCTTCTGTAGTACCCTGCTGTTCCTAAAAATGCCCTCACCTGCGTTTTGGGAACAGGGGCAGGTCATGCCTGAATGGCTTCCACTTTGTTAGGTTCTGGTCTGATCTTACCACTCCCCACTCTATGTCCCAGGTAGGAGACCTCTGCCATACCCACCTGACACTTACGGGGCTTAATGGTCAACCCTGCCCTCAGTAGTCTGCCCAGCACCTCCCTGACATGCTGAAGGTGCTCTTGCCAGGAATGGCTGTAGATGGTAATATCATCCAGGTAAGCAAGGGCAAAATCTCCTGCTCCTGCTAGGATATGATCTACCAGCCTCTGGAAAGTCACTGGGGCATTTGTCACCCCAAAGGCATCTTTGTGAACTCATACAAACAGAAAGGAGTCAGAAAGGTTGACCTCGCTCTAGCATTGGGAGTCAAGGCCACCTGCAGCCCTTGGAAAGATCAATAGTGGTAAGATACTTAGCCCCACCCAGCTGCTCTAGGGTTTCATCTGTCCTAGACATGGGGTAAGCATATAACTCTGTGTGACTATTTAATTTCTTGCAGTCCATATAGAACTTGGTGCTGACATCCTTCTTGGATATCAGCACCACTGGAGAGGCCCAGGGACTGCTGGACTCCTGGATTACCTCCAGTTCTGATATTTCCTGTATCTCCTCCCTCAGAGTCTGTTTGACTCTCTCAGGCAACCTATAAGGGGCCTGCTTAATAGGCCTTTGGGGTCCTGGATCCACATGGTGCTGCACCAGGTGGGTATACCCTGGTTTCCCAGTGAACATGCCCCAAACTCCTGTAGCACTGCTCGGATTTCCCAAACCTGAGTAGGGGATAGCAGCTGAGACATTGCTACCCCTTCCACTCAGGTGTCAGTTTGAGCCTCACAGAGGAGATCAGTCACCAGATCCCCCTCAGATTTACACAATGGCCTCTCTATCACAGTAAGGTTTCATCATGTTAACACGGTACAGTTTGTGCCCCTGCCTCCTGCCTAGCAGTTCTACCATGTAGTTAACATCACTGACCTTCCTTACCACTTTGAAGGGTCCCTCCAAAGCTGCCTGCAGCTTACTGTGTCTGACAGGAATGAGAACCATAACCTGCTGCCCCACAGCATACTGTCTAGCTTGAACAATCCTGTCATACCAGACCTTTTTCCTGCTGTTGGGCTTCTGCAAGGTTCTCCTTGGCCAAGCCCATGACTTCCCTGAGCCTTGTCCTGAGGCTTAGGACATCTGCCACAACAGACTCCTTGTGAGATTCACAATCACCCTCCCACTCACTGCAAATCAAATCTAGAGGTCCCCTAACCCTATGCCCATGCAACAACTCAAAGGGTGAAAAAACCTGTGGATTCCTGGGTTACCTCTCTGTAAGCAAACAACAGCTGGGGCAAATATTTGTCCCATTCCCTCTTAAACTGGTCTGCAAATGGACGTAGCATGGTCTTTAGTGTAGGGTTTAACTTCTCTACAAGCCCATTAGTCTTAGGGTGGTAGGGGGTGGTCTTTAGGTGCTTCACCCTACAAAGCTCCCACAGACATGCCAGCAAGTCTGACGTGAAATTGGCATCTCTGTCAGTCAGTATTTCTTTTGGGGAAACCTACCCTGCTGAAAATCTCTAACAAAGTATTTGAAATCTTTTCTGCCTTGATGGAGGACACATCCACTGCCTCAAGGTATCTGGTAGCATAATCTCCTACCACTAGGATATACTTCTTCCCTGTGGAGCTTGGGGGTACTCAGAGGCCCACAGTATCCATAGCTACCCTCTGAAACCACTTCTCAATCACAGGCAAAGGTATCAAAGGAGCTTTGACCTTGTGTCCTGCTTTGCCTGATTTTTGGCACTGCTCACATGTCCTGCAGTACCCTGTTACATCCCTGGCAATCCCAGGTCAATAAATGTTCTGCATAATACATCTCTTTGTATGCTTTATGCCCATATGACCTGCAAAGGGAATATCATGGACTATGGCTAGAAGCGCCCGACGGCAGGCTCTGGGCACTACCAACTGCTGTATTACCTCACCTTCTAGCCCTCCCTCAAGGGTCTACTCTCCATACAGTAACCCTTTGTCCTAGTATACAGATTCCCCTTTTCCTTGAGAATCAGGCACCTCTCTGACTACCTCCTTCAAGCCGGGTAATGTAGGGTCTGAGAGCTGAGCCTCTCTCAACTCTCTTTTTGTAACCCTTCCCAGCTCCCCTTCCATACCTCCCTCCCTGAAGTAGCCACCTCACCAGTCCTAGCTTCAAGTGTGTAGTCTGTCTGCCCCCCCCCCCCAGGCTATCAGACCCACATGCCTGTCTCCAAGGCTGACTGTGTGTAACTGCATGCACACTAGGTACTGCACTATCAAAATCATTCCCTATCAGGACGTCTGCAAGGATATCCTCAAACACACCTATTTTCTTACTTCCTTTTCCATCCTCCCAGTCAATGTGAACCTTAGTCAAAGGTATCTGGAATGGGGTCCTTCCTAAAGCTCTGAGTGGAGTAGACTGCCCATGCAAGTTGTGCTCCTCTTTAACCATTGCAGGCTTCACAATGGTTAGGTCACAGGCTGTACCTCTCTTAGCAGTGGCCTGTTTCCCATTTACTAAAATAGGATATAACCTCTTGTGGTAGTCTGGTACCTTTGTTCCCAGCAGAAAACTTACCACTGGCATTCTGCCATTCCCACTTGCTGACTCCCCTATCTTTTGTTCCCCACCTTGCCTCCATGGGCATCTACATGCTACATGGCCCCACTGGTTACATTTAAAACATTTAACCCTTGATCCTGGCCATGAACCTGAACTAGTGGCTTCCCCTGTTACTCGCGGACTCTGCTGGGGTGGTTTAGGCTGCCCCACATGGGTTCCCTTAGACCCATGTGCAGCACTGGGTATCCCTTTCCTGTGCAGTGATGCCTTGCTTGCTACATATAGGTCTCCTTTTTCCTCCAACTCATCTGTGGTGTTACACTCTCTATCTGCCAACCAGACTCTCATGTCCTCAGACAAAGTGCTAAGGGCTTGTTTGGTTCCCTCACCAAAACGTCTGCCAGCCCTTCAAAAGTAGTGACCTGAAACCCACTCACCCACCTATGAAAATAAGTGCATAACTCAGCAATATATTCACACACACTTTCATCTGCCTTGCATCTATGCTCACAAAACTTTTTTTCTATAAGCTTCACATCTTAACTTAAAACATTCTAATAAACAATTTTTAACTGTTATTATAATTTAAGCAATCAGTATCAGTTACTGCTTCACCATGGAGTAAGAGAGTCAGGAACTGTACACAGAGCCCTTGGTCAACATTATACTCTACATACCCTTTCAAACATATGACTAAAACTATCAAACATATGACTAAAACTATCAAAATTATCACCCTCTGTAAACTGTGGAAGAATTTTAAAGACTTTTGTTGCTTCTGGGGTCCGGTTACTCATTTCTCCGTTACCTCCATGACCCTGGCGAAGAGTCAGCATTTCCTTTTCATGTTGCCTCTGTCTCTTATTTTCTTTGGCTTCCAGACGTCAAAGTCTCTCTGCTGATTCTATTTTCACAAATTTGGCCTCCAGTTCAAGTCTCTTTAACTCCAAACAGATTTTTAAGTCCTCTGAGGCAAAGTTGAACTGTCCATTTTCTGAGAATTACACATCCTCAAGGCCAGTCTAGCTGTCTTTCTGGTTGCTGGTCTGTGATGCAGCTGTCACTAAGGCTGTAATAATTTCCACTTTAGTCAGGTTGGCATGCACCAGTTCTTTGACTTGGCACATCTCAGCCAACTGGCTCCTTGTCATGTTGCCATAATCCTCTGCTGACATCCTTGCCTGCTCTCCCTGCCTAATTAAGCTAACAAAAATAAATAAAACTGTTGTAATATGAAATTCTGAATGTCTACTGTCTGGCTGCTTGAGAGTACAAACACCTTCTTTAGTGACCACTGTTTACAGGCTACAGGAGTCCAATATCCACACCACTGAATCCCAATATGTGGTGTAGTGATCCCACCACTGCCAGCCAAATGTGACGACCCTCCACTGGACCAGTAATCAAGGAGCCTCAATCCTCACTACTGGCACCTGTGAGGGGAAGTTCACTGGGAGGATAACCGCTATACACACCATATTTCCAGATGCAGCTCTCTGTATCAAGTGTAATTTCCCTTAAGAGCACACAAAGACCACAGTCAGTACAGGGCTGGTTTCTCCCTCTTCCTCCAGATCCCCAGTAAGACTCCCCACTAGCATAGTTATAGAGTTGAAATCTCAGTTGAGCGACCAATCTAAGGCCTCCAGCACCCCCTCTGTCCAACCAGTGCTTCGTGTCCTTGCCCAAGTAGCTCACACACACCGACACACACACACACACACACACACACACACACACTCACCGACACACTCACACTCTTTGAGGTTTGATTTACACACACACACACACACACACACACACTCTTTGAGGTTTGATTTACACACACACACACACACACACACACACACACACACACACACACACACACACACACACACATACACACACACACACCTGGGAAAGGCTGGCACATGTTTACTAGCTATGCCCCACTTCTGCCCAGACTATAAGGTAGTTACCACTGCAACCAGCCACTCCTTATCAGCTACTTTAAGGCCCTTAACAAAGGGTGTCCTATCTTACTGTGTTTGTTTGTGTCTTTCTGCTTTTCCCGGGTTAGGGGCCGCCACAGCGGAACTCTGGTCCGCTAATGATTGGCAGTAGATTTTTTACGTGCCGAGTTTGCCAGCCCTGATGTATAACCTTCAACGAAGGTACGCCCATTCAAGCATGTTTCTACACTGAAGACACTCTAGCTGAGAATCGAATGGCACAACGTTTTGCTGTGAGGTGACAACGTTACCGCAGCACCACCACCGCACCTGTCCTATCTTACTGTCTAATATTCATATTAATACAAATGGTAGTTTGACCAAGAGCAAGGGTTTTAGGAGTGGCCCACACAGTGTCACCAAATAAATATCCAAGTACTCTCAAAACTTAAATATCTCTACAAAGATCAGCCACAATGAAAGGTTTAAATATATTTAATAATAAATAATAAAAGAACAAGACAATAATAAATATATATTCACAGTGAAATCACAGTTCAAAACCACAGGAAATATTTAAAATAAGACTGCAGTACAGGCTCACACAAATAAAGAAAAACATCTGAACTAAGCTTTAGTATATTTCTGACTGTATCTAAGACAGTTATACTGTTCCCTAGAAACTTACTTCATTGGAGCAAGGCAGATGTGGTGAATGGCTCTTGTTGTCAGGTCCAAGACACAATGCAGAATGCTCTGTCTCACTAAGAGACTTCTCAAATTAATATCTAAAATATTACTGCTGGAACAGCTTGCAGAATGACATTTCTGGTCAACTGACTTCTAGTTCCCAGACCAAACCCCACACTGCTAGAAAGCTGGCAGCATTTAGCATCTACCTGCAAAAATATGTAGACAAGGATTTTTCCATAGATCTTTGATAGATGCTGGAAATCATAGAACAATTGCATTCCTTCATGCTTCAAAAGTAGCAATTAGTTCACTCCAATGACAATACAGAAAGCTTCTTAGTACAGACTCTGTGTCTCTAGCTGCATTGAAAACATGAGAGATAGCCTCTTTATTGAAAAGCCTATAAAGCAATTTAATTTCAGCTATTTTTCTAAAGTTTGCTGGACTGAAGTTAACCCTCCAGTTTCCTCTGTTGACATATACATTTAAAGAGTTACAATAGTGCATGTACATTTCTGTTCTCTTCCAGTAGGGCACACTGTGGATACATTTTAAGCACAAGCACTTTACAAAGTTCCTTTTCAACCCAAATATCTGTGCACAGCAGTTTGATATACTAATACATATGTAACACAAGATTCGTATATAATTTTGATATTCACCAATGACATATAATTATTTACAAAATTCCAGCTAGCTGTGCTTGTAGTATCTCCTTTTATCACAAGCTATATTATTACAGTAACACTTTTATAATCTACCCCATCAATATGATAATGTGTCACTCGTATGGATGGAGGACACTTTTGTTTTGTTATATTACTTTTCAGGGTAAAATTTCAAAGACCTCAGTAAGATTTTGAATGACACTGCCTTGATTTTTGCAAGGTCTTCCATTAGTGGTATATGCTAAGAAAATTGACGTCCAAGATTTAAATTAAGTAATACTCAGAGGCTGTATGATTTTGTATTTAATGGAAGCTTGTGTGTGTTTGTGTGTAGGGGTGTCCTCTGTCCTTTCCACTGTATCACAAATTTGTGATGTGAAGGAATCAATCCATGGCAATAACCTCTGCAGAACAACAAAACTGACTATGGTTCCTAGAATAATTAGTACATATTGTTCTATTATTTCATAGCTCTGTAATGGGGAAGACTATGTTGTTTGTGATGTAGTTATGTGTGGATGAGGTATATGCTATTTTCTCTTTTGCACAAAATGACTGTAGACGATTAAATAAATCTGCAGAACAAAATTACTAAAGAAGTGAATCACTGGGTTTTGATTGGTTGTTCCATATTAATAATGTTAAGGTCTGTATGATGAGCTATACAAACTAGTCTGCATATCATGTACATATGCTAATGTTTGCCATCTGTGTGTGTGTGTGTGTGTGTGTGTGTGTGTGTGTGTGTGTGTGTGTGTGTGTGTGTGAATAGAAAAAGAAGTTATGTTCTTCCCATAACGTTCCATCTGTGTTGTTGATCTTCATTCATTCATTACTGATGGGTATCGGTTCCGTCCTCGGAACCGAGTCAGCCGTTATAACAAGCTTGCGCCAGCCAAAAAACTCTCGAGTTAAGCTTATTCATAGTGCCCATTTCTCTATCACCTCAGATCGAGTTTGTCCATAAGAAGAAAGAAAGAAAGCGGAGGCTTTATCTGAGCAACTACCCTATCATAAGGTAAGACCAAATCCAAACCTCCAGGAGTCTTTTGGGGGGGGGGGTGGTGGGTGGGTTGTAATGAATGAATGAAAATCAACAACACAGATGGAAAATTATGGTAAGAACATGACTTTTTTTATCTGATGTTGTTAATCTTCATTCATTCCTTACTGATGGAACACAGTTCCAGGCTATTTTATTTCTTGGGAGGCCCATGGAAGGATAATCCTGAGCACCACAGAACCAAAGGAAGCTCTCCCCCTGGAGACCAAATCCAATTTGTAATGCGTGATAAAGGTATGAGGGGTGGCCCATGTTGCTGCTGCTGCAGAAATGCCATCCATGGAAGCTCTTGCATGGAAGGCAACAGATGTTGCCACTGATCTGGTTGAATGAGCTTTGTTCTTAGATGTTAGAAGAGCTTTGTTTTGTTGATAGATAGATATACATCTCTCAACTATTTAGATAGATTCACTTTGGAAACAGATCTTCCCAATTTTGGTCCTAAGAAAGATACGAATAGTTGGTCAGACTGTCGTAGTGATTTAGTCCTCTCCAAGTAGAATCACACTTGCCTATGCACAGCAAGTAAATGTAGACAGTATTCTCCTTTGTTAGAAATATTTGGAAAGAAAACTGCCAGGTCGATTGTTTGATTAATAGTCAAATCGGAAATAACTTTGGGTAAAAAGGTGGGATTACTCTGGAGTGATACTCTGTCTTTATGGAAAAACATGTAAGGACGTTTTATGCACAAGGCTTGTAATTAGATATTCATCTTGCTGAAGTAAAAGCTACCAGGAATAATGTTTTCCAGGATAAACATTTTATATCCCAAGTGGCAGCAGGTTCAAAAGGATGAGTCAAGGATTGTAGAACTAGTGTTAAATACCAGGGTTCGATTGACTCTTTAAAGGGGGGGGGGGGCTAATGTGCATAACACCTTTCAAAAAGGTCTTACAAAAGATGGTGAGAAATCAATGAGTCCTGGAAGCCATTGTGGAAGTTAGAGATAGCCACCAGGTGCACTCGAATAGTTGAAGCTGATGCTCCCGAGTGGAGGAGGTTTGATAAATAATCCAGTACCAAATCAAGCAGAGCTGAAAATGGGTCTATTCCCTTCTCTCGAGACCAAATTATGAATCTTTTCCACTTGCTGAGGTAAAGATTCCTGGTAGATGGTTTATGAGAAGCCAGAATAATAAGACGTACAGGGGAGGACAGGTTATTTTGCCCAGCGATTAACGGAAGTGGAGGAACCAAGCTGTCAGCTTGAGGCTACATAAGTTTAGATGGATCAACCCTTGTGGATGTGACAGCAACTCCGGAGTTGGATCCAGAATTCATGGTTGGTGTACTAGGTGAGGCCAAAGAAAGGGAAACCAGACTTGTCGGGGCCAGTAGAGTTCAATGAGGATTACTCTGCTTCTCAACCGAAGAGCCCTGTTTAGAAATTGTGGGATCAGAAGAAAGGGGGCATATAGTAGTTCCGTGGGCCAATCGTGTACTAGAGCATCCCTTGGGGACTCCCCCTGTGGGAGAATTAGGGCAAAGTAGCTGTTGCAAAGGCTGAACCCAGCGACTGAAGATCTTCGCTGGTATGACAGGATTGAGAGACCACTCGTGAGGCAAGAGGACGCATCTGTTCAGTTTGTCTGCAATCACGTTGGAATCCCCGGTAATGTGCGTTGCTATCAGAAAGCGGTTGGAAGCTATCGCCCATTGCCAAATTCTCATGGCTTCGCAGCACAACGGGTAGGTCTTGGTCCCCCCTTGTTTGTAAATATACCAGACTACAGACATGTTGTCTGACTGGATAGCAATTGTCCCTGACGGCAGGGCAGACTGGAATGCTTGCAACGCTAGAAGCACTGCCCTCACTTCTAGAACACTGATATGCAGGTTGGACTCTACGGGTGACCAAGTGCCTTGGACTGTCTTTCCCTGGAAATGCCCCCCCCCCACCTCATCAGGGAAGCATTCGTGGTCACTATGGGCTTGGGCTGGGAGGGGGAGAAAGGATGGCTGCATAGGTCTTTCTCTGGCTTCATTCACCAAATTAAGTCTTGCTTGCATCAATTTGTTATGCGGATCTGAAAGGACATAGGATGAGTCAAAGGGGACCACTGTGTTAGTAAAAGCCACTGAAGAAGCCTCATGTGTAGTCTTGCCAAGGGAACTATCATAATTGATGCTGCCATAGATCCTAATAGCTGAAGAACTGTCCGAGCTGGAACTCTGTCCTGAGAGAGTATCACCTGGAATTGACATCTTAGTCTTTCTAGTCTGTGCAGTGGGAGGGAGACTAGGCAAGATTGCCTATGAATTCCAGTGTTTGCGAAGGAGTTAACTTGCACTTCTCCTCATTTGCTGAGATCCCTAAGGATGCTGCTAGCTGTAGAGTGTAATGTAAGGCTGCAGCCAGTAGATGCCTGGTGGGGGTGGTAAGGAGCCAATCTTTTAAATACGGAAACACCCGGAATCCTTGCAGTCTCAAGTGAGCGTATACCACTGCCATGCATTTGGTGAACACTGCGGGGGCTGTAGAGAGACCAAAGGGCAGTAAGTGGAATTGGTAGTGATTGGCTCCCAGCCAGAAGCAGATAATTTTTCTGGATCGTTTGTCCATTTTTATGTGGTAATACGCATCCTGAAGATCTATCGAGCACATCTAATTGTCTTTTTCTAGAAAAGGTAGTAAAGATTGAACTGTGACCATCCGGAATTTTGTTTGTTTGACAAATTTGTTTAGGATGCTGAGGCCCAAGACTGTCCTCCAGTCCCCTGTCTTTTTTGGCAGTAAAAAGAACCTTAAGTAAAATCCGGATCCTATGTGGTCTGGTGGGACAGCTTGGATGACTATTTTTTGGAGCAGCTTTTGTATTTCTTCAGCTGCTTTTTCCCTCTGACTGAGTGGAATGTTGGGAATATGCCTTAGCGGCCTTGGGCAAAGATTGAAAGGTATGTAATAACCTCTGGTAATTATCGTCTGCACCCTAAAATCTATGGTTATCATTTGCCAGGCAAAGTGGTGCAGAGAAAACGGTCCCCTGAATGCTTCCAGAGGTAAGCAATTGGGTTGCTCTTCAGGAGCGCTGATAAGATTGTCCAGAGAAAGAATCCCGGGAACCCCAATGAGTTTCCCCCTCTGCCCCGGGGGGGGGGGGGAGTGGTAAACTCGCCACGTGTGTCACAAACAGGACCCTGGGACTTCTGTACCACATCTTTTCACTCCTCTGATTCCTACATTAAGATTGTTGGGGGGGGGGGGTGGAAAAACATACGCCCATGGTAGACAGGGTCTTGACGTCCTTTTCACACCTGGCCAGTGTGTTTTTCACTTCTGGGACAAAAAGAGAGGAAGCTTACACTGCAGCATTGAGAAAGGAGGACTTAAAAAGGTCCACAAAATCACATAGGCGCATCCAGGCGTGATGTCTCATGACAATGTCTGCACCCACTGCTCTAGCCGCCCCTTCGGTAGTATGAGAGATTAACCACATGAGCGAGGTAGATATAGATTCCAGGGTAGCAAGCTTTGAGGCAACTTTGTCACGTACCTCGTCAAAAACTGCTTCTGCTAAGATTCCCGAGAGGTCCGAAATTAGGTCTCTCTGTGCCAGGTAAAGTGTGCCAGGTAATTCAAGGACCAGATGGCAAAGGTCGATGAAGAAAACACCTGCTTCCCTAACCTGTCAATCGCCTGAGACTCCCTGTTTGGGGGATGGACAGTATGGCTCTCCTCGGCGAGCTCTGTCTTAGTGGCATCTGCCACCACCATAGCGTCTACTGGTAGGCCTTTGGACCAATGTGGAGAAAGAATTTTGTCTGGCATCCAGGGGATAGGTTCAACAGTGTCACGATTCCTCCAAGCGCGCTGCACGATGACCTGCACCAGGTCATCTGCAGGTAGGGTCACACACGGTCGAGCACAGAAAACCTACAAGAATACAGACTCCTCAGAGGAAGGTTTGGTGGACTTCCAGTCTCCTGCTGCTTTAAAATTTCCAGTATGTCTCCAAAGGAGACATCCTCAGGGGGGCAACAGTGGGGACCCTTCCTCCTTCATCGTAGTCTGTATCTTTGGTAAGGGACTCCTCGTAGGAATCCATGTGCTTCCTTTTACATGATCTCTTACATGGTACCTCCTCAGTGGGGGCATCTGAAGAGGACTCTGAAGAGTGGGTACATTGTGGAAGGGTATCTTGAGGTTCACATGCTCGATGTCCTAGAGTAGTGGATTGTGTCAGCTGCGGTTCAGAGGACAGAAATATATGAGTCTCTGGCGTCGAAGGAACAGCTGTGAGCCTGCAGAGGCAAATGCCCTCTCCATCACCTGGAAAGTGGGCCCACCTGAAGAAGACTGGAAGCCTGGAACCAAGAAAGACAACCTCGGGACAAGGGTCACACCCTGCTCCGACAATCCCACCCCCAGGGGAAGAACCACAAGAGGACTTGGTGCCACTAAGACAACCGGAACCATAGTAGACAGCGCCGTAGATAAAACAGGCGCCATAATAGGGGTCACGGTGCCAACAGCCCAGTCATGATCCTGAGGATGGCTCGGCTCTGAGTGAGTCGATGTCCATAGGGTAGGCTCTGTTGCCATGGTAAGTCTACCAATGGAACTGAAGAAGCCAGTACTGGGATAGGCGTTGGTGTTGAGGGCTCAGATACCTCCAAGGAGGTCGAAGGAAGAATATACGTCAGAGTCTGTGGAGAAAATTCCTCGGCTCCAGGAGGGAGGGAGGATTTGGAAAGGTTGGAAATCCCCTGGCCGCCAATAACTGATACACGAGTCTCATTTCGTTGAATTCCAAAAGGCTCCTGGAGGAGTGGGTTGACATCCCTGACAGAGAATCAGGGCATTCTAAAAAGGGACTACACTGCTGTCCAACAAAAGGGATCTGCCTATGGGGAGTATTGGGTCCGAGGCATTATCTCACCTTTTGGCACCATGGTCAAAGGACCAGCAAGTTGTATGGGGGGGGGGGGGCAGTGACCGGAGTTGGGAAAACTATTTTTGGTGCTGAAAGGGGGATCTGTACTGTAGCTGTAGTTTTGTACTATGGAAGATAAAGTTTTGGATGGTTTCGTACTCACAACAGGGAGGTACTGTGGGGGGAGCGTGTGGCATTGGTGCCGAGGATGGTACCGCTGAGGACGGCACCGTAGTTGGTGGTTGAGGTCCTGGTATCGAGGACAGCACCGTAGAAGGGGTTTGAGGCTCCAGTGCCGAGATTTCTGGTATCAATTTAGGTAGTTTTGCTTTCGGTTCCAAAGATTTAACCGATTTAGAGTCACTGAAGGAACATAATGGATTATTTTCTTGTGTTCCTTTTTAGGAGAATTTGAGCCCTCTGTCTCAGAAATAGTCTCCGAGAAAGGAGTTTTCAGAAGACCCTTGAGAATCAATTTTTTCTTTCAAAGTACAGACGCTAAAGCCCTTACATAAGTTGCATGGAAGTTCAACTTTCAAATGCTGTACCCCGACACAATAAACACAAGACAAATGACTGTCTGAATTCAGAATTTTTCTACTGCACTTATCACACTGCTTGTAGCCCGTTGTTCCTTTTCTATTACCCATCATCAAAATTAGAGTAAGCATCTGTCTGACAGCAGTATATATGACACAAACAGCAAATTACACACTATGAAGAAAGAAAGTTTGTTTTTTTTGTTTACCAACAATGGTAAGACAAGAAATATCCAATGGGTAAAGAAAGGAAGAAAGGGGAAAGAGAGAAGAGAGGGGAGATGCCAGCAATGGTATTAGGAATTACCTCAGAGGTAAAGGAAGGCCTGTACCACAAACCTGGTAAAGAAAAGAAGAAAATACTTAAAAGGTAAGCAAACTCTAAATGACTAACAGAGAAAAAGAAAGTTTACAAGTAACCAAGAGAAAATGTTTTGAAGTATAACATTTTTAAATGACTTAGCTCAAGAGCTGGGCTGACACGTCTTGTAGTATACGCAGCAAACGAAATCTGAGGTGATAGTGGTCGACTCGGTTCTGAGGATGAAACTGATACCCAACAGTAAGGAATGAATGAAGATAAACAACATCAGATCTATTAATAGGCTCTTACGTGTCTACTAGATTAATGACCCAGAGGGCCTTTTTAAGCATAACCATGCTTACTAAATGTATCCTACAAATTTTGATACCCTAGAGTTACTTTAAGGGGTATACATTAGCTTGGGTCACGTTGGTCAAGCATTTACATGCTGCTTCTTCCTCTGTCCATTAGAGGCATAAGTGCCAGACCAGGGGTAAATTTCTGATTCCCCATCCACTTGCCAAAGTTTTGCTTAAATTGGGTTGGAGAGAATTCTGCTTCACATAGATAAAAAAAAAACCTGTTCCAGAAAACAGGTATGTTGCAGACAAGGTTTAGGCCCCCAGATCGGGTAATTTTGATGATATTTGTTATTCCCTTGCTTATAAGTTGCACAACATAGAATGAGTTTCTTACTACCTTAGACACATGATGGTCAAAGGCCAGGTTACTGTCTACAGTGTTCCCAAATCCCTAACAATTGGGTCTACTCCTAGGGGTGTATTATCAGTGTGGTAGTTTTCAGAGGTCGATATCCCAAAGGATACTATTATGTATTTTTTGGTACTGAGTTTCAGACTATGGCTCTGGCATCAGTTATTAGTCTGTGCCAGAATTTCCTGGAGGGTATTTGTGTCTTTGCAAACTAGGAGCAGTCATAGAATCTCCAGTCATTTGCAAATTTTGTCAGCCAGAGGCCCTTGACTTCAGAAAAGGAGATTCCAAAAATGGAGTGGCACAAGTACCGAGCCTTGAATGACTCCACTAGTGACTGGCCTTTTTGTGGAGGTAGACTCCTCTATTATAACTTCTTGGGTCCTATCTGTAAGCCGGTTGGCTATCCAGTAGGTGACATGGGAATTTATACCTAGTTTTGTGAATCTGTCTACAATGCCCAAATCGGGCATTGTGTTGAGTGCTTTGGCCAGGACAAGATAGACAGTATGCACCATTCTGCCCTCATCCTTTGTTTCTCTGACCTTCTTGAAGAAGTCTACCAGGCTGAGTAGGAATAACTTGTTCTTGACAAAACCAAACTGGGCTGGATGTAGTATCTTGAGGTTTCTTATGTCACTGTTTGTCATTTCTCATGATAATTCTTTTTATGACTTTGTACAGAAGATTTGTCAGACTTATGGGTTTGTAGTTACTCAGGTCCATAAATGGCCCGCCCTCATAAACAGGGGTGGCAGTTGCAGTCCTCCATTTGCTTGGCATGAAGCCTGTCTGGAAACTATGGTTAAACTGTGACTCTAGTGGTCCTGAAAGGTCATGTTTCATGCTTTTAAGGAGGCATCCTGGAATATTACTGGGACCAATCAATGCAGTATTCTTGGCCTTGGAGAGTGCATTGAGAACCTGTTCCTTAGTGACAGCAGGGGGAGTTATAGTTGAGGCTATTTCCTGAGAAGTGTCGGGGGGGGGGGGGGGTGTTAAAACTGGAACTAAATTCGCCAGCCAGAAGATTTACTATATTTACAGCTCAAAAGAAGGTGGCTTCATTTACAATTACTTCAGCACATTGTTGAGTATTGCCTTTGAGGTTGCAGACATAGCTGAAGAATACCTTGTGATTGTCCTTAGCCTGGTAGGCTATTTTCATAATTTTGGCTTTGGTAGAGTTGATTAGCCCGAGTTGCTTGTTTCAATGAGGGAGCTTTTACCTTGCTGGGCACTGCACTTAATAAGTTTTGCCATGATTTTTGAATAATCACTGCTGCAGTAGCCTTAGCTATATGGGTTATATCCTACCAAGGATATAACAGCAGTCCATCATCCAAAGCTTCAGGGCACCTTCTAAAAGACTAAAAGACAAGTCTGGGCACAAAACCCTTCAGAGCTTTCCTGCCAAAAGAGTGGGGGAAGCTAAGTCCTGAAAGGACAATGCTAGGAACAACAAAAAATAAATGTCACACCTTGGAATGAAAAAATACACCAAAAACGGGGGATAGAAGGAGGGAGTGGCTTCTGCAGCAGTGATCATTTGAACATCTACTTTTATTTTAAGTTTACTTACATAACTGTACTATGTTCATGATATTTTTTTCCAAATTTCTTTATTAAATTTACACATATGACAAAGACAATCTTACATTTATATAAATATAAAACATACAAAATGATATCACTTTAGTTACAAACAGTTTACATCACAGACACAATTGAAACATTATACATTTATAAACCATCCAGTCATTGTCAGTTAAACATTATATAGCTAATTCAAATCCTGCCTCTTAAACTCGTTCCTGCTCTGCATATATTGTTCCCACAATTCCCATTTTTTCTTATGTAGTTTGCTCCTTCCTTTTTCTAAAGATCCCAATTCCAGTTGTTTTATCTCTGTTACTATATTCACTACTTCTATTAAAGTTGCTCTAGACTTTGATTTCCATTTCCTAGTAATTGCTTTTTTGGCAACTACCATAATTAGACTCAGCAAGGCTTTACTACAGTATGTCTAGGCAATTCCGATTTTATAGCATAACTTAAAAAAATCATCTCCCCAGTCAGCCCAATCTACTCACCCAGCAGCTCTGAGAGAAAGGTCTGCAGGGAATCCCAAAAGTCTGCCAGCTTATCACACTTCCAAAAAATATGTTCCCAGCTACCTCTTTCTTGCCCGTCACACCTCCAACATTTGCTATCCACCTGAGGAAAAGTCTTTGGAGTCTACTTGTGGTATAAAAATACCTATGCAAACACTTCAAGGCAAAGATCCTAAATCTTCTAGACTTTTTGCATATATCGGAGGTATTCATATATCCCCCCATTAACTCTTTGTGGATTGCTTATCCAATCTCTCTTCCCAATCCTTTCTAAGCTCCTGTAATTTACTTTTACAATTATCATGCAATATTTTATATGTTTTACTAATTATTCCTTTTTTAACTGCAGCTTCTGTTTTAGATTATATTAAAATATCTACCAGTGTTTGTCTTTTATTTAGGAGCCCCCTATTTCTTTCTCTTTGCCTATACTCGGATATCAATCCTTGATAGGGAAGGCAGTCTCTAACCTGCAATCCAAATAAATTCTTAGCCTCTTCACATTCTATTTCCTTTCTCTTTCTAGTTATTTGCTCCCAATACCTTGGTCCCTTTGCCAGTTATCTCCAATAAAGTCCAGCCCCCTCTTGCCTATTATCTGTATCACTGACCACAGTCAACCCTATTGGCAAAATCTCTTTTCTCCATTCTCGTGCTGGTTTGGTTCTTAGAATACTCTCTGCTATTTTATGAATGCAATACTCTGTATGATTTTGGTTGTTCTCCTTAAGAGTCTGCATCCAAAATCCCAATCTTTCCTTATTTCTTGAGCTTCCTTCCTGTGTCAGTATCATTCATTTCCACTTTGAATTACAGTTTTCAGCTTGGGCTATGTATTAGAGCCTTAACTGTGTTGCTCTAAAATACCTCCTCAAATTAAGTAATCCTAGTCCACCTTGTTCTATTAGCAGAATCAGCTTATCCCACTTGACCCTTGCTGTCTTCCCTTCCCAGATAAAATCCTTTAACTCTTTTTTAATTGTGCTATGTTCATGATATTGATCTGCTGCATTAGCCTTAGCTGTATGGGTAAATTACTCAAGCTTACTACATTTGGGGGTGGGGGGTGGGGGGTGGAAGGAAAATAATCCAGGAGCCCCATGAGAGTGCTCTTAGCAAAGCCTGATCTGGACCAAAAAAGGAATCAAGCTTATAGTGCTTTTTAAAAGCTTACAGAATATGTCTAGACTCCAACCGACTCAAACTCTTTAAAAAACCCATAGATGTAGTCAAGGTCCTGGTAGAGTGGGCCTTAACCCTGCCTGGAATATATTTGCTATAATAAGTATAACAAAAGGTAATAAATAATCTTAGACAACCATTTGGAAATAGTCCGTTTTGACACAAGTTGTCCTTTCTTCTTACCTTAACAAGAAATAAACAATTGATCTGAAGGGCTGAAGGATTTAGTTCCTGAGTTGTCTGTGGGCATTTAAGGTATGGAGTATTCGTTCTCCCTGATTTTTGGGTTCAGGAAAGAAAACCGGGAGATTAATATTTTTGCTTAAAGCAAACTCTGATGCCACTTTAGGCATAAAAGAAAGATTAGTTCTAAAAGAAACTCTGTCCCTGTGGAAAATGAGGTAGGGTTGACTCACCATAAACCCTTGCAACTCAGCTATCCTTCTTGCAGAGATCAACGCAAACAATGAAACTGTTTTCCACCTTAAGAACCTCAAGTTAGCCAGGTTAGCTAGTTCAAATGGAGCAAGTGTTAACTTTTCTAACAGAAATTAAGATCCCAAGGAGGGGACACCAGTTTTCTTGAAGACCTTATATGTAAAACCCCTTTCAAAAATAATATGACACAAGTTTGCATTGAAAGTGGAGGATCCATGGGCAGATAAGCTGAAATGCCAACAAATGAGTCTTGATAGAAAAATAACAAAAGCCAGATGATAGTTATTCACACATACCAGACAATGACTAGCCCTGAATGGGTGCTGGTTGTGTTGTTGGCACTGACAAGAAAACCTTTTCCATTGCTAATATATGATTTTTTAGTAGCAGACTTTCTTACCTCCATTAATACCTGCTGCACGTCCTCAGTAAACAGATACCTAAAAGGAATTAAGACCCCATCATCCAGGCAGTCAAAGGAAGATGATTGATATCAGTGTGTAAAAAAGCATCCCCCTGTTCTTGTATGAGTAGATCCAATCAATGAGGAAGCTTGTGGTAATTGCCCTTGCCATTTCCAAAAGAAGAGAGAACCATGGTTGCCTGGGCCAGAACAGAGTCACCATAATGATCTTGGGGGATTCCTTCTGAATCTTCAGAAGTACCCTGTATATTAGTAGAAAGGGTGGGAAAGCATACAGGAACATCCCTGTCCAGAGAAAAGAAAAGGCATCTGTCTTCCACACAGTCTTGCATAGAGTCCTGGAACAGAATCTTGCCAGTTGATTGTTCAGAGAGTAGGCAATTTGGTCTGCTTGAGGAACTCCCCACAGATGGATAAAATCTTGGAAGAGTTTTCCCCAGAAGGAACTGAACTTATCCTCCCAGCAAAGGAACAGCACGAGCTGACCGTCAAGCCTCAAAAGCATCACAGCACTGCTCCCTTCATCAGCTCTGAAGGGCTTGGCACCCAAACCTTTCTTCTAGTCAGCTCAGCTCAAGATGCCTGACAGTTTAGGCACATGGAAGGTGCCCTGAAGCTTTGGAAGCTGGCCATATAGCTAAGGCTACTTTCAGCAGTGATCAATATGATGAAAATCATAAAAGTTTCCTTTCTAAGGTATGTGATGTGTTGGAGGATATTTACAGAGGTTGCATATGCACTGACCAGTTCATAGTCACAAATTTAGATTTCAATATTTATATATACAAATATCTTGTGAGATGTGTATATTGAAAATTTAAGGAAGATACCTGTGTTTTGCTTCATATGAGCTAGCTATATCATGATTATATCTGAATCATAACTACAGGTGAGGTTTTCCTCCTGCTTTTTTAGTTAATTACTTAGCTTGACTTAACTTTGCTTCACATGAGGTGCATTATGGAGTGTTTACATAAAAGACTGATGTTTGAGCACAACTAACTAGATATCATAATGATGCACATTATTAGTTAATGGATTAATATAAATTTGTTGACTGGGTAGAGCACTGATCCACATGGACTAATTTCAGGCTTGAACTGACTGGACACTGGAAGTCATCAAAGCAAAAATCTGGGAGAATTTTATTTATTACTTTTTTTGAATTTGTTAACATGGGCACTGATCCCAATGGACCCATTTTGGTCTCAGACCGAGATAAAGATAAAATGAAGAAAAATGGAGATGAGAAAGTTGTACTGGTCAAGGACTCAGCAGAGATTCAGTGGAAAGATTAGTCTATGGTGCAGATACAAGTTACAGCTTCAAACAAATTTGAAGAGAAAGCTACTCAGATGCATTGAGAAGTCTTTAAGTGGGTTTTTGAGTTAGCATTCGTCGCACATTTTTAGGACCCCTGCAGCATATAGCTGAAAAAACTAACCCTGTTTCTAAGGAAGAATTCAAAATTTCACCTTTCACAATATCAGGAAAGTTCTGAGTATGCAACCAAGCAAACCTTCTCATAACAGTTCCAGTGGCAGCAGTCCTGGAAGAGGCATCAGCAGAATCATAAGCACACTTCAAACAATGGGTAGCCACTTGACACATAGAAGCAATCAGTTTACACACAGATGTTTTTCCTCAAAAGAGGGACAGATGCCATAATATTCCTCATGTTCTCAAAAGTGGCAAGTATAAACTTTAACATATGAGCTTGGCAGATGAGAATTTTACAAACAAGTGTTGTAGAAAAATACACCTTTTCCCCAAATCTAGAGGGACTAGTATTAACCGGATGTTTTGCAGCAGCTGGGTTCACCAGAGAGGTAACTGGTGAATTTGATCTGGGATTACTGTATAAAAACATAAAAGACCGAGGAACTTAGAATCTATCTGCTTTCTTCCAGGCAACAGGAAGGCTGTCAGTAAGTTACAGGCTGTAACAAATACATCCTCCAATGCTAAAAGAACAGGAGAAATTGATGTAGGCTCACTAAATTCCAGTTGGACTAAATTATAATACTTCTTCAAAGAAAGTAGAATGTCATTATGTTCCCAATGTACTCACCGTAACATTCCATCTATGTTGCCCACTTTCATTCTACTTCAACTGCTGGGTTCAGATCCAACCCTCAGATCTGACTCAGCCACTTTTTCCAGCTCATGCAACACTGAAACTCTGAAGCTCCTCCTTTCCCCACAATGCCTTACACACCTAACACACCTCAGATCTTGTTTGCTGCCCCTTAAGCTTGTAAGCATAATGCAATAAAGAGAGAACAGCATCTGGAGTTCAAATAAAGAAAAAAGAAGTTATGTACTCACCATAACGTTCCATCTAAGTTGTTGCTCTTTATTTGTCTTCAACCTGTGGGGATATGGATCTGGGACGGATCCGACTCGGCCACATTTCTCCAGCATCAGATCTGAGCTCCAAGCTCCTCCTCTACCCATAATGCCCCTCCCTTCAGATCGAGTTTGCTGCCCACCATAGCAACTCAACCTGACACAATGCCTTACCCCTTGCCACAATAATCCAGATAGTATCATAAGCAATGACTGTTTTTGCCAAAGAAAGGGCCATGTCTTTTCCAGCCAGACTACCACACAGCCCATATAAGGCAAGGGGAAGGAGGGAGGGATGGTTGAAGACAAATGAAGAGCAACAACTCAGATGGAATGTTATGGTGAGTACATAACTTCTTTATCTGAAGTTGTTATCTTCATTTGCTCTTCAACCTATGGAACAGAGTCCCCAGCTACCAAACACCTGGGAGGCCCTCATGGAAGGATATTCTGTAACATGGCAGAACCAAAGGATGCCCTACTTCTGGAGAGAAGATCCAACTTGTAATAGGAGATGAAAGTATGTGAAGATGCCCAGGTAGCCGCAGAACAAATGTCATCCAAGGACACTCTGGACCAAAAAGCAGCTGAACTAGCCATAGACCTAGTAGAATGCACCTTAACTTGACCTGGCGGAGACAATCCTTTGGCTGAATATAGCAAGAGTATACACTGAGAAATCCAATGAGCAATGGTGACCTTTGATACAGCTTTCCCTAAAAAAGACTTAAGAGTAGGAAATGAAAAGTTGATCTTTCTTGCAGAAGACCTTTGTTCTGTGTAAGTAAAAACGTAATTGTCTATGAACGTTCAGCAACTGCAATTTATACTCTCCCTTATTCTGAAAGTTCGGAAAGAAGACAGGGAGGTTGATAGCCTGAATGATGATTGATTCTGAGGCCACTTTTGGCAGAAAGGAAGGATTAATGTGCAAAGATACCCTGCCTTTATGGAAGATCATGTAAGGAAGCTTAATCAATAAGGCCTGAAGCTCCGACACTCCTTTAACTGAAGTAATAGCAATCAGGAAGGCTGACTTCCAAGACAGGAACTGCAGATCCACTGAAGCAGCGGGCTCAAAAGGGGTAGAAACCAAGGCTTGAAGGATCAAAGTAAGGTCCCAAGGAGGCGTAGGGTCCTTGATCAGTGGCCTAAGAAAAAAGTACCCTTCAGAAAAGCTTTACAGAGCTTAGAATTATCCCCTATGTGGAAATCAGAAATAGCCGCCAGCTGAACTTTAACTGTAGAGAAGCTGGCAGCCTGTTGAAAAATGCCTGCCAGAAACTCTAAGATAACAGGAACCAGAACAGTGAAGGGATCCAAATCACGTTGAGATGCCCAAATTGAGAAATGTTTCCACTTACTTGAATAAACTTTCCTCGTGGAAGATCTATGAACCACTACCAAAATCTTCTGAACCGGAGAAAATAGCCTGGGAGTCCTAACTATCATGCGAACTGGAGCAGCCAAGCGGTGAGCTTCAGACTGGCCAGATCTGGATGTGGAATCCTTTACGGATGTGAAATCAGATCTAGAACCGGATCCAACATCCAGGGAGGACACAATGCATGAGACCACAGATAAAGGATCCATACTTGGCGAGGCCAGAAGGGGGCAAAGAGGACGACTGAGCTCCCCAGCCATTGTGCTTTCTGAATGAGTTTTGGGATCAGGGGAAGTGCAGCATAAGCACAGAGAAGACCAGAGGGTCAAGCATGAACTAGAGCGTCTCGGGAGAGTCCCCTGGATAGGGGTTCACAGCAAAGAACTCACTGCACTTTGTGTTGGAAGGAGAAGCGAAGAGATCGCAGCAAGGCTGACCACACTTTAGAAATATCTGTTTCGCTACTGAAAGATTGAAAGACCACTCATACATAGACCTGCTGAGCCTGTCCACTAGAATGTTGTACCTCCGCAGAATGTGCATTGCCATCAGAAAACAGCCGGTGGAGATCGCCCACTCCCACAATCTCATGGCTTCACGGCAAAAGGGATAAGACCTGGGTCCCTTACTTGTTGACATACCAGACTACCAACATACTGTCTGTCTGGATGGCAATTGTCCCTAGTGGAAGATGGGAATGAAGAACTTGCAATGCCAATAGCATCGCCCTCATCTCCAGGACACTGATATGCAACAGGGTCTCCAGGGAAGACCACGTACCTTGAACTGTCCTTCCCAAGAAATGCCCCCTCCTACCCGAGTAGGAAGGTGTCCATGATCACTGTGGTCAGAGGAGAGGGAAGAATAAACAGGCAACAGCAAAGAAGTTCCGAGGACTGAATCCACCAAAGAAGAGAATCTGTGTATGCTCGCAACAGACGACCAAGATTTGACAGTGGTAGATCTAGAAATGACCAGTGGACCGCCAGATTCCATTAGAGCACCCTCATGTGTAACCAAGCTGTGGGAACGAGGGTGATTGTGGCCACCATGGACCCCAATGCCCTTAAAACAAACTCCGCTGGAGGAGATGGAACTTGAAGAATGTGCAAGACATGATGTTTGAGGGACTTCAGAAGTCTGTCTGGTGTTAAAAAAAACCTTGATCTGAATCTAACTGGGCTCCAATGACGTCCAGAACTTGAACCAGTTCTAACAGGGATTTGTTGAGATTTATGGTGATGCCCAACTGGTGGGCAGTTTGGATAACAAAATCTCTGGCTTGGCAGATTCAATGCCTGGAGGGGGCGGAAAAGAGTTAATTGTCCAGGTAGGGGAAGACCTGGAAGCCCTGCAGCCACAGGTGAGTTGCTACCACGCCATCACTTTGGTGAACACCCTGGGGGCTGTGGTGAGACAAAAGGGTAGTGCTCTGAATTGGTAAAGATTAGTCCACAGCCAGAAATGGAGAAACCTCCAACAGCGTCTGTCCATTCTGATGTGATACTATGCATCTTGAAGGTCTACTAGCACATCAAGTCATTCTCCTGCAGGAGGGGCAGGATAGACTGGAATGTGACCATCCGGAATTTCGTCTTGGCAATTGAAAGTTTCAGGGTAGAGAGATCCAGAATTGGCCTTAAGTCTCCTGTTTTCTTTGGCATTAAAAAAAGAACCTGGAATAGATGCCTAATCCAGACTGGTCTGGGGGGACGGGCTGGATGACTCGTTTTTCTAGCAGCTTGAAAATTTTCTGTACTGCTGTGTCCCTTTGCTCGGGTGGAACATCCAGGAGGTGTTTGGCTGGAACTGGCCTTCAAAGGAAGGGGATTAAATATCCTCTGGATATGATTCGCAACACCCATCTGTAAATGCCTCCCAGGCTGTTGGGTGTAGCGAGAGTCGAACCCAGACTGCCTCCAGAGACGAGCAGGCGGGCAAGCCTTCAGGGCTGCTGCACGGGCCTGTCCGAGAATGAATCCCGAGACCCTTGGTTCCTCTGGCCCCCTCTACTACGAGGGTGGCGTCTGTCGAATTCCCCTCTGCCTCTGGGGGAGGGTGAGTCCCGAGCGTCCTGGGAATAACACTGAGACTTCCAGAACCACATCTTCTTCGCCCCCCCGCTGATTCCTGGAGAAGGATCGTTGAGGGGTTGAGATGCAGATTCCGATGGTAGACAGAGTCTTCCCGTCCTTCTCGTGCTGGACCAGTGTGTCAAATCCCGTCTTTCCAAAGAGACTGGAACCATCATATGGAGCATTTGTAATTGATTCCTTTAAGGGCTCCAAGAAGGTACGAAGTCAGAACCAGGCATGATGCCTGATGGCAACACCTGCTCCGGCAGCTCTGGCAGCACCCTCAGTAGCGTGAGAGAATCCGCAAAGAGGTATTAACAATGGAGGTGAGGGTGGCCATTCAAGAGGAGAAAACCTTCCTATCCTCCGCCGACATGGACCCTGGTGTAGACTTGGCGACCTCCTTCACTAGCTCTCGATGAAGCCTAATAATGTGTGTTATGTAGTTCAGCGCACGTTCCACTTCCCAAAACAGTCCAAGGTCCTAGGCTGTCAGTCTGGCGGGTGGACCGTGGAGCTCTCCTGTGTGAGCTCCTTCTTGGTGGCTGCTGCCATCACAATGACATAGACAGCGGGTCTCTGACCAGTGTGGTTTATTAGAAGGAGAGGTGAGGACCTTATCAGGGTGTTTGGGGATAGGCTCCACTGTGTCAGGTTCCTTCCACGCCTAAGCTGTAACAAGATCCACCAGAGGATCTACAGGAGGAAACACATAAGAAGTAGAGGGTCCTGTGCCAAACACCTCCAGGAACACTGACTCATCAGGGTTGGGTTTTTGAACAGACCGCCCCCATGCTGCTGGAGGATCTCCATGATGTCTCCAAATGAGACATCCCCTGGGGGTGATTGGGGGGAACCCTCCCCTTCCTCCAAATCAGTGTCCTCCGTGAGAGACTCTGGCAGTGAGTCTAAGTACCTTGTTTTAAAAGGACGTTTTCAAGGAACCTCCTCGGGGGGGGTTCTCTGGGGAGGACTCAAAAACATCCAGCTATTCCTGTGTGGGACCTCCCTGGGGCGGAGGAGCAGCAGGCTGTCCCTGAGGTGGCAGGATGGCGGAATGGCGGAATCTGGACCAGAAACAGAGGGAGCCAGGATGGATTCCAAGGACGAGATCATCAAGAGTCTCAATGGGATCAAGAGAACCTTCTCCACCATGTCAAAGGTAGAAAGAAAAAGAACCCTCTGAGCTGGGGCTATGATTAGGTCCGTAATCCTCTGGATCAGGGGGAAGCCGGAGTCGAACCTCCAGGTGCTGAGACTCCAATTGGAAGGATTGGCTCTGAAAAACTTGGAGCCGAAACCACCCCCTTGCATCCAGTGCCGAGGTTACGTCTCCCAAGAGTCGGATGGCTCCGAACTCGTTGGAGCCGACCTGCTCACGGCAATGGTCGGCATCGAGGTACCAGGTACCGTTGGAGATGACCCCTTGATTCCAAGCGTCCTTGGACCCGAGGACTTCGAAACCCAGGGTCAAATCGGAGAAGGAGTTATCAGGATGAAAGTGGACTGCATGCCCCCAGTCCTACAGGGGGAGGGGGCAAACAAGACTCCCATCTGTATTTGCACACGGATGAACCTCCACATCATCCTGTCCACATTGGCTTCAGAGAGGCTGCGAGTGGACCTAGCAGAAGAGGCCATTGACACCGGTCTAGACAGCCAGTGTGGTGAAGCCGATACCCGTGAACGGCTCCGAGAAACCTCTGGCTCCAAGGAGAAGTAAGGGAAACAGAACCGGGGGGAACTCAAGCCAAGGCCTGGGCAAGATTTTGCCGGAGGTTCAGCCAAGGAGGGGATGTCGGGGGACTGCTTCCTTGGCTTATCCTGGTGTTTATGCTTCTCTCTGTCCCGGGTCCTCTTGGTGGGAGGTTGGGTATCAGAGGCCGGGGCGGGGGGGGGGGGGGCAGAAGCGGTGGAAGAAGAAGCTTGGGCCTTCGTGGTGGGAGATTTAAGGAGACCCTTGAGAATAAGTTTATTCCTCCTGTCGATCAATGCAAGGGGATTGAACCCTGCACAGATCGAGCAGGAGGAATCAAGGTGAGGAACCCCTAAACACACAACACACAAAGTGTGGCCAACTGCAGGGAAAGCTTATGGCCATACTCTGTGCATTTTTTGAATCCTGGCTTGAGTGTCTCTGCCATGAGAATAGAGAGAGAGAGAGAGAGAGAGAGAGAACCTACGCACTCACAAGACAGAGAGATAGTAGAGGGAGATAAAAGGGGGAAACGTTTCTTTTTTTTTTTTTTTACTGACGTACCGATGCCTGAGTTCAAAGAGCAAGAAAAGTGAAAAGGGAGATAAGAAAGGACTACGGAAAGCTACAAAACCCAGAAAAACGTACTGAAAAAAATCGCTTAGAGCACAGACCACTATGGAGCTTGGAGCTCGGATCCAATGCTGGAGAAATGTGGCCGAGTCAGATCCATCCCAGATCCGTGTCCTCACAGGTTGAAGAGCAATAACGACAACTTCAGATCAATGGTTCCTTCAGCATATTTCAGTACTTTGAAAAGTTAAACATGAGGGGATTGTAGGGAGGGAAGTTGAGGAAGAATGAAAACGGACAACACAGATAGAATGTTATGGCAAGTACACAACATTTTTATCTGATGTTGTCATTGTCATTCATTTCTCAACTGTTGGGACAGTGTCCCCAGCTACCTACATCCTGGGAGGACTCTAAGGAAGGATATTCCTGTGCATCGCTGAGCCAAAGGCTGCTCTTCTACTAGAGACCAGATCCAATTTGTAATCAGTAATAAAGGTATGAAGATTAGCCCAAGTTGTGGCTGCACAAATATCATCTACTGAGGATCTAGACAGAAAGGCTGAAGAAATTGTCACAGACCTGGTGGAATGAACTTTTGGTGGTTTTGTAACAATAAGCCCAATTGTTCATAGACAAATGTAATACAATCAGTTAACTATTTAGCTAAAGTCACTTTAGAAACTGGTTTGCCCAATTTTGATTTCCAAACAGAAACAAAAAAACTGAGGAAGAATCAAAATTGACAAGACAGATGGAACGTTATGGTGAGTACCTAACTTCTTTCTCTGATGTTGTAATTTTTATTCATTCCTCAACCTGTGAGACAGAGACCCCAGCTACAATGACCTCGGGTTGCTCTCATGGATAGATGTTCCACAGCACTGCGGAACCAAAAGCAGATCTATTTCTAGAAATGAGATCCAGTTTGTAATGTGCAATAAAAGTATGATAGTTTGAGTAAGAAGCAACTGCACAAATGTCATCAGTAGAAACCCTGGACCAGAAGGTTTGAGATGTAGACATTGATCTGCTGGAGTGAGCTTTCAAATGTTTAGGAAGTATCATACCTTTGGAAGAATATACATAAGAAATGCAACCTGTTATCCATTCAGCCAGCGTGGTTTTGTAAACTGGCCTTCCTCTTCTAACATCATAGAAGGAGAAACAAAGCTTGTCTGATTTTCTGAAAGATTTTGCTCTATCTAGATAAAAAATGCAATTGTCTATGAACAACTGGAAGATGAAAAGTGCATTCATCTTTGTTTTGGAAATTTGGAAAGAATACTGGTAGGTTGATGACTTGATTGATATTGTTTTAAGAGGCAACTTTGGGTAAAAAGGAAAGACTGGTACGTAAGATCACCCTATCTTTATGAAAAATCAAGTATTGTGGTTTGGATGACAGTGCTTGCAATTCAGATACTCTTCTAGCTGAAGTAATAGCTACCAAAAATCCAGTCTTCCAAGAAAGATATTTTAAATCAGCCTTGGCTTAGGGTTCAAAATGGGGAAGAACAAGAGCTTGTAAGATCACAGTTAAGTCCCAAGGAGAAGTGGGGTCTTTAACGGGGGTCTCAGTAGAAGGTACTCTTAAGAAAAGCCTTGCAAAACTTGGATGAAGTAAGTGATGATGAGTTTTCTCCAATATGAAAATTTGAGATGGCTGTCAGTTGTACTTTACCATTAGAAAAACTTGCTCCGTCTTGGAAAATTGAAGCAAGAAAATCTAAAGCTGACAGAATAGGAACTGTAAAGAGATGTAAGTGTTTTTGCTGAGCCCATACAGCGAACCTTTTCCATTTGCTCTTATAGATTTTTCTAGTAGAAGCTGTATGTGAGGATATCAAAATGTTCTGAACCAAGGATGAAAGCCTGGTGTCCTAGTCATCATCGGAATTGGATAAACCATGCTGTTAGTTTTAGTCCTGGAAGATCCGGGTGAATCTAACCTGATGGATGGGACAGGAGATCTGGATTTGGTTCCAGTGTCCATGGAGGGTGTGACGACCCCACTTAAACCCAGGGCAGTAACTAAGGAGCCTCAATCCGCACCACTGTCTCCAGTAAGGGAGCGTCACTGAAAAAGAACATAGAAATACACAATTTCCCCTAAGAGTACACCAGGAACAGGCTCCAAATCTGGGACTGGGCTATATACTTCACTCCAGGTCCTTAATTGAGTCTTCACACTAACCACTGCAGAGCACTATGTCCCCGTTTTAGGTATTTGACACATTCACCCTCATATATTTGACATTCACACATAAACTTTTGGGAAAAACTGGCACAGATTTACCTGCTATGTCCTCTTTCCCAAATTATAAGGTAATGGCTGCCACCAGTCAAATGCCGCAATACCCTTCAAAAGGGGTTCTCAATTATATTGGGCAAAATAAATATTGATGTAAATGGTAGTATGTAATCCAAGCAGTAAGACTTTTCAGAGTGGTCCTGGTGTTGTCATAGGCATAAACACTCCCAGGTTATTAAAAATAATTTCTAAATAACTATCCACAATACAGGTTGTAAACTATATAATAAATATAATGATTTAAAATATATACAGACTGAATAACTGAGTCCAGTAAACCAGAGTTTCAAACACAGGAATTATGAAAATAATACTGTAGGGAAGGTTTCACACTGATTGTAGAAAAACTCTATCTATCTAACTGAAGTTACCTAACTGTATAAAGATTAGCTGTCCTGGTCTAATTTAATTAACTCAACAAGACAAGATGATACTCTTACTTCTGCAAGGCAAAATTGGACTATAAGTCCTCTCTTCTGGCTGTTGTCTGGTTCTCAGTGACTGGAATAGCAACTCCTACTATTTCTGCTCAACAGCTCTGGAAATCTCTGAATGATAACTACTGATCTGGAAAACAACAACTGACAACTGACCAACAACTCAGCAACTACAACAACTACTGGTGAACCACTGAACTTTAACTGAATCAGAACCTGCATTTACAACAGAATTTTTAAAAGTCAGAGAAAGCTGTTATGAGAATTCTACTCTCTTATGTCAGACTACAAAAAGTATACAAAACAGCTGCTGCGGAGATTATATTCTTTTCATCTCTGGCACAAGAGGTAAGCTGACTGGCATAATCTACATGCAAAATTCTTTTAAAAAAACATGTACATTTGGTCAGCCAGAAGAAAACCGATTTAAACATCTTACATAAATCAAAATAATAATCAAAAAACATAAACCTATTTACAAAATTGTAGCAAGTCATGCTGGCATTTATAACACAGGGTAATTTACAATTATTTACAAGTATTTACAAAACTGCAGCCAGATATGCTAGTACAGATATCAATATCTAACATCCTCACAGAGAGCATATGAAATGAGACCAAAGGAAGGAAAAACAGACCTGTCAAGGACAGAAGTGAGCAATGAGGATCACTTTGCTCTTCAACCTCTGTGCTTTCTGGAGGAACTTAGGGATGAGGGGAAGGGGAGGGTATGCATAAAGAAGACCTGAGGGCCAAACATGGACTAGAGCATCTCTCAGTGACTGTCCCTGTGAAGGGAAAAACCTGCTACACTTGTTGGAAGGGGATGCAAAGAAGTCGCAGCAAGGTTGACACAATTTATGGAAAAAAGAAGTTATGTACCTACCATAACATTCCATGTTAGTTGTCCTTCATCTTGGCTTCCTTCTTGCTGGATGGGTCAGGAGCCGATCCTCGGCTCCGACATGGCCACTTTCTATTGCTCGAGAGACCTTTACTCGCTCAAGGCTACCCCTTATCCCAGAATGCCCAGCGTCAGCTACCCAGATCTTATTTGAGATAGCTCACACTAGACATAATCATAGAAGATAATCCATCATTACTAAAACTGGATATATAGTAAATTGTCATGGTTTGCTCGGGAAGCAACTAAGAATAAAACAAGTTAGCCAGTGACACCATTGAAAAAACTCCTCTCGATCCTCGAGGAAGGGGGAAGGAGGGAGGGACGCAAGAAAGAAGGCGAGATGAAGGACAACTAACATAGAACGTTATGGTAGGTACATAACTTCTTTATGTTAAGTTGTCCAATCTCGCCTTCGTTCTTGCTGGATGGGACAGCATCGCTAACACCTCAATACTGGATGGCTCATTGGAACAGACTCTTCAGAACCGTGGAACCAAAGGAAACCCTGCCCCGTGAGACCACATCTACTTTGTAATGAGAAATAAATGTATGAGGACCTGCCCAAGTAGGTGCTGCACAAATTGAATATATGGGCAATCTAGACTGAAAAGCTACCGAAGTAGCTACTGACCTGGTTGAATGACCTTTGGGTCTTGCTGGAAGATCTTTTTGTCACAAATGGTAAGTATAGGCAATGGTGTCTGATAACCATTTTAACAAGGTTACTTTAGAAACTGGAAGGCCTTGTTTGTTGTTAGCAAATGAAAGGAACAACTGATCTGATTTTCTCATCTCTTTAGTTCTATGCAGATAGAAACGTAGTTGTCTATGCACATCCAATTGGTGTAATCTGTATTCTGCCTTGTTGGAATGATTAGGGAAAAAGACAGGAAGTTCAATGGATTGATTCAAATTGTGTTCTGAACAAACTTTAGGTAGAAAAGATGGGTTGGTTCTCTGAGAAACTCTGTCTTTGTGAATAACTAGGTATGGAGAGCGAACACATAGGGCATGGAGTTCTGAAACACGTCTAGCAGAAGTAATAGCAACTAGGAAGAGAGTTTCCAAGAGAGAAATTTCAAAGAACATGATGTTGCTGGTTCAAAAGGTGGCAGTATCAAAGAGGCCAAAACCAAATTGAGATCCCAAGGTGGAAGGGGCTCTTTCACTGGGGGTCTAAGTAGAGATGTACCTCTCATGAAGGCCTTACAGAGTTTGTGAGACATTATGCTTGAGTTAAAAACTCCAATGTGAAAATTTGAAATGGCAGCGAGTTGTACTCTGATGGTAACAGCAGTTGCATCAGATTGAAACAGTTCTGCTAAGAAATCCAGAATCTCGTGTACAGGAGCTGTAAAAGGATCTAAATTCCTGGATTCTGCCCAGTAAGAGAATCTTTTCCATTTGCTAGCATAAACCTTCCTTGCAATTGGCATATGGGAGAAAACAATAATATCACACACTGCTGGGGAAATATTGGGGAGCCTGGCTAAGATTGGAAGTGGAGTAACCAAGCTGTGAGCTTGAGAGATTGGAGGGATTGGTGTAACCCGCCTGAGTGATGAATGAAGAGGTCTGGCACTGGGTCCAGAATCCAAGGCTGGGCTAGAAGGTGGGGGTGAAGGAACAGACACCAAATCTGTCGAGGCCAATAGGGGGCAATGAGGATCATCTTGCAACCCAACAATTTTGCTTTCTGAATGACTTTTGGAATTAGGGGGAAGGGGGAAATGCATAAAGGAGTCCCCAAGGTCAATCATGGACTAGAGTGTCCCTCGGTGTCCGACATGGAGGAGGAACAAGGGAGAAGTAGCTGTTGCATTTGTTGTTGAGGGGAGAGGCAAAGAGATCGCAGGAAGGCTGGCCCCATTTGTGGCAAATAAGATCCACAATTTCCTGTTTCAGAGACCACTCGTGAGGCATGAGGATAGCCCTGCTGAGCCTGTCCCCTATTATGTTGGATTTCCCAGGGATATGGGTTGCTGTCAGAAAACGTTGGGAAGAAATCGCCCATTGCCACAGTCTGATGGGCCTCTTGGCACAAGGGGTAAGACCTGGTTCCTCCCTGTTTGTTGATGTACCAAACCACTGACATGTTGTCCGTCTGTATTGCAATAGTCCCGGCAGGGAGAGAGTCTTGAAGAGCTTGCAATGCTAGGAGCACCGCTCTCATCTCCAGGTCGTTGATGTGCAAGTGGTACTTGTGAGGTTGCCAAGTGCCTTGGACTGTCTGCCCTAGATAATGCCCCCCCACCCTATCAAGGAAGCGTCCGTGGTCACTGTGGCAACCAGATGGGATTCCATGAAAGGTCTACCCTCAGTAACTAGTGGGGAGACCATCCACCAGGAAAGGTGTCTTTTGCAAGATTCTGTAATTAGCATCATATGAGCCATGGGTAATTCCTGGAAGGACCATTGTGCGAAAAGACGCCACTGAAGGATTCTCATGTGAAAGCGTGCTAAGGGGACTAGAAGAATGGCTACTGCCATGGACCCTAGAGCTTGAAGAATATATCTGACTTGAATTCTTTTGCTCCTCAGAAGTGACACCTGTTGTCGAATAATGGAAGCTCTTTCCTGAGGCAATTTTACAATCATTTTCTTGTGTCTAGCTTCATTCCTATGTATGTAATAGATTGACAGGGTTTATTGTGATGCATAGTTGAGTACAGGATGTGATGGTGTAATCTCGTGCCTCTATAAGTTGTTGCCTGGTGGTAGCTGTGAGGAGCCAGTCGTCCAGATAAGGAAACACCTGGAATCCTAGACTTCTCAGGTGAGCAGTAACTATTGCCATGCATTTGGTGAACACCCTGGGGGCTGTGGTGTGACCAAAGGGCAGAGCTCTGAATTGGTAATGACTGACACTTAGTCGGAAGCGTAGAAATCTCCCGGACCGTCTGTCCATTTTTATATGATAGTACGCATCTTGAAGATCTATGAAGCACATCCAATTGTCCTGACCCAGAAAGGGGAGAATGGGCTGCAGTGTTACCATCCGGAACTTTTCTTTTTGTACAGATTTGTTTAATCTGCTGAGATCCAGAATTTGTCTCCAGTCCCCTGTCTTCTTGGGCACTAAAAAGAATCTTGAGTAAGTTCAGGATCTTACTTGGTCTGCGGGGACTTCCTGGATGGCTCTTTTTTCTAGCAGTCTTGAAACTTCTGTGATTGCCTGATCCCTTAGATTGGGTGGAACATCTGGGATGGATTTTTTTGAAACAAGAGGGGGCTGATGGAAGGGAATCTTGTAACTTCCACATATACTGGATAGTACCCATTTGTCTTTTGTAATATTTTGCCAGGTGACTGGGTACAATTAAAGTTGTTAGTAGATGAGGATACTACCAACATAGTGGGTGGAAAACCACATTTTGCATTTAGAAATAAGAAAAATCTGAAACAGCAGCTTTGCTATCCAAGGATACCTACACTGATGGATAGCACAGTGAGTGGTACCCATAGATGTGGAAAATGTACACAGTGCATTTATATAGATGAATCAAGGTTTTTTAAGCACCCTGAAACAGGGTGTCTATGGGAGCTAAGGAATTCTGCTGATTGCAATACTAAGAATGTAGTGTATATAGCTCACTGCACAACGCGTTTACATTTCTATGTTGACAAAACTAACTGTCACCTTAGGGAACGGATAAGGGATCACCTTTACTGCACCAGAAAAGGGCAACATTATACTGGTTTGGCTAAGCATACACTGGATAAGGGGGATGACCATATATTTTTGTTTCAGGTTTTACACATTCAGAATGTCAGCAATAGAATGGGGGGCATAGTCAATACTACTGAAAATATGGAAGTAAAATGGGTTTGGCGTTTAGGAGCACACAGAGGTTTGGGTTTGAATGAAAGTGTTCTACTGACGCCAGTGCTAAAATCTAGAAGGTTAAAATAAAATTAAAAATAATAATACTATTTTAACAAGCAAAGACTACATAAACACATGCAGGACTTTGGGTCAACATGACAGTATTTCTTGAGCTGCTTCTAGCACAGATATCACTAAAGACAAGCATTTGTTGAGATGTATGTATTAAAGCATATGTATTTACTAGGTGGACAACATGTGCATTTATTAGGCAGAATATATGTATTAAGTTGTTGAGTGTGTACTACTTATACTTTTATATATATTATTTTTATATATTTTTTATGCTTATACCCATGCACATAAGTAGCTACTAAATGGGGAACATGAGTATATGTATTTATTAATTTACTTTTTATGTATTTTATTTATATTTATCCACATGTTCTTGTCTTCACATTTTATGCATGTGGTTTCTAAACAGAGTTTTTCTGACTTCAGCAATTAACTAAGGGCAAAACGTAACCATGGTAATTAATTGATTTCTGAGTGCTGAATTAATTTTGAGTGGTAGGATTGGTTGTTTTAGTAATGAATTAAAGTTTTTAAGTGCTGTTGCTGTTTAAATGAACTGTCTGATGAAGCAATGGTTACCATTGCGAAAGCGCTCACCATTTTGTATTAAAAAAGAAGATTTTACTTTGTCGTGGTTCAGCTTCTTTATTCCAGCTACCTTCCTACTGGGTACCTGTGTTTCAACATTTTCAGCTTCTGGGCTGGTTTGGATTTATTTGTTTGCTGCTTGTGTATCTAATTATGCTGGAAGGTACTGTGAACATTGCAGAGGATGCAACAGTTGGTGTAAATGTGGAAAGGAGACTTCTGAATTTGCTGAAAAATCAAGATAATCCACTGCTACAAACAGGTGCTCTTAATATGAACTCTGAGACTGTTAATGCTAACAACATCAATGAAGCTGAGATACACAATTTGAAAAGAAATGTGGAAAATGATTTGTATAGGTTTAAGCGGCTCCAGAGCCAACGGTTCCATTTTGAAGCCTGCTTAAACCTAAATGTTATACTAAGGGGATTCAGAGTACTTAATATGTCCACATATGGAAACACCTACCCCACTTTGTTAGCCCAGTGGCAACAAATTAATCTTAACACCAGTAAAGCATATATACAATTGTTGCTGGACTTTTTCCAGCCGGTGGAACAAGAGCTTAATGAAAAGATATGTCAGCAACAACATGAACTGTCTGCGCTTTATGGGGAAGCAGCTACTGAGGTTTTCATGCATGAACTAATTGATAAGATACTCCACTATGAAACCAGACTGCTTGAGCAAAAGAAAAAGAAACTGTGTAGGGAACTAACAGATTTCACCAACCAGCATGTCTTTACTTGGCTGAAACCTGCACAGTCTGCAGAGCAGTCTATTACCAACCGCAATTTGCGATTTATGAGAGAAATCAATAGGCAGTCAGAGTTACCACCAACAGCCTACCAGCAGAGGAGAGGGCGAGTTCAATCATTTGAGCGGCATGAGAGACCAAGGGCGGAGCATTGGGTACAGTCTGAAGAGACGACCAATGCACTCGGGAAGGAAGAGGAAACAATGACTCAACAGCCAGGAGGGAGTGTCCTTTCACCAAATGAGGCACATTCCGTTTATTCTACACCGATGGAAGTGCCATCCTCTTCGGCAACCAATGATAAGGCAACAACTGCCTCTACAACTACAGCCGTGGTAAGACGGAAGATTAGTATGAAAGGAGGACAACAACAGGTTTTTCCTGTTCTACCCCTACTGTTTCGAGCAGGTAGGAGAAAATCTGTGGAACAGGACATTTACAGGGGCCAGAAACGGAAAGAGGCACCAGGTCAATTACAAACTCACACTTTGAAGAAAATGTGGGGGTATGGGCTGGAGAGTTAATATGGAATATTTCCAAATATGAACTGTCTGCAGCTGAAACTTCTTTATTAAACAGAGATTTAAATTTTATACCTTCAACTAAAATGGACATTAGTGAATTTTTGTTATGCCTACGAATGTTTGCTAGAAATGTAACATTGAAACAACAATTTGGAAATGGCAATGAGGCAAGGGATGTTCAGTTTAAGAAAAACAGTCTATATGTACCAATACTGCTGCATAATATAGTTCTTAAAAGCTTGTGAAAATGCCATTTATAGCACAGGAAACAATAATTTTTTAGAAGGAAGGTATAATTTGACAAAGAGTGAGCACAAAGCATTGTGACTTGCAGACTAATCATAGCATAGTTATAAAACCCGCTGACAAAGGGGGACCAGTGGTGATATTGAATGCTGACTTTTATAATACAGCTATGCGAGAAATGTTATTGGATCCAAATGTATATGTTGAAGTACCAACAACAATTGTGTTTGAAATGACTGAACAGATTGCTAGTACCTTATTTGAAAGCATGTGTATGGAACTATTAAGTAAAGATCATTTTAATTATTTTACTGTTGAAAATCCACTCATACCTCAAATCCATGGCCTCCCCAAGATGCACAAAGACCCATATAACCCGAAATTTAGACCTATAGTAGCAGGGGCAGGATGGCTAACAGAACCTGTCTCTGTATACCTGGATAAGGAATTGAAGACAGCACTCAATGAATATGCATATGTCTTGAAAGACACAGAACAGTTTTTAGTGGACCTTTATGGGACAGTGAAGCAAATGGGAACAGCAGCTATGAGGATGCTGGCCACACTAGGTGTAGTATCTTTATTTACAAGTACACCCAATGACCAGGGGATAAGCATGGTGAAATCAGTGTTGACAAGGCAGAGAAAGTTCTTTAATACTAAGATAAACTTTCTCTGTATGTTACTAGAATTGGTACTAGAGCACAACATATTTATGTTCAATAGCATATGCTATAAACAGTTGTTAGGGGTTGCCATGGGCACAAGTTGTGCCAACACATATGCAAACCGGTTATGGTTAATTGGGAATATGAACATCTGTTAGGTAATCCCCAAATAGCCTTTTATAGGCGTTTCGTAGATCTTTTTATTTTTTGGAAAGGTGATGGTGAACAACTTAAATCCCTGTATGCATACTTTAATACTACTAGTGACTTTTTAAAGTTTACGATGAACTGTTCTGAGATGAGTTTAGACTTCCTGGACGTTACCATATACAGAGAAAATGACCAATGGTCTACAAAATTACATAGGAAACAATGCTACAGACCATCTTTTCTACACAGAAACAGTATGCATAACCCTAAGATTTTTCCTAACATAATCAGAGGTCAGGCAATGAGAACATCTCACCTATGTTGTCAAGAGGAAGTGTATAGAAATGAGTTAACTAAGCTAAGAACAGGTTTCATTAATAGGGGGTACAGTGAACATGAAATTGATAAGGTGTACCATAATGTACACATAGAAAGGAAAGGTAAAGCTAAGCCCTACTACTCTGACAGAGCAGGTAGTGACAGGGTAGGCATCAGGAATAGTGTATTACCATACATTCCAATGGTTTTACCATATACAAGAGATGTGTAATTGGCATATGTTGTTAGTAGAAGAGGATACTACCAACATAGTGGGTGGACAACCACATTTTGCATTTAGAAATAAGAACACTCTGAAACAGCAGTTTTGCTATCCAAGGATACCTACTCTGATGGATAGCACAGTGAGTGGTACCCATAGATGTGGAAAATGTACACAGTGCATTTATATAGATGAATCAAGGTTTTTAAGCACCCTGAAACAGGGTGTCTATGGAAGCTAAGGAATTCTGCTGATTGCAATACTAAGAATGTAGTGTATGTAGCTCACTGTACAACATGTTTCCATTTCTATGTTGGCAAAACTAACCGTCACCTTAGGGAACGGATAAGGGATCACCTTTACTGCACCAGAAAAGGGCAACTGTATACTGCTTTGGCTAAGCATACATTGGATAAGGGGGATGACCATATATTTTTGTTTCAGGTTTTACACATTCAGAATGTCAGCAATAGGATGGGGGACATAGTCATTATTACTGAAAATATGGACGTAAAATGGATTTTGCGTTTAGGAGCACACAGAAATTTGGGTTTGAATGATAGTGTTCCACTGAAGCCAGTGCTAAAATCTAGAAGGTTAAAATAAAATAAAAAAATGAATAATAATAATACTATTTTAACAAGAGAAGACTACATAAACACATGCAGGACTTTGGGTCAATATGACAGTATTTCTAGAGCTGCTTCTAGCATAGATATCACTAAAGACAAGCATTTGTTGAGATGTATGTATTAAAGCATATGTATTTACTAGGTGGACAACATGTGCATTTATTAGGCAGAATATATGTCTTATTTATGCTTATGCCCATGCACATAAGTAGGTACTAAATGGGGAACATGAGTATATGTATTTATTCATTGACTTTTTATGTATTTTATTTATATTTATCCACATGTTCTTGTCTTTACATTTTGTGCGTGTGGTTTCTAAACAGCGTTTTTCTGACTTCAGCAATTAACTAATGGCAAAACGTAACCATAGTAATTAATTGATTTCTGAGTGCTGAATTAGTTTTGAGTGATAGGATTGGTTGTTTTAGTAATGAATTACAGTATTTAAGTGCTGTTGATGTTTGAATGAACTGTCTGATGAAGCAATGGTTACCATTGCGAAAGCGCTCACCATTTTGTATTAAAAAAGAAGATTTTACTTTGTTGTGGTTCAGCTTCTTTATTCCAGCTACTTTCCTACTGGGCACCTGTGTTTCAACATTTTCAACTTCTGGGCTGGTTTGGATCCCTTTAGGGATGTTGATAGGGTTTGGAAGAGAACATATCTCTGTCACTCTGATTTTGCGGACCCCCTCTGCCATGAGGATGGCGTCTGCCATTGTTATTGTTTCTCCCACTGCCCCTGGGGGAAGTGCGTTAGGCAAGGGTCCCTGGGATTTTCGAAACCACATCTTTCCACCCTTCTGACCCTTTGGGTATGGTCTGGTAGGAGTGGAAAAATGGACTCCCACATCAGAGAGCGTCATGCCTTCCTGCTGGCATCTGGTAAGTGTGTCTTTCACCTGAGGTCCAAAGAGAGAGGAGCCATCAAAGGAGGTATTGGTGAAGGACGCTTTGAAGGGTTCTATAAACTGACACAGCCGCAGCCAAGAATGTCTCCTAAGAGCCACTCCTGTTTCTGCACCTCTACTTGCTCCATCAGCTGCGTATGAAATAAGCCTCATGGAGGAGTTGACTACTGAATTAAGAGTCGCCAGCTGGGTAGCTACCTTGGCTGAAGCTTCCTCAGCTGTGGGATCTTGTAGGGTATCTCCACGCTCTTTTAGGAGATCCCTCTGAAGCCTAGTAAAATGGGAAAGATAGTTCAGGGACCTAAGGGAGAAAGTCACAAATGAAAACATTAGCTTCCCATATCTGTCCATCGTACGAAAGTCTTTATTCGGTGGATGGACAGATGAGGAGGTTTCAGCTAACTCTCTTTGGGGCTGCTGCTAGCACCATGGCATCAACTGGGGCACCTTTAGTCAGGAAATGTTTGTCTTGGGGAGCTGTGATAAATTTATTAGGTCTCCTCGGGACAGGTTCCATGGAATCTGGAGCTCACCAAGCCTTTCAAAACACTATGGACATGAGTGGATCAAAAGGCGGAGACACCCAGGAGGTGGAAGGTCGGGAACCAAATGCGTCCAGGTATACAGACTCATCCTCAAAGGCGGCTAGGGAAGTCCAACTACGCCTCTGCCTAAGAATCTCAAGGATGTCCGAAAAGGAAACATACTCAGAGGGGGATCTTGGGGGCCCCTCCGATTCATCCGGGTCTGTATCTGAGGTGACAGACTCAGAGAAGTCTTGCTGCTTCCTCTTGCACTTTTTCTTCCGGAAAGCCTGCTCAGAATGTTCTGGGGAGGTTTCGGAAGAAGAGGGTTCACCCAATGGAGTATCCTGGGGCATAGGTTCCCTACGCTTTGGGGCTGGAGGAGGAGCAGAGGTTGGCAAAGACACTGAGGGGGACAGAGCTGATGGGACCGATAGTGGGGCCGTCTATGGGGACAGCACTCTCCACATGACCTCAAAAGTGTCACGGTCCTGCCACAGAGGGCTCCAGCTCCGAAGAGACAGGAATCCCACTCTGTGCCAAGGACAACGGCTCCGAGGCCGATGTGGGAGCCAAGCTCAACTGAGCCGACGCTCCGAGAGGGAGAGCGGGGTTAGACAAGGGTCCGATGCCACTTCCCCCCTCGGAGCCGACGAGAGAGCTTTGGTGCCCAGGTACCTCGATGGAAGGAAGAACCAAGGTAATCTGAGCCAACATCAGAGCCAAAGAGATCAGAGCCGAAGGAACCACTATTGGAACGTCCAGTGACTCCGGCTCTGAACTAAGCTTAGTCGGAGAAGGAATCGAAATTGAAGCGGATGGAGCCGAGGCCTGTTGAGGCGGGCTCAAAAGCATTTTTGCAAGGGCCGGTGACTTCAGCAACCTACTCACCACTCTCCCCACATCCTGATCAGACAACCTCGAGGATCGAGAAGAGTGGGAAGATGAGCAATGACTGGCTTTGCTCTGAAGTAAGGGTGATTGTGGCACTGAGCGAACCGGCTCCAATGAAGGAGACCTAGCTCGTTTGTGGCTCCAAGACGGCTCCGAGGTAACAGTTGGAGCCGACGGAGGAGTAGACGTGTCTGTGCTAGAGGGCACCGACACACTTGGTTTGTCAAGCTCACAGGTCGGTTCTGAGCATGGAACCGATGGCTTGACTGACTTCAAAGATTTCACTGGCTGAGATGCTTTAGCATATTTCAACAATCCATGGAGGATTAGCTTGTATTTCTGCTCCTGCAGTCATGACAAATAGAGCAAGAGTCCTGCAGGTGCAGAGCCCCAAAGCAGTACACACAACTAGTGTGCCCATCTGTCAGAGACATCTTCTGACAGCATGAGTCACACTTTTTAAACCCTGAGGTTTTAACTTTCTTGGACATTTTGAAGTACCACAAAAAGACACACTACCATAATAAAAAAAAAAAATTATATTAATAAAGATCTTAAAATAAGGCGACGGCCAACACAGCACAAAAAAACACAACAAAGGACAGATAAAGAAGTTATGTACTCACTATAACATTCCATCTGAGTAGGTAACTTCATCTGTCAGCAACCTGTGGGTTACGGATCTGATACGGATCCGAGCCGGCAGCATACCAAGCTAAAGATCCAAGCTCCAAGCACCACCCCCTTACCCATACTACCCTGCAACCTCCTTGCAATCCTCAGATCACGTTTGCCACCTGCACAAACAACAAAACAAACTAACAACCTGAGAAAACCTGACTCGGATACAAACAAAACTCGAGCATCCAAACCTCGAGTTCAGCTAAATAACTATTCACGTCAGGGGGAAGGAGGGAGTGACGGTTGCTGACAAATGAAGCTACCTACTCAGATGGAACGTTATGGTGAGTACATAACTTCTTTATCTGAATTAGTTAACTTCATTTGATCAGCAACCTGTGGGACAGAGTCCCCAGCTACCCGAAATCTTGGGAGGTCCTTAAGGAAGAATATTCCAGAGCACTGCAGAGCCAAAAGCAGCCCTTCCTCTAGACACCAAATGTAGCTTATAATGAGAAATAAAGGTGTGAGAGGACGCCCAGGTAGCCACTGAACAAATGTCATCCAGGGAAACTCTAGACCTGAATGCAGCAGAAGTTGCCATAAAACGTGTAGAATGAGCATGAACTCCCACTGGTTCTGGCAAGCCAGATTCTCTATATGCTAAGAGAATACAACTCGAAATCCATCTGGCAAGAGTCACTTTAGAAATCAGTTTCTCTAGAAAAGATTTTGCAAAGGAGACGAAAAGTTGGTCAGATTTACAAAAGACAGCTGTCCTGTGTAAATAAAAACATAACTGTCTGTGAACATCCAGTAAATTATGAAGTTTATACTCCCCTTTGTTTTGGTAATTGGAAAAAAAAAACAGCAAATTAATGGATTGATTAATGTTCGTCTCAGAAGCAACTTTGGGAAGAAAAGAAGAATTAGTCCTGAGAGATACCCTGTCCTTGTGAAATACAAGGTATGGAGGTTTGATAGAAAAAGCCTGAAGCTCCGACATTCTCCTGGCTAAGGTAATGGCTAATAAAATAGCCGTCTTCCATGACAAGGATTTCAGATCAACGGAAGCTGCAGGTTCAAACGGAGGCGCGACTAATGCCTGAAGAACCATGGTCAGGTCCCACGGTGGGGATGAATTCGTAATAGGGGGTCTCAAAAGAAAGGTACCTTTTAGAAAAGCCTTACAAATTCTGGTAGCAGCGAGAGAACCAAAGTTGTCCCCAATATCGAAGTGGGAAATAGCAGCCAGCTGAACCTTTACAGTAGATGAACTGGCCCCCTGCTGAAAAATATGAGATAACAAATTCTAGAACCACTGGAATAGGAGCGCTAAAAGGATCCAAGTTCTTATGTGCAGCCCAAATGGAAAAACATTTCCATTTACTATTGTAAATCTTCCTGGTAGAAGGTTTATGTGCTGCCACCAGAATGGACTTGACTACGGAAGAGATACCGGGAGTCCTGGCAACTAAGGGAAATGGATCAGCCAAGCTGAGAGCTTGAGCTTGTCCAGGTTCGTAGGGACCATTCCCAAGGGGTGAGAGATCAGATCCGGAATGGGATCCAAGATCCAGAGAGGAGCTATGAGATGAGACTGCAGGCAGGGGAACCAGACTTGACGAGGCCAGAATGGGGCTATGAGGATAATCTTGCTCCACAACCGATGAGCTTTCTGCAAAAATGATGTCATCAGCAGAAGTGGTGGATATGCATAAAGAAGACCGGGCAGTCAAGCATGGACTAGAGCGTCTCTGGGGGCTTCCCCTAAAGGAGGAATTAGAGCGAAAAACTCGCCACACTTCGCGTTGGAAGGTGATGCGAAGAGATCACAGCAAGGCTGACCCCACTTGAGGAAGATCTGTTCCGCTACGGAAGAATTCAGAGACCACTCGTAAGGGGAAAGAATAGTTCTGCTCAATTTGTCCGCCAGAATGTTGGACCGACCCAGAATGTGCGTTGCTAACAAAAAGCGGTTGGTGGAGATCGCCCATTCCCAAACTCTCATGGCTTCTCGACAAAGAGGATAAGACCTGGTTAACCCCTGTTTGTTGATATACCAGACCACCGACATATTGTCTGACTGGATCGCAATAGTCCCCCGACGAAGATAGGCATGAAGGGCCTGAAACGCTAAAAGGACCGCCCTCATCTCCAGTATATTTATATGCAGAACGGTCTCTGTCTGAGTCCACATGCCTTGGACAGTCCTGCCCGCATAATGCCCCCCCACCCTAGGCAGGAGGTGTCCGTGGTCACTGTGGCCTGGGGTAGGGGCATAATAAAAGGTCGTCCTTCCCAAAGGGCACAGGATTGGAGCCACCATGAGGGAGTTCCTGCAAACCCTGCTGAGGTGAATTGGCAAGTTTAGCGGATGGTGTAGAATGGACCACTGTAAAACCCTCATGTGCAGACGAGCGTAAGGGATCAAATTGATCGCTGCTGCCATGGACCCCAAAGCTCTCAGGACTAACTCTGCTGGGGGAGCAGGAGACTGAAGAAGCACTAGTACATGTAGAGTCATGCTATGAAGTCTGTCTGGCGTTAGGAAAGCCTTGACCTGAAGGGAATCTATCCTGGCCCCTATAAAGTCTATAACCTGAACAGGTTGGAGGAACGACTTCTTGACATTTATAGTGATCCCCAACTAGGATGATAAACTGAGAAAGAAGTCCCTGGCTAGAGAGAGTAGATGCCTGGTGGGGGCGGTGAGGAGCCAGTCGTCTAGGTACGGGAAGACCTGTATGCCTTGGAGCCTCAAGTGGGCCGCTACAATTGCCATGACCTTGGTGAACACCCTGGGGGCCGTGGTGAGACCGAAGGATAGGACCCAGAACTGGTAATGACTGTCCCCTAGCCGAAAGTGGAGAAACCTCCTGGACCATCTGTACATGAGAATATGGTAGTAGGCATCCTTGAGGTCTACGGAGCACATCCAGTCCTCCTCTTGCAAGAGGGGCAGGATGGATTGGAGCATGACCATCCGGAATTTCTCCTTGGCAACGAAAAGGTTCATTGTTGACAGGTCGAGAACCGGCCTTAAGTCCCCTGTCTTTTTTGGCACCAGAAAACCTGGAGTAGATGCCTGATCCGGACTGGTCTGGGGGCACATGCTGGATGGCTCTTTTTTCTAACAGCTTTTTTATTTCCAAAGCCGCGGCCTCTCTTTGAGTGGGTGGAACATCTGTGAGGCACCTTGAGTAAGGGGGTTTGTTTATGAAGGGGATTGAACAGCCTCTGGATATTATCTGAAGCACCCAGCAATCTGTCATGATGGACTCCCACTGAGCTAGGTGCCTCGAAAAATGCCCCCCCCCCCCGACTGCCTCCAGAGAGGAGCAGTCAGGCAACCCCTCAGGACTGCTGCGCAGGACGGTCAGAAAAGGGTTCCCGTGACTAGAAGTTCTTCGGACCCCCTCTACCTCTGGGCCACGTCCACCTTGCCCCCCTCTGCCTCTGGGGGAGAAGGAGTCCTGAGCATTCCAGGCCTGCTGAGATTTCCAGAACCACATCTTCTTCTGCTCTTGCTGGTTCCTGGAGAAGGACCTTTGAGGGGTAGAGAAGCGGATTCTGACGGCTGACAGTGTTTTCCCATCTTTCTCGCTCTGGACCAGCGTCTCACGGATGGTCTTCCCAAACAGGGTAGACCCGTCAAAGGGTGCATTCGCAAAGGATGCCTTGAAAGGTTCTGAGAAATTGCAAAGCTGAAGCCAGGCATGACACGTTAAGGCGATACGAGACCCACTAGCTCTAGCGGCTCCTTCCGTGGCATGGGAGACTAGCCGCATAGACATATTAGATACTGATTTGAGAGTGGCCATACGAGCCGAGAAAGTCTGTTTATCTTCGGCTGACATGGACTCTGGGGGAGACTCAGCGTACTGTTTAACCAGGTCCCGCTGCAGTCTGATTACATGGGCCAAGTAATTCAGAGCCCTAATAGAGAAGGTAGCTGAAGCAAACATCTGTTTTCCAATACGGTCCATTGCCCGCGACTCCTTACCAGGGGAATGGACTGAAGAACTGTCCTGAGCTACTTCCTTCTTGCTGACAGCCATCACCACCATGGCATCTACAGGGGAACCCTTGCTCCACGAATTTCTGTCTGCAGGGGGGGCTCAGAAGCTTGTCGGGCCTCCTGGGGATCGACTCTACAGTGTCCGGTTCCTTCTACACCCTGGTGGTAATCAGGTCGACCAATGGGTCGGCCGGGGGGACACCCAAGAGGTAGATGTGCCTGTGTCGAACGCCTCCAGGAATACCGACTCGTCCGAGGAAGAGATTTTTGGTGGAGCCCCCCCCCCCCCCCGGCAGAGCATTTCCATAATGTCTCCGAAGGAGACGTCGTCGGAGGTGACTTGGGAGAACCCTCCCCTTCCTCCAAATCAGTATCCTCGGTGAGGGACTCAGGGGAGTCCAAGTACCTCCTTTTGTACAGGCGTTTGTGAGGAATCTCCTCAGGGGGACTGTCCGAGGGGGGCTCACCAACGGATTCATGATCCTCCAGGGGAAATGACTGGAGCGTCAACGACACAGGCTGTCCCTGGGACTGGATGATGGAGGACAAACCAAGCTGCAAGGGAGCGGGGGCGGATCCCGAGGAAAGAGTGAGGGGTCTCGATCCTCTAGAGAAAACCCTCTCCACAACATCGAATGCCGATGGGGAACTGGCCTCTCTAAGACAGGTGGCCGACACCCTCAGATCCGACGAAGGTATCGGTACCGGAGCCAAAGCGCTCGGATCCGATGGACAGTGTGCTCCAACCGCAAAGGAGCCGAAGACACACTCGCCCCCTCGGATCCGATGCCCGGCTCTCGGCTCTGAGAGCTCGGATCCAAAAAGGGATCTGATAAGCTCGAGGGCACGACCGGCGTCGAGTAGCAATAACCATTGGCGCCGACTCCCTGACTCCGAGGCTCCTTGGATCCGAAGATTCCGAAATCCAGTAGTGGATCGGAGAAGGAGCTATCAGGGCAAGCAGTGGAATTGAACTCCCCCCTGGAAGGGGGGGGGGGCAGCAATACTTCCCATCTGCAGCTGAGTTTGCTGAAAGCGAATGATCATGATCATCCGGTCCATATCCGCCTCCGAGAGGCTATGAGTAGATCTGAAAGAGGCCTCCGAAGCCAGCCAGCAACGACCTTGAAGATGAGAGAGAAGCGTGGGGAACGGAGCCCTGGGGAAGGAGGCTTGGTAGTCTTTAATGGAAAGGAGAGAACCTTAGCTGGAGGGGCTGAGGGGTCCAATTCGGCCCGACGTTTTTGGCTTCTATCTCTCTCTCTTTCTTTCTCTCTCCCTTCTCTCTTTTCTGTCCTTTTTTGCCTCTCGCGCTCCCTCGGATGAGGTTGGAGGGCGAGTCCGAGCCATGGGAGGAAGGCCAGATGGTTGGGCAACCGCGGTTGTCGCTACCAAGGGAGAAGAGGAAGAAGAAGCTTATTCAGTGGGTAGAAGCCCTGCCAAAATCAGCTTGTTCTTCCTGTCTCGCAAGGCCCGGAAGTTAAAGGCTGCACAGATCTGGCAGTCTGAGGAAAGGTGAGAAACCCCCAAGCAAAGAACGCACTGAGTGTGACCATCCGCTGGCGGCAGCTTATGGCCACACTCAGTACACTTAGAAAAGGTAGTTTTCTGACATTCAGCTATACCTTTCACACACACATCTAACCACTAACTACCCAAATATTTTAAGAAAATATTCTAAGAAAATTACAAGAATTAGTTACACTCGCCTGGAGCTCGAAAATCCTGTGCTTGGCAAAACCGCGGCAAACAAGATCTGAGGATTGGAAGGAGGTTGCAGGGTAGCATGGGTAAGGGGGTGAAGCTTGGAGCTCGCATCTTTAGCTTGGTATGCTGCTGGCTCGGATCCGTATTGGAACTGTAACCCACAGGTTGCTGATCAAATGAAGTTAACTACTTCAGATAAGGGGTTTACGACTAAATAAACTTACAACAGAGAAAAAACATACCAATTTTTCAAGTAAATTATTTGACTTTAAATAGAGAAAAAAGTTATACTAAGCCTGAGCCAGTATTAACGCATCCTCACAGCTAAAGCGGCAAACGAGATCTGGGTAGCTGACCCTAGGCATTCTGGGATAAGGGGTAGCCTCGAGCCAGTAAAGAGCTCTCGAGCCATAGAAAGTGGCCGAGTCAGAGCTGAGGATCGGCTCTGGACCCATCCAGCAAGAACGAAGGTGAGATTGGATAACTTAACATATCATGTTTGCCACTGACTGATTCAGAGACCACTAGTGAGGCATCAGGATAGGATAATTCTGTTGAGCCTGTCCTCTAGAATGTTGGACTTCCCTGGAATGTGCATTGCAATTAGAAAGCAGATGGAAGAAACATCCCATTGCCAAACCCTCATTGCTTATCAATACAGTGGGTAAGATCTGGTTCCTCCTTGCTTGTTGATGCACAAACCTACCGACATGTCCGTTTGTATTGCAATAGTCCCTAGAGAGAAAAAGCTCTGAAGGGCTTGCAATGCTAGAAGCACCGCTCTCATCTCTAGAGCACTGATAGGCAAACTGACCCAGGTAATGCCCCCCACCCAACCCCAACTGGGAGGTGTTCCTGGTCAATGTGGCATTGGGGGGAGGATGAACAAAGGGATGGCCTTGTTCAATTTCTTCTGAGTGAAGCCACCACAGAAGAGAGTCCTTGCACACTCAGGATAACTTTATAACATGATTCAGCGGGTACAGATGTTAAGACCACTGGACGACCAGAGTCCATTGCAGAATTCTCATGTGCAGTCATGCTGTTGTGATCAATGTTATTGTGGCAGTCATCAAACTTAATGCTCTGAGAATGAGATTTGCTGGAGGTGTTGGGATTACCAAAATCTGTCTGATATGCAATCTTAACATGGAAATCCTGTCTGGAGGTAGGTAGGCTAGAGAAATGGCCATGTCCAGAGCGGCTCCTATGAAGTCTATCATCACTTCAATGGCTCTGCTGGACAGAGACACAGGGAACTAACCTAAGGGGGCGGCGAAAGCCAACATATTCCGGCTAGGCTTATAAATGCCTTCGGGCAGATAGCCTAGTACCTACCTATGAACCTATCTGTATTGCCTGTAGTTGAGATTTTTGTATACTGATTGTGATACCCAAAGTGGAAGCTAAATGTAGCAGATAATCTCTGGCTTGTATTAGTAGATGCCTGGTTGATGCAGTCAGGAGCCAGTTATCTAGATAAGAAAACACATTGAATCCATGCAGTCTCAAGTGAGCTGCTACTATTGCCATACATTTGGTGAACACCATGGGGGCTGTAGTGAGACCAATTGGGAGTACTCTGAACTGATAATGACTCTCAGCCAGAAGCGGAGAAACCTTCTGGAATCTGTTCATTTTGATATGATAGTATGAGCCCTGAAGGTTGATTGAGCACATCCAATTGTCCTGTTGTAGTAGTGGTAAAATGGACTGGACAGTGACCATCGAGAATTTTGAGCTCTTTACTGACTTGTTCAGAATGCTAGGTCCAAAACTGGCCTCAGGTCCCCTGTCTTTTTTGGCACTAAAAAGAACCTTGAGTTGATTCTGGATCCAATTTGTCTGGTGGGACGTTCTGGATGACTCTTTTTTTCTAGCAGCTTTGAAATTTCTAGTGTTGCTGCTTCTCTCTGATTGGTTGGGACATCGGCAAGATTTTGGTTTGGTTCAGGGAGTTGTAAAAATGGAATGAAATATGCTCTGTATATGATCCTTCTGACCAGGAGTCTGGGTACAAGGATATGCACCCCCCAACTGCTTCCAGAGAAGAACAGTCGGGCAACTTCTCAAGAGAGGTGGAAAGATTTGTCCGAGAACAAATCTCGAGAGCCTTGATTTTGCAGACTGCATCTGCCTCGTGGGTGGAGTCTACCACTATAGTTGTTTCCCTCTCTGCCTCTGGGGGAAAATCTCCCTGTCATTCCTGAAAAAGACCTTGGCACCTTTTGAACCACATTTTTTACCACCATGTTGGTTCATGGGGAAAAGTCTTTGTGCGGTAGAAAAGAGGATTCCGATGGCAGACAAGGTCTTTCCGTCTTTCTCACTATGGGAGGGAGTTTCTTTAACTGTAGGGCCAAACAATGATGATTCATCAAAAGGAGCATTGATGGAGGACGCCTTGAAAGGTCCTGCGAAGTCACAAAGCCGCATCCAAGCATGACACTTTATGGCAATGCCAGAACCGGCAGCACTTGAGGTACCCTCTGTAGCATATGAGATTAATCTCATGGATGCGTTTGATATAGATTGTAGGATGGCCATTCTGGAGGAAAAGGTTTTTCTGCTCCTCTGCAGACATGGACCCTGAGACAGAGCTAGAGCATTATAATAAAACTTGAAACCGGCACCACTAGTCCCGATATGAAATAGGCTTTGTTAAACATTGCAAGTAATCCAGAAACTTTCACCTTAAAGGCTTCTTCAGGCAAATAGTCAAATAATGCAATAAATCACACTTAAATACTCTAAAGTCATGTGACATTAAGACCTAATCACTTAAATAATTTAAAAACAAAATTACTAAACAATTAAATGTACACTACTACTAAAGCATAATTATCTAAACATAACAGTAATATTTTATCTCACATTCATTTATATTATTAAAAATAAAAAAATAAGAGATAAGATACAAAATACTGTGACATTATTTAATTCTACTACATATTTTTTTCAGAGTGGGTTTAATGGTAAAACTTTTGTTTAAACCTGGGGGCTGGTGTGCTTTAAAACGTAATATTTACTTGTTTTCCGTAATTTCAGTATGATTACTTAATCCCTCCTTATATTTTCATGTATATTTTGTAGAATAAAAAAATCTGAACTCCTGTGATATATTAGTATTCTTGATATGCATTTTTATCAATTTGTCTTTGTACATCTGAAAGGTGCTCACATATCCTTTAAGTCTACTACTGGTTTTCCCTATATAGAAAGCATTACATTGTGAACATTTACACACACACACACATATATATATATATATATATATATATATATATATATATATATATATATATATATAATATTCTTTGTATTACAAGTACCATGGCTCCTAAGCTGAAATGGCTTGTGTGTGACTGGATGTATAAAAAATAGAACTATACAAATATATTTACAAAACTGACTACTGCACTGTTGGGTACCATATTTTTATATAGCTATTTTATTAATATATTTCCTTCTGTTCCTTGTAACATAACTTACGTTTAAGGTTGCTGGAATTTTTATATGCAAACACTAGATTTTCTATAGTAATATCATTAAAAATAGGACTATATTTCAACATAGATGGGGTATCTAGTAACAGCTGAACCTGCTGCCTCAGTGATCTTATTCTCTGTGGGGGTAGGGCGGCTATCTGTGTAGTTGTGTTCAATTGTGTTCCTATAAACTCTATGTCATGTACTGGAGGCATCTCTGATTTCATCAAATTCCCTGTGATTCCCAGGCAATTAAAGAGTTGTAGCATAACTTGAATGACTCAAAGTAGTTGATGCCTTGTACGTACCATCAGGAGCCAATCATCTAGGTATGGAAACACCTAGAATCTTTGCAGACGGAGGTGGGGTGCAACCACTGCCATGCATTTGGTGAACACCCAGGGGGGGCAGTTGTGAGACCAAACGGCGGTGCTCTGATTTGATAACTGGCTCCCAGCCGAAAGCGCAGATGTCTCCTGAGCTCCTGTCTATTTTGATATGATAGTATGCATCCTGGAGATCTTCAGAGCACATCCAATCATCCATGTGTAGAAGCGGCAGTATGAACTGCACCATAACTATGCGGAACTTCGACTTCTTTACAAATAAGTTCAGACTGCTCAAATCTAAGATTTGTCGAAGGTCCCCTGTTTTCTTTGGCGCCAAAAAGAAGTATAAGTTTCACATCCTTGATGTTTGGTTGGGACCTCCTGGATGACTCTTTTTTTCTAGAAGTTTCTGAACCTCTAGGATGGCATTCTCCCTCTGAATGGGTTGCACATTGAAGAGATATCGCCTGGAAATGGGAGGAAGAAGGGAAAAGGGAATATAGTAACCTCTGAAGATTATGTTTAACACCCAGTTGTCATTTGTTATGCTTGTCCAGGCATCAGGGTGCAACGATAGTCTTCCCCTGACTGCCTCTAGAGTAGGACAGTCGGGCAGCACTTTAGGAGCGTCGATAAGGCTTGTCATAGAAGGGTTCTCTAAAGCCCTGGTTTTGTTGACCCCCTCTCCCTCTGGGATGGCATCAACCATTAAATCCTCTACCTCTAGAAGAGGATTCATCCTGCGAATCTGGGAAAGACCCTTGAGACTTACGGAACCACATATTCTTCCCACTCCACTGGTTTCTGAAGAAGGTCCATTGGGGGAAGAAAACTTGATTCCTATGGCAGATAAAGTCTTACCTTCCTACTCGCTTTGGGTAAACGTTTCTTTAACTGATGGTGCAAACAAGGAGGAACTGTCAAAGGGGGCATTAATGAATAACACCTTAAAGAGGTCTGCAAACCCGCAAAGCCTCATCCAGGCATGTCTCCTATGGGCTATGGCTGAACCAGCTGCTAGACAGGTTCCTTCCACAGCATGGGAAATTAACCTCATCAAGAAATTACCGATGGAGGACATAGTGGTCAACAAAGACTGTGTCAGACAGTTTGTGATTTCCTTGATCAGGTCTCTCTGGAGGCGTGTAAAGTGTGCCAAGCAATTTAATGCTCTCAGTGTAAAGGTGGCTGAGACATACATGTGCTTCCCGTGTCTGTCCAAAGCCCGAGAGTCTTTATTCGGGGGATGAACAGAGGAGCTCTGCTCATGCCTTCTTAGTGGCTACCAACATCACAATGGCATCAACTAGGACACCTGTACTCCAGACGGACGGTCACGGGGCTGGACTAAGGTATTTTTCTGCATGTTTGGGGATGGGTTCCACAGTGCCTGGCTCCTTACAAGCCTGGCGGGTGATAAGTGCAATGAACTCATCTGCCAGTAGGGTCACCCAGGACGTAGATGGGCCTGTCCCAAAGGTCTCCAGGAACACTGACTCCTCTGAGGAAGGGATGACCAGCCACCCATTTGTTAAAGTATTTCGGATATATCCCTGAAGGAGATATTGTTGGGTGGAGATTGTGGTGAACCCCTACCCCTCATCAAAGTTAGTGTCTTCTGTCAACGACTCCAAGGGGAGTCTAGGTTCTTCCTCTTGCACCATCTCTTCCGATGAAGCTTCAAAGCAGGATACTTGGGACAGGACTCGAATGATAGGGGGACCTCTTTTTGAGGGTAGGTTGGGAGGCTCTCCTTGTGGGGCTAACTATCGAGAGGACGGATGGGAGCAAAGCTCTGATCAGGAGGTTACTGGGTAGGACCTGGGGGAAGAGGGGCCGCATCTCGCTGTTTAGATAAAGCCCTCTCTGCCACCTGAGAGGTAGATGAAGCCAGGAAAGCCTCCCTCACCACCCTAGGAGCCAGAGCTACCAAGGGAGAGAAGGATGAAGCCACCTCAGATCCTACGCCTCCAGAAGGCATCATGCCTGAACTGTCCAGAGACAAGAAGCTTTGGATCTGTACCACTTCCGTAGGATCCAAAAGGCTACTAAAACCTTAGAGTTGAGGATCTGACAGCGAAGTAGTCTTTTCTGGTGCCGACTCTACTGGATGCGAAGAGCTTCTAGGATCCAAACAGATGCAAGAGCAGGTAGGATCCGACATAGAAGGATCTGACAACTTTTGGCATTTCTCTGGTAAAGGAGACGTGGACCACGGGGCAGCTGAGGGGGCATGCTTCTTAGAAATGGGAGTTTGAGCTCCAGGGGTCAGTAGGAGTCCTCTTAAAATCAACTCATTATGCCGATCAGCAAGGGTTTGGGGATTGAAGTCTGAGCAGATGTCGCACTGGACCTCCAAGTGCCCTGGACCAAAACAATACATGGAGCTCTTGTGGGCATCCGACTGGGGAATCATATGCCCAAAAGAGGAGCACCTTTTGAAACCTGTGGGTTTGTCAGAACCTCTAGGTTTGTCAGACATCCGAAAAGTTAGTGTACCAACACATACAAACACAAACACACACAAACACACACTATCACTAATTTAAACACTAAATGTAAAGTAAAAATACCGGGAAAGATTTTTTTTTTTTTTGTTGGAAAGAGGAGAAGGAAAAAGAAAAAGGGGAGAACTCATGCAGAGGGTAGGAAACAACCCTAATGCCAGCAATAAACTTTGAAAAGAACTAGCTAAATAGAGAGGGGAGGTACAAAAAGCTAACTTGACAAATATACATCTAAAGAAACTAAGAAAGAAGATAGAAATCACTTTAAGCTAAAAATATAAAAAAACACTCATCTCTAAGCTGAGGCTGCGGAATCACTTCTGTGTTGGAAGGCGGCCATTATGTGAGAGGGAGGAGCTTGTGGCTTGGATCGTAAATCCGGAGAAATCGCCGAGTCGGATCAAAGGTTGGATCCTTAGACCCAGTGGTGATTCATAATGAAATAGACATCAGACCTTTGTTTTAAATTATTTATAGCAATTAGGTCTTAATGTCACATGATTTTAATTAGAGTATTTAAGTGTGATTTATTGTATTATTTGACTATTTTGCCTGAAGAAGCCTTTAAGACAAATGTTTCTGGATTACTTGCAACGTTTAACAAAGCCTATTTCATATCAGGACTCATGGTGCCGGTTTCACGTTTTATTATACCATTCTGTCGCATTTAGTGAATCCAGCTTTATCTGTGTGGCAGAATTCTTTTTTGATATTAACAGAGCTAGAGAGTTCCTTGACTAAGTCTCTCTGTAGGCTGGTGAAGTATACAGGTAGTTCAGAGAACGCAATGCAAAGGTCATTGAAGCATAAACCCGCTTACCAAACCTGTCCAAATTGTTAGGGGGATGGACGGTGAAGCTTTGCTCAGCTAGCTCTTTCTTGGTGGCTGCCACAACAACCATGGCATCTATGGGGATACCCTTGTCAGTGTGGTCTGTCTGTAGGGACACTAAGGATTTTATCAGGGAGCTTAGGGATGGGTTGCACAGTGTCCGTCACCTTCCATGCCCTGCGGGAGGCAAGATCAATAAGGTCATCCACATGGGGGGACACCCAAGATGTAGATGGGCTAGACCCAAAAGGTTCCAAAAACACAGATTCCTCCTGGGTAGGGTTGTGGGCAGATCAACCACCTTTCTGGTGAAGGATTTCAGGAATGTCTGAAATAAGACATCTTCAAGTGGAGATCTTGGGGACCCTTCCCCCTCATCAAAATCGGTGTCCTCTGTGATGGATTTCTGGGGAGAATTCAAGTGTCCACTCTTGCACTTTCTCTTATGAGGAACCTCCTTGGTGGAATGTGCTGGGGAGGTATCTGAAGAGATAAGGAGTTCTGAAGGTGGAACAGATTGGAAGATCTTCTGGGTTGGCTGTCCTGGAGGTGGTAGAAAAGAGGACTCAGGGACAGGATCCAAAGGGGTGGGGCACAGATCCCAGGATGTGAGAGTCAGGGATCTTATGGGCAAAGAGAGAACCCTCTTCACAGCCTCTAAGGCAGAAGGACCCATGAATCTCAAAGGCAATCTCTCTGGAGCTGAAACTCTCGGAACAGACAACCCCCTCGAGTCTCACAGGTCCCCAGCTCCAAGGGGGGAGTTGGCACCAAGTTGCTGAACACCTAAGCTCTGATGGGACATCACAGCTCCAAAAGCTTTGGAGTCGAAGTCAACCCCTCGGATGCGATGTCGAAGCTTTGGCTCGGTGAGCCATACCTCTCCCACACAGAGCCGAGCGAGTCAGGAAGATGACTGTTGACGAAGTAACAGGTACTGTCGGATCTGATATCTCTACTCTCGGGACATGTGAATCTGAGGACTTTGAAGCAGTTGGTCATATCAGAGAAGGAGCAACTGGTACAAAGGCAAAATGGTGGCTCACGGATATGGTGGGGGACAGAGCTGGCAATCATCTTAATTTGTGCTCAGATGTGTGCTGATTAATTTCTTCATCATTCTATCAACCTCAGCTTCTGAAAGACTACGGGAACACCTGATGGATGAGGAAGTATAATGAGGCCTGGAAGTCCTTTTAGGAGAATGTTGGAGAATGGGCAATCTGAGTCTCAGGGAGACCGGCTCTGGTGAGAACCGTGGAGCACAGGGCTAAGAAGGAGAAGTCTTTGAACAAGTAGGATCCAAAGACTTGGGATCCAATGATCTAGGAACCTTTGTAGAGGTTCGGCGGTTTGAGAAGATGTCTTTTCTGGGGAATGCTTTCTGTGTTCCTGGGACACTTTTGTTTTCTTGGTGGGGGTTTCAGCCCCTGAGGAAGAAGTGCCAAAGGAAGAGGCAGAAGATGGTAAAAGTTTATTTCTTCTGTCACGGCATGCTGGTTGAATCCAGCACAAATCGAGCAGGGTGATTCCAGGTGCACCAGGCCAAAACAGTAAATTGAGGAATCTTGTGCCCACAAAGGTAGAGAAAAAACAATGAATCCAAGAGCCAGCAGGAAGAAAAACATGTCCAAATGAGACAACCACTTTATTTGAGTTGAGCGCTTTCCTCTCCACTAAAGAGACTTCTTCAGAACACTGTGCACACAACACCCAGCCTTTTATATACCCTCCCCAATTAATCAATCAGAACTTTAATGCAAATCAATTAAAAGCAAAAATAAAACACATTGGTAATAAAAACCCCTTCACCACTGTTACAATTAATTACCATAACCAAGTTTCATGTACAGACTTAAAATTCTTTTTTTAAAAATAACATTAAAACAATCTTAAAACTGTATAAAAATATATATATAAACATTAAATTCTGCATAGTAACAAATTAGTTCAGTTAGCCTAAAATGTGGTCCATTTTACTGATGCCTGGATACTGAGAGGCATTAAAATACAATTGCCACCTTAGTTCCAGTACATCCAAATGAACAGCCAATATACATCCCTGCTCAACTTTGACCAATTGTTAAACTACCAAAAATTTAAATTGATGGCCCTGATGTTCTTGTACATGCCTGTACAGGGCACTGGTGATTCTACAATGCCTAATGTCACCAAGGTGCTCACTGATCCTAACTTTGAATTTCCTAGATGTTTTACCTATATAAAATATAGGACAATTTTCACATTTAGCCATGTAAATGACATAACAGCTGTTACAATTGTAGTGCCCATGGATGCTAATAACCCTCCCATTAACTCTGAACTTTTCCTTTGTCTTAAGTATAAAGGAACAATATACACAAACTTTACACCTGTAATTCCCAATTTTTCTATTAATTTTTCCATCCTTTTTCCTTCCTTCCAATATGTTCTTTGGGGATCTGTCCTTTCTAAACACAAACCAAAGGGTCTTCCCAACCCTGTGTGCAATATTACCATCAAACTGCAAAATCTCCCAGTTTGCTTTAATAACCTCAATGATAGCGCTAGCCAGCCCATTGTAGGTTATGATCAGGGTTGAACTACAGTTAACTACGTTATCTACCCTTCTATTAGGTCCCAAAAATCCATTGCCTATAATGGGCCTGTATATACCTTGCTCACGTTTGTTCAACACTTCAACCCTAACCTGATTTAAAAGACTCTCAGGGTACCCCCTTTGTCTAAACATCTGTATAATTAATTCTATTTCCACCAGGAAATCTTCATGCAAACTAACCATTCCGGCAGCCTGCACCAGCTGACCTTAGACAACAGACTTCTTTTGATGGTGCAGGTGCCAGCTACCATAATCCAAATAGGAATTGGAAAAAGTCATCTTTCTTTGAATTCTAGTAAGAAACTTCTTATCTAACTGATCAATTCCCAATTCCACATCTAGGTAATTAATCTTTTCCTTGTTATATTCATGTATGAATTTCAAAAATTGCACAGTTCCATTAATCCACACAAGGAACTCATTCAAATCTTCCTCAGTCCCCTTTCAAACAAGGAAAAGATCATCCAGAAATCTAGTGTAATACATAATATGTGATATAAAGGAGGTTTTCATCAAATATTCCTGTTCCCAATAGGACATAATCAGGTTGGCAAATATGGGGGCACACGCCGCCCCCATTGCCACACCTTTTATTTGTTTGTAATATTGCCCTTCGAAACATATATAGTTGTTCTTTAATACAACCTCCATTAATACCACAAATTGATTCACCTCATCCTGATGGAAAATGCTAGTTTTGTTAAGCTGCTGTTCAAGCCAGCTTAAACCTTACTCATGTGTGATCACATAAAAAAGGTTGACAACATCAATGGCTACCAAAATTAACTCAGGTACTACATCAATCCCATTTAATTTGTTCAGAAACTCACACAAGTCCTTACTAATATAATTAAAAATGCCCAGACTTTTTCGCATATTTTGGTCTAAATATTTACTGATGAAGTAGGTCTTTGACCTTTTACCATCCACAATGGGCCTAAATTTTGGATTTCTTAGGCCTTTGTGGATATTTGGTATCCCAAAAATACTGGACACCCTGGGATGCTCATTCTTCATGTAATAATATTCATTTTCATCAATCTGGGCTTGATACAACATGTCTTCCAACAATAAGTCTATCTTTCTATAGAACACTTTAATTTCACTTTATGAACTTTCTTCTTATGCATCGTCCAACAACAATGAATTCATCCCATCTAAGTAATCAACCCTGTCCTTATGACCACTCCACTGCCTTTGTCAGGTTTCATGAACCTAACCGTAGGGTCATTGTTCAACAAATCACTGAAGCCTCCACGATCAGCAACAAATATTTTTATTTAGAATAAAACAAGCGCTTTCACGCACCTAACAGTGCGCTTCATCAGGTTACAATTTTATACAACAGGAGTTCATCTTATATAGTAAAACATACCTCCCAATTAGCTGTATATTTATGCGGGTAAAAACAATTAAACAATTGTAAATCCCTGATTGCCACTTGTATTTAAAATCATGTCCATATATGGAGAGTACTTCCTGTAGTGAGACTTCTTTAAAACATCATATAAAAATCCAAGTATCACGTTAAATGAATGTAAATATAGATCAAATGTTCCCCATCCATTAACTTTCTGTCAGTCTGAATAAGCATAATAGTGGACCTAAAAGTGTTTTTGTTATCTTCTTAGTCACAAGGAATTTTAATATAAAATAAACATCATATGCTACGTTCATTTTACTAATATCTACATATTAAAATATTATATCAAGTCAATTCGTACTAATATTATATATACCTATATATTAAATTAAATAGCATATATATTGATATATTCACTATACAAAAAGTTATCATTAGATTAATTTAAAATATATATATATACAGAAACTATATATTGTTTGAAATAAATAAATCCATCAACTAATATACAAAAAAATATGATATATAGATGTATTCTATGTAGGAGATGTATGGTTATATTAACAATATATTTCCATGCCAATGAAGACACTTAGAATTAATACAAAATTTACATAAATTTATATACCCCTGTCTTATATACCATCAGCCTATTCATATATTCCTAACATAAAGTTCAATTTAACAGTTAAATCTATAATAGCGCTGGTCTAATATTAATCGCTGTATTTAGACCTGGCTCTATGTGCGCCCTGAGCAATAGTATCCATTTCAGCTCATAGAGTTCTAAAGTGTCTCGTGCATTACCTTCCCTTCTACTTGGATGAAGTATCTGTAAGACTCTAAATTTAAACAAATGCGATGTAAACATTTGACAATGCCTAGCTAGTGCATTATTTATATTCAATTTCCGTATGTCATATAGGTGGTTGTAGGCTCGATCTTTGAGCCTACGTGTTGTCATACCCACATAATATACATCGCAAGAGTCACATGTAGCTAGATATATAATATTTGTAGTATCACAAGTAGCATAAAAGTTAGGTATAAACTTATAGCCTGTCTGTATATTTTCATATGACTGTTGGTCACTAATATAATTACAGACACGACATTTATTACATGGATAGGTTCCTCGCCTATATTTCATCCTAATATCCAGAGGAATATGTAGTGTTTTCTCTTTACACAATAATCTTTTCAGATTCGGACAGTTGCTATATCTGAAGATGGGGTATTCACCCACCACATTCTTCAGATCTTTGTTCATATAGAGTAGTTTCCAGTTCTTATGGATAATCTCTTTTATATATTGAATATCATTAGTGAATTTGATGTCATATTGTATCTTGCCCATGTTCGATTTATTATGATGCCTGTATCCACTTGGCTTGTATTTAGTACTACAAGCCATGTTAGTTCTATCTTTAGATAATATTTGCAGATAATCAGAGTAACCCCTATTCATAAAACATTTAGTTTGAAAATTCAAAAACATTTCTCTGTCCTTGCTATCACTACATATTTTAGTTATTCTATCCATTTGGTTTTTCACAATGTTAGGGAAAATATGGCGTGGATGCATGCTCTCATGGTGTAGTATGGCATTCTTCCAGCAGGGTTTTCTGAATAATGATGTAGTAAATCTATTCAGATTGTTTTTTGTTATTACTACATCAAGGTAGTTAGCCTTGTGTAAAGAAGCTTCATAGGTGAAGCTAAGGAAGGAGGTAGTTGATTCCATGTATTTAATGAAACCTTCTAAGGATTCCTTATTCCCATTCCAAAAGAGTAGGATGTCATCCACAAATCTCCTATAATATATTGCATTTGTAGTAAAATTCTCATTATTTAGAATATAAGTTCTCTCCCACTCAAATACAGCTATATTAGCATAGACATTCGCACAGGGGGTGCCCATGGCTACCCCCCATGTCTGTCTATAGATCTTGTCTTGATACATGAAGATGTTATTATTAAGTATAAGCTCTAATAGAGCACATATTACAAATTGTTCATTCTGATTACCCATTTTAAAGTCATTTAAACAGCTTCTAACAGCCTCTACACCAAAGTCATTGGGTATACTCGTGAACAAGTTCCTTATATCTAAGGTGACTAACAATGTCTCTTGATTTACTTTTTCAATCCATGATGAATTTTCAAGATCTTCCAATAGTTTATATGAATTTTTCAATATGGTGGGAATTTTATCTACCAAAGGGGCTAATTTATACTGCACATATTGTGATGCGTTCTCGGTCACCCATGATTGGCCTGATACTATAGGCCGTATTGGTGGAGGATATATCCCTTTATGCATTTTAGGGAGTCCCTTTATGATGGGAATTAAAGGGGCTTCTATATCTAAGTAATCATATAGCTGTTTATCAATGCATCTTGTCATTAGGAGATCATATAGTGAGTCTTGGACATTCCTAATTATTAACATGATTTCAGGTCTACTGATCATTAGATATGCTGTATCGTCACTCAACATCGTAGTCATCAGATTATTATAGAAGCTGGAATCCATTACTACCACCCCCCCCCTTTATCTGCGGGTTTAAATACCACACTTTCATCATTACACAACGATTCTAAACTACATCTTTGTATTTTATTCAGATTATAGAACAATTTTTTATGTCCTTTCTCTTTATAGTAGGTGTAGAAATCGAATTCACATGCTCGTAGGAAGCATTCTATGGAGCCAGGTATCGGTGGAGTGAAAGTACTTTTCCTTTTAGGAGCCATAGTGTTAGGTATGCCATCTACACACTCAGGATTCTGAAATAAGAGTCTCAAAGCCAACTTTCTGGTAAATTTCCGAAGCATTATGAAGTGTCTGAAAGTTCACTGCCTCGTGAGGGAATATATGATAAGCCCTTATTGAGTACGGAACATTCAATTTCAGTTAATTCCCTGGACGAAATGTTGAAAAATAAGGTATTCAGATTTTCTTCTTCCTGTTCTCCCAATTGTCTCCTGACATCTTGCGTTTCCCCCTTCCCCTGCTGGTGGAGCGCATCGGGGCTCGTTGTTTGTAAGGGAGCGGGGAGTTTAAAATCGAAGCCATATTAGAAGTAGCACTCAATGCACTTGTACCTTCTTTTGGTCTAGCTCCTGTGGTTAAACATTTTAAGCCTTGTTGATTGCAAGGTAGAGAGGAGGCAGAAGAAGTAATATCTACTTCTGATTGCGGTGAAGTAAGTACGCCACTGTTAGATGTAATACTATCTGAATTAACAGGGGTCATGTTAGTAATCGAGCTATTTGCTACATCATTATTAGCCTGATTAGTCTCTCCAGTTACTACTGCTTCGTTGTACCTCGGCCAAATGAAAATGTTGCCGACATGGAAATCATTACAATCTCTTTTCAGCTTTTTTAACTTCACTTGTTCCAGCTTGTTGCTATAAAAAGTCACTTGCGATAACATATTGTTAAGTTTGGATATACAATGTTCACTTTTGTATCTTGCAATTATATTTTTGTGCTCACCTTCAACTTTATTAATAAGTTCATTCTCCGTTGGTTGGAAATAGTCAATGAGTAGTTTCAGGTAGCTGTTACCAAGCTCTAGGTTAAGCTGTTGCCACCTCCGTAGGAGTTCGGGATGCGCCTCTCCATAGCTCGGCATACAGAGGACGCGCATGCCTCGCGGAATGACCTTAAAATGCAGGCATGCCTCCAGGTGTCTCCTCTGCCAAATGAGCCTATGGAGTTTGTAAAGATTATTCTCCAGGCTCCTCAATTCTCCATAAAAATCCTGCATGTTCTCACTGTGGGTATTCACCTCCTGTAAAGCATTCCCTTGGATGTTAAAGTTCAGTAAGGAATTTTCACGTTGGTGGAAGATAGTATTCCAATTCGTAGTTTCGCTGGCAACTTTCGGTGTATAATCCAACTCTATATTAAGATTTTCCATCGTGTGATGATTAGCCGGAAACAAGAACAAAAGAATCCAGAGTATCAGCAGCAGACCCAGCACGACCATCCAAGGCTCCAGTAAAAAAGTAAAATACGGATTGTTCAACAAATCACTGAAGCCTCCACGATCAGCAACAAATATTTTTATTTAGAATAAAACAAGCGCTTTCACGCACCTAACAGTGCGCTTCATCAGGTTACAATTTTATACAACAGGAGTTCATCTTATCCCAGTTCATCAATCTGGGCTTGATACAACATGTCTTCCAACAATAAGTCTATCTTTCTATAGAACACTTTAATTTCACTTTATGAACTTTCTTCTTATGCATCGTCCAACAATAATGAATTCATCCCATCTAAGTAATCAACCCTGTCCTTATGACCACTCCACTGCCTTTGTCAGGTTTCATGAACCTAACCGTAGGGTCACTAACCAGATCAAAAAGCAGTTGTTGCTCTTCATCAGTCATATTAGATCCAAAGTTGCGCTGGCCTCTTTGGTTATTACCATAAATCCTCCTTATAGCCTTCTCACAAATTTTTTGAATAAATCAATAGTTTTATTTAAGGGAGGGTTAAAAGTACTAGGCCTTTTACAACTATCTCTGAGATAATACCCCGATTCATTCCCTTCATTAAACCAAACCTTTAGGTTCAGTTTTCTGGTATAATGTTTCAAGTCAGTAACAGACTCCACCATATTGCCTACTCTATATGGTACAAAAGTGAAACCTTTGGCCATTAAATCAGCATGTCTATCATTGAACTTTGACTGGGAATAATTATAAATCTTAAAATCACCCTTCTTATTGAAAATAACAGGCTCTAATCCAGGTTCAATAACTTGCTGTTCATCCAAACATCGAATCGAAATTTCTAAATCAGTCCCCCCATTGGTGTCACACATACTTGAACTGCCTTCTTGGTTAAGAATGCAATCACTTGAACAACCATCATTCACTTCAAGTGCTTTATCCAGACCTGGTAAATCCTTCTCCATCTCCAAGTAAACATTATTAGCTAAACAAACATGGTTTACATTGTCACAATTATTTAGCCTAGACTGTGAATAAATATCAACATTGTGAGCATTAATGTCACTTGAATTCATCACTCCAAAATCAACCTCACTATAAGAATAAACTGATAAGTCCGCTAATGTAAGCAAAAACGATTTCCCTCCATTCACAAAATCGGACAGTTCGCCATACTCAACGTTCAGGCTGGAGCAGCCCAAATCACCATCACTACGATAAACCAAACTTAACATGCTGCTGGCATTAATATTACTAACCTCGCCGTCACATATTTGCCTTGGAAGCAGTTGGTCATATCAGAGAAGGAGCAACTGGTACAAAGGCAGAATGGCGGCTCACGGATATGGTGGGGGCAAAACGCCATCTGGATTTGTGTTCTGATGTGTGCGGATTAATTTCCTCATCATTCCATCAACCTCGGCTTCTGAAAGACTACGGGAACACCTGATGGATGAGGAAGTATAATGAGGCCCGGAAGTCCTTTTAGGAGACTGTTACTGTTGGAGAATGGGTGATCTGAGTCTCGGGGAGACCGGCTCCGGTGAGAACCGTGGAGCACAGGGCTGAGAAGGAGAAGTCTCTGAACAAGTAGGATCCAAAGACTTGGGCTCCAATGGTCTAGGAACCTTTTTAGGGGTTTGGCGGTTTGAGGAGATGTCTTCTCTGGGGAATGCTGTGTTCCTGGGACTCTTTTGTTTTCTTGGTGAGGGTTTGAGCCCCTGAGGAAGAAGTGCCAAAGGAAGAGGCAGAAGATGGTAAAAGTTTATTTCTTCTGTCATGGCATGCTGGTTGAACCCAGCACAAATCGAGCAGGGTGATTCCAGGTGCACCAGGCCAAGACAGTAAATTGAGGAATCTTGTGCCCACAGAATGTGCATTTCTTTGTAGCCAGCTGGTTTGTCAGACATGGTGGCTATTTTAAACAAACTATATATATTACAGAACGGAAAAGAGGGACAGAAAGAACGAAAAGAAGAAAATGCCAACTATAATAATAAGTAGAAGTTGTGTACAGAATATGAACTAAGAAAAGCTTTTTTTTCTTTTTATATTGGTCAGAGGGTAAGGAAGAGAGTAAAAGGAAGATAACACTTTTTAACAGAAAGAAACTCTGAAAAAGAAACTAACACTCACTAAACACACAAGGAACTTGAGAGATTTGTAATCCCAGTCCATCTTCGATGAGTGGCATACAAGATCTGAAGTATTCTGGGAGAATGAGGCCTTGTGGGTAAGGAAGGAGCTTAAGAATTGGATCCTAGCGCTATGGAAAGTGGCCAAGTAAGATCCGAGGATTGGATCTAAACACACTGAAAATTACAACATCAGATCATTTTTTTCTTAATACTACTATTTTTCTGGTGTACGGTTTTCTTTGCATGCTATAAAGTACAGTTTTCTCAGTTATTTTTAAGTTCATAGGTTCATACTAGGCTATCTGCCTTAGGACATTTATAAGCCTAGCCAGAGTGTGTTTGGCTTTCGCCACCCATTTTAAATGAATTTTGCTATGCCCTTTTTCGAGGTTAGTATACTGTGCCTCTGTCTAACAGTGACACATACCCGGGGTAAACCTACAATCTCCAATCCACTCATCAAGATTCCTCTTGAAGAGAGTCAATGAGGGACTCTGCCTAACCTGGACTGGGATTTTATTCCAGAGTGAAGGGAGCCTCTGGGTTATGAATCTTTCCCTCCAGCATGTCCTATTTATTTCAGTGCTGAGGTTCAAGTCTCTCGAGCGCGTAGCTCGATGGGATTTGGATTTTCTGAGGTGCAGCATGTCCATTAATTCTGGGTTGGACATGGCTTTATACGTCAGGCACAGATCGCCTCTGAGCAGGCGGTATGCCACTGAGTAGAGCTGGAGTTTCTTTAACCGGGCAGCATATGGCATCTGTTTGAGCCCTTTGATCCTCTTGGTGAGGTACTTTTGGGGTCTTTCAAGTTGCTGCAGGTGTCTGGTAAGATACATCCCAAAAGGGGCATTGTACTCAATTATAAGCCTGATGAGGGATGAGTAAAGAGGCACGATGACCCCCCCCCCCCCCCTGATCTAGATGTGAATCCCTTCATGATTAGGTGGGCTATATAAAATGTTTTTCTAACCACTTTGGCCACGTGGTTTTCAAATGAGAGATTGCTATCAACTTTCGTCCCCATGTGTAATGTAAGTGTAATGGAGACTGTAGATATTAATGTATGGTTAGTAACAATTCCAAATATGGGCCTTATGTCTCAATGAAAACAATCTGATAAAGAGAAATTGGCTGTCTGGTTCTCTTGTCTCCATGGAGACAATCTAATAATGAGAAACTGGCTGCCTGGTTCTCACGCCTCCATGGAAACAATCTGGTAAAGAGAAATTGGTTACAGTCTGGTGAACAGTGACTGGCTGGGGAAAAAAAGGAAAGAGAAACTAAGAGGTAATGTTCTTTGAAAGCATTCAGTGGTTTTCCCAGCTGAAAGAGCTATAAAGCACTTTGTAGAAGTACAGGCTGCACCATGCATCCTAGCATGGATAACCTTTCTTTTAGGTTAACTCAAGTCTATGAGTGTGGCTCTCACTTTGGGACATTTCTTACTATTAGGAGGGTAAAACTTCAATATTTGAAGATGTACATAGTTCAACCTGCCAAACAGTGTATATATGTAACACAAAAGCTGGAAGTATACATTTAACAAAAAAGGCATTATACATAAAAGGTGGGAATAATAACTTTTTAATACAATGATGCTTTCTGTAATGTCTTTAAATGTCAATGGTGTCACAGATAAATACAAAAAAGAAAGAATAGTGAACTACACTAAAATGTAGAGTGCAAATAGCTATGTTACAGGAGATACACTTGGAAAGAACTGAACATTTTAATTTGATAAAGAAAGGTTTTCAGGGTGGTTATTCAGCAGAATATCTGGAACTAAGAAAAAGGAGAGTACTTATACTGATTGCAAGAGGAGCTCCAATAGTGATAGAAGAGGATAAAAAAGATAATAATAGCAGATATGTAGTGCTAAGAGGCTGCTGGCAAATGAGGAGAATTACTGGCATGTATTTATATTCCACATAAAACTGCTATAATGGAGCTTAAGAAAATTCTGGGAGACATGATCAGCTTTCAGCAAGTAATATTACTTGTAAGTGGGGACTGGACTTTGATTTGCAGCAGTGATGATGTGTTTGGGAGGCCCAGAAGGGAAAAGTATAGCAAAGGAGGATAGATTTCTGAAGACATTTAACAAAATATTTAGCACGGAAGATGTGAATTCAATAATAGAAGTTTGGTGTGAATTTACATATTATTCCCCAAGATATAAAAACTGGGCTAGGCTCGACAGAATTTTAAATTTCATAGGAACGTGTGCATTTAATTGAAGGTCTTGATATGTACCTGATAACTATTTTGGATCATGCGCCAGTAACAACTAAAAAAAAAATAGGGTAATGAAATAAAAATGAGACACTGGTGCCTTCCCACTTATCTGTTGAAAAGAGAGGAATTTAAGCAATGGGTAGTGCAGATTATTCAGGAGCTATTCGAGATGATAGAAATTACTTCTGAAAATGCAGCTAGGGAGTGGGATAAAATTAAGGTGGAGTATACAAATAGGGTGGAAATAAAAGAAAGGCAGCTATTGTTAAGAAGTGAAAAGAATTACTTAGAGGAGCTGACAAATGTTGAAGTATTGCAGAACAGGGGAATCTCACAGAACAAGAAGAGGATCATCTGCAGAATGCTAAGCATAAAATAAGGGATTACCTCAATAATATGCAAACACTGCTGTTAAACAACTGTTTTTTGATAACAACCCTAGAACACAAAAACTTTTAGCACAACGACTCAGGCAACAGAAAGTAAAAAGGGATATCGCCAAGCTTAGGGAGCCTTTAACAAGGATGGTAACAAGAGTTCCTGTAGAGGTATTAGAAATATTTTGAAAAGTCTGTATAAAGCAAGAAAATATGGAAATCAAGAAGATACAAACATAAATGTTTATGGAAGAATTAAATATGCCAAGGTTAGAGGTAGATGAGAATCAATTACTAATGGTTAGGATAGGAGGAGATGATTGTGACATATAACCTACATGAAAAGCTGATAAAGATCTGGAAGGTTTTGTTTAACAGTATTTTAATAGGAGGAGAAGTACCAATATCCTGGAAGAAAGCAGTGGTAGCTGTAATACCTAAAGAGGGTAAAGATCCATCAGATCCAGTTTCATAAACAGGTCTATTCCAATAATAAGTCATGATTTGAAAGTGTTCATGTCTATAATGGCTAAAAGAATGGCGAAAGTAATGCCAAAATAGATACTGATCAATGTGATTTTATGGAGGGGAGGCAAACATTTAACAACATTAACAGAACACTGATGATCCAGAGGGAAGCAGAATGCAAGAAAATACCATTGCTGTTGGTAGGTATTGATGCAAAGAAATCATTTGATAGAGTAAGCTGGGGCTTTATGAGCAGGACAATAGAAGCATTTGCATTTCCTGAAAAAAATTTAAGGTTGATTAGGGATCAGAGGCAAAAATTAAAGTGTGTTGGGTCTCTGGTCATTTCTGCTTGAGCAGGGGAACCAGGCAGGGGTGTCCTCTTTCTCCTTTGTTATTTGCATTATATTTAGAACCAGTGGCAAAGAAAATAAAGGACTCAGAAATTCAAGGATATAATTGGTATTATAATCATGAAAAGCTGGTTCTATTTGCAGATATTATTTTATACCTGACAAAACCAGAAAGAGACATTACAGTGTTGTGGAACATTTTGAAATAGTTTAAAATCTTTTTTGGATAAAAAATTAATAAAGAATTAGTTCAGCAATGTCCATATTTATGGGGAAATGACAAAATAAAGTGTCTTACCATAGCATTCCATCTGTGTTGTTCATCTTCTTTCATTCGTCACTGACGGGTTCGGTTCCGAGCCCTAGGAACCAAGTCAGCCTTTTACCAAGCTCGCGCCAGCCAAAAACCCTCGAGCTAAGTTTCTACCCAGAATGCTCTTCTCCTTGTTACCTCAGATTGAGTTTGCTAGAGATAGAGAAGTAAAGCCGAGGCCACTTCTGCGCAAAAACCCTAGGACACCATTTGGACCCAAAGCATCCCACAGGAGCCTTTGGTGGGGGAAGGAGGGTGGGATGTGATGAATGAAAGAAGATGAACAACACAGATGGAATGTTATGGTAAGACATAACTTTTTTATCTGATGTTAATCTTCTTTCCATTCATCACTGATGGGACAGAATCCCAAGCTACCTTGAGGTCCATGGTCGGCCCTTATGGAAGAACATTCCTGAGTACCACTGAGCTGAAGGCAGCTCTCCCTGTGGAGACCAAGTCCAATTTGTAATGCTTGATAAAGGTATGAGGTTTAGCCCAAGTGGCTGCTGCACAAATGTCATCCATGGAAGCCCTGGAAAGGAAAGCTACAGATGTTGCCCTAGATCTAGTGCAGTGAGCTTTAACCTTTGGCATAGGTTCTTTTGTGAGGGAATAGATAAAACGTATGCAGTCTCTTAGCCATTTTGATAATGTAATCTTGGAAACAGAATTTCCCATTCTAGTCCCAGAAAAGGAGATGAGAAGCTGTTCAGACTTACAGATAGGTTTCGTCCTGTCTAGGAAGAATCTCAGTTGCCTATGTACATCCCAGGAATGTAGGCAGTACTCTTCTTTACTGGAAAAATTCGGAAAGAACACTGGTAGATCAATGGTCTGGTTAATGGAAAAATTAGAAACAACTTTGGGAAGGAAGGATGGGTTCGTCTGGAGTGATACTCTGCCTTTATGGAAGACCAGACGATACACAATACATGCAGCTCTGAGACCCGTCTGACTGACGTGATGACTACTAAGAACAAAGATTTCCAGGACAAGAACTTTAGGTCACACTTCGCTGCGGGTTCAAAGGGATTTTGAGTCAAAGACTGAAGGACTAAAGTGAGGTTCCATTGTTCCACAGGCTGTCTGACAGGAGGCCTGATATGAGAGGTTCCCTTGAGAAAGGCTTTGCATAGACGTAAGGCGATGAGAGGGGTGCCATCTATACCATTGTGAACATTAGAAATCGCCGCCAGGTGTACTCATATGGTAGAGGCAGAGGTTCCATTATCAAAAAACTTAGCCAAGTATTGCAGCACTGCAGTCACTGGAGCCGAACACGGGTCTAGCATGTTATCCTTAGACCAGATGGAGAACCTTTTCCATTTATCCTGATATAGTCTTCTGGTGGATGGTTTCTGAGAGGCCAGAATGATGTCCCGAACAGGTGAAGTGAGATTAGCTTGCCTGGCAACTAATGGAAGTGGAGAAAACAAGCCGTTAGTTGGAGACTGGACAGATTTGGGTGGCTCAACCCTTGGATGTGAGTGATCAGATCTGGAGGAGGGTCCAGAATCCACGGTGGGTATACTAGGTGGCTGAAGGAAGGGGAACCAAACTTGTCAAGGCCAGAACGGGGCTATGAGGATCACCTTGCATCTCAACTGAAGAGCTTTCCTTAGGAATTGTGGAATCAGGGAAATGGGAGGATAAGTGTAAAGAAGTCCAATGGGCCAATCGTGGATCTGAGTGTCCTTTGGGGACTTCTCCCTCTGGGGAAACAGAGCGAAATAGCTGCTGCACTTGTTGTTCGATGGGGAGGCGAAAAGATCACAGCAAGGCTGGCTCCAGTAGCTGAAGATTCCTGTCGCCACCTTGGGGTTGAGGGACCACTCGTGAAGCAGGAGGATGCATCTGCTCAGTTTGTCCACAATTACGTTGGAGCTCCCTAGGATATGCATTGCTATCAGAAAGTGGTTGGAAGCTTTCACCCACTGCCAAATTCTCATGGCCTCTCGACACAGGGGGTAGGACTTGGTTCCTCCTTGCTTGTTGATATATCAGACCACTGACATGTTGTCTCACTGAATTGCAATTGTCTCAGAAGGGAGAACCGGATGAAAAGCCTGCAATGCTAACAGCACCGCTCTCAGTTCTAGAACGTTGATATGCAGGTTGGCCTCTATGGTGGGCCATGCACCTTGGACTGTCTTTTCACTTAGCTGAGAACTCAACTGAAACGCAGCTTTACGGCTATGTGGCAAATGAGATCTGAGGTAACAGGGAAAAGGGCATTCTGGGTAGAAGCTTAGCTCGAGAGTTTTTCGCTGGTACAAGCTTGGTAAAAGGCCGAGGGCTCAGAACCGAACCCATCAGTGATGAACAGAAAGAAGATTAACAACATCAGATAAAATATTTAGGAGTATGGATTCAAAATGATTCTGGTGTGGCACTAAGAATATCTGGGAAGAGACCAAACAAAACATAATACAAAAACCGAGAAAATGGAAGCTTTATTATATGGATAGTAAGATACAAGCAGTTAAAATGTTTTTATTCCCATTAGTCTTATAGATAGGTCAGGCATATTTTATCAACCAGAGATGTTGTGAATAGCAATTAATAAAGAGTTGAAGAACTTTATCTGGGAGGGGAAGACGGCAATAGTCAAGTGGGATAAGATGATTCTTCCAGCATAACATGGTGGATTGGGATTACTAGATTTGAAGGGGTATTTCACAGCTACACAGTTAAGGCTCCAATACATAGCACAAGCAAAAAACTATAATTCAAAGAGGAAATGGATGATGATGAAATGAGGGAGAAGCTCAAGAAACAATGAGAGACTGGGATTTTGGATGCAGGCCTTTAAAGAGAATAACAATAGTCATACAAAATATTATATCTATAAAGTAGCAGAAAATATTCTAAAAACTAAACCAACACAGGAAGAGAGAAATGAGATTATGCCAATAGGGTTGACTGCAATTAGGGATAAAGACAATAGGCAAGAAGGGGCTGGAATTTATTGTAGAAACTTGACAAAGGAACCAAGGTATTGGGAGAAAATAACTAGAGAGGGAAAGATGATAGAATGGGAAGACACCAACAATTTATTTGGACTACAGGTTAAAAATTGCCTTCCCTGTCAAGGACTGATGTCAGAATATAGGCAAAGAAAAAAAATAGGGGTGTCCTAAACAAAAGACCAGCACTGGTAGAGTTTTTAGTAGAATCTAGAACAGAAGCTGCATGATAACTACAAGAATCAATCAGAGGAGATTAGAAAGGATTAGACAGAGAAATTGGATAAGCAATTCACAAAGAAAGAAAGAATGTCAGGATATATGTATGTCTCCCAAGTATGCAACAAAATCTAGAAGATTTAGAATTTTTGCTTGGAAATGCTTACAGAGATATTGTTATACCCCACGTAGACTCCAGAGAATTTTTCCTCAGGTAGACACCAAATGTTGGAGGTTTGATGGGGAAGAAAGAGGTAATTACCAACATATTTTCTGGGAGTGTGGCGAGTTGGCAGACTTCATGGATTCCCTGTGGAATTCACTGTCAGAGATGCTGGGTGGGCAGAATGGTATGACAAGGAAGATGATTTTTTTCTGAGCTATGATACAGAATTGGAATTGCCTAGACAAGCTGAGGCTTTGCTGGATCTAATTATGCTGGCTGCCAAAAAGCAGTTACTAGAAAAGAGAAATCAAAATCTAAACCAACTATACTAGAAGTAGTGAATATACTAATAGAGATAAAACAATGGAATTGAAATCTTTAAAAAAGGATAAGAGCAAGCTGCACAGGAAAAAATGGGAATTGTGGGAGCACTACATAAAGGAGAGGAATGAGGTTTAAAAGAAGGCAGGACTTAAATGATCTATGTAATGTTTGACTGAAAATGATTGGGTAGATTGTAAGTGATGTGTAATATCTGCAAAAGGGAGTTTGTCAGTATGGTTAGTAATGCAAAATGCTTGCAACCAGGATTGTGTTTGTGTGGTTTGTTTTCATTTATATAAACGTATGACTGCCTATGTTGTAAGTTATGGTAAAACTGTAATTGTCTGTGAACATCCAAAAGGTGTAAGATATGCTTGTTCTCCTTTGTTGGAAGGATTTGGAAAGAAAACTGGAAGGTTGATAACATGATTAATGTTGAATTCTGACACCACCTTAGGAAGGACTGGTTCATAAGGATACCCTACCCTAATGAAAAATCAAATAAGGATGCTTGGAAAATAGGACCTAAAGTTCTGAAACTCTTCTAGCAGAAGTTATTGCCACTAAAAAGACAGTTTTCCAGGTCAAAAATTTTAGTTCACACTTAGCTGATGGTTCCAACGGAAACTGTCATTGATTGTAAAAAAAAAAAAAAAAAAAAAAAGTTATGTACTTACCATAATATTCCATCTGAGTTGTTGCTTTTCATTTGCCTTCAACACGAGGGACTCGGATCCAGCACAGATCCAACTCGGCGCATACTCCAGCATCGGATCCAAACCCCAAGCTCTTCTCCTACCCATAATGTCCTTGTCTCCCTCCTCCCCTCAGATGGAGTCTGTTGCAGAACAGTAGCATCTCAACCTAGACAATATGCCTATAAACCTGGCACCACCCACAAACAACTTAACAGGAGACTACTAGCCAGGATAGAGGAACTATGACTTTTCCATCCCATTCTCTACACAGCCCAAACAAGGCAGGCGGAAGGAGGGAGGGACGGTGGAAGTCAAATGAAAAGCAATAACTCAGAAGGAACGTTATGATAAGTACGTAACTTCTTTATCTGAAATTGTTGTTTTCATTTGATCTTCAACATGTGGGACAGAGTCCCCAGCTATCGATAAACCCTGGGAGGTCCTCATGGAAGGATGTTCTGGAGCATGGCTCAACCAAAGGATGCCCTGCCCCTGGAAAAAATGTCCAGTTTATAATGGGAGATATAAGTGTGAGATGACGCCCAGGTAGCTGCAGAGCAGATATCATCTAAAGAAACACTGGACCAAAGGCCGCAGAAGTAGCCACAGACCTGGTGGAATGTGCCCAGACATGCCCTCGTGGAGCTAACCCTTTGGCTCGATATGCCAATAAAATGCATCCAGAAAACCATCGAGTATAAAGGAAACAAAAAGTTGAACAGACTTTCAAAAGAATTTTGTTCTATGCAAATAGAAACGCAGCTGTCTCTGAACATCAAGCAAGTCCAATTTCTACTCTCCCTTATTCTGAAAATTTGGAAAGAAAACCGGCAAATTGATAACCTAGATAATATTAGATTCTGATGCCACCTTCGGTAGAAAAGATGGATTAGTCCACAGGGACACCCTATCTTTATGCAATACCGTATAAGGAGGCTTGACAGATAAGGCCTGAATCTAAGAAACCTTCTTGGCTGAGATAATTGCAACCGAAAAGGCTGTCTTCCATGACAGAAACTGCAACTCAACTGTGGCTGCTGGTTCGAAAGGAGGGGAAACCAAGGCTTGTAATACCAAGGTGAGATCCCAAGGGGCATTGGTTCCTTAACTGGAGGCCTAAGGAGGAAGGCACCTTTCAAAAATGCCTTACAAAGTGTAGAAGAAGCCAAAGAAACTACATTTTCACCTATGTGGTAGTTAGAAATCGCTGACAAATGTACCTTAACTGTAGAGAAGCTAGCTCCATGATTAAAAATACCCACCAAAAACTCCAAAATTCCCAGAACTGGTGCATTGAAAGGATCCAGGTCATGCTGAGAAGCCCAGATCAAGAAACACTTCCATTTACTCGAATAAACCTTCCTGGTAGAAGATATGTGAGCTGTTACTAAGATCTTCTTAACGGGAGAAGACAGCCCGGGAGTCCTAACTATCATGGGAACTGGAGCAGCCAAGCTGTGAGCTTCAGGCTGACTAGGTCTGGGTGAGGAATCATTGAGGTATGTGTAATCAGATCCGGAACCAGATCTAGTGTCTAAGGTGGACACATTAGATGAGACCACAGAATGGGGAACCAAACTTGACGAGGCCAGAAAGGGGCAATGAGGATCACTGTGCTCCCTAACCGTCGAGCTTTCTGAATGAACTTGAAAATTAGTGGGCATGGAGGATAAGCATACAGTAGACCGGAGGGCCAAGCATGAACTACAGCATCTCCCCCAGGGGGGAAATCAGAGCAAAATACTTGCTTCACTTCGTGTTGGAAGAAGAGGTGAAGAGATTGAAGAAAGGCTGACCCCACTTTAGAAAGATCTCTTCCGGTACTGAAAGATTCAGAGACCACTCGTAAGGCATAGGAATAGACCTGCTGAGCCTGTGTGCCAATATGTTTGACTCCCAGGAACGTGCATTGCCGCCAGAAAACTGTCGGTGGAGATTGCCCACTCCCACAGTCTCATGGCTTCGTGACAAAGGGGATAAGATCTGCTTCCCCCCCTGTTTGTTGATGTACCAGACTACTGACATACTATCCGTCTGTATGGCAAAAGTCTCCAGAGGAAAAAAGGCAATGAGAGCTTGCAACATCAGAAGCACCACCCTCATCTCCAGGACACTGATATGCAGACTGGTCTCCAGAGAGGGCCACGTCCCTTAGACAGTCCTTCCCATGCAATGACCCCCACCCAAGCAGGGAGGAGTCAGTAGTCACTGTGGTCACGAAGGAGGAGAGAACAAACAGACAAACTAGATGGATGTCCAGGGATTGGAGTCACCAAAGAAGGGAGTCCTTGCAAACATGGGACAATCGAACAGGATGTCACAAGGAAAGGTCTAGCAAGGACCACTGAACTGCTAAGGTCCATTGAAGAACTCTCATATGAAGAAGTGCCATTGGGACGAGAGTGAATGTGATCGCCATGGGTGATTGTGGCCATCATGGACCCCAACGCCTAACGAACTAAGCCTGCCAGGGAAAGGTTGGCTTGAAAAATGCAATTCACATGATGACTGAGAGATAACAGTCTATCCGAAGGTAGAAACACCCTGCCCTGGGTAGTCTCCAGCCAAACACCTATGAAATCCAGTACCTGCATTGGTGCCAGCTGAGACTTGTTGAGGTTTACAGTTATACCCAGGTCCTAAACAATCTAAAGAAGATGATCCCTGGCTTGAATCAGTTGATGCCTGGAGGGAACAGAAAGGAGCCCATCATCCAGGTAGGGGAAAACCTGAAAACCCTGCAGTCGCAGGTGAGCTGGCACTACTGCCATCACTTTGGTGAACACCCGGGGGGGCAGTGGTTAACCAAAAGAGAAGCACTCTGAACTGAAAGTGATTGGCTCCCAGCCAGAAACGGAGAACCCTCCAAGAGCGCCTGTTCGTCTTGATATGGTAGTACACGTCCCGGAGGTCCACTGAGCACATCCAGCCATTTATCTGCAGGAAGGGCAGAATGGATTGAGGGGTGACCATCCAGAATTTTGTCTTGGCAACCGACAAGTTCAGGGTTTAAAGATCCAGAATGGGTGTTAAGTCCCCAGTTTTTTTTTTTTGGTACTAAAAAGACCCTGGAATAAATGCCTAATCAGGATTGGTCTGGGGGAACGGGCTGAATGACTCATTTTTCAAGCAGCCTGGCGATTTCTATGGCTGCTTCCTCCTGCTGACTGGGTGGAACGTCCGGGAGGTGTTTGGGGGGAATTGGGGAATGGAGAAAGGGGATCAAGTAGCCTCTGGATATGAGCTGCAAAACCCAACGATCATTTGTAACTGACTCCTAGGCTGTTGGGTGCAGAGACAGTCACCCCCGACTGCCGACTGCCTCCAGAGACAAGCGGTCAGGCAACCCTTTAGGGATGCTGAGAGGGCCTGTCCGGGAAGGAATCCCAAGACCCTTGGTTCTTCAGACCCCCTCTGCTACAAGGGAGGTGTCTGTCATATCCCCCTCTGCCTCTAGGGGAAGGCAAATCTTGACCTTGAGACTTCTGACACCACATCTTCTTAACCCCACGCTGATTCCTAGAGAAGGCTCGATCTGAGGTGGAGAAACGGATTCCGACATCAGACAAGGTCTTCCCGTCCTTCTTGCTCTTGACTAAAGTATCATAAACCGTTTTCTGGAATAAGGTGGAACCATCATAAGGGGCATTTGTGAAAGACACCTTGAAGAGCTCTGAAAAGGCACAATCCCGAAGCCAGGCATGCTGTCCAATGGCAACAACTGTTCCTTCCACCCTGGAGGCACCTTCAGTAGTGTGTGGTAGGAGCCTCATGGAAGTATTGGAGATGGAAGTGAGGATGGCCATGCGGGAGGAAAAAAAACTTTTTCACCTCTGCCAACATGGGCTTTGGGCAGATTCAGTGAACTCTTTGACCAGGTCCCTCTGCAATATGACATGTGCCAAATAATTCAGTGCACGTAAGGCAAAGGTGGCTGACACATAGGTGCTTCCCAAAATGATCCATTGCCCAAGGCTCCCTGTCTGGAGGATGGACCGAGGAGCTCTCCTGTGCTATTTCTTTTTTGGTGGCCGCAGCAACCACCATGGCATTGACAGAGGACCCCATGGACCAATGCTGCCTATCTGAGAGAGCACTTAGGATTTTATCCAGGCACCTCGGGATAGGCTCAACCATATCCAGTTCCTTCCATCCCCTAGATGAGATTAGATCCACAAGGGGATCTGTGGGAGGGGACACCCAGACGTTAGAGTGTCCTGTGCCAAACGTCTCCAGGAATACCGACTCGTCCAGGTTGGACTTCTGGGTAGACCACCCATGCCGTTGCCTCAGGATCTCCATGCTGTCTCCAAAGCAGACATCCTCTGGGGGTGATCGAGGGGAACCCTCCCCTTCCTCCAAGTTGGTATCATCCGTGAGGGACTCTGGTGGGGAGTTTAAGTGCCTCCTCTTGCATGTGTGCTTCCGAGGGGTCTCCTCAGGGGGAATTTCCAGGGAGGACTTGGAAGCCTTGGGGAGTTCCCATGCAGAAACCTCCTGGGGCAAATTGGCAACAGGCTGTCCCTGAGGAGGCAGGATGGCAGACTCCAGCCCAGAAAGACAGAGAGCCAGGACAGACTCCGAGGATGAAAGTGTCAGCGGTCTTGAAGGAGCCGAGAGGACCCTCTCCACCACATCGAAGGCAGAAGGCAAGAGGATCCCTGAAGTCAGAATGGCCAAGGGCAGATCCACCACTCCCTGCATTGAGGGAGGAGCCAGAGCCGGGCCTCCAAACGCCAAGACTCCAAGAAGAAGTGATGACCCTGAAAGCCTTGAAGTTAATGGCATCCCCTTGAATCTGACACCGAGGATTCAGCTCTCGATCCGAAGAGGTCGGAGCTGAACCACTCAAGACAACAGTCAGTAGTGAGGTACCTGGGACCATCCGCGCCGACGCTTAAACACTGGGGAACCTCGGACCCAATGACTCCGAAATGGGGAGTCGGATCGGAGAAGGAGTAATAGGGAGAAAGGTGGACTGTATATCCCCGGCCCCAGAGGGGGACAAAGCAAGCAAGACTCCTAACTGGATCTGGGCCCAAATGAATTTCCGCATTATCCTGCCCACCTTGGCTTCAGACAAACTTCGAAAGGACTGGAAAGAAGACACAGCCGACCCTGGCCTGGAGTGGCGCCGGAGGGAGGCAGAGAGTGGAGATCGAGCCAGGACCACCTCCGGCTCCAGCGAAAAGCAAGGTGACCAGAGCTGGGGGGGGGGGCTGGCTCGGATCCCTGCGGGACCTGGCCAGGCATTCCACTGAGGGAAAGCGGTTGGGGATCACTTCCTGGGCCTATCCCATTCCTTATGTCGGGCCTTCTCTCCGTCCCTGGACTTGCTGGTGGGGGGTTGAGTCCCAGAAGCCAGGGTGGAGGAGGTAGAAGCAGAGGCCTCCATAGGGGTGGAAGAAGGCCTTTCAGAATGAGTTTGTTTCTCCTATTGATAAATCTGTGGGGGGGGGGTTGAAGCCTGCGCAGATCGAGCAGGAGGAATCTTGGTGGGAGACATCTAAACAGACCACGCACAAAGTGTGGGCATCAGACGGGGGAAGCTTATGCCCTCACTCTGCGCATTTCCTGAAGCCAGGCTTGGGGGTATCAGCCATGGCCAATCTGGAAACAGACACTCACTCACAGACTAGGAAAGGTAAAGAGAGAGCTAGAGAGTTTATATATATATATATATATATATATATATATATATATATATATATATATATATACACACACACACACACACACACACACACACACACACACACACACACACACACACACATAGATATTCCATCACCTGAGTGCACAGCGATAGGGTAGGATAAAAGAGGGTAAAGGAAGGTAAAGAAAGGTCAAAGAGAGAGGGAGAAAAATCCCCAAGAAAAAATCACTTACAAACACATGGAGCTTGGAGCTACAGAACCACTCTGTTGTTCAAAGGAGCGGCAAACGATATCTGAGGAAGAAGGGAGGCAGGGGCATTATGGGTATGGAAGGAGCTTGGAGTTTGGATCCGATGCTGGAGATTGCGGCCGAGTCTGACTCATGCCAGATGTGAGTCCCTCAGGTTGAAGATCAAATGAAAATAACTTCAGATCAATATTTAAATTCCACGGAGGAATGGGATCTTTTAATGTGGATCTAAGAAGAAAGGTTCCTCTTGAAAAGGCTTTACAAAGTTTGGAAGAAGCTCAAGATGAATTATTCACTCCTATATGAAAATTGGAAATAGCGGCTAATTCTACCTTAACAGTAGAAGAGCTACCACCTTCATGGAAAATTGCAACTAAAAATTCAAGAACTTTCGGTACCTGTGCTGAAAAGTAAGCAATGCCTTTTTTGCTATACTCAAAAAAACAAATCTTTTCCATTTACTTCTGTAAAGTTTTCTTGTGGAAGCATTAAAAGAGGATAAAAGAATTTGGCAGATGGGGAGGAGAGCCAGGGCTGTCTAGCAATCAATGGAAGTGGAGAAACTATGAGATCAACTTTAGACCTGAAATGTCCAGGTGTGTCATGTCTGTTAGGTGAGGCAGAAGGTCTGGAACTGAATCCAGAATCCTTGGAGGATGAAACAGATGAGACCAAAGAAATGGAAACTAAATCTGATGAGGCAAATAAGGGGCAGTGACAATAACTGTGCTCTTCAATTGAGTTGCTTTCTGAAGAAGTCTGGGGATTAGAGGTAACGGGATAAGTATAAAAGAGACCAGGGGGCCAATCTTGAAGTAGAGTGTCCCTTGGTGACTCCCTGGGTGGGGGAGACCAGGGCAAAGAACCTACTGCACTTGTTGAGAGCAGATGCAAAAAGACTGCAGCATGGATGTCCCTATCAGTGGAAAATTCCTTCTCCCACCTTCATACTGAGGGACCACTTGTGAGGCATTAGAATGGACCTGCTTATCTTGTCTGCAATTACGCTGGATTTCATCAGAATATGTGTTGCTATCAGAAACTGATTGGATGAGATTTCCCATTGTCACAAATTCATGGCTTCTCGACACAGGTAGTAGGATTTCATTCCCCCTTGTTTGTTGATGTACCAGACTACTGACATATTGTCAATCTGAATCACAATACTCCCAGAGGGGAGAGTGTCTGGGAAGGTCTGCAACACCAGGAGACCAGCTTTCATTTCCAGAACACTGATGGGTGTATTGGCCTCTTCAGGGGACCATGTGCCTTGAACTGTCTTTCCCAAGAAATGCCCCCCCCCATCTGATCTAGGAAGTGCCCATGATCACTATGGCCTTGGGCTGAGGGAAGACAAAGTAAATCCACCATAGGAGGTAATTCTTGCAAGCTTGCATTATCTTGATCTGGCTGGATAAAGGTTGATGAAGAATGGTCCACTGTAGTTGCTAGGACTACTGAAGGATTCTCATGTGGTACCTTGCTAACGGTACCAAAACAAATGCAGCAGACATTGATCCCAGTACCTGAAGGACCAGTTGAGATAAAAGAGAACTTTTAATGATATTTTTTACCTGGAATCGAATGGTTTGAAACCTTGATACAGAGGCTGTCATAGTTACCGTATTGAATAATGCTCCGATGTACTCCAATATATGAGTTGGTTCAAGTTGAGATTTCTTATGACTGATGGTATTTCCCTTGTGACAGCATAACTGAAGTACACAGTCTCAAGTTTTGATCAGATGTCGCCTGGTTGGAGTGGTTATGAACCAGCTGTCCAAATATGGAAACACCCGGAATCCCTGTAGTCTCAAGTGAGCTGCTACTACTGACGTAGACTTGGTGAACACCCTGGGGGCTGTGGTGAAACCAAAGAAGCAGTGCTTTAAATTGGTAATGACTGGCTCCCAACTGGAAACATGGATACCTCCTAGATCATCTGTTCATTTTGATAAGATAGCACTCCGCCTTGAGATCTGTTGAGCACATCCAGTCATCCTTGTACAGAAGAGGCAGAATGGACTGAACCGTAACCATCCAGCATTTGGTACACTGAACTAACTTGTTTAGATCACTGAGATGTAAAAGCGGTTTCCAGTCCCCTGTTTTCTTTGGCACTAAAAAGAATCATGAGTAAGTCCTGAACTCCTTCTGGTCTGGGGGTACTTTTTGGGTGACTCTTTTTTTTCCCCAGCTGATTGTTTATTTCAAGTGCTGCTGTTTCCCTCTGATTAGGTGGAACATCAGGGATTTTGTTTACTATCAAAGGGGGTGGTAGGGAAAAAGACGTTATGTAGTCACCATAACATTCCATCTGTGTTGTCCATTTTCATTCTTCCTCAACTTATGGGTTCAGATCTGATCCCTCGGAACCAACTTGGCCATTGGAAAAGCTTGTGGCAACCAGAAAACTCTTGAGCTACTCCCTTACCCACAATGCACTAACCCCAAGTACCTCAGGTCTTGTTTGCTAATACCAGCAGAAAAAAGTGGCATACTTAAAAACACTCACTTTTCCAGGAGTTTTTAGGGCAGGGGGTTGGTGGGAGGGGAGATGAGGAAGAATGAAAATGGACAATACAGAAGGAACATTATGGTGAGTGCATAACTTCTTTATCTGATATTGTCAATTTTTATTCTGTCCTCAACTTATTGGACAGAGTGCCCAGCTATCTAAATCCCCTGGTTGACTCAAATAAAGATATTCCTGAGCATCACTGAACCAAATGATCCTCTGCCCCTGGAGACCATATCCAATTTGTACTGAGTAACAAATGTATGGGGAGTAGCTCAAGTTGCTGCTACACAAATGTAGTCCATGGAAGCTGTAGATTGGAAGACTGATGTAGCCATGGCTGTATTGGAATGAGCGTTTAATGGTTTCAATAAGGTAATGCCCAATTTGTTGTATATATAAGAAATACAATCCATGAGTCATCTGGCTAGAGTAATTTTGACAACAGGTCTTCCTAGTTTCATGTCAGAAAAAGAGACAAATAACTGGCCATGGCTGTAGTGGAATGAGCATTTAATGTTTTCAATAATGTAATGCCCAATTTGTTGTATATATAAGAAATACAATCCATGAGTCATCTGGCTAGAGTAATTTTGACAACAGGTTTTCCTAGTTTTATGTCAGAAAAAGAGACAAATAACTGGTCAGTCTTCCTGATATTTTCTGTTCTGTGCAGGTATAAACGTAACTGCCTGTGAACATCCAATAAATGTAACGTGTATTCACCTTTGCTAGAAAATCTGGGGTAGAATACCAGCAAATTAATAGATTGATTAACATTAGCCTCTGAAACCACTTTAGGGAGAAAGAAAGCATTAATTCGTAAAGTGAGCCTGTCTTTGTGAAAGATGAAGTACGGAGATTTCAAAGACAAGGCCTAAATCTCTGAAGTTCTTCTGGTAGAAGTAATGGCTACAAGAAAAATTGTTTTCCAAGAAAGATACCTTAAAACAGGTTTGAGAAGAGTACCTCACAAAAAGGTTTTGCATAGTCTATAGTAGGAAACAGAAGCACTTTTAAATCCCATGTGAAAATGTGATATAGCTGCTAGCTGGACCTTCACTGTGGAACAGCCAGCTCCTTCTTTAAAAAGTAAGGCTAAAAATTCAAGGATACTATGCAAAGCAGTTGGAAAGGGATCAACATTATTTTGGTGAGCCCAGTAAGCAAATCTTCTCCATTTACCGGAGTAAAGTTTACGTGTAGATGGTTTATGGGAAGATAAAAGTATCTGACAGACTGGAGAGGACAGGATAGCTTGTCTGGCTATTAACGGAATTGGCGAAGCCAGGCAATCAGCCTGAGATTTAATATGTCTGGATGGATCATGCCTGTCAGATGAGACAAGAGGTTTAGAGTCGGATCCAGAATCCATGGTGGGTGGAGTAAGTGAGTCCAAAGGAAAGGGAAACAAATCTGTCTAGGGAAAAAAGGTGCGATGAGGATAACTTTTCTCTTCAACATGGCAGCTTTCTACAGGAATTTGGAAATTAGTGGGATTGGTGGGTAGGCATAAAGCAGGCTTGGGGGGGGGGGCAATCGTGAAGTATAGCATCCCTTGGTGACTCCCTATCTGGGATCAGGGCAAAGCAGCTGCTGCAGTTGCTGTTTACGAGAGAAGCAAAAAGATTGGAGCAAGGTTGGCCACACTGACAAAAAAATCATCTCCGGCACATTCTTGTTGACAGATCATTCGTGAGGAAGAATAATGCACCTGCTTAGCTTGTCTGCTATTACACTGGACTTCCCTGGAATGCGCAATGCGATGAGACAGCGGTCGGAAGAAATTCCCTACTGCCACACTCTGAGTGCTTCTCAACACATGGGATAAGCTCTCGTCCCTCATTGTTTGCTGATGTACCAAACTACTGACATGCTGTCCATTTAAACTGCAATTGTCCCCAAGGGCAGCACACCTTGAAAAGCCTGCAACATTAAAAACACTGCTCTCATCTCTAGGACATTGGCAGGCAAATTGGCCTCTTTGTGGGACCAACTGCCTTGGACCGTCTTCCCCAGGTAATGCTCCCACCCACCCTAACTAGGAAGTGTCTGTGTTCACTATGGTCTTGGGCTGAGGGGGAATGAACATTCGGCCTTGTAGACCCTGTTCTGATTGAATCTACCACCTGAGATCTCTCTTGCAAATCTAATACATATCAGGGTTGACATGGGTTGATAAAGTATTAACCATTATGTGGCATGTATCCATTGTAGAATCCTCATATAAAACCTGGCTAACAGCACTAGAGTATTGCCGCTGCCATTGATCCTAGAACCTGAAGAACCAAGCAAGCAGAAACTTTGGTACTGTAGATTATTTTCCTGACCTGCATTCTTAAAGTCTGAACTCACAGAGGTGACATTCAGCTATCACTGACTTTGAGTTGAATAGTGCTCCTATAAGCTGCAACTTTTGAGTAGGTTTGAAATGAGACCTTTCATAGTTTATGGTTATCCCAAGATAAGAGCATGTCTGAAGAACCTGATTTCTTGCCTCTATTACTTGATGCCTGGTTGGGGCGGTAATGAGCCAGTCATCTAAATATGGAAGCACCCAGAATCGTTGCAGTCTCAAGTGAGCTGCTGCTACTGCCATACATTTGGTGAACATCTTGGGGGCTGTGGTGAGACCAAAGGTCAGAACTCTGAAATGGTAATGACTGGCTCCCACACAGAAGCATAAGTACCTTCTGGACTGCCTGTTCATATTTATGTGATAGTATGCATCCTGAAGATGTAATGAGCACATCCAATCGCCCTTTCCCAGAAATGGAAGAATAGACTGAATTGTGACCATCTAAAACTTGGTGTGTCGAACTGATTTGTTCAAGTTGCTGAGATCCAAGATTGGTCTCCAGTCTCCTCTTTTCTTTGGCACTAAAAATAATCTTGAGTAAGTTCTGGATTCCATCTGGTCTGTGGGACCCCTGGGATGAATCTTTTTTTCTAGCAGCTTTTGTATTTGAAGTGCTGCCTCTTCCCTCTGACTGGGTGGAACATCGGGGATTTTTTTTGAGATTGGAGGTGAAAGGGTAAAGGGTATTATATAACCTCTGGAAATGATCCTCTGCACCTATGTATCTGTTGTGATCTCTAGCCAAGTTCTTTGGTGCAGGGATACATAACCTCGACTTGCCTCCAGAGGAGGACAATCAGGCCTCCTTTCAGGAGAGCTGGATGGGTCTATCTTAAAAAGAATCTCTGGTCCCTTGGATTTGCGGGCCACCTCTGCTGAGAGGGCGGTGTCTACCATTGGAGTTCTCCCCCTCTACACTTGGGGAAACGTCCTCCAAGTTTGTCCTGGAAAGGACCCTGGGACTTTTTGAATCACATTTTTCCAGTACCTCGTTGATTCATGGAGAAGGATATTTGAGGCGTGGAAAAATGTACTTCCATGCAGACAGGGTCTTTCCATCCTTTTCACATTGGATAAAGTGTCCTTAACTTGGGGGCCAAACAAAGATATTCTGTCAAAGGGAGCATTGACAAACGAAGACTTGACGTACTCCGCAAAATCATATAAGCGCATCCAGGTGTGCCTCCTTATTGAAACGTGGGAATCTGCTGCCCTTGAGCTTCCTTCAACCACATGCAAAATTAACCTCATGGAAGAACTGGAAATTGATTGCAGGGTAGCCAACTGAGAAGTGACAGATGCCTGTACTTCATCAGAAATTGATCCTGAAAGGGTATCAGAGAGTTCTTAATTAGGTCTCTCTGTAACCTGGAGAAATATGCCAAATAGTTCAGAGACCTTAAGGCGAAGATTGCTGAAGCACAGACACACTTCCCAAACCTGTCCATCACCTGAGACTCCTTGTTCGGTGAATGGACAGTGAAACTTTCTTCACAGAGTTCCTTTTTAGTGGCTGCCGCCATGACCATGGCATCAGCCGGAGCCCTTTTTGTCCAAAACTGCCTGTCTTTTGGTGCTGTATAAAATTTTGTCTAGTCTCCGGGGGATTGGCTCAGTGGTGTCCAGGTCCTTCCATGACTGGAGAGAGATCATATCTATGAGGTCATCTGTGGTCAGAGTCACCCAGGAGGTAGATGGGTTGATACTGACAGCCTCCAGGAATACAGACTCCTCAGATGAAGGGTTGCTGGACTTCCAGCCATCTCTCTGCTTCAGGATTTCAAAGATGTCTCCAAACTGGACATCTTCAGGAGTTGACCATGCGGACCCTTCACCTTCATCAAAGTCTGTATCTTTTGCGACTGACTCCTTAGAGGAGTCCAAGTGCTTCTTCTTAAACATTCTCTTTTTATAGGCCTCCTCAGTGGGATGCTCTGAAGAGGTGGGAACACCCTGCAGGGAAGCCTGGGATTTCGGTACCAGCTGTCCCAGTGGAGAGGATAGAAGAGATGGCAAGCCTACAGACTGAGCATCTGGGGAGAAGGGAACCGTTTTTGTCATGGAAACAGACAAGGCTCTCTCCATAACCTCAAAGGCAGACCCCCACCCCAAGAGAAAAAAAGGATCCCATATTCATAATGGAAGCCTTTGGACTGTAGCCTCTCCCCTGCTCTGAAGAGAACTCCCTTAAGGTTGAAGTCGGATCTGAACTAACCCGTCCAGAAGTCCCGAGGTGTAGAGACGGCTCCAGAAACTTTGGAGTCGACTGGGATACCCCAAACCCGACAGGGTATCCCCGGTTCCAACAGCTCTCTGGATCCAATGGAACTGAAGTACTCAGAGAGAGAGCTTCGGATCCGAGGATAAAGAAATTCTCAGATCTGATGCAGACAGACCTGTCTGACTCGGATCAGAAAACTCCAAGACAGAAAAGGCAGTGGGAGGAGGAACTTGCAAAGGAGGTGTAATGGAAGGTCAGATCTCCTGACCCAGAGGGATAGGAGCCGACAGGATGCTTAACTTGCTCTGCTCCGAGAGAATCTTCCTCACTAACCTCTTCTTGTCTTCTTCCATAAGGCTCCTGGAAGAGCGAGTGGAAACTACCGATAGGGATTTTGGTCCCTCTCAAAAAGGAAAAGGGACCCTAGAGGGAACTGGGTCCACTGATGGAGAGTATCTGGTTCTTGGGAGACAGGGAATGCCGTGTATTGAATCCAATGCTTTCTGTGTCGGATCCAAAGCACTCTGATCCAAAGTATCTTTAGCCATGTTTAGTTTTGGATCCAATGGCAAGGTGGGATCCGAGGAGTCTTTTTCAGTTTAAGATCTGACATTAACGATGGATCAGATGACTTACGTTTTTTTTTCTTTTTAGGGTCTGAGTAAGTTGTTGGATCCAATAAAGGCCTCTTCTTAGATATGTCTGAATATTTGGAAGATACTGAAGAAGTACTTAGAGAGGAGGAAGCTCCAGACAGTGCCTCGCTAAAAGAAGAGGGAAGTAATACCTTCAGAATGAGCTTATTCTTACATTCAACCAGAGCTCTGGGTTGAACGCAAGACAGACAGAACTGTTTTCTTGCAGGTGGAGTGGACCTAAACAGTACACACAAACTGTGTGGGCATCAAGAAACGAAATTTTGTCCCCACAGTTTTCATACTTCTTAAACCCAGCCGGACCTTTATCTTTTTCAGCTATAGCAAATATATATATATATTGTAAGATTTCCCGCACTCTACAATAAGCTAAACAAAAGATATATATATATATATATATATATATATATATATATATATATATATATATATATATATATACACATATATATATATATATATATATATATATATATATATATATACACATATATATATATATATATATATATATATATATATTTATACATACATACATACACACACACGCACATATACATACATATACATGGATCCCATTTGATCCAGCGAATTTACATTTCATCGAAACATAAATTCAGGACCTCACTTTCGGGAAAGTGCATTTTTTTCGAAAATGCACTTTCGTGTAAAAATAAAAATAAAAAAACAACAGAAAAGAAATAAAAACATGCAGTTTGCATGTTACGTTAGTTGTACATTAACGTTTAGTGTTGATGTACAACTAAGCAAACAATTGCTAAGATTGTGGTACAGTGGGGATAAGGGAATATTCCCTTTTTCCCCACTGTAGTATGCTCTCGGAGTGAAAATATTAAAGTAGGGGGGTGCAGGGGGGCTTGCCCCCCTACATAATCTTGTTTAGTGGTTTTTTTTTTTTTTTTTTTTTGGTTTAGGTTTTATGTTTGTTTTTACACAAAGGTGCATTTTCGAAAAAATGCACTTTCGCAAAAGTGAGGTCGCGAATTTACGTTTCAATGAAAAGTAAATTTGATGGATCAAAGTTGATCCAGCGAATTTACATTTCATCAAAATGTAAATTCGCGACCTCACTTTCGTGAAAGTGCATTTTTTCGAAAATGTACCTTCATGTAAAAACAAACATAAAACCAAACCAAAAACAACACACACTAAACACAATTATGCAGGGGGGCAAACCCCCCTGCACCTCCCATGTGTGGGGGGGGGGGGCTGCGCCCACCACACCTCCCCTACTTTAATATTCTCACTCCGAGATCACACTACAGTGGGGAAAAGGGAATATTTAATATTCTCACTCCGAGATTAATATATATATATATATATATATATATATATATATATATATATATATATATATATATATATAAAATGCCAACAAACAGCACAATAAACACGGCCAGGATCAATCAACAAATCCAATGCGCTGTTCAAACTTTTACTTGTTTCAAAATACGTTCAAATCACAAGCAGCTACACAGTTCTTGGTATATACGCTCAAACTGCAAGCAGCTGACGATAAGCGATGAACAGCAAAGGCTTAACTTTCTAGAGCACAGCTTAGTAGCTCTGTATCTCCATATCACTCAGACATGCCATACGCAATATATTTTCTATTGAAGCATTTACTCCAGCCAAGTGCTCAAGAGTTTTCTGGTTGGCACAAGATTTTGCTACGGCTGAGTTGGATCAGAGGGATCGGATCTGAACCCATAACTTGAGGACAGAATGAAAATTGACAACATCAGAAAAGGGTATTATATAACCTCTGGAGATAATCCTCTCTACCCATGAATCTTTTGCAATCTCTAGCCAGACTCTCTGGTGCAGGGATAAATGACCCCCGATTGCCTTCAGAGATGGACAGTCGGGCCTCCTTTCAGGAGAACTGGTAGGAACTGTCAGAGAAGGTGTCTTTAGATCCCTGGTTCTGCAACCACCTTTGCTGTGTGGGCAGTGTCTTCCATTAGAATTTCCCCCTCTGCCCATGAGGGAGCTTTCTCCACATGAATCTTGAAAGGGACACAGGGATTTTCTGAACCAATTTTTTTGTCCACCTTGTTGGTTCCTAGAAAAGATCCTTTGAAGGGTTGTAAAATGTACTCCCACAGCAGACAAGGGTTTTACCTTCCTGCTCACACCTGGAGAGTGTGTCTTTTACTTTACAGCCAAAGAACTTCCATTAAAAAAGCATTGATGAAGAAAGACTTGAAGTGCTGCACGAAATCACACAAGCACATCCGAGCATGCCTCCTGATGGAAATGCCTGTATCTGCCGCCCATGAGGTATCTTCAGTTGCATGTGAGATGAGCCTTGTGGATGACTTTGAAATGGATTGGAGAATAGCCATCTGCGAGGTAATAGTGTTCTCTGCCTTGGAAGAAATGGAACCACAGAGGGGTGTGATAAGTTCAATAATCAAATCCCTTTGGATTCTTGTAAAGCATGCAAAGTAATTCAGCAACTGAAGAGCAAAAGTCGCTGAACATATACACGCTTCCCAAATCTGTCCAATGCCTTAGACTCCCTGTTGGGGGGATGGACAGAGGAACTGTGTTCTGCTAGTTCTTTCTTCATGGCTGCTGCTACAACCATGATATCAAATGGTACTCCCTTGATCCAGAACTTTCTGTCATTCGGTGATGCCAGGATCCTATGTGGTCTTTTGGGGATCAACTCAATGGTGTCAGGTTCCTTTCATGCCCACTGAGAGACCAAATCAGTGAGCTCGTCGGTGGGTGGAGTCACCCAGGAGGTAGACAGGCCAGCTTCAAAAGCATCCAGAAATACTAACTCCTCTTGGGAAGGGTTGTCGGGAGACTGACCACCCCTTTGCTTTAAAAGCTCTAGAATGTCTCCAAAGGAGACGACATCAGGTAGTGATCTGGGGGACCATTCTTCCACATCAAAATCGGTATCCTCTGTGACGAACTTTTGTGGATAGTCTAAGTGCCTCCTCTTGCACTTTTTCTTTCTCGGAACTTCTTCAGTTGGATGCTCCGGAGAAGAATAGGAAGAAATTAGTATACCCTGCTGGTGTGGAGACAATAAGGGAATTTATATCTTCACATGGTGAACTGAGTGTACAAAACGTTGAGCTATTATGTTCAATGTTAGACTGTGGAGGAACAGCACATCTCCATGGAACACAGTGGAATATTTAGAAATAGCAATACACTTTTTATAAACAATTTGTAGACGATATATTCCTGCTATGGAATAATTCAGTGAATGAATTGGAGAGCGTTGTTCAATATTTACAATCTACTAACTTTTTATCACTTGAAGTTAATATGTCCATGGAATCTATCAATTTTTTATATGTGATGATTATTAAAGAATATTGTACATTGAATACTGTTATTTATAGAAAAGAAGTCCAAGCTGTCAAATATGTCCATGCTGAGAGTATGCACACCAAACATGTTTTTAGAGGTGTTACTAAGAGTCAGTTTATGAGAGATAGTAGGGTGAGCAGTAAAGAAGGGATGTTCATTAGTGAAAGTGAAGGAATGGCGGCTGATTTTGAGAGTAAAGGGTATGATGTACAGCTTACTAATCAATCTAAAGAGGTAGTAAAACAGTTAAGAAAAGATATAGCTAAACCCTACTTTATGAATACAATGAAAATTAAGGATAATTCTATAGCTGTTAAAAAAAAGCCAAATTAACTATATTATGAAATATAATAAGAAGTTATGTCTTACCATAACGTTCCATGTTAGTTGTCTTCTTCTCGCCTTCTTTCTTGCTGGATGGGTTCGGAGCCGATCCTCGGCTCCGACTCGGCCTTTACTATAGCTCGAGAGCTATTTTTACCGGCTCGAGGCAGCCCTATATCCCACAATACCATGCGCTAACTCCCCAGATCTCATTTGGAAGCTAAGACATAGTATTAATAATAATATTATAATAATAATATTATAATCCTCTTTTACGAGAATAGATTACCTGCTAGTAACACTAAGGATACAAGGAACAAAACGCAACATACTGTATCTCCAGAAATGGAAGGACTCAGAACCTCGAGTCTATCCAGGCTAGGGGGCAGGAGAGAGGGACGCAAGAAAGAAGGCGAGAAGAAGACAACTAACATGGAACGTTATGGTAAGACATAACTTCTTAATGTTAAGTTGTCATTCTCACCTTCATTCTTGCTGGATGGGACAGCATCCCTAGCATCTTAGTCCTGGGTGGCTCAATGAAACAGACTCTTGAGTACAGTGGAACCAAAATCAGCTCTATTTCTGGAGGCTAAATCAAGCTTGTAATGGGCAATAAAGGTATGTTTGGAAGCCCATGTAGCTGCTGCACAAATGACATCTAGTGGTAACCTTGCTTGAAACGCCGTTGAAGTTGATAGCGCCCTGGTTGAATGAGCCTTAGGCCTAGAGGGAAGTTCCCTGTGTCTCAACTCATAGACCAAGGTAATAATAGATGTCAGCCATCTGGAAAGAGTAACCTTCAATACCGGAAGCCCTTTCTTGCCTGCAGCATAAGAGAGAAAGAGCTGGTCTGACTTTCTGAATTGTTTTGTCCTGTCTAGGTAATACCGTAATTGGCGATGAACATCTAATGAATGTAATTTTTGTTCAGCCCTGTTGGTATAGTCTGGGAAAAAGACAGGTAAATCAATGGAGTGGTTTAGATTTGCTTCCGAAAACACTTTTGGTAGGAAGGAAGAGAGTTACTGAGGGTTACCCCGTCTTTACGAAAAACCAAATAAGGAGGACGGACAGACAAGGCTTGAAGTTCTGATACCCTTCTGGCAGACGTTATAGCTACTAAAAACAGCGTTTTCCAAGAAAGAAGTTTGAGGGAGCAAAAAGCTGCAGATTCAAAAGGGGGCAGAATTAGTGAAGTTAGAACTAAATTCAAATCCCATTGTGGGGGTGGATCCTTGACTGGAGGTCTGAGCAAAAAGATGCCCTTGAGAAAGGCTTTACAGAGTTTGTGGGACATAATATTTGCTTCTGAGAGTCCAACATGAAAATTAGCAATGGCCGCTAATTGTACCCTGATAGTGGCCGATGATGACCCTGAATTAAAAAGCTCCACCAGAAAGTCCAGAACCTCATGAATGGGTGCATGGAAAGGATCTAAGGACCTAGTTTGTGCCCAGTGTGAAAAACGCTTCCATTTACTTGCATAAGTCTTCCTAGTATTGGACTTATGGGAGGCCAGAATGATATCACGAACAGGAGGAGAAATAAGGGGAAGCCTGGCTATGGCTGGAAGTGGAGCAACCAAGCTGTGAGGTTGATGGAAAGTAGAGACTGATGCAGCTTGCCCGTGAGGTGGGTCAACAGATCCGGAAGGGGTTCCAGATGCCAAGGCTGTTCCAGTAGGTATTTGTGCAGGAACGGAAACCAAACTTGTCGAGGCCAAAACGGGGCAATGAGGATCATTTTGGATCTCAATGCGGTTGCTTTCTGAATTAATTGCGGGATCAACGGAAAAGGAGGAAAGGCATAAAGAAGACCCCGGGGCCAAACGTGAACAAGAGCGTCTCTGAGGGGTTGTCCTGGCAGAGGAAAAAGTGTGAAGAAGCCGAGGCACTTGCTGTTTTGGGGAGTTGCGAAAAGGTCGCAGCAAGGCTGGCCCCACTTTCGAAAAATTCCGTCTGCTACTGCTTGATTTAGAGACCACTCGTGAGGCATGAGGATAGTTCTGCTCAATCTGTCTGCTATGACGTTGGACTTCCAGGGGATGTGCGTTGCTATCAGAAACCGTTGAGATGAAATCGCCCATTACCAAAGTCTGAGTGCTTCTCGACAGAGGGGCTAGGACCTTGTTCCGCCCTGCTTGTTTATGTACCACACCACAGACATATTGTCCGTTTGAATTGCTATAGTCCCTGTGGGAAGAGAGCTCTGAAGGGCTTGCAACGTCAAAAGCACCGCCCTCATCTCCAGGACATTTATGTGCAGGTGGACTTTTGACTGTTGCCAAGTGCCCTGGACCGTCCTGCCCTGACAATGCCCCCCCCCACCCGATCAGGGAGGCATACGTTGTGACAGTGGCAACTGGAGGGGGGAGAACAAAGGGTCTGCCCTGAAAAAGCTGAGGGGAAACCATCCACCAGGAGAGATGTTTCTTGCAAGATGGGGTTATCAAAATGTTGTGGGTCACTGGTAGCTGTTGAAAGGACCACTGAGAAAACAGCATCCACTGAAGGAGCCTCATGTGGAAGCGGGCTAATGGAAGTAGAAGAATCGCCGCTGCCATGAGGCCCAATACTTTCAATACTAGCTTGACCTGAACTTTGTTGGGCTGAAACAGGGGCTGAACATTCCGCCTTATGTCTGTCACTCTCTGAGGTGGTAATGTTGCAGACATTTCTGTGGTGTTTAATACGGCGCCTATAAAGTTTATACATTGACAAGGCGACAAGGAGGACTTTGCAAAATTTATAGAAATACCCAGACTGTTGCAAAGTTGAATAGTGTAATCCCTGGCCATTATGAGATCCTGTTTGGTGGTAGCGGAAATGAGCCAGTCGTCTAAGTATGGAAACACCTGGAATCCTTTCTGTCTCAGGTGAGCCATGACTGCCAAACATTTGGTGAACACCCATGGGGCTGTGGTGAGACCAAAGGGTAGGGCCCTGAATTGAAAATGACTGACTCCCAGCCGGAAGCGGAGAAACCTCCTGGAGCGCCTGTGTATCTTTATATGGTAGTACGCGTCCTGGAGGTCTAACGAGCACATCCAGTTGTCTCTGCCCAAAAAGGGTAGAATGGACTGCAGTGTTACCATCCGAAATTTTGTCTTTAGTACAGAGTTGTTTAACCTGCTGAGGTCTAAAATGGGTCTCCATTCTCCTGTCTTTTTTGGTACCAAAAAGAATTTGGAGTAAATTCCGGATCCTAGCTGATCTGCTGGGACTGCCTAGATGACTCTTTTTTCTAACAGCTTTTTTATTTCTAGCTGAGCCTGACCCCTTTCTGCGGGTGGTACGTCTGGTAGGGGTTTTGGCAGTTGTACCGGAGGGAAAGTAAAAGGGATTTTGTAACCCTCGGATATGATCTTCTGTACCCATGTGTCTTGGGAGAGGGCTTGCCAGGCTTCCGGGTACAGAGATAATCTTCCCCCGACTGCCTCCTAAGGCGGACAGTCGGGCAGCTTCTTAGGGATGCTGAAAGGGTTGGTCAGGAAAAGATTCCCTAGAGCCCTGGTTCTGAGGACCCCCTCTGCCCCTGGGGCGGCATCTGTTATTATTTCCCCCTCTGCCTCTAGGGGGAAATTCACCACGTGCGGCAGGCGCAATTCCCTGAGGTTTGCGGAACCACATCTTTCCTCCTCTCTGTCCCTTAGGATAAGGTCTAGAAGGCGTGGAAAAACGGACTCCCAAGAGAGAGTCTTACCATCTTGCTCGCATCTGGTGAGGGTATTCTTCACCTGAGGTCCGAACAATTCCGAACCGTCAAAGGGGGTGTTGGTGAAGGACGCCTTGAAGGGATCGGCAAAGTTACAGAGTCGCATCCAAGCGTGACGTCTCAACGCAACGCCTGTGCCAGCGGCCCTACTCGCTCCATCGGCTACATAAGAGATAAGCCGCATGGAGGAGTTAACAATGGAGTTCAGGGTAGCCAGCTGAGAGTTTATTTTGTCCTTAAACCCCGCAGCAGAAGGATCCTGTACCGTTTCACCCAGCTCTTTGAGTAAGTCTCTCTGAAGGCGGGTGAAATGACATAAATAGTTCAGCGATCGCATAGAAAAGGTCGCTGAAGCAAAGGTCCGCTTGCCGTACCTGTCCATGGTCCTGGACTCTTTGTTAGGAGGATGAACATATACAGAAGGATCAGCCAATTCCTTCTTAGTGGCTGCTGCTACCACCATAGCATCAACTGAAACACCTTTGGTGAGAAAGGATTTGTCATCTGGTGCAGAAATAAATTTAGAAGGCCTCCTAGGGGTAGGTTCCATTAAATCAGGAGCTGCCCACGCCTTTCTAGCCACTACCTCCATTAGTGGGTCGAAAGGGGGAGACACCCAGGAGGTGGAAGGGCGAGATCCAAAGGCGTCAAGGTAAACCGACTCGTCCTCGGAAGGTTTGAGAGTGGACCAATTTATCCCCTTTGTCTTAGGATTTCCAGGATGTCTGAAAAGGAGACATCCCCAGAGGGGGATCTGGGGGAACCTTCCGACTCATCCAAGTCGGTGTCCGACGTGACAGACTCGGGGGAGTCTATGTGCTTCCTCTTGCACTTTCTTTTCCTAGGGGGTTCCCCTGAAACTTCAGGGGAGCCCTCTGAAGAGGAGGAGACACCCAAAGTGGGTACCCTACGCTTTGGATCTCTGCTGTCAGGTGTAAGAAGATGGCCAGAGACCGTAACAGGCACTACAGAGGGAGGAGCCACAGAACTTAACCTTGGAGTGGACACTGGGTCCAGCATACTCCTCATCACCTCGAAGGCTCCCCTATCAGATACCAAAGGTAGCACCAGCTCCGAAGAGACCGGAACCGCCCCTGGAACCGACAGAGAAGGCTCCGAGAATGATGTCGGGGCCGAACTAACCAGAGCCGAAGCTCTGAGAGGGAGAGCAGGGTCGGACAAGGGTCCAATGCCACTCGCCCCCTCGGAGCCGACAATGGAGTCTCGGCGCCCGGACCTCTCCACGGATGGAACCAATGAAGAGGTCGGAGCCGACGACACCGGAGCCGAAGGAGGAAGTATCAGCTCCGACGTGGGCAAGGTCACGGTTCCGACAAACTCTGGCTCCGAGCTTGAGAGATGAGTCGGAGGAGGAATGGATAGCTGTATCGAAGGAGCCACAGTCTGGTGAGATGAGCTCTGGAGCATTTGGGCTAGCGCCTGAGATTTTATGAGTCTACTGACCACCCTCTCGATGTCATGGTCGGAGAGCCTGGATGACCTCGATGAATGAGTCCTATGACTCCGCTCCGATAGGAGAGGGGACCTCGGAGCCGATCTGACAGACTCTAGCGAAGGGGACCTAGAGCGCTTGCGCGCTGGGGTCGGCTCCGATGATGGTTTCGGAGCGGAAACCACTTTGCTCGCCTCAGAGCCAGCTGGAACCGAGGTCGGAGCCGTCTCGATAACGCCAGCCCTCGGCTCAGAAGCTGGAGCCGAGGGTTTGGTGGTTTTTGACGACTTCCCTGAGCCAGACTTGGACGGGGAGTCATCAGGCTTTAACAAGCCCCTTAGGATGAGCTTGTTACGCCTTTCCTGCAAGACTCTTGAACTAAATCCGTGACAAATGGAACAAGAGTCCTGCAGGTGTAAAGGCCCCAAGCAATAGACACAAGAAGTGTGACTGTCTGTCAGAGACATTTTCTGACAGCACGAGTCACACTTCTTGAATCCTGAAACCTTAGGGTCCTTTGACATCCTGACAAAAAATAAAAAGCAACACAGTCAGTCCACACACACACACACACACACACACACACACACACACACACACACACACACACACACACACACTTATTTAAGTTAAGGAGAACTGACTAAAAACCCACACACACACTGAAAGGGGTGGGGGAAAACTAAGGAAAAGCCCATAGGCCCAAGATAAAAAACTAACTAAAGAAAGGGAAAAAAGGGCTACCGAAAAGGGTAAGGCAGTTAGAAGGGACCTAAAGAAGGGTAACTAACTGGAAAAAAACTACTGAGACTGAATATATATCTGAAAAAGCACTTACTGACCAGAGCCGGTAAAAACAGACTACCTCGCAGCGAAGCGGCAAACGAGATCTGGGGAGTTAGTGCATGGTATTGTGGGATATAGGGCTGCCTCGAGCCGGTAAAAATAGCTCTCGAGCTATAGTATAGGCCGAGGATCGGCTCCGAACCCATCCAGCAAGAATGAAGGCGAGAATGACAACTTAACATCAGGCATTCTGATATAAGATATATAATTAAGAGAAACTGGAACAGCTTAACTTCTAATCAAGAGATTAATGAATTAATAGGGGAATGACCACAGTTGATTTATAAGAGAGAGAAGAACTTAAAACAGTACCTCTCTTACAAAGATGTTAACAATAAGGAAAAATCCTAGACTATCATAAAAAGATGGGTACTGTTTCATGTTATAACTGTGTACATTGTATTGATATCTGTATGGACTTATATTTGAAACACCCTATTAGTTTGAAAAAATTCTTATTCAGAGCAAGAGGTACATGTGCAACAGAAAATGCAATCTACCTTGCTCACTGCATACAATGTAGTTGTTTTTACATTTTACATTGGTAAAACTAACAAGAGGCTGAAAGATAGAATAAGTGCACATCTCTCAGATATACGTAGGAATGTCTTAACAAATGTATTAGCTAAACATATACACAGTGAAGGAATGCAACATCAGTTCAAGTTTAGAATTTTATTTTACAAGTTATTTTTGGAAATGCAAGTGGGGGAGATTTAATAAATAACACAGAAATGTTTGAATATAAGTGGATTAATTATTTTCGAGCAGACCATTATCCTGGACTTGATATTAGTGTTAGAATTACATGTTTTAAAAGATAGGCATGATGTTATTTAATTCTACAAAAGTTTTTTTAAAAAATGTTATTCATTAGTTGGAATGGCAATGGTATTTTAATGTATTTTTAGCGGGTCTACATTATATGAACGAATGTTCATAATATCTTATGCACTAAAGAGCGAAAAAGCCAGACCTCGAAGTGCTTCATGTGGGATTGCAGTACAGCAAAGGTCAGAATATTTGCCCTTTCCTCACTGTAGTGCGATCTCGGAGTTGGTATATATATATATATATATATATATATATATATATATATATATATATGTGTGTGTGTGTGTGTGTGTGTGTGTGTGTGTGTGTGTGTGTGTGTAGCGGGGGGGGGGCACAGCCCCCCAGAATAAGGAGTTTGACGTCTGGCATTCGCTCTTGAGTGTTTGATATTATGAACTTTCGTTCATATAATATAGACCCTTTTTAACATAGTATGGTTCATATTTTATTGTTGGGCACTTTAAATGAAGTTAATTGTTTGTCTGAGCTGATTGGCTGATTTATGAACATTTGCTAATCCATACAACACAGGCATAACTGGACAAGGTTCAGAAAAAGAGTTAAACAAATCATTATTTGTTAACTGCATATCACATATTACCATAGTCATATCTGATATATGCTTTTTAACCTGTAAGATATTGATCTTAATAAAAGTGGTTTCCTCTGCCAAAAATCATTCATATAAGAAACATAATCTTCCTTGTCCATTACTACAAAAGAGTCACCCTTATTAGCTTGTTTTATTACAATACTATTATCATTTTGTAACCTTTCTAGTGTTTCATGTTCAGTATGAGTCAAATTATAAAACTTGATATTTTCTTTCCGTTCGTATAACAGGCGTAGTTCTTGCTCACAGGCATTCTGAAACTTAGTCACTATCGGATACCTATTTGTTACAAATGTACTCTTGTTTTTTTTTTAAACATTTGATCAGAAGGTAACAGAGTCTTTAAATATACATTTCAGGTTTACGTTTCTTGTTAACACCCTAAAATCTGTCAATGCATCTGTAAATATATCTGTATTAGCTGGTATAAACTGAAGTCCTTTCTGTAATAACAAAATATATTCACGATTTAGAAGAAGTTTAGATAAATTGACAATATTCTTAATGTTCAAACATGCAGATTCTGATGGCCCGAAAGGCTGTATGTCTGTGGGCGGTTGTATTTTCTTCTTCCTGCATTTACACCTCCTCTTTGTAGTTGCCTCCCTCTCAAAGGGTCTCTTTGCTGTATCTCCACCCTTTCCAGTATACTGAGAGACACAGGAATGGTTACTACTCAAAACTCATTTACATCACGATTCTCATTAGTTGTAGAAGTGTTTTGGACAGATGGATTAGCCAATTGTGAAGCATTAACATTCCGTGATGCAGAAACAGGAACAGTTCGTTGTTCTTTATTAAACTCAAGTGCATTCACTGATCGTTCATTCTGAATGTTAGAACTGGGCAGTATATCAGCAGTAAAACAACAGGTTCATTGAGAAAATCACTGACCACTGCTAGTCATGTGATTTTTATGACCTGTATTTAAACCAGTTTGGTTTTAAGTATATGTAATAGTATTGAGGAAGGGTTTCACCCGAAAGCTTTGCTGTTTTGTATTTTATAAAGTGATTTTCTCAACGAACCTGTTGTTTTTTTGTAATACTTTTCTGCAGCCTGTAGTATTTACAGTATATCAGCAGAGAAAGTGTCTAAAGCATACATAAACCCTTTAGACATTTCATTTTTCTTTTTCTCTTTAATTTCTTTTGGCTAAGAAAAAAATGTTTTCACATTTGAAATCATTCAGATCTCTTAACAGTTTACATTTTTTTAGTTAACTCCAGTTTATGATCAATATCTATCAGTACACGCACAGGGAAAGTATGCATGCTCCACACATTTTTAGAGGCATAGTGAGAGGGCAGTTACTGAGTTATTAATGAAGAAAAATATAAAGAACAAATGAATGAAACAGTTGAAAAAATTAGAAAGAGAGGTTACGATGAAAAGATTCCAAAAGAAACAATGCAGAAATTTCTTATGGATACAGATGGTTTAGCTAAATAAGAAGTTATGTACTCACCATAATGTTCCATCTGAGTAGGTAAACTTCATTTGTCTGCAACCTGTGGGATACGGATCCCAGCCGGCAACTTTACAAAGCTTAGATCCGAGCTCCTAGCTCCTCCCCTTACCCATAATCCCCTGCCAACCCTGACTGACCTCAGATCAAGTTTGCCCGCAACCACTATAGTAGATAACTAACTACGTTTTCGGAAAGGTACATCACTATATGTCATAAAACACATCTGAAGTTCAGGGGGACAGAGGGGGGGAACGGTTGCAGACAAATGAAGTTTACCTACTCAGATGGAACGTTATGGTGAGTACATAACTTCTTAATCTGAAGTAGTTAACTTCATTTGGTCTGCAACCTGTGGGACAGAGTCCCCAGCTACCTAAACCTTGGGCGGCCTTCATGGAAGGATATTCCAGAGCACTGCGGAGCCAAAAGAAGTTCTCCCTCTGGAGATAATGTCCAATTTATAATGATTGATGAAGGTATGAGATGAGGCCCAAGTGGCTGCTGAACAGATATCATCCAAGGAAACTCTGGATTTAAAGGCGGCAGATCTAGCCATAGCCCGAGTTGAGTGGGCACGAACTCCTTGAGGTGCAGGCCTGCCAGAATTTTGATAAGCCGTGATGATACACTGTGAAATCCATTTCGATAAGGAAACTTTCGAAACTGGTTTACCTAGATTAAATTTGGCAAAGGAGATGAACAGCTGGTCGGATTGTCTATGAACAGATGTCCTATGAATGTAAAACCTAAGTTGTCTATGCAAGTCCAAAGAATGTAATCTGTACTCCCCTTTGTTCTGGTAGTTAGGAAAGAAGACCGGCAAATTGATAGATTGGTTAATATTAGTTTCAGAAACTACCTTCGGGAGGAAGGAGGGATTGGTCCTGAGGTAAACCCTATCCTTGTGAAAAGCTAAGTATGGGGGTTTGACAGAAAGAGCTTGTAATTCAGATAATCTCTTGGCTGAAGTAATAGCCACTAGAAAGGCTGTTTTCCAAGACAAATATTTGAGGTCTACTGAAGCTGCAGGTTCGAAGGGAGGAGCCGTCAAGGCTTGTAATACCAAGGTCAAATCCCATGGAGGTACTGCTTCCTTTATTGGAGGCCTAAGGAGAAAGGTGCCCTTTAGGAACGTTTTGCACAATTTTGTAGTAATCAAAGGACCCATTTCAGTACCTACGTGATAATGAGAGATAGCTGCTAATTGAACCTTAACCGTAGAACAGCTAGCTCCATCATTAAAAAGTCCTGAAAGAAAATCCAGCACCGCAGGCAAGGGGGCTGTAAAGGGATCCAAATTATGGCGTTCTGCCCAGATAGAGAAATTCTTCCATTTACTACCATAGACCTGCCTAGTAGAGGGCTTGTGCACTGCTACTAGGATAGTTTTAACTGGGGATGAGATACCGGGAGTCCTAGCTACAAGTGGAACTGGAGCAGCCAAGCCATAAGCTTGAGGCTGACCAGGTCGGGAACTGGGAGCCCCAGGGGGTGGGAAATCAGATCCAGGAGGGGATCTAGAATCCCGGGCAGATTCGCTTGATGAGACCAGAGGTAAGGGAACCAAGCTTGGCGAGGCCAGAATGAGGCAATGAGGATCATCCTGCTCCCCAACCGACTAGCTTTCTGAAGGAGTTTCAGCATCAGGGGAAGAGGAGGGTAGGCATAGAGAAGACTGGGTGGCCAAGCATGCACCAAGGCGTCCCTCGGGGCTTCCCCGGCAGGGGGAATGAGAGCGAAGTAATTGTTGCATTTCGTGTTTGAGGGAGATGCGAAGAGATCGCAACAGGGCTGCCCCCATACGGCAAAAATTCGACTCGCTACTTGAGGATTGAGGGACCACTCATAAGGTGAAAGGATGGTGCGACTCAGTCTGTCCACCAGGATGTTGGTCCGTCCCAGAATGTGCATTGCAATGAGAAAGCGGTTGGTGGAGATCACCCATTCCCACACTCTCATGGCTTCTCGACAGAGTGGGTAAGACCTGGTTCCCCCTTGTTTGTTGATATACCATACCACAGACATACTGTCTGTCTGGAACGCAATTGTTCCTGCAGGCAAAAGGCTCTGAAGTGCTTGCAACGACAACAGCACTGCCCTCATCTCTAGAACATTTATGTGCAATAAGGTCTCTGAATCGTTCCACGTGCCTTGGACCATCCTGCCCGAATAATGCCCCCCGCACTCAAGACGAGAGGCGTCCATGGTCACCGTGGCGAGAGGGGGGGGCCGTGGCAAAGGGGCATCCCGCCTGGAGGTCCGGCGATTGAAGCCCTCTTGCAGGCCCTGCTGAGAGGAATGGGGTGACTCAAGGGGTACTGATGAAGGGACCACTGGACTTGTAGAGTCCACTGTAAAATCCTCATGTTCAGACGCGCCATGGGAAGAAGGTTTATTGTGGCTACCATGGATCCTAGGGCCCTCAGAACCAATCCCGCCGGAGGTTTCGAAGATTGAAAGATGGCCCGCACATGTGCCCTCAGTGTGTGCAACCGGTCGGGAGTTAGGAAGACTAGTTGCCTGTTGGTGTCCAGTCTGACCCCGATAAAATCTATCACCTGAGTCGGGGTGAGAGAGGACTTGTCTGAGTTTATAGTGATCCCTAGTTGTGGAGCAAGGTTGAGGAAGTAGTCCCTGGCTAAGCATAGTAGATGCCTTGTCGAGGCGGTGAGGAGCCAGTCGTCCAGGTACGGGAAAATCTGCATTCCCTGGAGTCTCAGGTGGGCCGCTATCACTGCTAATACCTTGGTGAGCACCCTGGGGGCTGAGGTGCGACCAAAGGGAAGGACCCTGAATTGATAATGACTGGCTCCCAGCCGGAAGCGGAGAAACCTCCTGGATCGTACGTCCATCAATATGTGGTAGTACGCGTCCTTGAGGTCTATCGAGCACATCCAGTCGTTCTCCCGCAAGAGGGGGAGAATAGATTGAAGAGTGACCATCCGGAACTTTTCTTTGGTTACTGACAGATTTAGTAGGGAAAGATCGAGGATGGGCCTTAGGTCCCCCATCTTTTTTGGCACCAAAAAGAACCTGGAGTAGTAACCCGATCCGGACTGGCCTGGGGGGACGTGCTGGATAGCTCCTTTTTCTAAAAGCTGCCGAATTTCTGCAGCTGCCGTCTCCCTCTGATTGGGTGGAACATCGGGGAGGTGTTCGGGGGTGTAGGGAATGTAGGAAAGGGGAATTCTGTATCCTCTGGATATGATACGAAGCACCCAGTGGTCTGCTGTAATGGACTCCCAAGCTGCCAGGTGTCTCGAGAAGTGCCCCCCGACTGCCTCCAGAGTGGAGCAGTCGGGCAACCTCTCAGGGTTGCTGCGTGGGCCGATCAGAGAAGGTTTCTCTGGACTCAAAGTTCTTCGGGCCCCCTCTGCCTCTAGGGCGGCGTCCACCCTGTCCTCCTCTGCCGCGGAAGGACTGGGAGTCCGGAGCGGACTGGGACTGTTGTGACTTTCAGAACCACATCTTTTTCTGTCCCTTTTGGTTCCTGGAGAAGGACCTCTGGGGAGCAGAGAAGCAGACTCCGACGGCAGACAACGTCTTCCCATTCTTTTTGCTCTGGACTAAAGTCTCGCGAACTGTCTTGCCAAATAGGGCAGAACCATTAAAGGGGGCATTCGCAAAGAACGCCTTAAAGGGTTCCGCAAAATCACAATGTCGGAGCCAGGCCTGGCGCCTCATAACTAGGCCCGCTCTGCTAGCTCTAGTGGCTCCCTCTGTAGCGTGGGATAAAAGCTGCATAGAGGTGTTGGATATAGACCTAAGAGTGGAGTACAACTGTTTGTCCTCCGCCGACATGGACTCCGGGGGCGATGCAGCGTACTCTTTAATAAGGTCTCGCTGCAGCCGTATCACATGTGCCATGTGGTTCAGGGACCTTTCAGTGGAGATCGCTGAACTAAAAACCCGCTTCCCAAGACGGTCCATCGAGCGAGACTCCTTGCTCGGAGGATGGACCGAGGGACTCTCTTGGGCTAACTCCCTCTTGGTGGCTGCCGCCACCAACATAGCATCTATGGGGGGTCCCTTGCTCCAATGGGACTTCTCGGTGGGGGGGCATAGGATTCTGTCTGGATGTTTGGGGACTGGCCTCACAGTGTCCGGCTCCTTCCACACCCTAGTGGTAATAAGGTCCACTAAGGGGTCGGCCAGAGGGGACACCCAAGAGGTAGATGGGCCTGCTTCGAACGCCTCCAGGAACACGGATTCGTCCATGGAAGCCTTGGGGGCGGACCACCCCCCCCCTTATCCTAAGCATTTCCATGATGTCTCCGAAGGAGAAATCCTCGGGGGGTGACCTTGGGGAGCCTTCCCCCTCATCCACATCCGTGTCTTCTGTCAAGGACTCGGGGGAGTCCACATGCCTCCTCTTGCACTTTCGCTTGTGAGGAACATCCTCGAGGGGGGGGGGGGTTGTCCGAGGACGTCTCACCAGCCACGTCTTGTTCCAGGGGAATGACCTGAGATGTCAAAGCAGGCTGTCCCTGTGGCTGGGCGATGGAAGCCTGACCCAACCGAGAGGGAGTGCGGGATGGAACCGAAGCAAGGACCGGGGCCTGGATGCACTCAACAGAGCACTCTCCACCACATCGAAGGCCGAGGGAGAGCCGCTCTCTCTGGGATCCGAGAGCAGACCCTCGCTCGGATCTGATGGATGGATCGGAACCGGCGCCAAGAGCATCTGATCCGAAGGACCAGTGTGCTCCGACCTGGACAGAGCCGAAGGCACACTGACCCCCTCGATCCGAAGCTCAGACCACGGCTCCGAGAGCTGGGATCTGACAAAGAAGGACCCGACAGACTCGAAGGAAGAGTCAGAGCCGAAGTACCCGATACTGTCGGCGCCGACCCACCCCCGGCTCCAAGGCTGCCCGGCTCCAAGCGCTCCGAACCCGGGAAGCGGGTCGGAGAAGGAGCTATCGGGGCAAAGAAGGGTGTTGAGCTCCCCCCGGAGGGGGGCAGGAGCATTCCCATCTGCAGCTGGGCCTGGATGAACCTTCGTATCATCCGGTCCAAATCTGCGTCCGAAAGGCTACGGGTGGATCTTGACGAGGCCACCGAGGCTGGCCAGAAATGCCGCCTCGATGACCTCGACGGAGATCGGGTCTCCTCCTCCTCGGGTCCTGGTGAGATGCATGGAGACCGGAGCCGAGAAGGAGGAGACCTAGAAGCCCTGGAGGGAGAAGCCCGCTTAGCCGGGGGGGGGGGCGAAGTGGAGGCCTCGGCCCGCCGCTTGTGGTGCTTCTCCCTCCTTTTTTCTTTCCTGGCCTCCCTCTCCTCGGCGCAGAAGCGGGAGATTGAGTCCCGGCCCGGGGGAGAGAGGCAGGAGTGGCCGCCACCGAAGCCTGGGAGGAGGCCACAGAAGTACCGGAGGCCAAAGCCGAATCCGGGGGCAAGAGTCCCGCTAGGATTAGCTTCGACCTCCGGTCCTTCAGTGCCCTGGGGTTGAACACCGCGCAGATAGAACACCCAGAGGAGAGGTGTTCAACCCCAAGGCACCGGACACATTGAGTGTGGCCATCCGCTGGGGAGAGCTTATGGCCACACTCGGTGCACTTAGAAAATATCGGTTTAGGGGCCTCAGACATATTAAACTAAAAGGTAAAACTCACTCAGTAGGCCCCAAACACACTAAGACACACACACACACACACACAGACTACAACCAGCGAGGGGTGGGGAGGAAGAAAAATTTGACTAAAATTTAGTAAGGTTAGCTAAAACTAGGGTTATAACAAAAAGGAACCTAACCAACACAAAACGCTCACACAAGTTTAAGGGAGAAAATAATGAAACAAGGACTTATCTGACCAATTGACCAGGAGCTCGCAATCTAGCTGCTGTTCAGAAGTGCGGCAAACTAGATTATGGGTAAGGGGAGGAGCTAGGAGCTCGGATCTAAGCTTTGTAAAGTTGCCGGCATGGATCTGAGATCAGATTCGTATCCCACAGGTTGCAGACCAAATGAAGTTAACTAATTCAGAACCTTTTTTTAAAGAAGGTATGCCCCACAATAGAGGTCATAATGTTGTTGTTGTTGTTGTGTCTTTCGGCTTTTCCCGGTTAGGGGTCGCCACAGCGGAACTCCGGTCCGCTAATGATTGGCAGTAGATTTTTACGTGCCGAGTTGCCAGCTCTGACGCATAACCTTCAACGATGGTACGCCCATTAATGCATGTCTCCACACAGAAGACGCTCTAGCTGAGAATCGAACAGGACAACATCTTACTGTGAGGCGACAATGCTACCGCAGCATACAATAGAGGTAATAATACGCAACAGAATAAATTACAATATGTTACAACATATAACAAGTGAACTAGTGAGGTTAGAAAGATTATTTCTTGGAAATGGTGTATATTAGAAACTATTCCAGAACTGAAACAGTTGATTGGCGATAGACCAAATTTTGCGTATAGGAACTATCAGAATATGAAAAAAGACTTTGTTACAAAGATTTGAAACAGGGCAATTATAAAACAATAGTGAACAAATACAGTACCTATCCATGCTATAATTGCAACTGTTGTAAATCCATTGAAGCTGGTAATAACTTTAGGCATCTAAAAACAAGGAAATAATATTTTTTGAATGTTATGCTACCTGTAACACTGTGAATATAGTTTACTTAGCAACCTGCATGAAATGTCCTGCCTTTTAAGTTGGTAAATGTAATCGTATGTTAAAAGACCATATTACTGAGCACACATTTGCGGTACATAGGAATATACTATCTAATACACTATCAAAGCATAGAATAGAATGTGGTTCCAACCATCAATTTAAATTTAGCGTTATGGATGTAATACTTAAAGTGTCAGAGGGGGGATATGAATAATAAACTGGAGATTAGTGAATATAATTGGAAATCAAGACTGCAGGCTGATTCAGAACCAGGTATTAATACTACTGTAAGTATTAAACCTATTCTTATAAAAAATCAAATGCAATATAAGTAATCTATACAGGATTTTGCTGTATCTGAAAGCTTTTAATACAACTGTGAATTGTGTTTTTAGTTGCTTAATTATCAGAGTGTTCTAATTAGTAGCTGTGTCACATGGTATATTTTTTTTAAAAACCTTTATGCTGTGTATTGTTTAGCTAAATTTTATTCTTGCACTGAAGGATTGTTACCCAAAAGCTTTGCATTTCTTTCACATTAAAAGTTTGGTGTTTGGCGTTTTCAGAGTCTGATTTTCTTGTAGTTCATTTGGTTTTGTTATTACAGACTCGGTATACTGCAATATATTATCCAGTTTTTGCTGGCTAATAAACAGGGAAATTCAGAAAAAGCTGAAAATTGGGATAGAAGGGGGAAAAACAGTGCAACAGGTTAACAGCTTCAAGTATCTGGGAGAGGTAGTTTTTGAGAAGGGACGTCTGAATAAGGATGTTAAAGCTAAAATCAGAGAGGCTGCAGCCAACTGGCACACAGTATCATGGGTAGTGTATGGCAGAAGAAAGTCAAAGAAGCTGAAAAGTAAGGTGTACAAAATAGTGATGCGACCAGTACTACTGTATGGTACAGAAACTTGGCAGTAAAGGCAGAGCAGTTAAGGAAACTAGAGGTGATGGAGACAAAGTGCCTGAGACTGATGGAAGATGCATGCTGTGGCACAGACAAAGAAATGAAGACATCAGAGCAGAAGCCAAAGTAGCTCCAATTGCAGAGTTGGTCAAAAAGAACAGATTACGGCACTTTGAGTACATGCACAGAAAAGCAGAAGACAATCTGGTGAAGATAATTTGGGACAAACAGGAAGAAGGCAAGAGGAAATTAGGGCATCCAGCAGAGGTGGATGGATGGATTGTGAGAGAAGACCTGCAACAGTCAGAAATAAGTGCTGAAGAGGATAGGAGATTGGTATTGAATTGAGACAGATGGTGACGGTTGGCATGATACTCCAACCCCATCTAAAAAATAGGAAAAAGGGGGATGAGGATGTTGCCTAGACCAAAAGGGACTCTCCACAATGATCTTTGGAGAGTCTTTCTGAATCTAAAGGCATCACTGGAAAGGCTGGAAAGCCATACAGAAACATTCCCATCCAGGGAGATGAGAATGCATCTATTTTTTAAACTGTCTCTCAAGGTGTCCTGAAGCAATGTTTTAATTCATTTACTTATTTGTCTTTGTTTACTGGGAAAGTCCAACTGGGTAATACACATTTTCAGTGGAGGCTTGGGGAGAAAAGCTCCGTTTGACTACATTGCATTATACTAAGTTCCAGTTACGCACAGAGTAGTTAAATTTCTAGATACATTTATACACACACAGCAGTTACATTTATTCATTCTAAGAGTTTACAGACGTTGAAGTTACTCAAGAGAAAACCCACGTGTGACAACTTAGTGGATTGTACAGGTAGCAGTAATATATAAAACTGTTTGGTTATTTCAGTGAGAGGCTGAGAGCATTTGGAGAATATTGTACAGTCAACACAAAGTCTTAACCTGGTAGTGAGTATGTGAATCACCAGGACTGGTTAAGATGTTGTTTAAGCAGTAATTTAAAACTATTGAGTTTGTCGGACAGTTTTATTTGTGTGGGGATACTATTCCAAAGTTTACCAACTTATCTGGAGTAGAGCGAGCCTACTGCAACATTATTTGGCTTATTTGTGAGTAGTAAGGATTTGTTAATAGAACAGTGGTCCCTTGCTGGACAGTAGGGCAGTAATAAGTTTGTAGTGCAGGGCATTTTTCTGGATGAGGACTGAGTTTGTGTGCTGTAGTTAGTTGTGAATATGTTAGGTAGCTGTGTAGTTTGAGCCAGTTTAATTGCTTTAAGCTATGAAAATGATGGGTTCTTCGAGGGATATCGGTGGCAAATTTAGCTATTTTATTGTAGCAGAAGGCAAGTTTCTTTCTTTGAGTATTGTTTAAGTGTGGTAGGATAGGAGTGGCATATAAGAGAGTTGACAATAAGAAGATGGTGGCTAGAGTTTGTCTTGCAGTATGTGTAAGAAATCCATAGATCCTGTAAAGGTAGCCTAGTTTCTGGTGTGTAAATTTAATGGTGTGTAGTATATGCTGGTCATATTTGAGATTGTGATCTATTATAACTGTGAGTTGCAGTTTCAATAACAATATTATTTGCTGACTTTATGGTAAAAAATTGCTTTTGATTTTGGCAACTTTTGAGGTAAAAAGCATTAACTTATTTTTCTTGGGGTTGAATAAGAGGTTTGATTCTTTGAGCCAGGATTCTACAGAGGAGAATGATTTTTGGGTAATGTCTTGGGGCTTATTTATTGTTCAAGATGCAAATATTATTGCTGAGTCATCTGCATACTGAACTAAACTAGCATGGTGAGTGGAAGTCTGTAGGTTACTAATAAATATATTAAATAGAAGAGGCCCAAGGATAGAGCCCAGAGGGACATCTGTAGTAATTGGTTGAAAGGATGTGTAGGTATCTTGCCATTTAATGGCGTGTTACCTTCCAGATAGGTAACTAGGAAACAACGACAAGTAGTATGGTTAAAGTTCTACTGAGGACAGTCGAATGAGCAGTTGCTGGTGCGAGACAGTATCAAATGCCTTTGACAAGTCTAAGAACATGCTGGACACGAACAGACCATTGTTTCTATGTTGGCTGGTAAAATGTAGTAGAGCAGTAGTGGTACTATGCTAGGGCCTAAAGCCATGTTGTATTTCTGACAGCAGCTTTTTTCAGGTTAGGTATTGCATCAGCTGCATATGGATGTATTTCCCTAATATTTTTGAGAATGGGGAGAGAATCGCTATTGGTCTGTAGTTATTAAACTCTACAGATGTGCCACCTATAGGCAGTGATATGATGTAGGATTTTTTTTTTCTACAGTGAAGTGACATATCTTTCTGCAATGGACCTATTAAACAGTACGGACACGGGAAGGGCTATGACATCTGTGGCCATTTTTAGGTAGTCTGACGATAGTCTACAGCTATAGAAGTAGTCTTTAGTTTAAGGTGCAAATTCATTATGAGTGAGGTGGGTGCTGGACTAAAACTGAAGAGCTGTGGGTGAGTTCCGCTGGGCAGAGGTAGAGAGATGGGGTCAGATGCATTAGTGTCTGAGAGAGATAATATTGATTGTATAAAGTAGGAATTAAACAGTGTGGGATAGAGTCTGTTGTATTGCCTGTTTTTGGAGACAGAGTGTTGGTCTTGCCAGGGTGAGTAGTTTACTTAGTGATGACCAAAAAAGTTCTGGATTGTTTTGATGTTTGTCTTGTAGGTTGATAACTTGCTTGTCCTGGTTCGCATTGAGTTTTGCAAGGTTTCTAAGATGTCTAAATTGCAGGAAGGCATTTTGAGTTCTAGTTTTATACCAATTTTCCAGGTCTTATCCCTTTTTATCATGAGATTTTTTTTGTTTCTTTTGTTAGCCATGGTGTGGGGTTGGACTTTACTCTTCTATTGCATACTGGTGCTAGATAATTTAACATCTGTAAGAATACATTATTAAAGTGTTCTACAGCAGTATCTATGGCATTGTTCCAAGTACATTCCATGTATATTGTTTCAGTGTTTCAATGAAAATATCTTGCTGAAATTGGTTGTTATTTTGTATTTGTTTATATATAATATGTTTATCTAGGTTACGGCGAGTTCCAATGGCATATGTTGGTATGTGGTCACTTATGCTACCTGAGAGGCTGCTTACTTTTGTCAGTTTGTCTGGTTTGTTTGCAAGAATTAGGTCTAATGTTAAGTGTCTCCCTGATTCTAGTGGGTGTGGCTATTAATTGTTTGAAGTTGTGTAAGTTCATGGATTCAGTAAGGGTAGTGGAATTTATGAGATGCCAGTCTATATTTAAATCTCCAAGTATTATAGTCTCATGGTTAATTTGTTTGGATTTCCAATACCAGATGCTTTCCGCATTATCAATGTTATTCCTTGGTGGTAAATAAATTGCTTAGCTTGGGGTTTTCGAGTTAGGAGCTTTTCTTAACTTTGTTTCAATCTCTCTGGCCATTACTTCATCTCATTTCATATCATGCACATTTGAACTTCTTATTCTTTCTTTTACTTCTGTTCATTCAGCACCTTTGTTATGTTCCACAGGATCTTCATAGATATTTCTCCAAAATGTATCGATTTCTTCTTTTTTTGCTAGTGTTTCAATTCCTTTTGCCTTGTTTCCCAATTCTCTATAAAACTTTTTAGAGTCACCAATAAACTGCTTATTTTGTATTTTACCTTTTTTTTAATTTCTGCAAATATTTTGGGTTTTTAATACCTTGATGGAATGGATCCCATTCTTAAGTCAAAGTATAATTAAAGTTCATGAAATTACTATTGTTTCAGTCTTTGATGTCAGCTAGAAGTGTTGCACCCGCAATGTGCCCAGTAATGACTCCTTCTGCGATTTGTACAGAGTTACATGTATTGGTAACATCTAAATACGATTGTCGATTCTTTTTTATAAGACCCATTGCTCCTATTATTATTGGAGCTGTCTGGGTATCTTTCTTCTACATTGCTCTTGTTTTTGCCTTTTCCTTTATATTTACCTGCATGTCTTCTACGTTTTTCTGCCTGTGCTGATATTTTTAGTTTATTATTTGCGATAGTGCATGAATGATCCTGATCTGTTCTGATACTGCAGATTGCTTTTATCACGTCTATCTCTCTGTGTATTTTTGTTGATCTGTTCCCTCTTTTTGTCTTAATGGCTTTATCTTCTTCTCTTTCGGCTGTTCCCGGTAAGGGCCGCCACAGCAGATCATCTGTTTCCATTTCTTCCTGTCCTCTGCATCTTGCTCTGTCACACCAACCACCCGCATGTCCTCTCTCACCACATCCATAAACTTTATCTTAGGCCTCCCTCTTTTCCTCTTACCTGGCAGTTCCATCCTTACCGTCCTTTTCCCAATATACCCAGCATTCCTCCTCAGCACATGTCCTAACCAACACAGACACCTCTCTGGCTTTGTCTCCAAACCGTCCAACCTGAGCTGACCCTCTAATATACCGACTCCTAATCCTGTCCATCCTCGTCACACCCAGTGCAAATCTTAACATCTTTAACACTGCCACGTCCAGCTCTGACTCTTGCCTTTTTGTCAGTGCCACTATCTCCAACCCATATAACAAAGCTGGTCTCACTACCCTCTTGTAGACCTTTCCTTTCACTCTCACTGGTACCCATCTGTCACAAATTACTCCTGACACTCTTCTCCACCCATTCCACCCTGCCTGTACTTTCTTCTTCACCTCTCTTCCACACTCACCATTACACTGAACTGTTGATCCCAAGTACTTAAACTCACCCACCTTCACCAACTCTACTCACTGCAACCTCACCATTCCTCTATCCTCCCTCTCATTCATACACATATATTCTGTCTTAGTCCTGCTGACCTTCATTCCTCCTTCTCTAGAGCATATCTCCACTCTCCAGGGTCTCCTCAACCTGGTCCCTACTCTCACTACAGATCACAATGTCATCTGCAAACATCATAGTCCAGGGGGCCTCCTGTCTGATCTCATCTGTCAACCTGTTCATCACCACTGCAAATAAGAAAGGGCTCAGAGCTGATCCTTGATGTAATCCCACTTCCACCTTAAACGCATCCGTCAATCCCACCACAGACCTCACCACTGTCATACTACCATTGTACATATCCTGTACCACTCTTACATATTTCTCTGCCACTCCCGACTTCCTCATACAATACCACAACTGCTCTCTAAGCACTCTGTCATATGCTTTCTCTAAGTCCACAAAGACACAATGCAACTCCTTCTGACCCACTCTATATTTCTCCATCAACACTCTCAAAGCAAACATTGCATCCGTAGTGCTCTTTCCCGGCATGAAACCATACTGCTGATCACTAATCATCGCCTCCCTTCTTAACCTAGCTTCCACTACTCTTTCCCATAACTTCAAGCTGAGACTGATCAATTTTGTCCCTCTGTAGTTATTACAGCTCTGCACATCACCCTTATTCTTATAGATAGGTACCAAAACACTTTTTCTCCACTCCTCAGGCATCCTCTGACTTTCCAAGATTTCATTAAGCAATCTGGTTAAAAACTCCACTGCCATTTCTCCAAAGCACCTCCATGCTTTCACTGCTATGTCATCTGGGCCAACAGTCTTTCCATTCTTCATTCTCTTCATAGCTGTCCTTACTTCCTCCTTACTAATCTGTTTCACTTACTGATTCACTATCACCACATCATAACCTATAACCTCTAAGTTGAAAATCTCTCGTCATATTATCTAGTTCTTGATTAAAATCTTCATCATTAGTATTCAATCTGCTAGCTCTTAAAAATTGGCTATTTACAATACTTCTAAAGGTACATGTAGGATGCATACTCTGAAAATGTTATACGGACAGTTTGTTGAATGAGATGAGATGTTCATTTAGATGTAAATGTATAGGTACAGGAAGACCATATTTGTGGACTAACATCATAGAACAGAATGAAGTTACTACTAACTCTATGAATATGACAGTACAAAAAGATCTATTAGGTATGTAATGAAGTATAATAGACATACTCAGTCTGTTAAGAATATTATTATTAATAAAGATCTAGTTACAGCCTCAAAAGGTACTCGTCCATGTTTTCACTGCACATTTTGTAATGTGATTGATACTAATTTGTTCTTTGAACATCCTATTTCTAAGGAAAATTTTGAAATTAAGACTTATGCTACATGTCAAACTGAAAATGTAGTATATCATGGTCATTGTGTAGCCTGTATGTGTTTTTATAGGTTACAATCATTTATGCGAACGACATGCTGTCAGCAGTTATGCTGCCGAAAAATCAGAATGTCGTTCACAAAATGAAAAGTATGTTTGACTATATGTACAAGATCGCGGTGCAGTGGGGATAGGAAATTCATCCATATCCCCACTGTAGTGTGATCTCGGAGTTGGAATAAATTAGTAGCAGGGTGTGTGGGGGGCACTTAGTGAATTTGCTGAATGTAAATGGATAGATTATTTTAGTGCAGCTAGTAATCTTAGATTAAATAGTCAAAATAGTTTGAAACCTGTGCTTAAATATAAGCATGATTGTGTTTAAAATGTTTTTATCGGGCTTTTATATGAGTATCTATGTAAATGTATGTATATTTGTAGCAGTGTTGTAATTATATTTAGATCTTTGTAAATGGTTTATAAATGGGTTGAATAGAATGTATATATGTTTAAGGAAGTATGTTTTATCATGTGACTTGTTGGTTTATATCTTACTAGTCAATCAGTTGTATAAATATGACCATTTACATGTTTTTTTACTTTGCATTGAAAAAGAGCTTTGCTCGAAAGCTTTGTGTTGTACTTTACTGCTTCTATTAAAAGATTTACGGTGTATTCCACAGTTTCTTTTTGGAGTTTCTTTGCTGTTTAGCTGTGGAATACTTCAGTTCCTACACGTGCTTTTTTGTGATTTTACTTCTTTCCTTGTTTGGAACATGTTCATCTGTTTATGGATATTCAGCCCGGTGATCTTCCTGTTCCAGAAGTGTTGCTGCAAGTTCGGCTAAAAGACTACAGAATATGCTTAATGTCACCAGTAACCCATTGCTGTCTCTTTATATAAATGGTGGCTTAAAAAAGAGACTTGACACAGAGAACATTCATAATGACACTGAAACAGATGTGAGAGGTGAACTTCTTTCTAAACTGAAATCACTCATGTTTAAAACTGAACAGTTCAAAAAGCTGCAGTGGCAGCGGTACAGCTTTTGTGCATATCTGTAGAAGCTGACTTGAAGAAAGATATTTAGGGCATGGAAGACAAATTAACATGCTCTCCTTCACTTTAACCTTATTTCAACTGAGTTTAATAATATGCTTGATAAAATACAAGCATATGAAGATAAACTGATTTTGTTAAAAAACGTAAAATCGTTTGTGACTTGAACGATTTTAAGAACCAACATGTGTTTAATTGGCCTAAGAAACAGACTTACACCTCTGGTTTAACCAACAACTTTTCAGATAATGTTGTAACTCTACCTCCTGTTCTAATCAACTTGCTGGCATCATCCTTTGCAACAGAGCGAGATGAAGGGCGTGTGAGTGAAGCTATGGCTACTGTTCGTTCTAATGCAACTAAATGTAGCAAGGCAGTTACTGATTTGGACTATTTTGCCACTATTAATAATTGTGAAGACACTATTATACAAAATGAGATGGCTGTTGAATTACTTGACAATGGAGTTTTAAAAACTGCACCTAGTAATTCATCAGCATTGACTATTAACTCACTTGCAAGTTTTTTAGGAACATTTCGGTTTCAGCTGTAGTTACCGATAAGGGTTCGAGAAGAATCATGGGGAAGAAGCAGAACAACAAAGCAGCCTCAACGAGTGGAAATAATTACTCAAAAGAAAGTGAACTTCAACAAGGTAGGCCTGGTTACATGGAGCCGGGCAGCTATGCAATAAACAATGTTGTTAATAAAGGTGATAATAAAGATGTAAATAATGTTGTGAATTTATCTCGATGTACTCTATCTAAAGCAGAGTTATCTGTATTAAATAGAGGTTTAACTTTTGTTCCATTGCTTCAAGGTAACATTAGTGAAGCCCTTACAGAACTAAGGCTTTTTGTGAGAAATGTAGATCTTAAACTGCTGTTTAAAGATGTAGCTGATTGTAATGTACATTTATACCTAGCCATACACCTGCTGTGAAAGCATTTCTAGAAATGTGTGAACAGGAATTATATGATGTATTTCTTCGTGAAAATGAGAACATTAAGTTTTATAATTTAACATCTGAAGAAGGAGAGGCATTACATAACTTGTGTAAACGTGATGATATAATAATTAAATCAGCCGACAAAGGAGGTAAAGTTGTTGTAATGGGAGTTGAATTACATAATAACTTGATGTATGAGCTGTTGTCTAATTCACAAACGTTTAAATGTATTAATGCTACTATGGTCAATAGTTTATAATCATTTATAGAGTAAAAAAATGTCTATAGGGTTTATTAATGGATGGGGATATTACCCCTGATGAATATAGTTATTTGTATATTACAGAACCTGTTATGCCCTACATCTACGACTTACCCAAACTACATAAAAAAACATGTTTACCACCTATGAGACATAGTGTCAAGAAATAAATGGGCCACAGTAGCTATGTCTAAATATTTAGAAGAACAACTTAACACTCTTTTTAAAATTCAGCCCTACTTTTATAAAAGACACAAGTGATTTTCTTAACACTTTGACGGTATGGTCTGAAACTATAGAGTTAAATAATTTGATACCAGGTACAATAAATACTAAATCATTGTTTACCGTGATACCAAATGATTTAGGGGTACAATTTATTAGAGAATATTTGAATTTTCATAGTCAGTTTACATCACGGAAGATAGAGCTGCTATGCTCTATGCTAGAAATTATCTTAGAAAATAATTATTTCATGTTTAATAGTGAGCTGTATCACCACCAAATTGGGGTAGCAATGGGTACACCGGTTGCGAATACATATGCTAACCTATTGTTAGCAAGAGGGAAGGAAATTTATATATTTGAAAGTACTACCCCTACTCTTTATAAGAATAGTAATTTGATATTTCTTAAGCATTTTGTTGATAATGTACTTTTAATTTGGAAAGATACTGTGGATAACTTGAAATAAGAAGTTATGTACCTACCATAACGTTCCATGTTAGTTGTCTTCTCTCGCCTTCTTTCTTGCTTGATGGGTTCGGAGCCGATCCCTCGGCTCCGACTCGGCACTTGCTAAGCTCGAGAGTCACTTTTACCAGCTCGAGGCAGCCCCATATCCCATGATGCAAGGCGGTAAGTACCCAGATCTCGTTTGATGACAAAGGGCAATAGCACCAAGCATAAAATACTTCCCAAAGGAAGAAAGAAAACTTACAGATGGAAGGAGGACCAGGTTGAATGGTCTTCAGCATAACAGTTTCTTATAACAAGGTCTGTCCAGGCCAGGGGGAAGGAGGGAGGGTCGCAAGAAAGAAGGCGAGAGAAGACAACTAACATGGAACGTTATGGTAGGTACATAACTTCTTAATGTTAAGTTGTCAATCTCGCCTTCATTCTTGCTTGATGGGACCGCGTCCCTAGCACCTCTATCCTGGGTGGCTCAATGGAACAAACTCTTGAGGACTGTAGAGCCAAAACTGGCTCTGTCCCTGGAGGCCAAGTCCAATTTGTAATGGGAAACAAAAGTGTGAGGAGTGGCCCAAGTGGCCGCTGCACAAATAGTGTCTAAAGGAAGTCTAGCTTGAAAGGCTGTAGAAGTAGCTAAGCTCCTAGTTGAATGTGCTTTAGGTTTTGAGCACAGCTGTTTTCCCCTGAGCAGATAAATTTCAGAGATGACTGAAGAAAGCCATCTAGACAAAGTCACTTTAGAAACAGGAAGGCCTTTTTATTATCCGCATAGGAAACAAAAAGTTGATCAGATTTTCTAAATTTTTTGTTCTGTCCAAATAATATCTAAGTTGACGGTGGACATCAAGATAATGTAGCTTTTGTTCAGCTCTATCTGAATAGTTGGGGAAAAATACAGGAGATCAATGGATTGATTCAAATTGTTCTTTGAAGCGACCTTAGGCAAAAAGGTTGGGTTAGTTCTCAAAGATACTCTGTCTTTGTGAAAAACCAAATAGGGGGTCGAACCGAAGAGCATGAAGTTCAGACACCCTCCTGGCCGATGTAATAGCCACTAGGAATAAAGTTTTCCAAGAAAGATATTTCAGGGAACAAGAAACAGCTGGCTCGAAGCAGGGAAGAATTAAGGATGTCAGCACTAAATTTAGATCCCACTGAGGAGGAGGATTCCTGATTGGAGGCTTTAGTAGGAAAATTCCTTTCAAGAAGGCCCTGCAGAGCCTATGGGACATAATATTATGATCTGCTATCCCGACATGAAAATTGGAAATAGCAGCCAATTGAACTCTGACTGTGGAAGAAGAGGAGCCTGCATGAAAAATCTCTGCTAAGAAGTCCAGGACTGCCTGAACAGGGGCAGTAAAAGGATCAATATTCTTGGCCTTAGCCCAATAAGAGAAACGTTTCCATTTGCTTGTATAAATCCTCCTGGTAGAGGATTTTAGCGAGGCTACTATGATGTCTCTAACTGGGTTAGAGATCAAAGGAAGCCTGGCTAAGGAAGGAAGTGGAGCAACCATGCTGTGAGGTTGAGAGAAGGGATTGACCGGTGCAGCTGACCCGATTGGTGAATCAGAAGATCTGGCACTGGGTCCAGATGCCACGGCTGCACCAAAAGGTAATGATGGAGGAACGGAAACCAAACTTGTCGAGGCCAGTAAGGGGCAATGAGAATCAATTTGGCTCTCAAAACGGTAGCTTTCTGGATAACCTGAGGGATCAGAGGAAATGGAGGGAAGGCATAAAGAAGTCCCTGGGGCCAATCCTGGGTCAGAGCGTCTCTGGGGGGATGGCCTGATGGAGGGAAGAGGCAGAAGAAGTCTGGACATTTGCTGTTTTGGGGAGTAGCAAAAAGATCGCAGCATGGACGACCCCATTCCAGAAAAACTTCTTCCACTATAGATTGCTTGAGAGACCACTCGTGAGGCATGAGAATAGCTCTGCTCAATCTGTCCGCTACAATGTTGGTTTTCCCAGGGATATGCGTTGCTACCAGAAACCGATGAGAGGAGATCGCCCATTGCCATAGTCTGAGCGCTTCTCGACACAAGGGGTAAGACTTGGTTCCGCCCTGTTTGTTGATATACCAAACTACAGACATGTTGTCTGTGTGGACTGCAATTGTCCCTACGGGAAGAAAGTCATTGAGGGCTTGCAACGTTAAAAGCACTGCTCTCATCTCCAGGACGTTTATGTGCAGATGGTACTCGAACGGCTGCCACGTCCCATGAACCATCCTGCCCTGATAATGACCCCCCCACCCGATCAGGGAGGCATCCGTGGTGACAGTGGCTATCGGGGATGGGGTACAAAGTACCTGCCTTGGTGAACCTGAGGAGATGTGATCCACCAAGCAAGATGATCTTTGCATGTCTGTGTCACCAGAATCTGGTGACGCATTGGAAGTTGTTGGTATGACCATTGTGTGAACAGCATCCACTGAAGAAGGCGCATGTAGAATCGAGCCAGGGAAGAAGAGTAATGGCCGCAGCCATGAGACCTAATACCTTTAGAACCATTCTGGCCTGTACTTTCTTGTTGGCCAGAATGATTCTGACATGACTCTGAATGTCTGAAACTCTTTGATCTGTAAGTGTAGCTGACATCCGAACAGTGTTTAAGTTTGCGCCTATGAAGGTAATAGACTGGCAGGGCGATAAGGATGACTTTTCGAAGTTGATCGAGATGCCCAAATGAGAACAAAGGTTTATTGTGTAGTCCCTGGCTTGTGTAAGCTGATGCCTGGTGGTGGCTGACAGGAGCCAGTCGTCGAGATACGGAAACACCTGGAATCCTTGACGTCTCAGGTGAGCCGTGACCACTGCCATGCATTTGGTGAACACTCTGGGTGCTGTAGTGAGACCAAAGGGCAGGGCTCTGAACTGGAAATGACTGGACCCCAGCCGAAAGCGGAGAAATCTCCTGGAGCGTCTGTGAATTTTGATGTGATAGTACGCATCCTGAAGATCTACTGAGCACATCCAGTTGTCCTTCTGTAAGAAGGGCAGAATTGACTGAAGAGTGACCATTCGGAATCTTGTCTTCCTGACAGACTTGTTGAGTCTGCTGAGATCCAATATTGGTCTCCAGTCTCCCGTCTTTTTGGGGACCAAAAGAACCTTGAGTAGATTCCGGCTCTGAATGGTCTGTTGTAACTGGCTGAATGGCTCTTTTGCAGTAGTTTTGAGACTTCTAACTCTGCAATTTCCCTTAGACCGGTGGTACATCTGGAAGGGAATTTGAGGGAAGGGACTTTCCTCGAAAGGAATTATGTAACCCTTGGATATGATCGACTGTACCCATCTGTCTTGTGTGAGGGAATGCCAGGCTTCTGGGTACAGTGATAATCTTCCCGACTGCCTCCAAGGAGGGACAGCCGGGCAACATCTCAGGGATGCTGAAAGGGCTTGTCAGAGAGAGGCTCTCTGTTTCCCTGGTTTTTCGGACCCCTCTGCCTCTAGAGCGGCGTCTGTTGTTGTTACCCTCTGCCTCTAGGGGTAAACTGACCACGTGAATCCGGCGTGACTCCTTGGGATTTACGGAACCACATTTTCCCACCTTTCTGTCCTTTGGGATAAGGTCTAGAAGGGTGGAAAACAGACTCCTACAGCAGAAAGAGTCTTGCCGTCCTGTTCACACCTGGTCAAAGTTTCCTTCACCTGAGGGCCAAACAAAGCTGACCCATCAAAGGGAGAATTTGTGAAGGACGCCTTAAAGGGATCCGCAAAATCACATAGCCGCATCCAGGCTTGGCGTCTAAGAGCCACACCTGTACCTGCGGCTCTACTCGCTCCATCAGCAGCATAAGATATTAGCCGCATGGAGGAGTTTGCAATGGTATTAAGGGTTCCTAGCTGCGAAGCAATTTTTTCTTGAGCCCCTGCAGCTGTAGGATCCTGTACTACTTCACCCAGCTCCTTAAGGATATCCCTCTGGAGTCTGGTGAAGTGACATAGGTAATTCAGCGAACGCATAGCAAAGGTCGCTGAGGAAAACATCCGCTTACCGTACCTATCCATGGTCCTAGAGTCCTTATTAGGAGGATGGACGTGTACGGAAGGATCTGCAAGTTCCTTCTTGGTGGCCGCAGCCACCACCATGGCATCAGCGGGGACACCCTTAGTGAGGAATTGCTTGTCACACGGGGCAGTGATAAATTTTGAAGGCCTCCTAGGAACTGGCTCTACAGAGTCAGGAGCTGCCCACGCCTTTCGTGCAATAACCTGCATAAGGGGGTCGAAAGGCGGAGACACCCAGGAGGTGGAGGGCCGAGATCCAAACGCCTCTAGGTATACTGACTCATCCTCAGAGGGATTGTTGGTGGGCCAGTTTCCCCTCTGTTTAAGGAGTTCTAGGATGTCTGAGAAGGAGACATCCTCAGAGGGGGATCTAGGGGATCCCTCTGACTCATCAAAGTCAGTATCCGAAGTGACAGACTCGACGGAGTCTACATGTTTCCTCTTACAAGTCCTCTTCCTAGGAGGATCTCCCGCAACATCAGGAGCATCCTCGGAAGAGGGCGAAATTCCCAATGGGGAAACCTGAGGCGGAGGATCTCTGGGTCCTGTAGCAAGAGAAGTGGCAGAGATGTCAACAGGTACTATAGAGGGAGGAGCTACGGGAACAGACTGCTGACTGATACCAGTGGCCAGCACACTCTTCATCACCTCGAATGCTCCCCTCCCAGGCAGGTCCGAGAGAACCCGTTCAAGAACTAGGAACCCAGGGACCACCGAAGGGAAGTCTCCGAGGCAGATGTCGGAGCCGAGCTCACCAAGGCCGAGGCTCCAAGGGTAAGAGCGGGTTCGGACAAGGGTCCGATGCCACTCACCCCCTCGGAGGAGACCATGGAAGCCCGACCACCGAATCCCTCTAAGGAAGGTCTCAAAGCGGAGATAAGAGTAGAGGCTGAAGGAACAGAAGGGGGTATCCGTCCTCCAGCCGTAGCAGTAACCATTCCCGAAGACTCCAACTCCAAGCTCTGGGGTAGAGTTGAAGGAGGAACTGTAACGGGTGTGGACCAACAGTCGTCTGTTGAGACGGACTATGTAACATTTGGGCCAGTACCTGTGACTTAAGTAATCTGCTGACCACTCTGTCTAGGTCATGGTCTGAAAGTCTGGATGACCTTGAAGATCGGCTCCGATGGCTCTGTTCCGAAAGGAGAGGTGAAGCCGGAGCCGAAAGTATCGGCTCCAAGGAAGGAGACCTCGACCTCTTCCTGGAATGAGCCATCGGAACCGATACTATAGATCCTGTCGGAGCTGAAGACTTATCGGAGCCGACAGGAAGCCTCGATGTATCGGCTCCAGCCGGAGCCGATACAGCCACAAAAGTAACGGTGTCGGAGCCGATCGGAGCCGACACCGAAGTGGTCGATGCAGAATCGGCACCGATAGCCATCGGTGCCGAAGGCTTTGTTAAGCCAGAATCGGCTCCAGCCGGAGCCGATCTCGACTCGGAACGAGTCAGAGCCGAGGCCGCAGGCTTAGACACAGAAGCCTGGGCCTTGGAAGATTTTGCTGATTTTGATGGAGCCGACTTAGCCGGAGAGCCCTCCGGCTTAAGAAGGCCCCTAAGTATCAGCTTGTTACGTCTTTCCTGCAGGACTCTCTGGCTGAAGGAATGACAAATAGCACAGGAGTCCTGCAGGTGAAGAGGGCCCAGGCAATACAGACAAGAAGTGTGACCGTCTGTCAGAGACATCTTCTGACAGCACGAGTCACACTTCTTAAAACCTGAGACCCTCTCCTTTGACATGGTGCTTCACAACACACACACACACACACACACCAGTCAAGAATTAAATTAAATAAAATACCACTATAAAAACAAACACACACACCCTAACAGGGAGGGGATGGGATGGGTAAAGTTTGACTAAAAAAAAAATTAGAAGAGACAGGGATTTTCTGTCAGAAAATCTATATAATTAACTTAAAACTAAAAATTAAAGGGTTTTTAGCAAAAAGGGGCTTAAATATCAAAAAAGTGAATCACTTACCAGGAGCTGGTAAAAGGAGGACCTCATAAGCGAAGCGGCAAACGAGATCTGGGTACTTACCGCCTTGCATCATGGGATATGGGGCTGCCTCGAGCTGGTAAAAGTGACTCTCGAGCTTAGCAAGTGCCGAGTCGGAGCCGAGGGATCGGCTCCGAACCCATCAAGCAAGAATGAAGGCGAGATTGACAACTTAACATTCCTGTGTTAATAGTTTGCATGAAATGACACCGTTTCTTACCTTTGATCTCAATTATGACAAAGTTAGAGTTAACTTTTTGGATATAACTATTAGTATTAGTGATAACTGCTTTAGTACCTCAATATTTAGAAAAAATGTACAAGCTACACGTTATGTACATTTTCAGAGTATGCATTCTACATATACCTTTAGAAGTATTATAAATAGCCAATTTTTAAGAACAGATTGAATACTAATGATGAAGATTTTAATCAAGAACTAGATAATATGATGAGAGATTTTCAACTTAGAGGTTATAAGGACAGTTTGTTGAATGAGATGAGATGTTCATTTAGATGTAAACATATAGGTACAGGAAGACCATATATGAGGACTAACATCATAGAACAGAATGAAGTTACCACTGAATATGACAGTACAAAAAAGATCTATTAGGTATGTAATGAAGTATAATAGACATACTCAGTCTATTAAGAATATTATTAGGAAATACTGGCCTATTCTAACATCAAATTCTAAAGTTAAAAATATTATTAGTGATGTACCCATGTTTGCACATAAAAGGGAGAAAATTCTGAAACAATTATTATGTTATAAACATATGTGTTATAATAATAAAGGTCTAGTTACAGCCTCAAAAGGTACTCTCCATGTTTTCACCGCACATTTTGTAATTTAATTAATACTGATTTGTTCTTTGAACATCCTATTTCTAAGCAAAATCTTGAATTTAGGACTTATGCTACATGTCAAACTGAAAGTGTAGTATATCTTACAAACTGTGTAGCCTGTATGTGTTTTTATATAGGTAAAACTAATCTTAAGTTAAACAAAGGATATGTTCTCATATCTCATGTCTCCCATAGACACCAATCCACCAAACAACAATGTATCTCATCCGCCTTCCACTTCTATACCTACTTTTTCTCTCTCACCCATACCCACCTCAACTATAAAAAAAAACTCCTTCTCAAACTAAAACCATGCACAATTGCCCCTGACAACCTTTCTGCTGAATTCTTACAACAATCAGCCTCTTCAATAGCTTATCCCATCAGCATCCTCATCAATAGATCTATCCAAGAATCATGCATACCCGATATCTGGAAAAAAGCTTATGTTCTTCCACTTCACAAAGGTGGCAACAACTCTGACATTTCTAACTTCAGACCCATTGCTAAACTCTCCCCCATTTCAAAAATACTCGAACAATGTATCCAAACCCAGCTACTCAATCACCTAGTCACACAACAACTGCTTTCCCCCACACAGCACGGCTTTGGACCAGGACATAGTACCAACACTGCCCTTATCTCATTCCTAGACACTGTTAACAGAGCCCGTGACTCTGGATCCATAGTATCTGCACTCTTTCTTGATCCCTCAAAAGCATTTGATACAGTCTCACACCCCCTCTTACTACTCAAACTAGCCAACCTTAACCTATCTCCCTGTACTCTCCAGTGGTTCTCTAACTATCTTACCAACAGGCAACAGTCTACCATCTGGCAAAACTGCTTCTCTCCATTCATAAATACCAAAACAGGTGTACCCCAAGGCCCCATATTAGGACCCCTCCTCTTCAATGTATTTATCAATGACTACCATACTAGTCTTTCAAACTCTACTCTAATACAATATGCAGATGACTCCACTATCATCTGCTCCTCCAAATCTTCCCCCGTACTACAACAGCTTACCCAAGAAGCTTTTTCCTCCACTGAATCATGGATGTCCCAGAACCATCTAGCCCTAAACCCCAATAAAACAAAACTCCTTATCTTTACTCCAACCAAAAACTTCCCAATAAATAAGTCAGAACTCACTGTTCAGTCCCAAAATAAAATTATCATAGACGTTGTCCCCAACACTAAGCCGCTTGGTGTCACCATTGATGACAACCTAACCTTTGACCTTCATATCAATAATAACATTAAAAAAAACATCAGAAACTAGGATCCCTTTATAGACACAACCACTTTCTTACTTCTCCAGCAAAACACACTCTCACCTCAGCATACCTGCTTCCAACCCTTCTGTATGGGGCACCCATCCTTACAAACTTACAATCCTCTCTAAAAAACAAACTAAATTCATGCTACAGCAAAATTGCCAAATTTGCCACCAATGCTAAACTCTCCACCCATCATTGTACTACACTACAAGAACTCAACTGGCTTGAACTCCCCCAACATCTAGTATATCTACAACTTACTATTGCCCACAAACTCATTAATTCCCCTGATGCCTGTCCATCCCTCTCTAGTTTACTGACCATCTACCACCCAAACCGGCAACTTAGATTGAAAATAAACTACTACTAAATGTCGATAAACCCAAGCTTTCAGCTGGACATATGTTATACTCTTTTTCTGTCTCCAAGCTATGGAACAATCTCCCCCTGGACTTAGAGCAATCACTAACCTCATTACCTTTAAAAAATCACTAAAATCTCATCTCACTACACAATGGATTTGTTCCTGTAGCTACAACAATCGCCATAAAACCTGACCCTTCCAATTTACTATCTCTTCTTCCCCTATACCATGTCCCATACACTTCTTCTACTCTCCCTAGCTCTCCTCTCTCTATCCTAACTATTTACTATTTCAAATTGTCACCCTTTCTCTTTGCTTGTCACCTCTGGAGATCTCTTACTCTCACTTCATTGTATAAAGACAAATAGTTGCTATGTCCCAAAACGTTTAGTTATGTACTTACCATAACGACAGATGTATGTGATCCATCTCACCTACATTCATTACTGACGGGGTTTGGAGCAGAGAGTCGGCTCCGACTCGGCCACTATAACTAGTACGAAGTCTCTCATTGGCTGGGCTAACCCTGTATCCCAGGATGCATCACGCCCAACCCCCCAGATCTTGTTTGCCCCAATATGATTTTCCCACATACACCATGCCACAAGGATACATATGTAAGAGGAGAGAAAAAATAATATCCTCAGAGGAATCAGAATACAAGTTTCCTCCAAGTCCAACAGGTATGGGGAAGGAGGGCGGGTACGTAAGAATGTAGGCGAGATGGATCACATACATCTATCGTTATGGTAAGTACATAACTAAAAGATGTAATGTGATCCTATCTCACCTACATTCATTACTGACGGGACAGCGTCCCTAGCACCTAAATCCTGGGAGGCTCACTGGAAAACACTCCTGAGCACTGTCGAACCAAAGGAAGCCCGACCTCTAGAGGCCACGTCCAGTTTGTAATGAGAAATAAAAGTATGTGGAGAAGTCCAAGTAGCCGCTGCACATATCTCATCTATGGATAGTCTAGCGTGAAAGGCCACTGAAGTTGACATAGCCCTGGTAGAATGCGCCTTAACTGGAAAGGGAAGATCCTTACCCGCTAATGCATAAATAAATGAGATGCAGTCTCTAATCCACTTAGCTATGGTGCCCTTAGTTACAGATCTGCCAATTCTATTGTCCGAAAAGGACACAAACAACTGATCTGATTTCCTCTCCTGTTGTGTCCTATTTAAATAAAACCTCAGTTGTCTATGCACATCCAACTGGTGAAATTTGTATTCTGCTTTGTTGGAGAACCTTGGGAAAAAGACCGGAAGCTCAATAGACTGGTGGAGACAAAGGGCAGAAGAGACCTTAGGGAGAAAAGAAGGATTAAGTCTAAGAGATACTCTGTCCTTATGAAAAATTAAATAAGGAGGTTTAACAGAAAGGGCTTGAAGCTCCGATACTCTTCTGGCTGAAGTTATGCCTACCAAGAAGGCAGTCTTCCATGACAGAAATTTCAATTCGCAGGAGGCTGCAGGCTCAAAGGGAAAAGACGTTAAAGCTCTGAGCACCACATCTAAATCCCATAGCAAGACGGGTTGCGAAACCGGAGGGCGAAGCAACCAGGCTCCTTTTAGAAAGGCTTTACACAGCTTATGACCCATGAGAGAAGGCTCATGTGCAACATGATAATTGGAGATTGCTGCCAACTGAACCTTTATAGTGGAGGCAGCCGAGCCTTGTCTAAAGAGTGTAGCTAAGAAATCTAACACCACCAACACCGGGGCTGTAAGGGGATCAAGATCACGTTGCTGAGCCCAAATTGCAAATCTATTCCATTTACTAGAGTATATTTTCCTAGTAGAAGACCTGTGGGAGGAAGACAGAATATGTATACTTCCGGGGTAAAGATATGCTGTCTGACTAAGGTCGGAAGTGGAGGAGCCAGGCAGGGAGCTTGAGTGTTCGTAGGGATGGATGGAGCTGTCCTGACTGATGAGTCAATAGGTCTGGAGCTCGGTCCAGAATCCAAGGACCATCCACCGCATACTTCCGAAGGAAGGGGAACCAAACCTGATGGGGCCAGTGTGGTGCGATCAAAATCATTTTGCTTCCCAAGCAGGTAGCCTTCTGAATCACTCTGGGTAGAAGAGGGACCAGCGGGAAGGCGTAGAGCAGACCGGAGGGCCAATTGTGGACTAGAGCATCCCTGGGTGACTCCCCCTGTGGGGGGATCAGAGTGAAAAAATTGCTGCACTTTGCATTCAGGGGGCTGGCAAAGAGGTCGCAGCAGGGAAGGCCCCACTTGGTGAAGATCTGCGCAGCCACTCTGTCGTTCAGGGACCACTCGTGAGGCTTGGTTCCTCCCTGCTTGTTCAGATACCAGACAACCGACATATTGTCGGAAAGAATCGCAATAGTTCCCCGGGAAGAGAGCTGTGAAGTGCCTGCAACGCTAGAAGCACAGCTCTCATCTCTAGAACATTGATATGCAAGTGAACCTCGTGGTCTTGCCATGTACCTTGGACCATCTCGCCCAGATAATGCCCCCCCAACCCTATCTTGGAGGCATCTGTGGTTACTGTGGCAATAGGGGACAGGGGGCTCAAGGGTCTCCCTTGATCCAGATTGGACGAGAGAAGCCACCAACGCAGATCCTGCCGGCATCTCCCCGTGATGAGAATCGGATAGGACAAGGGTCGTTCCTGATATGACCACAGGGCCGAAAGGAGCCACTGAAGTATTCGCATGTGTAACCTGGCTAGCGGAACTAAGAGAATGGTAGCTGCCATTGATCCCAACAACTGAAGAACCATCCTGGCTTGGGCTTTTCCCCGGGTAGTAAAGCCAGGACTTGGGCCTGTAACACTTTTATTCTCTCTGTCGGTAGAAAAGCTCTCATCTCTACAGAGTCTAGCTCTGCGCCGATAAAGGCAACACGCTGTGATGGCAGCAATACAGACTTTGCCCAGTTGAATTAAATCCCTAGAAGATGGCCCAATTTGACAGTAGCTCTCGTAGCTTGAACAAGTAGATGCCTGGTGGGGGCGGTGAGGAGCCAGTCATCTAGATAAGGAAACACCTGGAATCCTAGACGTCTCAGGTGAGCTGTCACCACTGCCAGACACTTGGTGAACACCCTAGGGGCTGTGGTGAGACCAAAGGGCAGGGCCAGAAGCGTAAATGATTCCTGGAAGCCTTGTTTATCTTGATGTGATGATAGGCATCCTTGAGATCGTGGGAGCACATCCATACTCCTTTTTCCAGCAATGGGAAAATGGATTGCAATGTGACCATTCGGAACTTGGACTTCTTTACAAAGCGGTTTAGACGGCTGAGATCCAGAATGGGTCTCAAGTCCCTTGTTCTTTATGGCACCAAAAATAACCTTGAGTAAGTTCCTAATCCGATCTGGTCTGCGGGGACTGGTTGGATGACTCCTTTTTCTAGCAGCTTTGAAACCTCTATTGCTGCCTGATCCCACTGACTGGGTGGAACGTCCGGGAATTTTCTTGGTGGGGGGGGGGGGGGGGCGGCAAAAAAAAAGGGATGGTGTAACCTCCGGTGATGATACGAAGCACCCATCGATCCTGAGTGATGGACTCCCAGGCCTGAAGATGCTCTGAAAAACGACCCCCGAATGGCTCCGGAGACGCACAGTCAGGTAATCCCTCAGGGACGTTGGTAGGAGGAACCACGAAAGGATTCGCAGTCTCCTGTATTGCGGGGGCCTCCACTGCCTCTAGGGCAACGCCTTCCATTAAAATTCCCCCCTCCTCTGCCCCTGGAGGGGGGGGGGGTCACTTTGATGGGCAGGGGAAAACTTTTGAGACTTTCTGAACCACATTTTCCCTCCCCTCTGAGCCTTGGGATAAGGTCTAGTGGGAAGCGAAAAACAAGCCCCAATGGCAGACAAAGTCTTACCCTCCTGCTCACATCTAGTGAGGGTGTCTTTCACTTTGGGTCCAAAAAGGGAGGACACGTCGAATGGGGCGTCCGTGAAAGAAGACTTGAAAGCCTCCACAAAATGACACAAGCGCATCCAAGCTTGCCTCCTAAGAGCTACGCCCGAACTCGCTGCTCTACCCGCCTCCTCGTCTGCATAAGATATGAGCCTCATGGACAAGTTAACGATGGAAGAAAGGGTAGACAGCTGGGCGTTAACAGACTGAGCCAACGCCTCAGGCAAGTTACCCGACAGGGTATCTCCCAACTCCTTTATGAGATCCCTTTGGAGCCGCATAAAATGACACAAGTAATTCAGCGAGCGCAATGTAAAGGTCGCTGAAGACAGAGTACGCTTCCCATACCTATCCATACTCCTAGACTCCTTATTAGGAGGATGGATGGAAGTAGAAGCCTCTGCCACGTCCTGCTGGGTGGCAGATGCCACCACCATAGCATCCACAGGTACTCCCTTGGTCAAAAATTCTTTTCTAGGAGGCGCAGATAAGAACTTATTGGGGAGGCTAGGAACTGGCTCCACAGAGTCAGGGTGTTCCCACACCCTTCGACAAATAAGATCCAATAATTCATCGAAGGGTGGAGACACCCAGGAGGCGGAAGGCTGGGCTCTGAAGGCCTTGAGGAAGACCGACTCCTCCTCAGAAGGGTTTCTGGATGGCCAGTCGCCCCGCTGTCTCAAGATCTCCAGGATATCGGAGAACGAGACATCATCCGAGGACGACTTTGGGGACCCTTCTGCATCATCAAGGTCGGTGACGAGGTGACAGACTCATCTGGGGAATCTAGTTGCTTCCTCTTACACAACTTCTTCCTGGGAGGCTCTTCAGGCATAGACTCTGAAGGGCCCTCAGAAAGTAGGGGACCACACATGGAGGTATCCTCAGGCCTAGGAGCCCCGCTGTCCAGAGATAGGGGGGCACCAGAAGCTCTAGTCGCAGCATCTAGAGAAGGAGTTGCTGAGTCAGGTGAAGTCACTATGGACTTGGCCAGCACGCTCCTCATAGCCTCGAAGACAGGTCCACCAGAATCGGACAAAAAAACCCGCCTCCGAGACCATGAACCGAGTCGGGGTACACCTAGCCGAAGAACCAAGGGGAAGACTCGGAGCCGCAGTCTGAAGCCCCGATGTATCCCCCTCGGGTTCGACTGAGGACACCCAAGTACCGAAACCTGTAGAAGGAATGGAAAAGGTTGGAGCCGTTGTCGGATCCGAAAGACTCGCAGGAGGTTTTGGAGCCGACCCAGGGACTTCACTTGATTCGGCAGACTCCGGCTCCGACGACACCGAGGTTGTCGGAGGAGGAAGAAATGGAACCGATATAGTAGCTGGCTCCGGAGCCAACTGGGCCGGAGCCAAAAATAATTTAGTTAACACTGGCGACTGGAGGAGCCTCTGGACCACCCTATCGACATCCGAATCCGAGAGCCTGGAGGACTTGGAGGAGACAGACGGGGGTCGAGAAACCTTCTCTGTCAGAACCGAGACAAGACTGGGGGAACGGCTCCGAATCGGCTCCAAACGTATCGGAGCCGAAGCAGGCTCGAGAACCACCGCAACCTCCTTCGGTGCCGACGACCGTGGAGTCGAAGAAGAAGCCGACCCCGCAACAGCCAATACTTCCTGCGGCTCCGAGACAAGTGGAGCCGAGGAAGGAGACATAGCCTTGGACCGTGCTTCCTGCGGCTCCGAGACCAGTGGAGCCGAGGAAGGAGATGTAGTTTTAGACCTTTTCTCTGGAGGCTCCGATGAACTAGTCGGAGCCGGAGACTTCATTTTAGACTTGGACCTGGATTTCTCAGAGGGAGGAGAGGACGCCAACGTTTCCTCAAAGGAGGGTTTAATCAAACCCTTGAGGATAAGTTTATTTTTTCTCTCCTGTAAAACCCTGGCAGAGAAAGCATGACACACATTGCAGGATCAAGTGTATGGCACCGAGACAATATACACAGATGGCGTGGCCATCAGTCAGCGACATCTTGTACGCACATTTGGTGCATTTTTTAAAGCCAGATGGCTTATGTTCTTTTGGTTCCTTGCCCGACATAAGGAACACAATCCACAAGCAGCAACAATATTTCGAATTTACACAATAATCACACGAGCACACGCAGCAACACAAGGTAGGGAGGGAGGAAAGGGCTCTAACTTAAACGCTCGAACAGTAACAACACAAGATAGGGCAAAGGCCCTCTAACTCAAACGGGCCTAGCCCACCAAACAGAAGGATTACCAACAACAAACGCAATCAGTCACAACAATGAATACAACAGACAACGTAGTTATTAGAATAGCTTTTTTGGTATAATAGACTCGAAGCTATAAGTTCAAAAACAAAAGACAGGGTACTTAGCCACAGCCAAGACGAGACCACGTCGTTACTCTAGGAGCGGCAGACGAGATCTGGAAGTTTGGGTGTGATGCATCCTGGGATACAGGGTTAGCCCAGCCAATGAGAGACTTCGTACTAGTTATAGTGGCCGAGTCGGAGCCGACTCTCGGCTCCGAACCCTGTCAGTAATGAATGTAGGCGAGATAGGATCACATTACATCATCTATTATTCCCTGTATTGTATATAATGTTGACTACATATGATTACTGTATTGTCTTAAAATTTGTCTTGAAAAGTTTTTTGTCTACAAATAATTGTACAGCTTTTCTGCAATTATAATTTTACTGCACTGTTTCAAAATTTTATGTATATAAAATTGTGGAGCTTTTCTCTCCGGGCCTCCACTGAAAATGGGTTCGTCAGACCCAGTGGACTTTCCCAGTGATCAAATGCAATAAATAAATAAATAAATAAATAAATGTCCAAAATACATAGAGGTGTTGAAAATAATGTATTATTTAAACATATTCAGTTGAAAGGTGATACACACATAGATTCAAGTTTCGTGTTATTCAGCTAGTGTGGGGAAACGGGGGGGGGGGGGTGATATAAAATTACTTACTGAATTAGCTGAATGTAGATGGATAGATTATTTTAGAGCGGCTAGTAATCCTGAATTAAACAGTCAAAACAGTTTGAAACCTGTACTTAAATATAAGCATGATTGTGTTTAAAATGTTTTTTATCGGGCTTTTATACGAGTATCTATGTAAATGTATGTATATTTGTAGCAGTGTTGTAATTATATTTAGATATTTGTAAATGGTTTATAAATAGTTTGAATAGCGTGTATATATTTTTAAGGAAGTATGTTTTATCATATGACTTCTTGGTTTGTATCCTACTGGTCAATCAGTTGTATAAATATAACCATTTACATGTCTTTTTACTTTGCATTGAAAAAGAGCTTTTCTCAAAAGCTTTGCATTGTACTTTACTGCTTTTACTAAAATATTTATGGTGTATTCCACACTTTTTTTTGGAGTTTCTTTGCTGTCTAGCTGTGGAATACTTCAGTTCCTGTATGTGGTTTTGTTTGTAGTGTTAACAAAGTTAGTTTTTCTACACTAAATCTGCTGCTCTTGCACAAACACTGGTTAGGAAATCAATGTCTTAAGGCAGCTAAAGAAACACAGCCTGTTATTTTTTTATTTGAATAGTATACCCCTACTTATATGTATACTTAATTTGCTTGTTTTCTGCCTACAATCACAATACTGCTATTCTTTGTATCCTATCTAGACTATGTGACTTTATCAGTGACATGTATAATATGTGTTTTTATTCTGTACTTGTATCTGAGATTGAATCAATATTTGTATCTGTACATTGTATATGTATCTTACGGTTATTTATAAATGTGGAGCTTTTCTCCCTAGGCCTCATCTGAAAAAGGACATTTTGTCCTATTGGACTTTTGCGGTAAACAAATGTAAAATAAAATAAATAAAATAAAATAAATCCTTCACTTTGCAGGAAATCCATAAAACGAAGTTATGTACCTACCATAACGTTCCATGTTAGTTGTCCTTCATCTAGCCTTCCTTCTTGCTGGATGGGTTCAGAGCCGATCCTCGGCTCCGACTCGGCCACTTACTATAGTTCGAGAGCTCTTTACTAGCTTGAGGCTACCCCTTATCCCAGAATGCCCAGCATCAGCTACCCAGATCTCGTTTGAGATAGCTCACACTAGACATAATTATAGAAGATAATCCATTAATAAATCTGGATATACAGTTAATTGTTATGGTTTGCTTGGGAAGCAACTAATAACAAAATAAATTAGCCACCTGAGAAGCACCCTCAGCCGGGCCTAACTCCTGAGAGGCCAACTCCTGCAAAAGTAAAGGTTCCCCCTGGGAATCAGCCGAACCCTCGGCAGGATCCACAGATTCAACCGGAGGCTCCGTAGGACCGGCGTCCGCAACGGACGACTCATCCGGTTTAGACCTCAAAGATTTATCTTTACGCTTTTTAGCGGTAGCGGGCGTCGGAGGATCCGACGGCATGTTATAGTTACACCGTTTACCGAAAACAAGCCTGGCACAGTCTAATCTTCGTTTAATGGTGCGCTTATTAAATCTAGCACAAAAGCGACACCCGACCACGTCGTGCTCAGGCCCCAAGCAAGGAATACAGAAAGAATGATAATCCCTATGAGGTATCTGTTTCCCACAAGAAATGCAATTATTAACTTTTTCTGACATCCGGATAACTGAGGCAAGAAAAGACAAAAATTTCTAACGGGTACTTAGCCCAACTTGGTCTTCGGTCTGAAACTCGGTAAATGAAAATTTCAGAACGCCGAACGGCACTTGCAAACGCTGCTTCTGCTTCGGACCACTCGACAAGAAAGACTGAGGATATGGCGTCGGTCATGCGCTTAAGTACTACTACGTACTGACGTCAGCTCTGGGCGACAATGACCGACGCCAGCCTAGCTCTTTGGTATTCGGGCCGACCGAGGACAGTGGACTACCCACAGGTTATGACTGCAGCAATGTGAGACGAAGAACATCTTCTTTATGTTAAGTTGTCCAATCTCACCTTCATTCTTGCTGGATGGGACAACTTCCCTAGCACCTCAATCCTGGGTGGCTCATTGGAACAGACTCTTCAGAACCGTGGAACCAAAGGAAGCCCTGCCCCGGGAGACCACATCTACTTTGTAATGAGAAATGAATGTATGAGGATCTGCCCAAGTAGCTGCTGCACAAATTGAATCTATGGGCAATCTAGATTGAAACGCTACCGAAGTAGCTACTTACCTGGTTGAATGACCTTTGGGTTTTGCTGGAAGATCTTTTTGTCGCAAATGGTAGGTATGGGCTATGGTGTCTGATAACCATTTTGACAATGTTACTTTAGAAACTGGAAGGCCTTGTTTGTTGTTAACAAATGAAAGGAGCAACTGATCCGATTTTCTCATATCTTTAGTTCTATGGAGATAGAAACACAGTTGTCTATGCACATCCAGTTGGTGTAATCTGTATTCTGCCCTGTTGGAATGATTAGGGAAAAAGACAGGAAGTTCAATGGATTGATTCAAATTGTGTTCTGAAAAAACTTTAGGTAGAAAAGATGGGTTGGTTCTCAGAGAAACTCTCTCTGTGAAAAACTAGGTATGGAGGGCAAACACATAGTGCATGAAGTTCTGAAACACGTCTGGCAGAAGTAATAGCAACTAGGAAGAGAGTTTTCCAAGATAAAAATTTCAAGAAACATGATGCTGCTGCTGGTTCAAAGGGTAGCAGTATTAAGGAGGCCAGAACCAAACTGAGATCCCAAGTTGGAAGGGGCTCTTTTACTGGGGGTCTAAGTAGAGATGTTCCTCTCATGAAGGCCTTACAGAGTTTGTGAGAAATTATGCTGGAGTTACAAACTCCGACGTAAAAATTTGAAATGGCAGCTAGTTGTACTCTGATGGTAGCAGCCGCTGCACCAGAATGAAACAGTTCTGTTAAGAAATCCAAAATCTCATGTACAGGAGCTGTAAAAGGATCTAAATTCCTGGATTCTGTCCAGTAAGAGAATCTTTTCCATTTGCTAGCATATACTTTCCTTGTATTTGTCTTATGACAGGAAACAATAATATTACAAACTGCTGGGGAAATATTGGGGAGCCTGGCTAAGATTGGAAGTGGAGTAACCAAGCTGTGTGCTTGAGAGATTGGAGGGATTGGTGTAGCCCGCCTGATTGATGAATCAAGAGGACCGATACTGGGTCCAGAATCCAAGGCTGGGCTAGAAGGTGGGGGTGAAGGAACAGAAACCAAATCTGTCGAGGTCAATAGGGGGCAGTGAGGATAATTTTGCAACCCAACGATTTTGCTTTCTGAATGACTTTTGAAATTAGGGGAAAGGGGGATGCATAAAGGAGTCCCTGAGGCCAATCGTGGACTACAGTGTCCCTGGGTGTTTGACCTGGAGGAGGAACAAGGGAGAAGTAGCTGCTGTATTTGCTGCTGAGGGGAGAGGCAAAAAGATAGCAGCAAGGCTGGCCCAATTTGTGGAAAAAAAGATCCACAATTTCCTGTTTCAGAGACCACTCATGAGGCATGGGAATAGCCCTGCTGAGCCTGCCTGCTATTACGTTGGATGTCCCAGGGATATGCGTTGCTGTCAGAAAATGTTGGGAGGAAATCGCCCATTGCCACAGTCTCAGGGCCTCTTGGCATAACGGGTAAGACCTGGTTCTGCCCTGTTTGTTGATGTACCAAACCGCTGACATACTGTCTGTCTGTATTGCAATAGTCCCGGCAGGGACAGAGTCTTGAAGAGCTTGCAACGCAAGGAGCACCGCTCTCATCTCCAGGACATTGATGTGCAAATGGTACTTGTGAGGTTGCCAAGTGCCTTGGACTGTCTGCCCTAGATAATGCCCCCCACCCTATCAAGGAAGCGTCTGTGGTCATTGTGGCAACCGGATGGGATTCCATGAAAGGTCTGCCCTGAGTAACTAGCAGGGCGACCATCTACCAGGAAAGGTGTCTTTTGCAAGATTCCGTAATTAGCATCATGTAAGACATGGGTAATTCCTGGAAGGGCCATAGTGTGAAAAGAAGCCAATGAAGGATTCTCATGTGAAAGCGTGCTAAGAGAACTAAAAGAATGGCTGCTGCCATGGACCCTAGAGCTTGAAGAACATATTTGACTTGAATTCTTTTGCTCCTCAGGAGAAGTGACACCTGTTTTCGAATAATGGAAACTCTTTCCTGAGGCAATTTTACAGTCATTTGTCTTGTATTTTGTTCTGCTCCTATGTATGTAATAGATTGACAGGGCAACAAGGCAGATTTTTCGAAGTTTATTGAGATGCCTAGTTGAGCACAGGATGTGATGGTGTAATCTTGTGCTTCTATAAGGTGTTACCTGGTGGTAGCAGTGAGGAGCCAGTCGTCCAGATAAGGAAACAACTAGAATCCTAGATATCTCAGGTGAGCCGTGACTACTGCCATGCATTTGGTGAACACTCTGGGGGCTGTGGTGAGACCAAAGGGCAGAGCTCTGAATTGGTAATGACTGGCCCCTAGCCGGAAGTATAGAAATCTCCTGGATCGTCTGTCCATTTTTATATGATAGTACGCGTCCTGAAGATCTATGGAGCACATCTAATTGTCCTGACCCAGAAAGGGGAGAATGGACTGCAGTGTTACCATCCGGAACTTTTCTTTTTGTATACATTTGTTTAACCTGCTGAGATCCAGAATTGGTCTCCAGTCCCCTGTCTTTTTGGGCACTAAAAAGAATCTTGAGTAAGTTCCAGATCCTACTTGGTCTGTGGGGACTTCCTGGATGGCTTTTTTTCTAGCAGTCTTGAAACTTCTGTGACTGCCTGATCACTTACATTGGGTGGAACATCTGGGATGGATTTTTTTGAAACAAAAGGGGGTTGATGGAAGGGAATCTTGTAACCTCCGGATATAATGGATAGTACCCATTTGTCTTTTGTAATATTTTGCCAGGTGACTGGGTACAATGAAAGCCTTCCCCTGACTCCTTTCAGAGTTGAGCAGTCGGGCAACCCTTCAGGGATGTTGACAGAGTTTGGAAGAAAATATATCGCTGTCGCCCTGATTTTGCAGATCCCCTCTGCTACGAGGGTGGCGTCTACCAATGTTATTATTTCCCCCTCTGCCCCTGGGGGAAAATTCACCACATGCATCAAGCAAGGGTCCCTGAGATTTTCTAAACCACATCTTTCCACCCTTCTGACCTTTTGGTTATGGTCTGGTAGGAGTGGAAAAACAAACTCCAACATCACAGAGCGTCTTGCCTTCCTGCTGGCACCTGGTAAGCATGTCTTTCACCTGAGGCCCAAAGAAAGAGGAGCCAAAGGGGATATTGGTGAAGGATGCTCTGAAGGGTTCCACAAACTGACCACAGCCAAGAATGTCTCCTAAGAGCCACTCCTGTTTCTGCAGCTCTACTAGCTCCATCAGCTGCGTATGAAATAAGCCTCATGGAGGAGTTGACTATTGAATTAAGAGTCGCCAGCTGGGTAGCTACCTTGGTTGAAGCTCCCTCAGCTGTGGGATCTTGTAGGGTATCTCCACACTCTTTTAGGAGATCCATCTGAAGCCTAGTAAAATGGGAAAGATAGTTCAGGGACCTAAGGGAGAAGGTTGCTGATGAAAACATTTGCTTCCTATATCTGTCCATTGTACAAGAATATTCGGTGGATGGACAGATGAGGTTTCAACTAACTCTCTCTTTGTGGTTGCTGCTACCACCATGGCATCAACTTGGACACCTTTAGTCAAGAATTGTTTGTCTTGGGGAGCTGTGATACATTTATTGGGTCTCCTTGGGACAGGTTCCATGGAATCTGGAGCTGACAAAGCCTTTCAAGACACTACAGACATGAGTGGATCAAAAGGTGGAGACACCCAGGAGGTGGAAGATTGGGAACCAAATGCGTCCAGTTATACAGACTTGTCCTCAGAGGGGGCTAGGGAAGTCCAGCTACACCTCTGCCTGAGAATCTCAAGGATGTCCAAAAAGGAAACATCTTCAGAGGGGGACCTTGGGGACCCCTCCGATTCATCCAGGTCTGTATCTGAGGTGACAGACTCAAGGGAGTCTTTGTGCTTCCTCTTGCACTTTTTCTTCTGGAAAGCCTGCTCAGAATGTTCTGGGGAGGTTTCGGAAGAAGAGGGTTCACCCAATGGGGTGTCCTGGGGCATAGGTTCCCTACGCGTTGGGCCTGGACGAGGAGCAGAGGTTGTCACAGGTACTGAGGGGGACGGAGCCGATGGAACTGATAGTGGGGCCGTCTGTGGGGACAGCACTCTCCGCATGACCTTGAAGGCGTCACTGTCTTGACACAAAGAGGGCTCCAGCTCCGAAGAGACAGGAATCCCACTCTGCGCCAAGGGCGACGGCTCCGAGGCCGATGTGGGAGCCGAGCTCAACTGAGCTGACGCTCCGAGAGGGAGAACGGGGTCAGACAAGGGTCCAATGCCACCTACCACCTCAGAGCCGTTGAGAAAGCTTCGGCACCCAGATACCTCGATGGGAGGAAGAACCGAGGTAATCGGGGCCAACATCGGAGCCAAAGAGGATGTCATCGGAGCTGAAGGAACCATTATTGGCATGTCCATGGACTTCAGCTCCGAACTAAGCATAGTCGGAGGAGGAATCGAAATCGAACCGGATGGGGCCAAAGCCTGTTGAGGCAGGCTCAAAAGCATTTTTGCAAGGGCCTGTGACTTCAGCAACCTACTGACCACTCTCTCCACATCCTGATCCTATAACCTCATGGATCGAGAGGAGTGAGAAGATTAGCGATGACTTGTCTTGCTCTGAAGTAAGGGTGATTGTGGCACCAAGCGAATCAGCTCCAAGAAAGGAGACCTAGCTCGTTTGTGGCTCTGAGATGGCTCCAAAGTAACAGTTGGAGCCGACGGAGGAGTAGTCTTGTCGGTGCCAGAGGACACCGACACACTTGGTTTATCAAGCTCACAGGTTGGTTCCGAACATGGAGCTGACGGCTTGACTGGTTTCAAAGGTTTCACTGGCTTTGATGCTTTAGCCGGAGAATCCTGTTTTAACAATCCACGGAGGATAAGCTTGTTCTTCCGCTCCCGCAGGACCCTTGGACTAAAGGCATGACAAATAGAATAAGAGTCCTGCAGGTGCAGAGCCCACAAGCAGTAAACACAACTACTGTGCCCATCTGTCAGAGACATCTTCTGACAGCATGAGTCACACATGTTAAAACTTGAGGTTTTAACTTCCTTAGACATTTTACCAAAAAGACACACTACAATAGTAAAATAAAAATTATATTAATAAAGACCTTAAAGGAGAGCCTCTAACTTAAACGGCTGTCCTTAGGGCGGGGGGGGGGGGATAACTCTCTAGGTTAAATGAGTTCAGGGAATAACAGAAGGCCTAGCAACTAAGGGGCGATGGCCAACACAGCACAAAAAACACCTCAAGGACGAGATAACGGGTTTACGATAAAAGAAACTTACAAACTACTATAAGAGAGAAATATATATCAAGTTTTTAAGCAAATTATTTGAATTTAATAGAGAAAAAAGTTATACTAAGCCTGAGTCAGTAGTGACGCAACCTCGCAGCTAAAGCGGCAAACGAGATCTGGGTAGCTGATGCTGGGCATTCTGGGATAAGGGGTAGCCTTGAGCCAGTAAAGAGCTCTCGAACTATAGTAAGTGGCCAAGTCGGAGCCAAGGATCGGCTCCGAACCCCTCCAGCAAAAGTGAAGGCGAGATTGGACAACTTAACATCCTCAGTTTCTATTTCTTTAACTTCTCCATTACTAATCCTCTTTTCTAGTTTTCCTCTTTGTTTTCTTATTTTCTGTATTGTAAATATACCTCTCAACCGTACCAAATTCCTCTGCGTTAACTGGTTTTGAGGGCAAAGCAATGGGGTGCAAAGAATTTCCAAGTGGCCCCTTCAGCTACCAGTTTTTTAGATCGTTTTCATTTTTATTTAGATGTTTTAAAATTATCTCTGATGTCATCATACATCGCTGGTGTATCCTGCGATGTTTTCAATGTGCAGGGGAGATGTGCATGATGACCATACCTCTGAACTGTTCAGATTTTTGCAAAATGTCCAGATTGCGGCCTCATATTTTTGGTCCATTTTTCCTAAAATTGTGGTTTACTGGCAAATTACTGGTAAATCATTAAAGACTGAAGTTATAAAATGACAGCCATTTGAATTTCAGACTTCATATTCTTCAGAAAATCCATGCTAATGAAAAACATGGCATTCTGTCAACTTTCTAAGTTTGTAAAAGCATTATTTAAAAACTGTCCCTATTTTTGGGTCTTTGTCCCAATTTAATTATGGCTTTGTCCAGATTTCTTGCTCTTAGAGGATGAGAGGTATGATGATGACATCTTGGACAGTACTGTTTTGGATGTTTGTTGGCAGTGGAATTAATAGCAGCTGCAGCAATCAGATTCAGAGCTAGCCTGGCACCTCCCTGTGTACAGTTCAAGTTCTGCAACAGCAGTCAGATTCGGAGCTAGCCTGGCACCTGCCCTGTGCACAGTTTAAGTTCTGCAACAGCAGTCAGATTCGGAGCTAGCCTGGCACCTACCCTGTGCACAGTTTAAGTTCTGCAATCAATCTGCAGCAGAGTCTGCCCAATTTGCTCCCATGCCACAGCTTGACCTTCGTCCTCCTCCAGGTAAGTAAAAGTAAAAAAGAAAAAAAATGCATATGTCTAATGGAGACTGCATTCAAAATGATTCTACAATCTTATCTGTTGCACAGTGCACAGACTTTTTAGTGCTTGCCGCTTTTCTTTCAATGGATGGTTAGAACATTTTGTTTTATTCATGTCATGTGATGATGTGGTCACTGTTAGAAGTTGAACTTAGTATAGTAGCGTGTGACTTTACTTACTGCTTTAAATGAAAATCATGATTGGTTCGTTCTCATAGCTTGACTCTCGAGCAATCCCTTAAGTTAAAACAATGAGAAGGCAGGAACACCAGAGAAGTCGTGAAACTGTAAATACGTACTTGTTTATTTCAGAGAGTAGTTCCGTTAAAATCACAAAAGGATAGGACGCTCCACACCACTAGTGATGTAAATACAAAAGTCCTTAAAAGTTCATGAAAGCCACAACCGAAGCAAAAAAATCCTTTTGTGATTTTAACTGTCTTTTCATTGTTTTACAGTTTGTTTCTTGGGTCTTAATCCCTAAGTTAAACCAGGAGACAGGAGCTGATAGAATAGTTAGTACAGTACAGTAGCTAGCCTGGACAATGTGACTTACTGCTTTAAATGAAAATTGTGATTGATTCGTTCTCATAGCTTGAGCAATCCCTAAGTTAAACCAGGTGGTAGTAGCTGAAATTTAGTACTATCCGCTTGTGAAGTCTGTGATAATACAGGGTCATGATGTTTTTTTATGTGCTGTGACATTTATTATTATTAGCTTCTCTGTATTGGTAATATGTCTTTTATTTTACAAAAGAAACCATGGATACAGAATGAGTCAACCGCATAAGTAGCACTTCTACCAACTATATTTTAATTATGTGTAATTTGCCTTCAGGCATATAAAGCAAAATACAGACATACAAATGCTTATTTTTGCTGGAACCTGCTCCTGTGTGCCTGCAAGTATCAGAAGGCTGACTGACAGCCTGATACACTTATGTCTACCTTCCTTTTCATTTTTTGCAACCCCATACAAAGATATGTAAATGTTGTCAATGGTGAATGAGCAATAAAAAACGAAATCACAAGTTGCACAACCAAAAAAAAAATCTTCTTTTAATAATTGATAGCCATGCAGTGATTTACTGAGGGAGGGCAGTTTTATTCCAGGGTATATTAATGACGAACTGTGTGGTTACAATGTACTTATTCTATAAAACATATGCTAGTGAACTGGAAATTCTGCATACATTGATAATCCTCTAATATTTATTATAATGACAAGCCCTAGATTACAGCAACTTTAACATAACTGTGTGTAGAGAAAGCAAAACATTTCACATTCTCACATATATTTTAGCCAGGTTTACTTCTATCTCTCAAGATTGGTTCCACATATTCTCCACAATGTTGACATTGTTTAATTAATCCTTTCCATTTTATGCAGGACTGATTGTTCTGGTTATACTTTGTCTTAATATTTTGTTTGTTCTTCAATTTGCATTTAAATGTTGGTATCCCACGATTCCACTAAAGTGGGTGGGGTTACATAATTATGCGTGTAAATTGTATGTTAATCAGCATACAGATTTTTTTTTTTGCCAGTTGTACCTACTTTTCATGGGCCTTTGTCCAGATTTTTGATGCTTCCGGGTTGAGAGGCATGATTGTAAAATGTTCTGTATCCGGATACCTTTGTCTGTATTTCTATTCAAATATCTTTAGTGCTGCCCTTTTTGTATTAATTAGTTTTCCTTTCTCCTTTGCATAAATATTGCACCATATTAAATTTCTTTTTCTTTCTCATGTCCATATTTCTTCTTCATATGTCTTCTGCTCCTCCTGTTTCTTACTTGGGGTACTTGTTGCATCATGCTGTGCTATAACCTGTGTTAGACTTTCTACACTAAATCCTACACTTTGCAGGTATTCCATAACTTCAGCTTCTACTTCTTAACTTCTGCTTTACTGATCTTCTATACTACATTCCCTCTTTATGATCTTATTTTTTTGTATTGTGAATTTTTCCATATCTGGATGCCTTTGCCTATTTCTCTTTGAATAGCTTTGAGGCTGCTTTTTTGTACTGGTTAATTTGGCTTTCTACTTTGCATAAATATTGCACCATATCAGCTCTCTCGTTTGACATGTTCATACTTCTTTTTTATACCTTTCAGAAATCTCTAGATTTTCTTCTTTATATTTCATACTTTCTTAGTGACTGGAGTTTCACTGTGGCGACCCCTAACCGGGAAAAGCCGAAAGACAAACAACAACATATTTCATAATTCCTCAGTCACTTTTTTTTCCAAACAGCCCAAGGTTTCTTGGTCTATATAATGATTTTCATAAATTTCTTGTATTAATAAACACAAATTTGCATTTGAAGCTTTTGACAGCTTTTCTTGTGCAAATATTTTTCTTTCCTGTAATTTCTCTCAATCTTTTTGTATATTTTCTGTCTGGAAATTCTGGGCTTCTTGCATAATAGTAACAATACACAATTTCTTTCTTATCCTCAATAGCCTGCTCTATTGCCTTTATGGCTCTTTTTTGGCCTGTTTTTTTTTTTTTTTTTTTGTGGACTACTACTTACTTCTACAACAGTGGGCCATCCTCATCCTGAGCCTGGCCTAGCCCCATCATAGGAATGTCATCTCTCTTAATCTTTTTGTATATCTTCTGTCTGGAAATTCTGGTCTTCTTGCAAGTAACAATGCATAATTTCTTTCTTATTCTCAATACGCCACTCTATTATCTTTCTGGCTCTTCCTATTAGTTTTGGGGATTTTGTGGACTACTACTTCCTTCTACAAAGGGGGACATCCTCCCCCTGAGTCTGGCCTAGCCCCATCATAGGAATGCTTCCCTGTCTTGAGGATTCTATGCTGTCATTTTTCCAGCCCTGATATCAGTGCGCCTATCGGATTGGGCACTTTTTTATCCTGGGTCTTGTGCACCCAGCTATCTTTTTTATTTTTTAACCTAATTCTGTCCATGATATATGCTATATAAAATACAGTGCATATATCAGTGTTGTCTTGGTAAGATTTTGTGAAAAACAGGGTCCACCTCATAAAGGTACTCGCCAAGAATTGAGGATGAATTCAGTTCCAGCAATACTACTCACCTTTGCTTGCTGATTTATCACCTTTCCATTTGGACCCTACCTGAAGATTTTTTAATTCTAGTGGATGTGGTTATTAACTGTTTGAAGCTGTATACATTTATAGATTCAGTGAGGATAGTGGAATTTATGAGATGCCTGTCTATATTTAAGTCTCCAAATATAATAGTCTATGGTTAATTTGTTTGGATATCCAATAAAAGATGTTTGCACCAGTATCAGTGTTATTCCCTGGTGGTATATAAATTGCTGTTAAACATATAGTTTTCATATTGTTGATTTTTTAGAAGTGTTTAGAAGTTCAGCATTGTTAAATTTGGTTATTTCCTGTGGGAGTAAGGTAATGTTTAGGGAATTTTTATAGATGGCTGCTACTCCACCTGCATGCTTGTTTTGTCAGTCATGCCTGAGTAGATTATATCCTGGGGGGGTGATCTCATTATCCTTTATTTATTTTTTTAACCAGGTTTCAGTAGCTATGACTACATCAGGAGTGTATGTGGCAAAGTAGGCATATATGTCACCAAATTTTATTGCACATACTTTTTTGGTTCATATTTAGTTAGGTGAACGTTGGTTCTATTTTTTTATTGAGAAGTATTAGGTGACTGGTTTATTTTTGGGTTGGTAGTGATGGTTTTATTAACAGTGAGGCCTGGCTTGTGGTGAATATCTGCATTAATTTTTTGAACTGATATTTTACAGATGGAAGAGTATGACCAGTTATATTTTGGTCTTGATTTGGTATTTCATCATAAATTTGGACATTTACTTTTGAGATATTTGTAAATAAATAACTCAGATGCAGTTTTTATGTATAGATAGGGTGTTATGGGGAAAGACAGGCTGGGTAGATGTTGATATTCTTTGTGTGGACTGGTTGAAGCCTTAAGCATTTGAAGGAAGTTGATTTGATAATTGGTGATGAAGGCTAGTAGAGTGAGGAGAAATAGTAACATAATCTGAATAAGGGGCATCTTATTTAACTTGGGTTTTATCTTTATTGTAAAATAAGATTAGAAAATATTAGGAGGGTACTGGGGTGGTTGTACAGACGTAATATGACAATTATAGGGGGTAAGGGGTAGGACAGTTTGAGAGAGAATCTTGGGTGCTAAACTAGAATGGGTATTACTATTGGAAGTAATTATATTGATTGTTTTTCTTCTGAAAGGAACTGATGATATTGGATTAAGGGATATGTGGGTGGTGCTACAGAAGTATAAATGTAGAATAAGAAAGTGTGGGTGGGAACTGGGGGTAGGGTAGGGAAGTTGAGTAAGCCCGAGCATTAGCAAGGGCAAACAAAGCAGATTGAAAAGTTTGGCAAAGAGAAAGAGAAAAGAAAATCGGTGATTGTTCTTAAACAGCCACATATCTGCTGTGAGAGATAAGTAAAAGAATCAATGCAGTTTAAAAGGCCTCTGTGCTAGTAGATGAAGGTCTTGATTTTGTTGCTCTAGGACACAGTTTTAGTAGGGTACTTGGTCCAATATGACTGTGACCTGACTAATGTTGATATATAACAGTAAAAAAACTGTACTTTACTGTTTCAAAAGCTCTGTAATGGTAAGGATGTTTCTTTGGACTTTGACATGCAAAGTCCAAAGATTATACCCCACCCTGCAGATCAGAAAAAAATTAGAAAAAGTAAGCCAGAATGCAGGACTGCAACCCTGGAAAAACACTGGCTCAGATCTGAAAGTCGTTACACACGCATCTGGGGCAAAAGAGAAAAATAACTTAAAAATAACTTAAGGAAAGGAAACAACGGACTGCTAAAAACAATCATGGAGCACAGTTGAAGGAGAAAATACCAATGGGATTGCTGAGGTCTAACAAAACTGAGCTATTATAGTGGACAAAGTTCTTTGATTTAGACTGCCACAACATTTATAATTCACATAAAAATATATCTCTCAGATGGGTGTTCAAACTGCAGACTTTGCTGTTACATACATATCTGTTTGCTTGCAGAGACACCTCTATTAAAAAAATAATAACACACTAAATAGACGGATGGGTGCACTGAATAAATGGTGACTGTGCACAAATACTATCTCAAAGTTGAAAGTGGTTTAATAGCTGTCTCTGGCAAGGAGAAATAAAAAAAGGAAAGTGGGAGACCAAAGATGACCTCTTTGAAGGCATGCAGTTCCACTGAAGAAAGACAGGAGGATATAAATAATGGAAGTAGCAAGTCTAGAAAAAATAAAGAAAATATAAGAGAAAGAAATAGTTTGAGTAAGAACAGTATTAGTAAATGTCACTGTCTGTTAGGAAGTAGAGTGTAAAAGCCGACCAGCAGGATGTCTGTGGAGGAGGGTTTACAGACTATAAGGCTATTGCTTACACAAACTAGGACACTGAAGCACTTGTCTTCAGACTACTCACTGTGCAGGCTAAAATGAATGCAGAAAAGACTGGATGAACCCAACACTTACTTAAAACGCAAGGGCAAAGATGGTACAAAATTTGTCATAAATAAATGGTATGTGTATTGAGTGGACTCAAAATGCCTTTGAGATTAGTCTGCTGTGTGTATGATTTAGGGGTGTTTCCAGTGAACTTGAAGCATGAGATTAGAGGTGGTATAGAGTTTGTTCTAAATAAATGGTGGGTGGATTGAGTGGACTCAGACTGCCTTTTGGAACAGCCTGCTGTGTGTATGCTTTAGGGATGTTTCCATTGAACTTAAAGCTCAAGGGAAAACGTGATACAAAGTTAGTCCTATATAAATGGTGTGTGGACTGACTGGACTCAGACTGCCTTTTGGATGAGCCTGATGTGTGTGCTTTACGGATATTTCTAGTAAACCCTGTAACTCACTTGCACCCAGAGAAGGAAAGAAGGTGAATAGATCTATTTGAGGTGTTCCCCACAGCTGGATCAAATCTTAGAAGACCGCCTGATTCAATTTCCATTCATATGGATCGGTCTTGGTCCTGCTCAGCTTGTCTGTCACAATATTTTGCTCTGACAGAATGTAAGATGCCTGCAGAGTTAGATTGTGCTGAATTGCTATATCCCATGCTACAATGGCCAATCTGCACAAGGGGCATGATCTGGAACCCCACTTTTTATGTATTACATCACTGTGGTGTTGTCTATAAATACTAATAGTGGTCCTAGGGACCACAGATGATTGAGAGAGTTAAATGCATTTAAAAGTGCCAATATCTCTTTTATGTTTATGTGTTTTGGTCTGTCTGTTTCGTTTCAAAGACTCTACACTTTCACCTCCAAATACATAATTCCCCTGACAAAGTCTGAGGCATCTGTAGCAACAGACTGTATTGAAGCTGGAAGATAGAGTGGGTGACCTGGATTCAGATAAAACTGGTCTCTCCACCAAAGCATTTCCCTTTTTACAAATCCCCAAATCAAAATTTGAAATATCAGGGGGTGTTGATGATAGGACCATGGAGATCTTGGGTACTACTACAGCTTTCCCATGTTGAATCTGGTTAGCAGAATCATGAAAATCATAGATGCTATAAATCCTAGTGTGACGCCCATGCCCTGGCCCAGCAATCAAGGAGCCTCCATCCTCACCACTAACACCAGTGAAGGGCATCTCGTATACGAGGAAAGGATAACAAATACACACAGTAAAGCACAATTTCCCTCAAGAGCACACAGAGACCACAGTCAGTCCAGGGCTGGTCGCTCCCTTGCTCTCCAGGTCCCCAATAAGACTCCCCACTGGCACAGCCACAGGGTCCTGATCTCAGCCTAGTGGGCAAGCTAAAATCTCCAGCAACCTCTCTGTCCAACCAGTGCTTCGTGTCCATGAAGCAACAGGTTCCTGAAATGGGGGTCTCAATAAAGTGGCACCTCTGAGGAAGGTTTTGCACAGCCAATGTGACATCAGATTACAGTCTTGTATGCCTAGATGAAAATTAGAAATCGCTGCCAACTGAACCCTGATAGTGGCAGCCGCAGATCCCTGGTGGAAAAGCTCAGACAGGAACTCCAAAACCACCAGGATGGAGGCAGTATAAGGGTCAACATTCTTTTTCTTAGCCCAGATAAAGAATCTCCTCCATTTACTGGAATATAGTCTCCTAATGGAGGGTTTATGACAGGACGTTAGTATATGAGTTACAGAGGGTGAGAAGTCGTGAAGCCTGACTAGGGATGGAACTGGAGCAGCCAAGCTGTCAAACTGAGGGTGTGTAAAGCAGGATAAATCGAGCCTGACATGTGTGTCAAGAGATCTGGTACTGGGTCCAGAATCCAAGGGCCATCTAGGAGAAGAGGCCCAAGAAAGGGGAACCAAACCTGATGAGGCCAGTAAAAAGCAATGAGGATCAGTTTGCTTCCCAGTTGTTTCACTTTCTGAATATTGGGTATGAGAGGAAAGGGAGGAAAAGCATAAAGGAGACCCAGGAGCCAATCGTGAACAAGTGCATCTCTGGGTGACTCTCCCGGAGGGGGAATTAGGGAGAAACAGCTGCTGCATTTGGAGTTGATCAGGCTGGCAAAGAGATCACAGTAAGGCTGTCCCCATCTGCAGAAAATCTGCTCTGCTATTTCCTGTTTCAGAGACCACTCGTGAGGCATCAAGATTGCCCGGCTGAGCTTGTTAACTATCATATTGGTTGCCCCTGGAATGTGCATTGCCACCAGAAAATGCTGGGAAGATATTGCCCATTTCCGAACTCGAATGGCGTCTCGACAGAGTGGGTATGACCTGGTTCCACCTTGTTTGTTGATATACCATACTACCGACATGTTGTCTGATTGTATTGCAATCATCCCCAGAGGCAGAAGGTCGTGAAGTGCTTGCAATGCCAGGAGCACCACCATCATCTCTAGAATGCTGATATGCAGATGGGCCTCGTGATCTTGCCATGTGCCTTGGACAGTCCTGCCTAGATAATGCCCCCCCCCACCCTATCTGTGCGGTATCCGTGGTCACAGTGGCAACAAGTTGGCGAGGAACAAATGAAAGCAGATTTTTCCCAATTTATAGAAATCCCCAACTGGGCACAAAGTTGTAAGGTAGTGTCCCTGGTCTGAAGAAGTAGATGCCTGGTGGGGGCGGTCAAGAGCCAGTCGTCCAGATACAGAAACACCTGGAATCCTCGACGTCTCAGGTGAGCTGTCACTACTGCCATACACTTGGTGAACACCCTGGGAGCTGTGGTGAGACCAAAGGGCAGAGCACGAAACTGGTAATGACTGGTTCCCAGCCGGAAGCGTGAATGACTCCTCGATGCCCTGTCCATTTCTATGTGGTAGTAAGAGTCTTGGGGATCTATTGAGCACATCGAATTGTCTTTCCCTAATAATGGGAGTATAGACTGCAGTGTCACCATCTGGAACTTGTCCTTCTTTACTGATTCGTTCAATCTGCTGAGGTCTAAGATGGGCCTCCAGTCCCCTGTACGTTTTGGCACTAAAAAGAATCTGGAGTAAGATCCAGATCCTATTTGGTCTGCTGGGACGGTTTGGATGACTCTTTTTGTCAGCATCTTGTTGACCTCCACAGCTGCCTGATCCCTGTGATTGGGTGAAACATCCGGGATCCTCTTGGGAACATAAGGTGGCAGAGAAAAGGGTATGACATAGCTCTGGTAATAATTCTTTGTACCCATTTGTCTTGAGTGATACTTAACCAGGCTTCTGGATACAAAGAATTGCAACCCCCGACGGCTCCAGAAAAGCACAGTCGGGCCCCATATCCGGAGCGCTGGTAAGGCTGACCCCAAAATGAATCGCAGCCTCCTTGGTTTTGCGGTCCGCTCCTGCCTCTAGGGCAACATCTACCATTTCCTCCTCCTCCTCTGCCTCTGAAGGAGGCGTCACCCTGTGCATCTATGGAAAAACCTCTGAGACTTCTTGAACCACATTTTACCACCCCTCTGACCCTTAGGGTATGGTCTAGTGGGGACAGTAAAACGTACTCCCACAGCAGAGAGTGTTTTTCCTTCTTGCTCGCACCGGGTGAGAGTGTCCTTTACCTTGGGTCCAAACAATGAGGAACCGTCGAAGGGGTCATAAGGTAGACTTGAACGGTTCCGCAAAATTACACAAACGCATCCAGGAATGACGTCTTAAGAAAATTCCTGAACCCGCTGCTCTATTCGCTCCATCGGCTGCATACAAAATAAGCCTTATGGATGAGATGACAACAGAGTTCAAAGTGGACAACTGGGCCGACACCTTGTCAGGGACTCCCTCAATACATGTACCTTGTAGAGAATCTCCTAACTCCTTAAGGAGATCTCTCTGAAGCCTTGTCAAGTGTGTAAAGTAGTTCAGCGATCTAAGAGTAAATGCTGCTGAAGAGAAGATACACTTCCTGTATCTGTCCATAGTTTGAAACTTCATATTTGGCGGATGAACAGAAGAAGTCTCCGCTAGCTCCTTCTTAGTAGCCACCGCCACCACCATGGCATCTACAGGAACACCTTTGGATAAAAATTCCTTTTCGCTGGGTGCAGAAAGAAACTTATTTGATCTCCTGGGGACTGGCACCACTGCATCAGGAGTATCCCACACCTTCTGACTAACTAGCTCCATCAGTTCGTCAAAAGGTGGAGACACCCAAGAGGCTGAAAGTTGAGACCCGAAAGCCTTCAGCTACACTGACTCCTTATCAGAAGGGGTGACAGTGGGCCAGCCGCATTTCTGCTTAAGGATTTCCAGGATGTCTACGAAAGAGACATCATCAGAGGACGACCTGGGGGACCCTTCTGACTCCTCAAGGTCAGTGTCGGAGGTCAAAGGCTCATCCTGGGAGTCTACATACTTCCTCTTACATGTTCTCTTCCATGGGGGCTCCTTGGAAGGATATTCCGGGGAGGTCTCGGAAGAGTGGGGGCCACCAGCCGGTGGCTCCTGAGGCTGCGGGGTCTCTGCTGTCCAGGGAGGGAGTAGGAGCTGAGACAGAAGTAGGTGCCCTAGGGGGGAGAGTGTCGGTACCACTGGTAGTAGCTGATGATTGGGTCTCAAATGCCGACCTCTCCGGCGCCGAAGACCTCCCCGGCTCCGAAAAGGCCAATAATGCCATTAGCTCCAGAGCCATCGGGTCCGAAATAGATGTAGGATCTGAACTCAGCCTCGCCTACGCACCAAGAGGGAGGCTGGGATCCGAAGAGGTTCGGTTCCAGGCATCCCTGTCTGGGCCAACTGAGGAGCTTCAGCTCCTAGACACTATGGACAGCACCAAGAGTGTCGGAGCAGGACTCTGCTCAGAAACAACCACTGGGGGAGCTGGACCGAGGGTTCCATCAGTGGTACCAAACACTCCGGCTCTGAAAGGCCAGCATGGCTTGGACGAGGAATCACCGAAGGGGCCATAACAGGCTCAATTGGCTCCGGAACCGACTGGGTCAGAGCCAAGAACAATTTCTGTAAGGCAGATGAATTCAAAAGTCTCGGCACTACCCTCTCCACATCTTCTTTCGATAAACTCCTGAAAGACCTGGAGGACACAGTAGGAGAACGGGATCTCTGCATTATTGGTGACTTCAATTTAGGGGAGACCGGTAATGGTTCCATAAACCGGCTCCGCTAAATACTGTCTGTGGTCGGCTCCGAGCTACTTGGTGCCGACCCTGTAATCACAGTAGTACAACTCTGAATCGGTTCCAAACTCTGTGCAGCCGAAGAGACAATAAATTTGTCAGGTTTAGTAGTTTTAAGAGGATGCTCTGAGACACCAGCCAGTCCTGGGGAGGGCCTCTTAGATGACTTAGACTTTTCCTTTTTAGATCCCTGAGATCTAGCAGAGGTGGAAGAGCTAGCCAGATCTTCCTCAAAAGAAAGTTTAAGGAGACCTTTTAGAATAAGCTTATTTTTCCTTTCTTGCAACACCCTAGCACTAAAAGAGTGGCAAAATAAGCAAGTTTCCTGTAAGTGGATGGCCCCCAAGACAGTAAACACAGTTACTGTAACCATCCATTATAGACATCTAGCATTTTATGCATTTTTTGAAGCCAGATGGCTTATGGTCCTTGCTTTCCTTAGACATTCTCACAGAAGATGAACTCTCTCACACACACACACACACACACACACACACACACACACACACACACACACACACACACACACACCGAAGAAGAAAGGGAGGACCAGGTCTGCTAACTTAAAAGTACAGTTTTGTACCTACCATAAATGTAGATGTTCGAGGATCCACATTGCTGCAGTCCTTACTATTGGGGTAGTCCGCTGTCCAGTCGGCCCGAATACCAGAGTATATGGCTGACGTCGGTCAGGGCGCATTAGACTGACATCAGTACGTCAGGGTACTAATGCGCATGACCGACGTCATATCCTCAGTCTTTTCTTGCCCCAGATGTCAGAAGACCCTAAAAAGACAAGGCCCAAAATACCTGCACCAAAAATATGTACAATATATACAAAAATATATACAAAAATATCAGCATATAACCTCACCTACACAACCACCCCTAAACACAGAGGGAAGGAGGGAGGGAATTGGACTGCAGCAATGTGGATCCTCGAACATCTACATTTATGGTAGGTACAAAACTGTACTATGTTCTTCGTTCCACATTGCTGCAGTCCTTACTATTGGGTAGAATCCCAAAGCAGAGGTAAGGGAGGCTGGCAAATCATAAAGAAGCAGGGGCTGACAACATGCCTTGCAAAACAGCTGTGGCAAAACCAGCCCTAGACTTAGAGTAGATAGGAAGGTGATAATGCTTAGAGAAAGTATGCACTGAACTCCAAGTAGCTGCCTCCAAAATATCCTTAGTTGCCACCCCCCTCAGAAATGCTGTTGAAGTGGCAGTAGCCCTAGTGGAATGAGGCCTAATCCCTGCTGGAATCTCCTTGCCATGATGGGAATAACAAAATGCAATGCAAAACCCAATCCACCTAGAAATAGTTTGTTTTGACACAGGCTTGCCCTCTGAACTCAAAGCAAAAGAAACAAACAACTGCTGAGACTGCCTAAAATCCTTAGTCCTGCTTAAATAATAACGCAATTGCCTGTGTACATCTAAAGTGTGCAAAATCTTTTCCCCTTTATTTTGGGGGTCTGCATAAAAAGTAGGCAAATGAATAGTTTGGTTTAAAGCCACACTAGAAACCACCTTAGGCATAAAGGAAGGATTAGTACGTAATGATACCCTATCCTTATGGAAAATCAAAAGGGCTCTACTGCCATAAGGGCCTGCAACTCAGACACCCTTCTTGCAGAAGTAATAGCCAACAGAAAAGCAGTCTTCCATGACAAGTATTTCAATTCAGCAGTAGCCGCAGGCTCAAAAGGTTGTAGAGTAAGTTTTTCCAACACAAAATTGAGATCCCAAGCAGGAGTAGGAGCTCTACGTGGGGTCTTATATTCTTTGCCCTCTAAGAAACTGCTTGAACAAAGGATGCGAAAACAATGGTGGGTCACAATCATAGTGAGCTGAAATTGCTGCAGCATGAATCTTAATGGAAGAGAAGGACAAACCTTTGTCCAATAACTCAGTAAGATATTGAAGAGCCACACTCAAATTAGGCTCAGAAATCTCCAAATTCTTTGCCGTACTCCAAAATAAAAATCTCTTCCATTTTTCTGCGTACACTTTCCTTGTACTAGGTCTTCTAGCTTCCATAATCACATTTAAAACTTGTTGAGGAAGTTGAGACCTGCTGTGTTTCAACACAGAATATGCCAGGCTGTTAGATGAAGAGAGTGAAGCTTGACATTGAGCAGATGACCGTCCTTCTGAGATAACAGATGAGGAATCAAAGGTAAAGGCCATGGAGGCTTCCTTACCAGACTCCTTAGTAGTGGGTACCAGTGTTGCGAGGCCAATCTGGAGCTATCAAAATCATCCTTGGCTTGTCTTGTCTGACTTTTAATAGCACCTTTGGAAGAAGAGGCAGAGGTGGAAAGGCATACACATGAAGGTTTTTCCAACTGAAAGACAGAGCATCCACTTTCCAAGCTGTGTGATGAAACCCCTTTGTGCAAAACTTTGGCAGCTGGTGGTTTAGTGGAGAAGCGAACAGATCTATGTCTGGAGTTCCCCAAGACACTGTCAATTTCTGAAATACATGAAGATCCAGTTTCCACTCGTGGGGATCCATGATTTGTCTGCTTAACACATCTGCTAAGGAGTTCTGTGCTCCCGGCAGAAACCTTGCCTGAAGAGTTAGTTGCAAGCTTAGCGCAGTCTCCCATAAAATCATCGCTTGCCTGCATAGAGGATAAGAATGTGTTCCCCCTTGCTTGTTGATGTACCACATGACAGTTGTGTTGTCTGTTAGAATCAACACCCGCCCTGGAAGAAGTAACGCCTTGAAAGCCATTAATGCAAACTGGACTGCTAACATCTCCTTCATGTTGATATGTAGATGCTGTAGTCTGGCAGGCCACTTGTCTTGTATCCACTTTCCATTTAGATGAGCTCCCCAAGCAATGTCCGAGGCATCTGTCGTTAAAATCTGACTCGCCTCTGGCCGGGTCACAGAGAGTCCCTTGTTTAGGTGACATTCCTGAGCCCACCACAAAAATTCTTTTGAAGGCAAGGTATTATTTGAATGACAGTGTCCAAATCCTGGCAGTGCTGTGTCCATACATTTTGAGATACCATTGTAGCTTCCTCATATGCAGTTTGGCATTGGGAAGCACCAGAATACAAGATGCCATGAACCCTAATGCTTGAAGGACTGTCCTTGCAGTCAGCACGGACTGATGAGATAGTTGATGGAAGTAAAGTGATAGACTCTTTTGTTTGTCCGGGGTTAAAAGGCCATCTGGGCTGCTGTATTCAGTCTCACACCCAGAAAGCACATGTCTTGAGAGGGTACTAGACTGGACTTTATTTCGTTCACAGAATACCCTAGGCATCTTAGCACTGCTATAACATATTCCAGATGCTGTAGAAGGTCTTCCTTTTCTTGAGCCAGAATCAGGCAGTCGTCCAAGTAAGGATAGATTTGAATTCCTTTTAGCCTGAAGTAAGCTATCACTGGAGCCAGAACCTTTGTGAATACTCTGGGCAGTAGATAAGCCAAAGGGCAATGCAGAGAACTGATAATGAGAATTTCCAGCTCAAAACGCAGATACTTCCTGCAACTTAGTCTTATAGGCACATGAAGGTAAGCTTCCTTGAGATCTAAAGTTACCATCCAGTGATCTTTGCCCAGCAGAGGTAAAAGCTGTTGTAACGTCAACATCTTGAACTTGGGAATGTCCAGATAAGTGTTGAGGATAGATAAATCCAAAATTGGTCTCCACGTGTTCCCCTTCTTTGGTACTAGGAACAGGCGAGAATAAAATCCTAGGCCCCTTTCTGATACAGGGACTGGCTGAATGGCCCCTATTTGGAGTAACAAAGAAATTTGCTTGTGAGCCTCTTTCCTTTGTGGAGGAGGAACGTCTGGCATGCCTTTGAAAGGGGCAATGTATGGAAATAAAACCTGTAACCGTGGTGAATGATATCCAACACCCATCTGTCTTGAGTAATTAAATCCCAATTTTCTTTGAAAAGAGACAGTCTTCCTCCCAAAGGAGCTGCCAGACGAGAATCTACTGGCAGCTGAAAAGGCAGGTCATTGGGTCTGTTTACGAAAGGACTGACCCCTGCCCTCACCAGAAGTCTGAGCAGGTGAACTCCCTGTTCTAGGCCTAAAAGAACCTTGAGCTCTGCCCCTACCACGTCTAGACCTACCCCTAGACTGGGAATCATAAGCAGGATATGTCCATCCCTTAGTAGGCCAATTTCTACTAAACATCGGTGGCTGCACCTGCAAAAAATCTTTAACAGTTTGCATAGACTTAGCTTTGTCCTCCATTTTCTTTAAAACTGCTTCCACAGGCGAACCAAACAACACATCAGACTGTAAAGGAGCATCCAAAATCCTTGTCTTAACATGTTCAGCTAAATTCTGATCCCTCAACCAGGCATGCCTGCGAAGAACAGAACTAGTGGCAGCCACCCTCGAGGAGGCCTGTACAGCATCAAAACCACATTGCAAAGAATGCTTACCCACTTGTTCAGACACATGAACTAAATCCAGCAAGTCTTTACACTCAATACCTTCCGCCAAAGCATCCACCTTAGATTTCAGTTGTGAAAGGAGATAATTTTGATATTTAAGCATGTGAAACTGACAATTCAACGCCCTCATGGCTAAAGTGGAAGAAGTATACACTTTCTTTCCCCATCTATCCAAAGCCCTTGCCTCTTTATCAGTGGGAACAGGGTTTTTAACCACAGAGGCCTTAACACCTTTAGGTCCCTGAGAAACAGTTTCGGGTCTGCCCTAGGACTCTTAAAAGATACTTATGAGCTTCAGGCACCCTATAGTACCTATCAGGTTTAACAGGAGCAGGCGGCAAAGAATCAGGGTTCAGGAAGCCTCTGCAAAAACATCTTCCACCACATTCAACACAGGAGGTATAGCTAAGGGCCTATGCTGGGGCAAAACAAGAATTCCCTAAGCCTTTTCCTGGAATCAGAGTAATCCTGGCCTTCCCATTTAAAGTGCTCCCTCATGGAATGCAGAGTCTCTGAAAATGAAAAATCCTCAGGAGGAGAAGCTGTAGGAGTGGAATCATCCACATCAGAATCAGAATAAGGAGGATACTCCTGCAAATCTTCCGCAGAAGACTCAGAAGCCTCTGAACACTGTTCAAAACTATCAAACTCCGGTTCCACCCTAGGCCTCTTATCAGGAGGGGCATAGAACCTCTAATCATAGTAATCAAATCTTCTGCCATTTTAAGCATAGGTTTCTTAGGCACAGAACCTGAAATGCTAGGAGAAGTCCCCACTGAAGCTGAACTTGGCCTACCTCTCAAAGAAGTTTTGGCAACAGAAGGAGAGGCTCTAACTACCTTGGGAAGAGAGGGAAGAACAGTTACCTGAGAAGCCCCCTCAGCCTGGCCTACCTCCTGAGAAGGCACATCCTGTAACAGTAAAGTCTCTGCCTGAGACTCCAAAGAAACTCCTGGCAAAACCTCTGGCTCCACTGAGCCTTCTAAAGAACCGACGTCCGGGACTGCCGGTTCATCAACCCTAGGCTTCGCTGTTTTGTCCTTGCGCTTCTTGGACGAAGCGGGCGTCGGAACATCCGACGGCATTTTATAATTGCAACGCTTCCCAAACACTAACCTGGCACAGTCTAATCGTCTCTTAATAGTGCGTTTGTTAAACCTAGCACAAGAGCGGCATCCAACAACGTCGTGCTCAGGCCCTAAACAAGGTATACACAAGGTATGGTAATCCCTATGAGGTATCTGTTTCCCACAAGAAATACAGTTATTCACTTTTTCTGACATCCGGTTAAATACTGAGGCAAGAAAAACCAAAATGTTCCCAACGGGTACTTAGCCAACTCTGATTCGGTCTGAAACTCCGGTTTCGGAAATATTTCAGAACGCCAACCTGCACTCGCAAAACTGCTTCTGCATCGGACCATGCGGCAAAAAAGACTGAGGATATGACGTCGGTCATGCGCATTAGTACCCTGACGTACTGACGCCAGTCTAATGCGCCCTGACCGACGTCAGCCATATACTCTGGTATTCGGGCCGACTGGACAGCGGACTACCCCAATAGTAAGGACTGCAGCAATGTGGAACGAAGAACATCGGGCCTAGCCCTACAGGAATGGTAAATAGACACCATGAGGACTAGGTCCTCTAACTTAAACGAGCCTAGCCCGGGCAGGAAGAAAGAAGGGAAAGTAGGTCTTCTAACTAAAACAGACCTGGGGGGACAGACAAAGTTTGAAAGAGCCGCACACACCAACAGGAATAAAGTCTCAAATGTAGAAATTACTGCACAAAATAAACAGAACCTCGTTCTGTTTGCAACACTGAATATATTAGAAAGCGGAAAATCTGCAAAACGTTATGACCTATAACTATGTAACAACACACACAGCCTACCTAAGCGCAAAAGGTGCCTGCAATAACTAATATCTAATTACGAACAAGTATATTAAACGAGCAAAAACTGGCAGACAGGATACAAAGTACTAAATGGCCAAAGGCCAACTGTACTTAAAGAAATGGCACACAAATGGTGCACTAGTAAACACTAATTATTCTAACTGCAACTACACTAATTATAACTATACAATGCTAATATTAAGGTAACAACAGAAAAATTATACAAAAATTTTGAATAAATTTGAAGACTTAGCCAGAGCCAAAGAGAAGCACATCCGAACTCGTCGACACGGCAAACGAGATCTGGGGATTGTACTGGTGCACCATGGGATACCTGCCTAGCCACAAGCCAACTAGAAGTCTTCCAGCTTGTAAACAGGCCGAGTCGGAGCCGAGGATCGGCTCCAATTCCATAAGAATGAAGGCGAGATAGGACTACAGAACATCTCTATTTTTACCATTTAAGACACAAGCCTGTGGTTTACATTAATATTTACAGATGACAGAATTATCTCAAAAATTGTATCTGGCTAGGCTGGCATCCTTCACCTATCTTCACCCAATCTTCACACCTAGTATCCTAAGAAATTTCATTACTGAAGTCCTTGAGTGGAAAAACACAGAAATAGATGTAGATATAGATCTCCTTTGTCCTGTGGAAGAAACATTCTTTGATCTGTAGTATCTAGAAGGTACACAGGAATACAGGGAGTCAAGCAAGACTTTAGAATGTTCTCCTAGACACCCATTGTACAAAGGAGATCTCATACTCAAGTGAGATATTTCTGGCACTTTGAAAAAAAAAACTCTATAAAGATAAGCAAGTTGTCTTAATAAGGAAAAATTGTCAGTACTTTGCAGCCTGCAGTAGGTTATCACTGGAGCTAGACACTATGTGAACACCCCTGGAGTAGTGGGTAACCCAAACAGTAGCACAGAGAACTGAAAATATAATGCAGGCACATAAAACCTTGAAAACATTTGCAATCTGAGGTTACAGGAATATGATGATAAGCATATTTTAAATCTAGAACTACCAAAAACTGAAAGGGGAAAGAAGAGGTAAATTGTCTGAAGTTTGGGATTTTCACAATGTGATTGACAAAGAAAATATCTAGGACTGGTCTCCACAAGTCTTCTTCCACTGGTATCAGAAACATCCTTAAATAAAAAAAGAGGAACAGATTCTATTACTCCCTGAATCAGCAGATGCTGAATGACAGGAGGAAAAAAGAAGTTTGATCTGGTAGATAAGGAGGACCCCAATCACCTGAAAGGAGGAAGGTACTCCCACTGCCATATGTACCTCCTAAAGGATCACTTTCAGAACTCATTTGTCTGACATTTGAAAAAAAAGACAGAGAAAAAAAGAACTTCTAAGACTGAGGAAGTTTATACAATTTATCTGCCCTCTGAAGGGCTGAAGGCTGGCTGTCAGGCATGTTGCAGGCTGTAATAAAAATATCCTCCAAAGCTAGAAGAACAGGGATAGGATAATGAAATTCCAATTGCAATAAATTAGAAGTTATGTACCTACCATAACGTTCCATGTTAGTTGTCTTCTCTCGCCTTCTTTCTTGCTGGATGGGTTCGGAGCTGATCCTCGGCTCCGACTCGGTACTTGCTTTAGCTCGAGAACTCCTTTTACCAGCTCGAGGCAACCCTATATCCCATGATGCAAGGCGGAACTACCTCAGATCTCGTTTGGCAGCTAACTAACCTTGCTAAAGACTATCCTAACAGAAACAGGAACAATGGTTCCTAAAAGAAATCCTCCTAACAACGTACCGGAGGAAACAATCTAATAGGAACTCTCCAAGATCTGTCCAGGCCAGGGGGAAGGAGGGAGGGCCAAGAAAGAAGGCGAGAAGACAACTAACATGGAACGTTATGGTAGGTACATAACTTCTAAATGTAAAGTTGTCAATCTCGCCTTCATTCTTGCTGGATGGGACCGCGTCCCTAGCACCTGTATCCCGGGTGGCTCAATGGAACAGACTCTTGAGAACTGTGGAACCAAAACTGGCCCTATCTCTAGAGGCCAAGTCCAACTTGTAATGAGAGACAAAGGTATGAGGTGTGGCCCAAGTAGCTGCTGCACAAATGGTATCAATGGGTAGTCTATCCTGAAAAGCTGCAGAAGTGGATAGACTCCTGGTTGAGTGTGCTTTTGGCTTAGAAGATAGCTGTTTGCCCCTGAGAGAGTACACATAGGAAATAGTGGAAGTCAACCATCTGGATAAGGTCACTTTAGATACTGGAAGACCTATCCTGTTTTCTGCGTAGGAGACAAATAGTTGGTCCGATTTTCTGAATTGTTTAGTTCTATGCAAATAGTACCTGAGCTGACGATGGACATCCAAAAAATGCAGTTTTTGTTCAGCTCTGTCGGAATAGTTTGGGAAAAAGACTGGTAGATCTATAGATTGGTTAATGTTGGTTTGAGATACGACTTTGGGAAGAAAGGAAGGGTTAGTTCTTAATGATATCCTATCCTTATGAAAAACCAAATAAGGGGAACGGATGCAGAGAGCTTGAATCTCGGAAACCCTTCTTGCAGAAGTGACAGCCAGTAAAAATATAGTTTTCCAGGTCAATAACTTCAAAGAACATGAAGCAGACGGTTCAAGGCAGGTAGTATCAAGGATGCCAACATTAAGTTTAGATCCCATTGCGGAGGAGGATGCTTTATAGGTGGTTTTAGGAGGAAAACTCCTCTGAGAAAGGCCCTGCATAACCTATGAGACATAATGTTATTGTCATGCAGGCCAACATGATACTTAGAAATAGCAGCCAGTTGTACTTTGACTGTAGATGACGAGGATCCTGAATGAAAAACCTCCGCCAGGAAATCTAAAACCGAATGTACAGGAGCAGTAAAGGGGTCAATATTTCTGGAATTCGCCCAAATAGAAAAACGTCGCCACTTGCTAGCATAAACAGTCCTAGTGGACGACTTCAAGGAAGAGACTAAAATGTCTCTGACTGAGTCCGAAATCATCGGTAGCCTGGCTAGGGTAGGAAGTGGAGCAACCAAGCAGTGAGGTTGAGAGAATGAATGGCCCGGTGCTGCTGACCCGATTGGTGGATCAAGAGATCCGGAACTGGGTCCAGATGCCAGGGCTGCACCAGAAGGTGACGATGCAGAGACGGAAACCAAATTTGTCGAGGCCAATATGGGGCAATGAGGATCAACTTGGCTCTCAAAGCGGTGGCTTTCTGAATGACTTGTGGAATCAAGGGAAAAGGAGGAAAAGCGTACAGAAGTCCCCGGGGCCAATCCTGGGTTAGAGAGTCTCTCAGAGGTTGGCCTGGAAGGGGAAAGAGAGTGAAGAAATCGGGGCACTTGTTGTTTTGAGGAGTACCAAAAGATCGCAACAAGGAGTGCCCCACTTCAGAAAAATCTGATCCACTACAGATTGATTGAGAGACCACTCGTGAGGCATCAGAATGGATCTGCTCAGCCTGTCCGCTAATAGGTTGGACCTGCCGGGATGTGCGTTGCTATCAGAAACCGCTGAGAAGAGATCGCCCACTGCCAAAGTCTGAGAGCTTCTCGACATAACGGATAGGACCTGGTCCCGCCCTGCTTGTTGATGTACCAGACTACGGACATGTTGTCCGTCTGTACTGCAATAGTCCCCGTGGGAAGAAAGTCGTTGAGGGCTTGCAACGTTAAAAGCACTGCTCTCATCTCCAGGACATTTATGTGCAGATGGTATTCTATGGGTTGCCACGTCCGTGGACCATCCTGCCCTGATAATGCCCCCACCCGATCAGAGAGGCATCCGTAGTGACTGTGGCAACTGGAGGAGGGGAATAAAGGGTCGGCCCTGATGAAGAAGAGGGGAAGATATCCACCAGTTCAGATGAGCTCGGCACGACTGTGTTACCAAGATTTCGTGCCCCCTCCGGGGGCTGTGGTACGACCACTGCGTGAATAGCATCCACTGCAGAAGACGCATGTGGAAGCGAGCCAGTGGTAGAAGAACAATGGCCGCAGCCATAAGACCTAGAACCTTCAGTATAAATCTGGCTTTGATCTTGTTGCTTTGCAAAAGAAGCCGAACAAATTTTTGGATGTCCAGAATTCTTTGATCTGTTAGTCTGGCTAACATTTTGGCGGTGTTTAACTCTGCGCCTATAAAGGTGATAGATTGGCAAGGCAGAAGAGAAGATTTTTCGAAGTTTACTGAAATTCCCAAACTCCTGCAAAGCTGTAGAGTGTAGTCTCTGGACTGAAGAAGCTGACACTTGGTGGTGGCGGAGAGGAGCCAGTCGTCCAAATAGGGAAACACCTGGAATCCTCGACGTCTCAGATGAGCTGTGACCACTGCCATGCATTTGGTAAACACTCTGGGGGCTGAAGTGAGGCCAAAGGGCAGGGCTCTGAATTGGTAATGACTGGTCCCTAGCTGAAAACGGAGAAACCTTCTGGAGCGTCTGTGAATCTTTATGTGATAGTACGCATCCTGAAGGTCTATAGAGCACATCCAGTTGTCCTTGCCCAGAAAGGGCAGAATGGACTGAAGCGTGACCATCCGGAATCTTGCCTTCTTGACAAATCTGTTCAGATTGCTCAGGTCTAATATTGGTCTCCAATCTCCCGTCCTTTTGGGGACCAAAAAGAATCTGGTGTAGACGCCGGATCCTACCTGGTCTGCTGGCACAGTCTGGACGGCTCTTTTTTCTAGGAGCTTTGAAACCTCCTGTTCTGCCAAATCCCTTTGACCGGGTGAGATGTCTGGAAGGGATTGAAGAGGTACGGAAACCTTCGAAGGGATTTTGTAACCCTCGGATATAATCGACTGTACCCACATCTCTTGAGATAGGGATTGCCAGGCTACTGAGTACAGCGAAATCCTTCCCCCGACTGCCTCCAAGGGTGGACAGTCGGGCAACACCTCAGGGATGCTGAAAGGGCTTCTCAGGAAGAGACTCCCTGTTGCCCTGGTTCTGAGGACCCCCCCTGCCTCTAGGGCAGCGTCTATTATTGTTACCCCCTCTGCCTCTGGGGGTAAACTGACCACGTGTGTCCGGTGTAGCTCCTTGGGCTTTACGGAACCACATCTTCCCCCCCTTCTGACCCTTGGGGTATGGTCTAGAAGGAGTGGAAAACTGGACTCCAACGGCAGAAAGAGTTTTACCGTCCTGCTCACACCTGGTCAAGGTATCCTTCACCTGAGGTCCGAACAAAGCCGAACCATCAAAGGGGGTATTAGTGAAGGACGCCTTAAAGGGGTCCGCAAAATTACAAAGCCGCATCCAGGCTTGGCGTCTAAGAGCAACTCCTGTGCCTGCGGCCCTGCTCGCTCCATCGGCCGCATAGGATATGAGCCGCATGGAGGAGTTAGATATGGAATTCAGGATAGCAAGCTGCGAGGCAATCTTTCCTGAGCCCCAGCAGCAGAAGGATCCTGGACTACTTCTCCCAGTTCCTTGAGAACATCTCGTTGAAGCCTGGTGAAGTGACAAAGATAATTCAGCGAACGCATAGCAAAGGTCGCTGAAGAAAACATCCGCTTTCCATACCTGTCCATGGTCCTAGAGTCCTTATTAGGAGGATGGACAGGTACTGAAGGATCCGCCAATTCCTTCTTAGTGGCAGCCGCCACCACCATAGCATCCATCGGAACACCCTTGGAAAGGAACTGTTTGTCCGAAGGGGCCGTAATGAATTTGGATGGTCTTCTGGGGACAGGTTCCACAGAATCTGGAGCCGCCCACGCCTTACGAGCCACTACCTGCATGAGTGGGTCGAAAGGCGGAGACACCCAGGAGGTGGAGGGTCGGGATCCAAAAGCCTCCAGGTATACCGACTCATCCTCGGAGGGGTCAATGGAGGCCAATTCCCCTCTGTTTGAGGAGCTCAAGGATGTCTGAAAAGAGACATCCTCAGAGGGGACCGTGGGAACCCTCCGACTCATCTAAGTCGGTATCAGATGTAGTAGACTCAGGGGAGTCTGTGTGTTTCCTCTTACACGTCCTCTTCCGAGGGGTTCCCCTGCAGGATCAGGAGAAACCTCGGAAGAGGAGGAAATTCCCAGTGGGGAAACCTGGGGCGATGGATCCCTGGGCCTGTGAGCAAGAGGTTGGCAAGAGGCATCTGCAGGCACTGAAGAGGGAGGAGCTAGAGGGATGGACCGTTGACCAGGCTCAGAGGCCAGGACACTCCTCATCACCTCAAAGGCTCCTCTCCCCGGGAGGCCGGAACACACCCGCTCGAAGAAACAGGAATGGCCGGCTCCAAAGAGAGAGAAGGCTCGAGGCTGATGTCGGCGCCGAGCTTACCAAAGCGAAGCCCGAGAGGGAGAGCGGGGTCGGACAAGGGTCCGATGCCACTAGCCCCCTCGGAGCCGACAGTGGAAACCCGACGACCGGATCCCTCCAAGGAAGGTCTCAAGGAGGAGATCGGAGCCGAGGACGACGGAGCCGAAGGATGTATCGGCTCCGGCATTGAAACAGTCGCTGTCCCGAGAAGCTCCGGCTCCGAACTGCGGTGTGGAGTCGGAGGAGGAAGTTCAAAGATTGGGGCTATAGCCGAAGTCTGTTGAGACGGGCTATGGAGCATTTGGGCCAGTGCCTGAGACTTCAACAGCCTGCTTACCACCCTCTCTAAATCGTGGTCAGACAGCCTGGAAGATCTCGAAGATCGGCTCCGATGGCTCCGTTCCGACAAAAGAGGAGACCCCGGAGCCGAGTGGATACTCAGTATAGAAGGGGACCGGGATCTCTTACGGGTCGAAGCCATCGGAGCCGAAGTCCCTTGAACCCCAGATGGAGCCGAGGATATCTCGGCTCCGATGCTGGATAAAGTGTCGGCTCCAGCCGGAGCCGACAAGGCCACAGTAGTCAGGGTATCGGAGCCGGTCGGCGCCGAACCCACTACTCGAACAGCAGATGTATCGGCTCCAGACGGAGCCGATGTCGGCTCCGACGAAGCCGGAGCCACCGGAGGAGGCTTGGACACTGTAGCCTGAGCCTTCGGTGGTTTAGAAGGTTTTCCTGACCCTAACTTAGGAGGAGAACCTTCTGGCTTAAGTAAGCCTCGGAGGATGAGTTTATTCCTCCTTTCCTGCAGGACTCTCTGGCTAAAAGCATGACATAAAGCACAGGAGTCCTGCAGGTGCAAAGGCCCCAGGCAATAAACACAAGAAGTGTGACCGTCTGTCAGAGACATTTTCTGACAGCACTGGTCACACTTCTTGAAGCCTGAGACCTTGCCTTCCTTTGACATCCTAGGAGGATGGAAACACAAACAATCCCAACAAACACACAAATTAATCCCTTACACAAACACACAGGAAGGAATAACCAATGGGGAAGTAGGCCTGACTAAAAAACTTTAGACTAAAGATTATAAAAAAGTTTGAAAACAAGGGAATCGGGTGGGCTGTAACTAACTACAGACTAAACTGACACTAAAAGGGAAAAATAAACCCCTAACTACTCTTTTTCTTATTTTACAAAGAAAAACTTACCTCAGCTGGCAAAGGAGACCTCTTTCGCTAAGCGGCAAACGAGATCTGAGGTAGTTCCGCCTTGCATCATGGGATATAGGGTTGCCTCGAGCTGGTAAAAGGAGTTCTCGAGCTAAAGCAAGTGCCGAGTCGGAGCCGAGGATCGGCTCCGAACCCATCCAGCAAGAATGAAGGCGAGATTGACAACTTAACATTCATAATATTTTTTTCGAAGAAACTAGAATGTCATTATCTTTTCACTGAAACAGTTGGTTCACCCTAGATATAGCTTCAGAAAAAGAAAATTCTTCCAAGGGACAATCAGAAAAAATACTATCCTCAGAATCAGTTTCCTGACAAGTAAAATCAGACATTGTTCCCCTCACAATCACTTCCTTGTTGATCATACTAGTAATCTTCAGAAATTTAACTACCTTTTCAGTTACTAGTAAATCCAGAGTAAGAAGGATTAAGAACGTGAAGAAAGCCCTGAGATAAACCCAATAAAACTTTCTTGTCTAAAATAACAGACAGGAGAAGATAAATGTTTAACAATCTGCTTCTTTTTGACAGGAATCTCCACAGACACAGACCGACTCATGTCAGGTATATCACCCTGGAGAACAGGCATTCCAGTCTGGCCTGACAAAGAAGCATTCCCCACTCCCTCCTCCAATACCAACAACAGTGATTCTCTCTCTCTCTTGCCTGGCAAGCACTCCAACAGCTGCAGAGAATTTGTCCTAATCCATAGTCCATTGTGGCTGAATGGCCTACACCACAGGAAACCAAGAAAGAAGATGAATGGTCTGAGGAACCAGAAATGGTCACCGCAAGATAATCCATTTTCAGCTGAGGCAAATTAATAGCCTGCTGGAAAGGCAAAGGCTGTCAGGAAATGTCCTCCCTTTTGTGGCTGGAGGAAGGAAGATCCAAGGAACAGGTAAGTTGTTGCATGGTAAAGCCAAGAAAGAAGCCTGAAACAAGGCTAACGATAACAGCAGCAGTCGGTAACTGGTAAGTATCAAAAAAGTAGTTCACTAGAAAACAAAAAACACTGAGACAAGCACAAAATACACCTGCCCCTACAAATAATTTATAAAGCTTTTATCAATATCATTTAGAGAAAACCTCAGAAAAAGTTTACACTAACACTAATAAAAGACCTATACTTTTTTAACTTACATAAATGTTCCACAACAGTCCAAAACAAGTTAATTCCCAACAAATAACAGTTCTTGTCATAAATGTAACGTTTCAGTGATAAAATTAATTGCAGAAGTTTTTTTCCCCCAAAGGGAACTCACCTGTCCAGAAGTGAAGAAACACTAGCCAATCACTAATTCTCAAAAGCCCACAAGAACCATGACCTTCAATCGCAAGAAAGTTTTGAAAAGCTTGGCACCCAGACTGTTGATTCTCCATCCTTGCTCAAGATGTCTATGGTCTGTGTGAGTAGAAGGTGCCCTTAAGCTTTGGAAGCTGGCCATCTGTTGCATCCTAGGCAGGATATAGCCCATATAACGAAGCTACTCATATAGCTAACATTATTGCAACAGTTAATATAATGATGAACAACTAGCAGGTAAACAGTACTGAATAAAGAAAATTACTTAAAATAGTAACATCTCTGACTCTAACTTAGTTAGGTAAAAAATAATACTGTTAGTCCCAAAGGACAATAAACTATGAATGTTCTTAAATGGAGGGTTGCAGTAATAGATGTAATAAAGACTGCTGCTGTAGCAGAGATGTTCCTAAAGTGAATAAGTCCAATATTAATGTAGGAACCAAGAAAGATGCGTAGTGGATGATCAGTCATAAGCAGATAAGTGCCCCAACAATAGCTAGCACCGAATGTCTTTCATAAATTTAGAGCTGTTTTAGTAGATTGTAGGAAATACAAGGTAACTGAGTTACATGATCATTACCCCTTCCCAATACTTACCCTTTCTCAAGACAGGAAGGGAAAACAGATCAGTCATGAAGTAAACTTGTGGGTGTCTATCAAGTAATCCAGATTTAATCTGAAGGATGCTACTGTGTCACTTTGTATAACTTGCAAAGGGATACTGTTTCAGAGGTGGAGTAGGCATTGGGTAATAAATTTGTCCCTCCAGCTCATTTTATTTATGTGCAGATAGAGATTTAGGTATTACTGGAGTGATTTCCCTTGCAAAAAAAAAAAAAAAAAGGATCAAGGACAACAGGGTTCCTAATGGTGCGAAATGCAAGCATAATCACTCTGCAAGAGCCTGTAAAAAACCAAGAAAAGAGACAGTGATTCAAGTCTTTCCTAGTAGGTCAGGGACTTTAAGCCAACAGAGCCTTTCTATTTATTTAACATGCCTAGAAAAGTATTTTATTTATTTATTTACTTTGTTTACTGGGGCAGTATACTGATCACAACAAGCTATTTGCAGGCACAGCCTGGATACACCTAAATTGAAACTAGCATTCAATAATTTGTCTAATTAAGGCTGCACATAGAGGAATGATAACTTCTTTCGACTTGGATAACATGCCTTTAGATCTTAGTTGTACTAAATAGAAGGATTTTCTAACCACTTTTGCTTCATAGTGATTAAAGGAAAGGGTACTACTGTCCCAAGTTCCAAGATCCCTGACTACATTATAATTTTGGAGTAGAATACTGGCTATAGACTATGTTGAGGGGAGAGAGTTGCTTATCAAATGTGACAATATTATACTTGTTTGCATTTCATTCTAGCCCTTTTTCTGTACACCATTTCTTTATGAGGGTTTGTTCCTCTTGTAAGAAATGGATATCAGAAGGAGATTTGACAATAAAGACCAATTTGTAGTCATTTGCAAATGTAGTTAATCAAAGATAATTTGTTCCTACTATGGAAATTGCAGAAGTAGTTGCCAAAAGGAGGGAGTTCCAGTACTGAGCCCTGGGGAAGACCACTAGTTCCCTTTACACTTCCCGAGAAGGTGGCTGCCACCTTAACTACATGGGTTCCGTCTTTCAGTCAGTTGGCTATTTCCTTCACTATATATGGAATTATTTTTAAGGTATTTGGATTATCATAGATACCAGGCCAGATCCAAATAAGATGTATCAACAGAGTACCTACTATTGACCAGCTTGTGTGGCCTTATCAAAGTAGTTAACTAAATAGAGTAGGCAGGATCTCCCTTGATCAAACTATTCATTCAGGCTAATAGGTGTGCAGATTCTCAGGTCTGTGGTAGGGCAACCCTTGTGTAGGGGCATCATCTCACTTTTGGGACAAATCATGTAGCTAAGCTCAGGTTAAACAGTTTAAGAAGGGGTGCACAAGGACATGTTTGGTGCTATTTATTACACATCCAGATAAATTATTAGGCTCCACAGGGTAGTATCTTTGGTCTTAGCATCTTCAGTACATTATTGTGACATTAGTTAGTGTAATTAGTTTCAGACTTTGTGAAATTAAGATAGTTGTTTCAGGAGTAATGTCTGCACTAAATTTGTGTGCTAATATATTTACTGTGTCTGCTGTATCTGAATGAGTGGTGCCATTTTGGATAAGTTTGGAATACTAATGGATGTTGTTTCTTAGTTTTGTAATGTAAGTAAAGATGGACATATACTTATCCTTGGCTTCAGAAGTTAATTTTAATATATGTCAACCAAATAACAAAATTTATGATTTGCCTTATTAGCCCTATTAGTAGATTTATTCTTGATGCATTCTTTAGGATGATGAATTTTAGAATTGTAGTAGGATGTAGAACATTATATATGGTGGTGCAGCGGTTAGCATTGTCGCCTCACAGCAAGAGGTTCTCCCGTTCGATTCTCGGCAGGAGCGTATTCTGTGTGGAGTCTGCATGTCCTCCTCGCGGTCAAACGGCACTAAAGACATGCAGGTAGGTGCGAGTGTGAATGGGCGTGCCTTCTTTGAAGGTTGGGTGTCAGGCTGGCAACTTGGCACTGTAAAAATCCACTGCCAATCATAAGCGGACCGGAGTTCTGCTGTGGCGACCTCTAACCAGGAAAAGTCAAAAGACTTTAGTAGGATGTAGAACATTGCTATGTTTTTATTGATTATTGGCTTTCTTTTGTCCTTTTTATGTTCAGTTTATCATTGTTTCTGTTTTTCTTTACTTCTCTTCTCTTTTGTATTCTCTCATTGTCTTACTAGTTTACCCTAACTGGGATGTTTCTCAAAGTCAACTGTCTGGACTCAGAAGACTTTGTTTCCACTGGAGCTTTAACACATGTATGTCTGCCAAAGTTGCCTGCACTAATACAGTTTGGGGGCAACAAGTAGTTTTATATTCATATTGTGTCCTCCTGATGATGTAGTCAAGTACACAAACTTTAGTACAGGCACTAATAAATGGGTCAAGGCAGATTAAAATCACTTGGTGGGGGTATGCAGGGTTAGAATCTATTTTCCATACTGACATTTTAATACATGTCAACCAAATAATTTTACAATGCAAAGTAAACAAGGTAAAATAAACAGAAAAGTTCTCTAACAATTCAACAAGCTATAACAGTAATGCGAAAGAAAGACAGACAAGACAGAGAGATTGCTCCTTTTAAGGGTTAAATCATGCTGGGATATGAACAGTATATGGGAATGATCTCAGCTAAACAGCTGAAGCCTAAACTGAAGTCCCTTGGGTGAGCCAGTACTTTGTGTAATGCAGTAATTTCTGTACTACATCTCAAAACAATAGTGTCAGTTCAATACCATGGACTAAGCTCAGTAACCAGCATAATGCTCATCGAAAGCAAGACTTAAAATAAGAAGGTATCCACATTTCCATGGACCATGGTCTAGTACTTACACAGACTTCAGGGTGTGTATTTCACCTTCAGCTACAGCATAGTATGAGAATTCAGCATATATCAGTAGTTCACCATTCTAAAAACAAGACGCGTTTTTTAATTGAGAACATCATGAAGCTGATCTTTTATTTAAATATATAATCTTTACCTTACACACAGACTGTACGCCTTCATGAACTGTCCCATTACAACTTCCATCAGGGTATAAGACAGTTGATTCATTGTTACTGATTGCTGCATCAACACTTGGCAGTGTGTAAATCTCTGAAGGCACTGTAGTTGTTACAGAGTAAGATGAGGATGAAGATGTGGAGGATGGGGGTGCTGTCTTGATATGCTTGCAGTGCTCTACTTCCTGTGTCCTTAAAATACCAAAGAAAGACTGAGTATCACATTCCTTAAGATTATTTTGTAACCGTACAACCATGCCATACTGCTCCTTAATATGGCTCCCCAAAACACAAAGACCAAGAATACACATAATACTGTATTCAGTTTGAACTTCAGAACAATTTTGATCTACCTTTTAAAGAAACTACTGCAACAAAAAAAATCCTCAGACAAGGATGAATGTTTTACTTTACTGCTGAGTCTAATAATAGAAGAAAAAAATGTTTGTGCTGTTTATAAACTTGCTCTTTTTCTTTTTCCTACATTTCAAGGAAACTGCACCAGTAAAACAATTTAACATTAGGAGAATAAAATGTTTCTTCTGTTTACAATAAAACTTACAGTTTTCTTCTTAGTCTGTCCAGTTCCTTACAGTATCCCATTCTGCAGTTTTCTGGAACTGTTGTTAGTTACAAGAAAATATACATCTGACGCCACATAAAGATTGCAGAACCAATCTTGTCTGCATATTATTTACTAAGTACGTTGTATATTCTACTATTCTAAAAGTTTATCTCCCAAGTACCCTGTCCCTAAAAGGATGTCCCTATGCTTCTACCCAACTAGGCACATCATTATAACAATTATAATAATTATCAATATTAGCTTATCCTCATTCTTGACACATCATCATAAGTTTATTTTGTATCATTGGCATGTCACATGAATGACTAATATTTCCTTCGACCTACCATATTTATTTATCTGTATTCATTTATACATACTTTGTTGAACTGGTTAGTCCAACTAGGCTAGTAACCACTTTTCAAGGGGAACCTGAGCTACTTGCTGAAACCCAAACAAAAAGTTTACACACCACACATGAAAAAATACAGACACAATTCCATACCACAGCCCACCTAAAATAACTCCCAAACTCAGTCACACAAATAAATAAATAAAATAAACTTAGCTTAAAATTAAACAAAAAGTAAAACAAAGACTGCATTTCCTATTCACTTCAACATTAAAAAACATAATTTCACATCCTGCACATTTAAGATACAAATCTGCAACTACCAGAAGAACAGCTGTGTAAGGAAACTAACCATAACAGTAGATGTTTGAATAAATCACTTGCACTAACCTAAGCTATACAAAGTTTAAGGGCACCTTCTATTCTCCAACCTCTGAACAGCTTGAAAAGAACGATATAGTCAGTGGTCAGGGTGCCAAACCTTCAAAGCCTTCTTGGCTCACAGCAAGGGAGGCTTGGGCCCTGCTAGGTAAGAATCTGCCAAGTATGTGCTAGGAGCAAGGGAGAGGAAAAAATATCCACACCCTAGCATACAGCATTAAAAGAAGGGAAAGGAGGGAAGGTGTTCCTACTGCAACAGTATGTCCACTGTTACGATTTGCTTAGTTATAAAACTTGGCTATGTTGATCATTACATCACTGTTACACTGGTCTAAGTTACATGGGTAGAATGCCAAAGCTTAGAAAGAAAGGGAGGAGGAAAATGGAACAGAGTCCAGAAGTCCATGGAGAATAGTCCTCGAAAAGCCTGCTTTGGACCAAAAGAGTCTAATTCATAGGGCCAGATTCAGGAAGCCTCCGTGTAAGAGTTATAACTCTTACACGGAGGCTGCAGTGAAACGGTGTGATGTCAGCATGTCATGCATATGCATGAGGTGCATGAGGCATGCTGAATCACACTGTAACTCTTACACGGTCCGTGTAAGAGAGTAGGGGGCGTGTCCGTAGACTCGCCCCCAGAAGTCTAGAATGGCTGAAAGTAAACAGCCACGAGGGAAGCCATGGAAATGTGAATATAACCACACTACACAACACATGCCCCCACAGACCAGCAATGTAAAAAGAGAACAGATGTTATACAATGAAAATAAAAACTGTTTTATTTTTTTTAAACCCTGTAAATGTTTGCTACTGTGTGCGCTCGTGTGCGCGGGTGTGCTACTAGCGCAACTGCAGTTAGCAATCAGTGGAAAAGGATATAAGAACTAAATATGCAAAGTAAGCCAAAAAGTAATAGCATAGCGGTAGAATTGTCGGCTTAAGAGCAGGCAGGCAAGGTTTGAGCCCACACAACAACCTTTTTTTTTGTAAATAAGCACTAAAAAGGCCCCTGACAGTATTGTACAAATGTAAAAGTATTTCCTTTTGTAAAATGGAATGAAATGGAGCATATATTTTCAAGTAATACAATAATAAAAATATTTAGAAATGTACTGATAGCTAAGCTGCTGTGAGACAGAGTGCCTGTAGCTGAGTAGTGTTTCAAAGGCTGCAAACTGCTTGCCCATAGCTAAGCACTGGTTTAACAGGCTAAAACTGTGTGCAACTAGCTGTGCTACGTTTAACATGTGTGTTACTAGCCAATTAAGGTGTAATCCAGCGCACACCGTTTGCGCGACGCTCCCACAAGCTAACCGGCGGTGCGCATGCGTGAGCTCCGCGCAAACGAGGGCAGACCTGGTTTTAAAGTGTTTAAAAGTGCTTTTGGCATGATTAATTGACAGGTCCTGAAGTCATTTCCAGACAGTCATAAAATTTAAAAGTCAGTGGTCAGATTCGAACCCAGGATACCATGCACTAGAGTCAAGGTACTAAACCACTAAGCCATGACAGCAGTACTAAGAAATGCAGAAATAGCATATAAATAGGACATAAGCCAAAATGGAGCATGATAAAGCAGTTTCTGTGAAGTAGATACAATTCCAAACCGGCCAATCATAGAAATGTGCGGGAAAATCGGCATATATAAGCCCCATAGGTGGGAATACACAGCATAAACGATTGTAGAATAGACCTGCAGGCAGAATGAGTGGAGTAGGGGAGGGACGTTGCTTTCGAGCACAGCGGTGGGGCGTTGAGGAGTCCAGATACATGGTCTGGCTCCTAGTTCACCATCATGAGGCCCAACTCATGCAGGGCCAGGTCTCATGGGGAGCGTACAGGGCGGAGGTATGGGACCAGTTGGCTCATGATCTGACCAGTGCTACTGGCATTCCACGCACTGGTGAGCAGGTCCGTCACCACCATGCGGACCTGAAGCGACATAAGCAAGACCAGTTGACCCAATGGATCCAGGAGGCCCGGGATATGCCCAACGCCCCACTACTGAGTAAGTTACATTTTACGTATGTATGTAAGGAATTCAACTAGCTGATATCAAGGAGATGTGTATTCCAATATTACTTGTTTTGTATTACAGCTGCAGGTGTCCGCTCTGGGAATCGAATGGCACATGAGCGGAGGCTGGTGCGGCTGCGCCACCATGCAGGTTAGTAACCCCACCTATTACTTGTAAATAAATATTATAGTGTAGCACGTAGCAGAACATTGCAGTGTATTGATAAAAAGTAATAGAATGTGCAGCAGCAAGTAAAAGTCTGCAGGTATGGCTGCAACAAGTTCATCAGTATGCAAGTGAAACTGGGAATATAAGTGATAGAAATAAATAGTGCTGTAATACAGATGTCCCACCATCAATTAAATGTAGTATAACCTGCAGTAGTCTCAAGAGTACAGCTTCAGAAGCTGAGGTAATCACAGGTGAGATATATCCCCTGTTGAAATGCTGAATCATGACAGAAGTGAGGCTGCTGGAAAGTGTTGGAATCCCCACAGGTCTAATATGTGAACAAAGCCAAGAAGTACCAACCTGAACTGTGAAATTGCAGGATGTGTGAGAGTGACAGAAAGGGTCATGTATCAATGAATAACGTAGTAATAGCACCTGAATATATAAGCTTCAGTGTGGTTCTACAGAAATAAATGCATGTGGGAATTAAAATTTAACATCCCAAACTGATTTCAGTGTGTCTGACTCTTGAATGTTCAGGCCAAACTCTGTATATGGTGATCACAGTCAGCGATTTGCAGATAGAATGAATGATTGTCTGACATACTAAACATCCATAGCTGTCCCCTGCCCTGTCATAAAGTGTAGCAGGATGATGTATCTGATCAAATTCAAAATAACCAGGATAGTGATGTATCTGTAACAGGTCTAGCATGACAGTCAAGTAAGAATCAGTGGGAAAGTATCACCCACAAGTTAATTGTGTTTCTATTACAAATGTATATGAATGTATAATTTATGAATGTGTCATCATTTTCTTTCTCCACCCCACCCTATAATTGCAAATAAAAAAACACTAAATATTGGTATGTGAACATTTCATTAACCATGGACATGTGTCCTGTTTCAAAAATATATGCATGTCTGTTGTTGCATGTGCCCTGGTCATACCTGCAAACCGGCAAACCTGATGGCCTGTTGCCATTAATCAACCCTGCATGTTGTTCAATTGTGTATTTCTGTTCAAATAATGCATGTGATATTGATATGACCGTTGTTCAATGGTGTTAATATCTGGGTGTCTGTTTAATGGGAATACCAATGCATGCTGTTACAACTAATTCGAATGGAATAATATGCCACTAACCCAAACTAACATAACATACACACAAACCTAGAACGCTTGGGAAGGCAGGTCCCAGCGGACCCACCTCTCCCACCTCAGCTGGCGAGTGCACCTGGCACTAGTGCCCAGGCTGGACCCTCCTCCGGTGGCCCTGTGCCACCTTCGGGTGGAAGCGCTGCAGGGGATGGGGCCCGTCCCCCCTCTGCAAGCGTGGAGCACATCCACTCACCCTCCAAGTTGTCCGGTCTGTGGTGCGAAGGGAGATCCAAGACTCTGTCCTTGGGCCCCTACGCCAGCTTGAGGCCCGGGTGGCACAGCTTACGGGCTTGCCCGTTGTCCCGCCCGCACAGCCCCCAGCACAGCCCCGTCCTGGGCTGTGAAGGAACAGTGGCAACTGCCTATGGGTGGGGATATCAGTTCCACTTTTGCCATCTGTGGGCTCATGTGCCATGGATATCCCAACCTTCGCCCCCGTCAATTGTGTAACCCCCCCCACATGTGTCATACACCGCCTCTGTATGCGTCTTGTCTGTCTTGTCTGTTAACCTACCCAACCTACCTCCCCAGCTATACCGACTACCTCACCTGACATACCACTCTCATCTGATAAAAAAACAAAAAAAAGGGCACTCTGTACCCACAAAAAAATTACGCCCCATACATAGCTGTCCATGTTGCACACATGTTCGCTGGACATCTAAACTGTTAATTACAATTGGCTGTACAACAGGTATTAATGTTGTCCTGACACCTCTCTCAGGGGTGGAAGGTTCCAAATGTCACACCAAATTGCATACAAATGCACAGCTGTTGCTGAGAAAGACATGGGCAGCTATGGGTCTCACCTACATCCTTCCTGCAAATACCAAGCTTGTTTCCCTACTGTCTTACCCTCTTTGTGACCCCTTTTTCACCACTTTCCTGTCACCCCTTTTTCTTTTCTTTCAAAGAAAATAGCAGGTGTCTTGGCTTGTGCACGGAGCTCACCGCGAGTGCGCATGTGTGAGCTCCGCGCAAACGAGCGCAGACCTGGTTTTAAATGCTTAGAAGTGCCTTTGGCACGTTTGATTGACAGGTCCTGTACTCATTTCGAAAGAAAAATAAATTCCCACTGTCAGTCTCAAACCCAGGACCCTGGTAACACTAGTCTGTATGACCTACCACTAAGCCATGACTCTCATACAAGAACATAGTGCTAAAATAAATATAACATGTAATAGTAGGAATCAATAGAAAGGTAATATAGGATGTGTACTACCCAAAGCATGTCAGGTAGACTTTAATGCCTGAATTACTGGATTCCCACACTAGTTTAGTGTTCACGGAAACACCCTGCTAATTGTTAGCTTGTACATAATAATGTGAGGTAATGTTCATATATGAAAGTATTATATGTACACGTATATATATATATATATATATATATATATATATATATGTATGTATATATATATATATATATATATATATATATATAAATATATTAATACATGTGAAATATAGTGGTAGGTGTCAGTATTCACACACACTCACAAAAGGAAACAGTGAAAATAAATGCAGCAACCACAATCTACAACACAGCCTGACTCCTGTGAGACATAATAACCCTTTTAACTGCGTAAAGGTGCCTTCAGCACTTTGATTGCCAGGTCCTAAACTCAGTTTGAAATAAAAAAATTCCTACTGTCAGTTCCAAGCCCCTTGGTAACACTAGTCTGTATAACCTACCACTAAGCCATAACTTTCATACAAGAACATAGTGCTGAAATAAATATTACATGTAATAGTAGGAATCAATATAAAGGTAATATAGGATGTGTACTACCCAAAGCATGTCAGGTAGATTTGTAATGCCTGAACGACTGTACTCCCATACTAGTTTATGGTTAACAGTAACAGCCCTGCTAATTGTTAGCTTGTACATAATAATGTAAGGTAATGTACATATATGAAAGTATGTATATGTACATCTTCTTCTTCTTCTTCTTTCGGCTTTATCCCGGTTAGGGGTCGCCACAGCGGATCACCTGTCCGCACATTGAATGGCAGTGGAGTTTTACAGTGTCGAGTTGCCAGCCCGGCGCCCAACCTTCCACAGAAGGCACACTCACACCTAGGGCCAATTTAGAGTGCCCAATCCACCTGCAGCATGTCTTTGGGATGTGGGAGGAAACCGGAGCACCCGGAGGAAACCCACGACCACAGGAGGACATGCAGACTCAACAGAAGGCACCCAGCCGAGGATCGAACCGAGAACCTCTTGCTGTGAGGCGGCAATGCTAACCACTGCACCACCGCGGCTTCCATAAAGTATGTATATGTACATATATATATATATATATATATATATATATATATATATATATATATATATATATATATATATATGTACATATATATATATATATATATATATATATATATATATATATATATATATACATTAATACATATGAAATATAGTAGTAGGTGTCAGTATCCATACACACTCACTACAGGAAACAGTGAAGATAAATGCAGCAACCAGAATCTGCAACACAGCCTGACTCCTGTGAGACCTACTAACCCCTTTAACTGCTTAAAGGTGCCCCCAGCACTCTGATTGATAGGCCCTTTACTCAATTTGAAAGCAAAATATAAGCATACTAGTAGGCCCTACCACAAGACCATTGTAACACTAGTCTGTATGACCTACCAGTAAGCCATGACTCTCATACAAGAATATAGTGCTAAATAAGTGGAACATGTAATAGTAGGAATGAATATAAAGGCAATATAGTATGTGTACTACCCAAAGCATGTCAGGCAGACTTTTACTGTCCCAATTACTGGATTCCCATACTAGTGTAGTGTTAACAGAAACAGCCCTGCAAATTGTTAGCTTGTACCCAATATTGTCAGCTAATGTACATATATGAAAGTATGTATATGTACACATATGTATATATAGCAATACATATGAAATATTGTCGTAGGCATCAGTATGCATACACACTCACTACAGGGAACAGGTGAGAGAAATGCAGCAACCTGAATTCACAACACAGCATGAAGCATGAGAGATGTACTAACCTTCACACTCACAGAACATTGTCAACAGCATACTAGCATGGTCCACGCCCTTGCAATCTGAAAGGGCAACGCCTATCTCACATACCCTTTTATAACACTGTCCTGAAATCACAGTGAGACATGCAATCAGTACACAATTGGCTGTATGCAATTAGCCAGTGCTGCCTTACAATTGGTGCAGAGGCCATCACATGGACCTATGCAGATACCTACAAAAGCATCCAGTACCCACACTCCACACATGCAATGCAGTCATTGCACAAAACCTACTAAGAAAGAGAGAGAGAGACAGAGAGAGAAATAAAAAAAATATACAGACATCCAGCAGCAAAACCAGTAGCAGCAGCAGCAAACAGCAAGCAGCACCACTGACACAGCAACAGCTGCCACAAACACAGGTAATGCAAAGTATCAGGTTAATACTGTGTTTACTGTGACACCTCCAAATGTATCATAGTTCACTATCTATAGGTATGTCCATGAGATAGGTTGTGTGTACATAGTCCTGAAATATATACATATGTAATATAGCTGTACATGTTGCCCATACTTAAAAATTCCATAGCTTAGAACACAAGGCCAGTTGTGCATATGATGCAGTAGTTACCAGGGTCAGTAGAGGTTACTCCTCATTGGTGTGGGACCACTGTGTATGTATGGCACTGTTCAGGTACATATCCTGTAGTATGGCCAGCGATTAATATCAGTCTGTCATGTGGTGCTATGTCCTCCAGGGGTGAACGTAGCACACATCCAGGGATACCATTTCGTAACAGTGATGCTATGTGTTCTGCAATGTTGAGGGTGGCCCTCACCTGGACATGTGAGAGGATTGCGAGGTTACAGTCATCTGTGATAACTAATTCCACTTGTGTAAGAGAATGGGGGGGGGGGTACCTGCACCTAAACTGTCTGCAACAATGTTGCCAATATCTGTGCATTTGGTGAATGTGAAGCATCTTAACACTGCTGACCACAGATGCCTTGCCTTCATGTGAATCTGCCCTGTGCTGCAGTAGCCTCCTGCTATTGTTATACAATGTGCCTGTATCTGTAGTCCACTGGACAGGATAAATAAGTGGTGTGCATACGTTCTGGGTTAGATATGTGTGTGCACAGTACATGCACTATGTGGGATGTCTGTGGTAAGCTTTTGCAAAGGGGCCAGCAGTGTGTGTTGTGGCTTCCACTGGCCCAATTGGCTGCATGGATAGCATCACAGTCCTAACTAGTGAATAACTGTGTAATTACATGCATACATAGCAAGGTAGTGTACTGTGCTTGTGGTGTTGTTGGGATATGTATATCCAGGCTGAGTAATGTGTGTCCACATCACAGGGTTGGATGGCAACACACATCCAGTATGTAGGGATGAACACACAGAGTGTTTCAGACGTGTCGCCTGTGCAGAAATATCTGGCCATTACCTGTGCATCCCCCACAACACACACACATGCAACATATGGCAGAAGTACTATAGCAGTACACATAGGTTCATAGGTTCATACTAGGCTATTTGCCCTAGGGCATTGATAAGCCTAGTAGAATGTGTTTGTCTTTCGCCACCCAATTACGATCTATGCTGCTATGCCCTTGTCCGACATTAGTATACTGTGCCTCTGTCTAACAGTGACATAGAAGTGATACCCGGGGTACAACTAAGATCTCCATCCACTCATCCAGATTCCAATGGAAGAGGGTCAATGAGGGACTCTCCCTAACCTGTAGTGTGAGTTCATTACAGAGTGAAGGGAGCCTCTGGGTTAGGAATATGGCCCTCCAGCATGTCGTATTTATGTCAGTGCTGAGGTTCAGGTCTCCTGAGCGTGTGGCTGTATGGGACTCTGATTTCCTGAGGTGCAGCATGTTCATTACTTCTGGGTTGGACATGGCTGTATATGGCAGGCACAGATTGCCTCTGAACAGGCAGTATGCCACTGAGTACAGCTGGATTTCCTTTAACTGGGCAGCATATGGCATCTGTTTGAGCCCTTTGATCCTCTTGATGAGGTACTGTTGGCCTTTACCAGTTGCTGTAGGTGTCTGGTTAGGTACATCCCAAAAGGTGCATTGTACGCAATTATAGGCCTGATGATGGATGAGTAAAGAGGCACAATGACCTCCCCTGCCGTACATGTGAATCCCTCATGATTAGCTGGGCTATACAACATGTCTTTCAATCCACGTTGGCCATGTGGTTGACAAATGACAGATTGCTATCATGTTTGTTTCCCAGGTCCCCAATTATGTCTTCTGTACTCAATGGCCTAACACCTATGTGGTACTTTGCCACCAATGTGGAGGACTGTTATGCAGGCACAGGCACGTATGGAAAGGTACACCAGACAGGGTCTGAGGGAGCTGAGAGCATGTCGCACAGCCATGACAGACGGCATGCGTGACGTTGCGAATGCTATCCGTAACTTCACAGATGTCGTTGACAGACGTTGTGGGGACATACAACAGCTGCTCCACAACCAGATGTCCATGGGCCAGGGCGATGGTGTGCGTTTGCGACGTCGACGTGGCCGTATGCCAGCAACAGCACCAGCTGGCAGTGGCCGTGGACGACAACAGGCCCACTCACGCACCTCAAGTGCCAGCACCAGCCCCAGCAATGCTAGGTCTGTGCTGTCATCAGGACGCCCCAGGAGACCACGTGCACGTGGCTCTGGACAGTCCCAACAGGGAACTGTGTCCAGTCAACACCCCCCCGCTTCCGATGACAGTACCCAGTCTGGGTTAGTACCGGATACGGCCCGTAGCACCCCTGCCAGGCACAGGTACCGTGTCCATGCCCACAGACACTGATCTGGATGACCTGACAGGTGCAGTCTGTGGCTGTCCACAAAACCCTGTACATGGCAGCCATTATGTGGGACTGTGTGCGTGCTTACACACATGCAGAAATCTAACACCTAGGGCAAACACATACACACACACACTGCACTGCTGCCCCTCACAAACACACATACACACACATGTCAATTGGTGTTACCAGTGGCTGGCTTGGGCATACCTAACCCACACCCTGTGCATATGATGACACTGTGCCACCTCCTGCATACTACAACATTGGTGCAGGAAAAGGTAAACACGTTGCTGATGCACAGGGTGACTACATAGATGCGTATAAGTAGTAACATGTTGGTAACTGTTCACTGTTCCACTATGATTGTGTGTATATCCCAGCAGTCCTGCTGCAGTAACTGTATGAATGTCCTCAATTGTTATCTGCACCCATACTACTTACCAAAGTGTACCAGCTGCACACCATCACATGCTACCATTGACTATGGGAATGCGCATCATGTGCTGTTATGTAGATTCAGCTATATGTATCTGTTCTGTCACACATGCATTTACACACACCCTGCTACCCCCACACATGCACACTCTCACCTGCCATTCCCATTATTTATTACCCTACATGAGTAGCTGTCGATACATGACAGGTACACATTTGAGAAGTGCATTATGTTGATTACTACCGATTTCCTCCTCTCTACCTGTACTCACAGGGTGCAGGCAACCTCATTAGTTCAAAGGTGTAATGTGCATCAGGTACTGTGGTACCCTGATTGCCACATCAAACATGTTTCCCATACGGAAATGCACACACAGACACATCCCACATCCACACACCTGCCACATTCAGGCTTCAAAACACTATCTAGGTATATTCTGGTACATGTGCGTGTTACAGTAGCATGTAACACTATACTGAGTACTGGCAGTTGTCTGTTGTCATGTTGTTTGTATAGAGTAAAAGGATTGTTCGTTTATCCTACTTTGTTTTGTGGACATTACTTGAAGAAGTGTTACCTTACATGTGTTATTGCTACCACCACCTTCTCTTTTGTAGTTTTGTTTGTATAGGGTGCTGTCAACATCACTGCTTGTTAAGGGAAATGTGCACCCTGCAGTGCATAGCCCCATCCCACCCCCACCATTGTGCACACACACTAACCCCACCCACGGTAAAACACATACTTTCCATTTGCAAGATTCAAACCCCTACCTAACTGTGTTATGACAGTAGAGGCAGATACATTAGCAGAGTGTGCTATTTGCATTAGTGGGAGAAATTCTTTCTAATGCTGTACTTAGAGGGTGCTGACATCATCTGTGTGTAGGAGGAGGGATGTGCACCCTGTAGTGTGTTCTCCCAGTTGGCAAAAGGCACTTATCCCTCCCAGCATTATGCACACACACAAACCCCACTCATACTAACACACATACATTCCCTTTGCAGGATTCAAACCCCTACTTAACTATGTTATGACACCAGAGAAAGACACATTAGCAGAGCGCGCTATACGAATTACCGGAGGGCTTTAATTCAGGTAATATAGTTATAGAGTCCTGACATCATCAGTGTTTCAAAAGGGGAATCTGCATCCTATAGTGTACTGTCACAGTTGCTAATAGGGGCATTTCCCACACACACATCGATGTGTTCGAGGTTTGCATATGTGGGGGATCCAGTACTCCAGTGTGATTAGTATATGGTTCGATTGCAACAATGAGGGATATACTTCCAGTGGTGAGCATTTTGTACTCATGTTTGTGATGATCAGGTCTAGTATATTTGCCCCTCTTGTGGGAAGGTTGATTACCTGTTCCACAGCTAAAGAGTGTCCGATCTATGGGAACCCTAGAGCTTGGGTATTGTGGCTTGTGTAATGTTCACAGTCTATGTTTGGGTAGCTGACGTCACCCAGTATGATGGTGTTTGCAGAGAAATCTATACTCTCCAGTGTGAGCATGAAGGCTGTGTGGGAGTCCTGAGTTTGAGAGGGTGCTGTAAGAGCTCCTCTGTGTCTCTTTCCATGTGGTCCAGGGAGGTACATCTCAGGTTGTTTGCACCAGCATGGACAATGACTGCCTCATACTTGTACTTGCTGTGGAGTGACCTGTGTGCCTGTGTTATGTGGCACATTCTATCACCCGACAGGTAGCTAAATGTGACCCTCACCTTGCTCAGTCTGGAGGGCGGGACGTCAGTCAACAGCTCATGTCAAGCATGTTCACACCACTCATAAATGAAGTGGAAACCTTCAAAGGCCCCAGGCCTGTTGTAAATATGGACCAGACTGCAGATACCTGTATAAAGGCATTCTATGGACACATTCAGGAATGCATGGATCATGCAACCACATATGAAAGCATGACCCAATCCTCCAAAGGCAGACATCCTGTGTGCTGGACACCAGCCATAAACAAACTATACAATAGAAGGATGAAGCCACTACATGATACAACAAACTCCCAAAATGTGAAGGCATCACTGATGAGTATTAGAAGACAACTACAGGCACTCATACGATTGTCTAAGGCCATCTTTGAGAGAAGATTCCACAAGCCACTGAGGATAATCACAAGGCTTTCTGTAGTTATGTTAGGAACCTGGGTGGTAATACCCAGATATGCTCAGAGGTAATCCAAGATGTCACACGAAATACAAAACACACAGATATTGCCAACATCCTAGTGGACAGGTTCACTGCTACCTTCTCCCCCCCACCACACCAAAAGGGCAAATATGACTCCCAGCAGAGTGCTGCCCCCCCTGACATCACAGATGCTCAGGTAAGAGCTGCCCTCTCCAAAGCAATAAACACTGCATCAATGGGACCAGACAGTGTCCCAGGCTGTGTCCTACATGAACCACAAGAAGAGCTACACCCAGACATAACACTACTGTTCAATCCCAGCCTTACTACACGATATGTGGCCAAAGAGTGGCGTACAGCAACAGTGGTCCCTCTACATTCAGGTGGTGCCTTAACGGATCCTGGACACTATTCGCCCCATATGTCTGAATAGCTTGGTCTGCAAAGCTATGGCAAGGATCATCATGAACCTCACATATATAGATATTGGGGACCTACAGACATGTCACCATACACAGTTTGGCTTTGTTAATGGCAGATCCTGCCTCTCAAACCTGTTTGATTTCTTTGAAACAGTCACCAAGGCCACTGTCAAGGGGAAGGAGGTATACACAGCTTACCTGGACCTTGCATAAGCCTTGGATACAATACCCCACTTGTGCATTCTAGGGAAGCTCACCAGTGTACATATTAACCCCTATGTCACTATGGATATTGCACAGCGGCTCAAGGGCAGAACACACATGGTTAGAATTGCTGGAGCCATGTCAGCCTCAAACCAGTTACAAGTGGTGTCCCACAAGGCTCAGCCCTGGGAGCTGTCATGTTCATTATATGTTTATCATAGGTACAGGCCAACATGGAAGTACTGTGGCTGAGCAAGTCGCAGATGACTGCGCACCGGACGCCATAATCAACTCTCCAGCTAACACACGCATCCTCCAAAAGGGCCTCTTGCAAACACACGACTTGTGCCACAGCCATGGCCTCAAGGTGAATGACAAAAAGCGTATAGTCATCCCCTTTGTCAAACACAAAGTGACCACAAAGTACCACATATGTGTTAATCCATTAAGTGCAGACGAAGGTATTATGGACCTTGGTGTACACAGGTTGATAGCATTCTACCATTTGACAACAACATGGACAAAGTGGTTAGGAAAACATTTTATATGGGCCACATCATCATGATGGGATTCACATGTAGATCAGGGGAGGACATTGTGCCCCTTTACTCATCCCTCATCATGCCCATAAATGACTATAATGACCCTGTCGGCATGCACCTTACCAGACACCTGCAGCAACTGGAAAGACCACATACATTCTCGACAAGAGGAACAAAGGGCTCAAACAGATGCCACATACTGACTGGTTAAAGAAACAGCAGCTCTACTCAGTGGCATACTGCCTATTCATAGGCAATCTGTGCCTGACATATAAAGCCATGTCAAACCCTCACTTAATGGCCATACTGCACCTCAGAATATCCAGATCCCATCAGGATACACGCTGGAAAGACTTGAACCTCAGGAGTGATATACATAGGACATGCTGGAGGGGCACATTCATAACTCAGAGGCTCCCTTCATTCTGGAATATTATCCCAAAAGAGGTTAGGCAGAGTCACTCAGTGACTATCTTCAAGAGTGATATTAATGACTGGATGTGACATTGTAGGGTTACCCTGGTATCACT